>NC_064243.1:98081562-98718750 GCF_003254725.2 Canis lupus dingo
TAATTTTAATATAAGATCTCAATTTTTTATCCCACCAAACATTGCACTGAGGATCCATGTCAAATTTTATTTTTTTATATTTTTTTAAAATTTTTTTAAATTTATTTACGATAGTCACAGAGAGAGAGAGAGAGAGAGAGAGAGGCAGAGACACAGGCAGAGGGAGAAGCAGGCTCCATGCACCAGGGAGCCCGACGTGGGATTCGATCCTTGATCTCCAGGATCCCGCCCTGGGCCAAAAGGCAGGCGCCAAACCGCTGTACCACCCAGGGATCCCCCCATGTCAAATTTTAAATAGCAAAGCACTAGGTCATATTTTCCAAAAGGACAATTTACTTTCATTCACTTAAAACATACAGCAGGTACATAGATGCAATTTTTAAAAAACTAGGCTCCACAGCCAGCATGGAGGGGCTTGAACTCACGACCCTGACATCAAAACCTGAACAGAGCTCAAGAGTCATATGCTTAACTGACTGAGCCACCCAGGCACCTTGAGATGCTCTTGGTAAGATTATCCAACTGAAATTTTTTAAAAAGGTAACTACTGCCAACTCAATTCCTGGTATTCCTTTGTAAATTTTCCAATGCTGCATGTTAATTTGGGGCCAATCTCCCTGCTACCACAAGTGTATTTTATGCCACCCCTGTGTAACTAAGAAAATTCTGCTACTAATAGTACAATGCATGCAAATATTACAGGTGAGGGAGAGTGTTCCACTTGGGTGACTTGTTCTGCTTAACAGTCCTCATACACACCATTGCTCAATCCTTAAATCTCTCTTCCTATCTTTCATTATAGTGATATTCCTAGATTGAAAAATCACTGTATCATCTACACATCCCCAAAAGCCAAGAAAAGGTAGTCTTGTGCTTTTTAAATCTACATTCCAGTTTAACTAATTACCTGTATTCTAGGTAGACAACTCATAGTCTACACATTGTATAAGTGAATTCTAAGAAAAATGCTCCCTCCTATACATTAAGCTATCAAGTAATTGATCAAATAAAAACACCTCCCAAGTGAAGAGAAAGCTGGCGTAATTTCCTGATAATGAATGACATGAAGCAAAAAATGATGGTTACCTAACAACAAAATGCTCCCAAGTCATATTCACCCTTAATATCTGTCATTTTAAAACAGATTATCTAAAATATCTTAAAATATTGCTAGAAAAGTAAAAGTAACACTTAAGTTGCGAAGTTGTCAACTGCCTCAGAATACTTAAATCTTAGACCTAGAAAAGGCCTAAGAAATCACCTGGTACAATTTCCTCATGTTTGAGATGAGGCTATAGAGAGAGGGAACAGTTCTGTTGATAATATGAAACTGTAAACAGCTAGAGAAAGCTAATATTTAAAAAGCAGCTGGACGATCCACTCAAATTGCATTATCCACTCAGTAGCCACTTGTCACTACTGAGCACTGGAATGCAACTAGCCCAAAAGGAGATGCGCTGTTACTGCAAAATACACTCTAGATTTCAAAGACTTGGCACCAAAAAAAGGAGTAGTGGTTCTCATTTTATATGGTTATTTAATGAAGTCCACTCTTAAGTGATTGTGCAATGCTCAGAACACCCACACAGGCAAAGGGCACGAGTGACCAGGCCTCCTTGACTCTAGCCCTGAGGTCACATGAGGCAATGTTGACAACTCCTTACTGGGTATCCAGATTCTTCTACACTCATCTAGACACGAGAAAAAAAACAACAACAACAACAACAAACAAACAAACAAACAAACAAAAAAACAAAAAACACTGGAATTACTATTCTGGGATCCTTTACTTAAATAAAAAACTTCTCGGAATATTAAAATTCTAAGTGAGTAAAATGTATACAGGACAATGATGGCAAATCTATTTCCCCCAACTCCTTAAAGTAAAGCAATGGGAACACCCTCCAGATACAAATTAACAGGGCTTTTAGTACTCTTTGCAGAAGACCGGTTCTATAAACAATAAAAATACCTTCAGAAGTACTGCTTTTCAAACTTTTTTTGACACCCTCAGAAAGATTTTACAGGAAGTTATGTGCACACAACCCAATCAAGTTTCGTGTAAACACACCAGTATTTCCTATTCTAGTTTTTAAAAAATTCTAGCCACCACCCACTAAAGGGATTTCATGACCCAGTGAGTCAAGACTTGGAGTTCGAGACAATGGCACAGGGCTCTCAGTACAGTCACTCCACTGTTAAGAACGCTAAGACTATTAGCTGCTGAAAGAAAAGTCACAAACATCTGTGTGCTGTCCTCCAAACCAAGAAATTCTAGTTCGTGCTAACAGGAATTAAACGCCTTGACGGAGTCAACATTAGAGACCAACTTGTGTAATACAGTAGCTGAACTCGGTCGCCGATTTCCGGGTATCTGTGAACAGGTGTTTTGTTTCCATCACACCTCCATCATCCCTGAGTCTCCAAAGTTAACAGTTCCAACTTCGTGGAGAGGAGAGGAGCCCCTCTAACTACCCCCGCAAAGCATCCAAAAAGGGCTCACTTCCGCACGCCGGCCACACCGCCGGTACCCGGGCACACGTGAGGACACGCTTCAGCCGTCCCTGAACGGAGAGCGACCTAGACCGGCCTCTCGCAGTGGCCTCCGGGGCTCCAGGACGGCGCTCGCTGCCAGCGGCCGGGGATCACGGAGGCGCGGTCCCAGGGGCGGCCTGAGCCCCGGGCACCCCCCACTCCGACACCGCAAGCTGGGGCCTGGCACCCCCGCGGACACCGCGGCCAAGGACAGAGGTGATGCGCCTCTCCCGCGGCCGGCCGGGGACCGATGCCGGCCAGCCTGCGGACGGGAAGCGGGTCCCGGGTGCGACCGCCGGGGATCCCCGGGTCCCCGCCCCCGTCCCCCCGGGACCCCACCGCCTGCCGCCGCCCGCCAAGGACGGCCGCCGCGGCTGAGCCACAGCACCGTTGCCCCGGGACGGAGGCTGCGCCCGGCCGCGCGGACGAAGGGCAGGGAGCCAGCCCAGGGCCCGCCCGCACCCGCCCTCCCCCCCGCACTCGCCCTCCCCCCCGCACTTCCTACCTTCCCTCCTGCATCCCAGCCCCCAAGGCCAAGGTCTCCCCGGCCCACAAACCTGATAGCGGAAGTGACGTCAGGGGGACCTGGCTGAGCCCACAGCCAGTCACGCCACGGCGGGAGGCGGCGTCGGCCAATGGGCGCGGCCCGAGGGCGGGACTTCCCCCGCCCAAGTTTGATTGAGGCGGGGGGAGGGGCGAGGTGAAGAATGTGAAGAATGACCCCTCCCCCCGGTCCGTGAGGCTCTGGGCGGGAAGCGGAGGGGGTTGGGGCCGCCCGCCCGCGCCACGCGGCGCCCATCCCCCGCCCGCCCGCCGCCGCCGCCGCCGCCCGCGGTTCCTGCTCGCCGCCAGCCCGGCCCGGCCCGGCCCCGGGCCCCCGCCGGCCCGCAGCGCTCCCCTCTCCTGCCGCCACTACGGTTCTGAGGGAAGGAAAATGGCGACGGGCCTGCGCTCGCCGTCCGTCTTCGTACCCACCTCGAAGTAGCGGAGGAGGCCGCCGCCCGCCGGCGCCCTCCGCGGGGACGGGACAGCCCTCGCGCCCGCCGCCCGCCACCGCCCGAGAGCCGCGCGCGAGGACCCGGATGGAGGCGCGGGCGGGCGGGCCGCGGCGGCCTGAGGGAAGGCAGCGCGGGCGCCGGGAGGCCGGGGCGGGGGCGGGCGCCAGGGCAGTGCGTGAGGGCATTGGCCGGGCCGCTTGATTGGCGTGCGCCTGGGCCTCTCGCCTAGGCTGAACGGGGCTCGCCGGGACCTCACTGGAGGGCGGTGGCTGGGCCCGCCCCGCGCTGGGCGGCCGGCGGAGGGCCCGCCTACCCTGCCCGCTCCGCGCTGCCCATTGGACGAGCGGGAGATTGACGGCGGCGCCCCGCCTCCTGCGGGTGATGGACGGGCGCCGTCACGTGGCGCCGAGGGCGCGCTGGGCGCAGAGGCCCGGCTGCCCGCCGTGCCTCAGTTTACTCGTTTGTGGCGGAGGCGGAGGCGGCCGTGCGTGCGGGCTGTGCCGGCTTCCCCGGATTCTTGCCTTCGGGCGCTTCCCAAAGCGAGCGCCGATCTTCCCCCTTCTGTGAGCCCCCGGCGGAGCGCCCGCGCGCTGGGACTTTCCCGGGCCGCTGCCCCTGCGGGTGCGTCTGCGCGGTCACCCGGGGCGCGCGGGAGCCCAGGTGCCGGCCGCCCCGCGTCTGCCCGGTGCGCCCACGCTGCCGGCCGCCGGGCCCCGCCCCCGCCCCCGCCCCCGCCGCCGCCCCCGTCCGCGTCCCGGTCCCCGTCCCCGTCCCCGCGCGGGCGAGCGCACGGCTCGCGTCCTGGCCGGAGGGAGCCCCAAGCCGGAGAGGGCACGCTTGAGCTGGGGCCTGGACGCGGGGCTGCATCCCGGAGGGCTCCGGGGAGGAGGAGTGCGAGCCCGCCGAGCTGGCGGGACCCACGCGGGCCGGGGCGCGGGGCTGGCCGGCCCTCCTAGGAGCCCCTGGCGCCGAGAGCCTTGCTGACGTGCATTCACTAACGGACCCGACAGCCCTCGGGAGCTTTGGGAGAAGTTCGAAATACACGACCGTGCACTGTGCAGTGTGGGCCACCGAGCGCCTCCACAGTCCCAGCTGGGAAGGGCGAATGGAGACCCCCGTATACCTGAAGGCCAATTAAAAAAATAATAACTTTTAATTTGCGGTTAAAAGGCCAATGACAAATTGGAAAAACAGTTTTGCCAAACCTACAACTGGCAAAACATTGGTTAAAATGTCTCTGGGTGAAGAGCGGGAACCTGAACGAGACGCTGGCTGTAAATCCAGGTTCTGCGCCCCCACCCCACCCCTGCACCACCACGGAGCCTGGGGCCCCGCTGCTTATCCTGCCTGTGCCCCCGAGGATGCCACGGGATTGGAGCAGGGCTTAGCTTGGACAACTGTCCTGAGGGCTGAGTGAGTGCGTCACCAGTACCCAGTGCTTGGTCCAAGGCTGGCCTGTTATCCTCACTGTCACTTGGATTTTCTTTTCAAACCAATAAGGGAGAAAAGCGAACAGTCCATTAAAATAGAGACAAAGGATAGGATATGAGCTGGCAATTCACAAAAGCAATAGAAATGACCGAAGAATGTGAAAAGATGCTCAGTCTCATTAGCAGTCAAATAAATACACATCACCGCCGTCCCTGAATTCATCACAGGTACCACTTAATCATGCCATGAAAGACTGATGGTCGCGTAGGTCCACCAATACAGGGAAGTTACTCGGGTTAGATTTTATTTTTTTTAAGATTTATTATTATTATTTATTTATTTATTTATTTATTTATTTATTTATTTATTTATTCATAGAGATGCAGAGAGAGAGAGAGAGGCAGAGACACAGGCAGAGGGAGAGAAGCAGGCTCCATGCACGGAGCCCGACGTGAGACTCGATCCCGGGACTCCAGGATCACACCCTGGGCTGCAGGCGGCGATAAACCGCTGCGCCACCGGGGCTGCCCTCGGGTTAGATTGTTAAACAAGAATCAAGGTTACAAAATTGTGTAGATGACATGACCCCATACATCTTCAACATCAGTGAGCTCTAGAATTACTGGTGGCCTTTATTGTTGTTACCTGTTAATGGATTCTTTTTTTTTTTTTTTTTTTTTTTTTTTAAGGTTTACTTATCTGAGAAAGAGAGCTGGGGAGGGAGGGGCAGAGGGGGAGAGAAACAAGCAGACTCCAAGCTGAGCATGGGGCCTGACACAGGGCTCCACACAGGTTCTCCATCCCATGACACTGAGATCACGACCTGAGCCAAGGCCAAGAGTTGGACTCTTAGCCCACGGCATGCCCCCAGGTGCCCTGCCTATTCTGGATTCTTGGCACTGAGTAAGTGCTGTTTTCATCATCAGGAAAAATATATACATAAAGATAAAAGTTATCCAGACATGGTCCATTCCCCAATATCCATTTTTTCTGCAGGAAATAGGAACCCGATTTTTAGGCAACAGAAGTAGAGTGTCCCGGGATGGAGCCGCGTAGCTCTGTTCTGGCTGGTGTGATGGGAGTGGGTTTCTGGGGTGAGGTTTCTGGGTCTGCCCTGCAGGGGAAGGGCTTGCCTCTTCCCGCCCTCTGATTCCCAGCAGCCAGGGTGAAATGGACACAGAGAGCCACCTGGAGGGAGACCAGGCGCCTGGTGGTATCAAGGGCGTCCCCACAAAAGCTTGCATGGTGACAGAGCCCTGTGACTTCTATCTGGTTTCCGCCCCAGAAGTGCGGGGACGCCCACACTGAGGGCATGCCCACACCGAGCCTCGTCCTGCGGGTGGGCCTACAAAGGTGGACAGGGCACTTGGTGGAGACACCTCACAACCTTTGGAACAGAGCGAACATGGTTGAGAGCCCCAGCGTGTTTCCCAGGGGGCACCTTGGACACAGGCTGCATTCACACTGACTGCAGCAGAAGTGTAAACGGTGGGAAGAGGCAGGAGGAGCGCATATCCCTGGCAGGAGCGTGGGACCCGCGGCAACCCAGGCCCGCCTGCAGTAAGCCTCGGGTTCCAGTGGGAGCTTGCACCATGGCCTGGCCTCAGCCTCCATCTCCACTCTGCGTGCTGGTGGGGGCCTCACTCCTGCTACCACGCAGCCTGCCTGCCTGCCTGCCACGCTTGTCCCCCTCTGCCTGGCGGGTCCATGCCGTTCAGATGGCAGCAGCCTGGCCTGCTCAGAGAGCCCATTCCTGACCACGCAGCTTGAGCTCCCACTTCGATCAGACCTGGTCATCGTAGTGCCCCTGAGCCAGGCCTGCTGGGTCCTCCCCTAGAACAGGGCCGCATGCACACAATAGGTGCTCAGTCTCATGTGGAATCAAAAGGGAAGTGACAAGGGCAGTTTGCAGTACTTGAGCTCGGACACCAAAGGTGGAGAGGTCACAGTGGGGCCATGACCAGCGAACAGTGTGAGAATGCAGAGCAAGCAGGAGACGCGGGGTGGTGAGAAGACTCACGGGCCCCTGCCGCCTCGCTATTGCCGATCCCACTGCTGTTCTCTGGTGGCCTAAACATGGAGCAAAGCAGACGCGGTCCCGGGGACTCCCTGGGCACCCAGGTGACACTGGGGGCTGCTTGGGCTCTGCTCCTCTGGCCAGATCCTCAAAGGGGCAGATGATCAGCTTGCCTTGGGCCTCTGTGCTCTTCAGAGCTCCGTCTTCTTGCCCTTTCTCCTGGGTCCCTGCCTTGGGGGGCCCAGGCCACTGCAGGGCACCCGTGTGCATCCACCCAAAGGAAGAGGGCCCCCGCTCTGACTGCCCGTGGCTCCGTGGCTCCAGAGGGCCTTGCACACCTCCTGCAACAGAGCTGGCCTGGGAAGTCACGGTCGGAGTGGGGAGACCCCACGCTTGACAGATGCCACCCAGAGCCCCCGGGGTGGACGGGCAGTTATTATATTGTCTGTCTCCACCAGAGGCTGCAAACTGGTGATGGCCGGGAGGTCCCATCTGGTTCACAGAAGGGCTTTGTTCTGCCCACACAGTGTTTTAAATCTATTTTTAATTAGCTGACAGCTTTCAAAAGAATCAAGACATTTAACATAAAAAATCTGGATTTCTTGCTTTTCTCAAAAAAACTGGGATCTCTGGCTACACTCAGCCTACATTCCAACAGGACAATCTTTTCTTTATGCACAGAGTGGGCTCTGCTATTTATCACGCCCCCCTGCCCCCCAGCCACAGGCCCCCGCCTGCTTCATTTGTATTATGAGCCTGGCTCCATGGTCAGCTGAGTTTGTGTCCTCACCACCTCCTCTTTGGAGGCATTGCTCTGGCCAGATGTGGGTCCAGGCCACGAAGAATCCCTTCCTGGAAATGTATTAACAGGAACGGGGAGAAGAGCCCCTCCCCCCGCACGCTCACCCCCCACAGCCTCACACCCCACTCTGTAATGAGGGGAGAAGTCATTCTGCAGGAAATGAGCAAAACGGGCATTGAACACAGAAAAAGCAGAGAGACAGGCCTGAGTCTCCAGGTCCCATCACCCCCGAGGCCACCCCACACTGCCCAGATGTCCCTTCTCTCCCCCAGGACCAACCAGGGGGATGGCTGAACAGGGGGTAGCAGGAGTGGGGTGCTTGAGAACAACCTTGGCCTTGGAAACCACACAGCCAACCGTGGTTTGGCACAAGTCTCCTATCTCCCTCCAGGTTTCCCCGCTGCTGACCCTCTGAGGCTAGTTATGGGTTATGTCAATACGTGGAGGATTCGATGCAAGGCTCCCGCGTAATCGGGGCGGCAAGGACCCCGCATGAGTGCACTGGATGTTATGGCAAATGTTTAACTAAACACAGATGGGCTGGCTTTAGGAAGAGCTCCGTCCCTGCGGAGGAGCCACAGCAGTGTCCTTTAAGGGGACATTTCCAGGTCGGTGCTGCCTTCCAGGACTCTGGGGCGGGCTAGAACCAGCCAGGCCTCCCGCTGGACGCTGGACGGGATTTGCAGCACGACCTGTTTCTCCCCGGGCCCCCAAGGACCGCGTCATCTTGGGTAGTTATCTCAGCTCTTGGACCCGAGTTTCCTCCTCTGAAGTGGAAATAATAAATCTCATCTCTTTCAGTTGCTCGGGGAACAGAATGAACTCACTGGCAGAAAGAGTGCCTCGTAGTTATACTAAGCATTTGACAAATTGTGGTTATTAGGATGGAAGTCTAAAGGCCACGGGCAGGACCCGGCCTGGCTTCGCTTCTGGAGAATCGCTGCCATTGTGACTTCTAGTATCTGAGCCCCAACCGAGCCATGAAAGTCATCAGAGCACAAAGCCCTTCTGTTCTGCTGTGCCAAGAACTCCCTCGTGCACACTCACCCCACGGCCCAGCCTGTGGCCCCCACAACTCAGAACCTCCTGTATGAGCCTCAGACAGCAAAGCTGTTACAGCAGATTTTGTTTAAAAAAAAAGGAGAGAGAAGAAAAAGTTTTGGATGGTCAATTAGCGATGTGAGGTACCCCCCATAATCAGGAGAGAAACCCTAATGTGGAGTCTTTTTTTTTTCTTTCTTTCTTTTTAAGAAGTGAAGTCTAGCAACTTCCAAGTTGCAGCCAAAATGATCAAAGTTGCCGGCATTTCGAGGCCAAAGTACTGAGTCCTGTGGTTGATTCCCTGGGCCTGGCCGGTGTCACTTCCCTGTGCCGAGGACGTGCAGGTGGAGCAGAGCAGAAGGAGACAAGGTGGGCAAGTCTCTTCCTCTGCTTTTGGCGCCGTGCCTGACCTGCTCGCTGGGTGGGTGGCCCTGGGTGCCGCAGCTCACCTGCCAGGAGCCGGCCAGCACTGGGTCATCCTCGGGGTGACAGAGGTGGCGAGGTCTCTTCCTGTGATGAGCTCTTGAAAATAACACCAGACAGAAATAGCGTCCGTGGCAGGGACCTGGGGACACGTGCCCCCCAGCCCCCCGAGTCTCTCTACCCTGACCATCTCATTCTCATGGAGAAACTGCACTATGTTCGAGTGTTGCTGTGAGAGCCTTGTTGGCTGGTCCAGCTGCCAGCGAGCATCAAGTTCCTGGGCAACTGGCTGTCGCTTCGCCAACTTGGAGGAGCGCTGATTCTCCAGCTGCCTTTTTAAAGTGGCTCTGGGCACTTGATGCCACTGAGCCGGCTGCCCTCAGTGGCCTTGATCATGATCCGCAAGTCGGCAGTGCCCGTGGGGAACTCCCAGGTGAGTGGAGGCAGTGTGAACATTTCCTTAGGAAAGGCAGCCCCTGGTGGCTTCATGGTGTCGTCTGGGCCTCCCGTCCTCCGCGAGCTGGGGACTCCTTGGGTGTGGCTGACCCAGAGGGTCACCAGCCCAGCACCTATTTTCACCTTTCTTACCCAAAGAACCCTGAATGGTGCCAGCAAGGAGTGGGCAACTAAAGGACTGCACTCGTTTCCTGCTTCCCTTGCAGTTGAGGACAACCAGGCAAGCAACAGGAGCAGAGGTTGGAGTGATGGGGGGGCCTCTGGGACAAGTCTTGACCCCAGGCCAGTGCCCAGGCTGGTGCCAAGGCGGGGCAGCACGCTGTGACTACATGTGGCACACGCACACCCAAAGGAGGGCAGGGCATGAGGGCACTGAGCTGCCTGGGCTAGCTCCCTGCCCCTGGGTATCTCAGTGAGGAAACAGAACCCTTAGATTTTCAAACACTGAGTTTTCATTAAGACCAGTGCAGGCCCTTGTTAAAGAGTGGCCAAATGGAAGGATCACCCAATAATTTTGAGGGGAACGAAATCTCAGACCCACCCATTGTGATAGTTCTAGAAAAAGTCAAGCTGTGGACGCCCTGGACTGTCTGCAGCCACAGCTCCTCCTTGTGTGGTCCATGCGCTCATCCTGTCCCCATCCCCTGGAGCTCCCTGCAGCTCTTCCCCAGAGGGTGCCCTCTTGGCTCTGATGGTTGGAGACCCCTGCATCTGAGATTCTTGCTTGTGGGAAGGGGACCAGGGTGCCCAAGAGAATGGCGTTGGAGAGGACCCTGCAGGGTGCACAGCCAGGAGGTGCACAGTAGGCCCTCCGCAGATGGGGCTCGCCTTCACACACCTCCCAGGCAGTGGTGGCTCTTCCACCTGCGGGTCCCTGCTGGCCTTGCCCATGTCACCACCGGTCACTGTAGTATGACACAAACACATCCCAACACGGCACTGGCCTGGGAAGGATGGGGCTGTCCCCATCACTGCATATTTATCGAGAATCACCATTTCCAAAACCTTTCAAGTTGCCAGTGTAGTTGATCAATAGATATGCCTGCCTTCCCTTATTGCTGTCTGTAGCCAGGCCGGCGTGGGTGGAGGCGTCCTGTTCGACCCACTAGCCCAACCCTCCTGAGGGCAGCCGCAGAGGTATGACCACTCGCAGAAAGATGGACATGCTGCAGGGGCGGGGTGGCGGCCCCGGCAGAGCTCCCAGGGCTCCGGGGCTCTTGGGCTGGTCTGGGACGGCATCTGGAAGAAGCCATCCTCTAGCAGAGTCCCGGAGGGTGGTCAAGCACTGGTCTTACCTGAGGGAAGGCTGTCTAGGCAGAAGGGCTGTGGGCACAAAGGATGCCCCACCTGACTGGAAGTGGGGGTGCCGACGGTGGGGATGCAGGGGGCAAGCCATGGATTCACTCCCAGGATGTGCACCCCCACCACCCGTTGGGGTGTGGAATGAGGGCAGGGCATGAGCTAAAGTGGGGCCATTAGTGGGGCCGCGTGGGAACCACTGCAGGCCCCCCCCAACAGAGACCCGGGGTGGGGAGGGCTGGGCACCCATGACTAGGGCAATCACAGGGCGCAGCAAGGCTGGGCAGGGGCGGGGAGCTGCCCACATAGGGGAAGCAGAGGGCCAGGTCCACAAAGCGTCAGGGCCGCGGAAGTTAGGGTTTTCTGGGATGGTGGCTCCCGCAGGCAACACAGACCCGAGGGGACTGGGAGCAGCAGGTAAGCTCATCCGTACCCCTCACCCACCTGGGTCTGGTAAGATGGTCAATGTCTCTTTCTCTTTCTTTTGCGTTAATATTAGTGTGGTTGTTCTGTAGCTTCCAAGAAAACGCACGGTTCTGTGCTATACACGAAAGAGTGAATACAACAAATTGTGGCCTTCTTTTACACCTGTAAAATGATCTATTTTGTGATAAATAAATATAAAATGATGTGTTTTCTAAGTATTTTAGCATGTGTCTAGAGAACGGAGCTACAAATGCAACAAAAAAGTTTAACATAGATGGCAATGCTGAGTGAGCCCTTCAAATTTCTGTTTTTATGATAGGTGATGCTGTGAAATTATTTTGTCATGGGCAGCAACGTGCATGGGGACGCTCACAAAAGAACAGACCCGCTTGTTTCCCTAACCCCGGATCTCCTTTCAAATACAACTGGCTCCCCCGGCAGCCGTGCCATGGACTGGGGTGAGACCAACTGGTGCCCTGGAGGCAGCCCTCCCACTCCGCGGGTACTAGGGGCCAGCGCTCCAGACCATTCGTGGCATCCAGCACCACTGAACTTCAGCTTAATGCATCCCTGTTCTGTTAGCAGAACTGAGATACTCATGACGGATGTGCAACTACAGGCCCATCCAGGACACTGGGCATGGATCCTTGAGCAGGGCCCCTGTGTCGCTTGCCACAGGACGCCCAGTGTCAAGCACCCGACAGGCACCCAACAGATACAAACATCCAAGTGAACATATCAGGGAGGTGGATGCCTTCCTTACTGATCCTGCCGTGGGCTGGAGGAGTGCAGTAAACCCAGCTCTTCAACACATCCTCTGAGTCTTTAAAACAGCTTTATTGAGTATAATTGACATGCCCAGAGTATGTGATTCGATAGGTTTCAAAGCATATTTGGTGTGTGGAAGCCATCACCACACCCCAGGTGGTGAGCACACTTGTCCTGTGGCCCTTTGCAGCCTCCTGCATTCCACCCCTCTCCACCTGCCAACCTCCCCAAGGCAATCCCTTCCCTCCATTCTCCAACTGCGGGCTACACGGCAGTTCTTTTTTTTTCTTTTCTTTTCTTCTCTTTCCTTTTTCTTTTCTTTTCTTTCTTTTCTTTTCTTTTCTTTTTCTTTTACTTTTTCTTTTCTTTTCTTTTCTTTTCTTCTCTTTCTTTTCTTTCTTCTCAAGATTTTATTTATTTGAGAGACAGAGAGAGAGAGAAAATGAATGGGGTGAAGGGCAGAGGGAGAGGGACAAGCAGACTCCCCACTCAGCAGGGAGCCTGATGTGCAGCTCAGTTCTAGGACCCTGAGATCATGACCTGAGCCAAAGGCAAGTGCTTCACCAACTGTGCCACCTAGGTGCCTTAATGTGGCAGTTTCTAGGATTTTATATAAAGAAGATAATATTCTTTTTTTTTTTTTTTTTTTTGGTCTGGCTTTCTTCACACAGCAATTTTCAGATGCATTTACAGGTTTTTGTGTGCATCGGTTTGTGCATTCGTCTGGATGTTTGGGTTGTTTCCAGCTCTGGTCTACTTTACATAAAGTTACTATGAATGTTTGTGGGCATGTATTTGTATGCATGTATATTTCCTTTCCTCCTGAGCACTGAGACCCAGGAGTGGAATGACTGGATCTTACGTTTAACTTTTTTAAGAAACTGCCATGCTGTTTTCCAAAGCATTCGTAGCATTTTACATTCCCTGTGACTGTGCATAGAGCCCCACTTCCTCTGCATGCTCACCAACACTCCATGTGGCCTCGTCTCTCTAATGGTGTGAGCAGGATCTCATTGTGACCAGTGACCCTGAGAATCTTTTCCTGTGCTGGTTGCCATCTGTATACCTTCTCTGGTGAAGAGTCTGTGCAAATATTTTGCCTACTTTGATTGTTTATTTTCTTATTGTTGAGTTTAAGGGGTGCCCAGGTGGCTCAGTTGGTGAGGCGTCTTCCTTCAGCTCAGGTCATGACCTCAGGGTCCTGGGATCGAGTCCCCCTGCTCAGTGGGGAGTCTGCTTCTGCCTCTCCCTCTGCTGCACCCCCTGCTTGTGCTCTCTCATGTGCTCTGTAAACTAATAAATAAAACCTTAAAAAAATAAATAATAGAGAATAGAAAACAATACTATAATTAACAAAATAAAATCTTGCTTTATTAAAATAACACCAAAATAAACCACCAAATAAATTAATCAAGAAAAAGAGAGAAAATAAAAATATATGAAGTAAGAAATGAGAAGGGAAAAATAACCATTGAATTAAGTGAGTATTTTTTAAAATAGAAGACTACTTTTACTTTTTTTTTTTTTTAAAGATTTAATGTATTTGCAAGAGGGAATAATACAATGTTAGGAAAGAAAGTACACCACCACAGTAATATAATACAACACCATGGCCAAGTGGGATGTATTCAAGAGTGAATGTTGTGTTTTCATTTCCATGCCATTCAGAATAGCTGGTAGTTTCCATTTTGGTTTATTCTTTGATCTGTGGGTTATTTAGTTTTCAAATACTTGGAGGCCTCCCAGAGATCTCTGTTATTGATTTCTAATTGTACTGTGGTTGGACATCGTACCTTGTGTGATTTCAGTCCTGGGAGATTGCTCCCTGGTCCATCCTGGTGCACTGTGTGCTCTGTGGCTGCAGTGGGAAGGGTTGTACACACGTCAGGTCTGGTCAACACTGTTGACTGAGTCTACCGTGTGTCTGCTGGGTTTCTGCCTACTTGTTCTGCCAGTGACTGAAAGAATGGTATTGAAAATTATGGATTTGTCTATTTCTCCTGGACTTTCCATCAGGTTTTGCTTTATATACTTTGAAGCTCCCTTACTAGGTGCACAAACACTTAGTGCACTAAGTTCTCTCGATTAGTTGATTCCTTCATCAAAATGAAGTGACTTTCAGGGTGCTTGGGTGGCTCAGTTGGTGGAGGATCCCACATCTGATTTCAGATCAGGTGACACTCTTTTGGGTCCTGAGATCGAGCCCCATGTCAGACTCTGCACTCCATGGGGAGTCTGCTTGAGATTCTCTCCCTCTGCCCCTCCCCTACTCTCCTGCTCTCTCACTCTCTCTATCAAAATAAATAAAATCTTTAAAAAAAATGAAGTGATCTTCTTTCCCTCTGGTTCTATTATTTGGTCTGAGATCTGCTTTTTGTGATGTTGGTGAAGCACCTCTAACTTCTTTTGATTCATGTAAATATGACTTTTTTCTTCCCGTTCTTTTAATCCATTTGTGTGTCTTACAGCCTATAACTGGGTCTTGATTTTTTAAAATCCATTCTGGCAATCACCTTTTTAATCAGGAGAGTTATTTTCATTGCATGTGATTACTGAGGTGGCTAGTTTTGAACTTTTTTTTAAAAGATATTTTATTTACTTATTCATGAGGGACACACACAGAGAGAGGCAGAGACATAGGCAGAGGGAGAAGCAGGCTCCATGCAGGGAGCCTGATGTGGGACTCAATCCCAGGACCCCAGGATCATGCCCTGAGCCAAAAGCAGACACTCAGCCGCTGAGCCACCCAGGCATCCCAGTTTTGAACTTTATCATCTTGCTATTTGTTTCTATTTGTCCACTCTTTTGTTCCTTTTCTCCTCTATTTCTTTAGGATTGAGTATTTTTGTGTGTGTGATCTCATTTTATCTCCATTGCTAACACATTCTCTGTAACTCTGCTTTGCCATTTCAGTGGTTGCTCTAGGGCTAAGAGTATTTACCTTATCCCAGTCTGCCTGTGAGGGCTGTTGCGGCCCTTCACATACACTGCACTCCCACCCTGCCCCTCCTGGCCTTCCTGATGTTCTTGTTATGCATTTCACTTTTATGTGTTGTAAACCCCACAATATAGCGTAGTGTTTAAAGCTATTTTCTTTTAGAGAGATTTAAATAATACAAGAAAAATCTTTCCAAGTTCCATGTTGGCTTCATTTCTGGTGCTCTTCACTTCTGTGGGTAGATCCAGATTTTCCTTCTGCCTGAAGAGGCTCCCTCTAACATTTCTTGAAGTGTGGGTCTGCTGGTGAGGAATTTTTTTCAGCTTTTGTGTGTCTGAAAAGGTTATCATTTTGCCTTCACTTTTGAAAGATATTTTCCATGGGTATAGAATTCTAGGTTGACTTTTATTTTTTTTTAAGTACACACTTCTAAAATTTTGCTCCACTGTCTTCTTGCTTATATTGTTTCCAGGGAGAAATCTGATGTCACTCCTATTTTTATTCTGTATGGAATATATTTTCTCCCCCTCTGGTCACTTTTAAGATTTTCTCTTCATCACTTTGACTCTGATGTGTTTTGGCACAGTTACAGCCGTATTTCCTGTGTCTGATGCTGGGTGAACCTCTTGGATGTGGGCTTATAGCTTCCATCAAGTTTGGAACATTTTTGGCTGCCATTTCTTTAAATACTTTCCCTACCCCTTCCCACCCTATTATTTCCTCCAGGGACTCAGGTCCTTGGATATGGAGACACTTGACATTGTCACATAGCTCAGAAAGTTTGTATTCCTTTCTGTGTCTCACTTTGTGTAGCTTCCGTTTCGGTGCCCCGTGTTCACAAAGCTTGGATTCCCAACATCTAACCCACTGTTAATCCCATCTGGAGAGCTTCTCCTGTCTTCCAGTGGCTCTAACTTTCAAACATAGAATACAGTTAAAACAATTTTTATTGTCTTCACTAATACCAACATCTGTGTCCATTCCAGTTTGATTTTGATACCATTTTCAACATATGCCCTATTTTCCTGCTCCTTTGCCTGCTTGATCCTCTTTGATTGGAGGCCAGATAGGGTGAATGCTACTCTGTAGGATGCTGGATATTGTTGAACTTGCACAAATCTTAAACTGTGTTCTGAATACAGTTAAGTTTGATCCTGTCAGCTCCTGCTCTCATCATTTGTTGGATGGGGCTGGAGCTGAGCACCTGTCCTAATGCCTCATGGTGTGAAACTCTCTCCAGTCTCCTCAGCTGTAACAGGTGTTGTTCTCAGTCTTGTCAGAGCTCCAGACACCATTTCCTCAATCCTCTCCTGTGGCTACTTCCCCAATCTGTTTTCCCCACAAACACTTGCTGCCCAGATCTCTGTTGGGCCCTCATGGGACCCTCCGCAGATCTCTAGGTCTCCATCCCTCAGGAATTATTATCCTTCCTTGCCTGAGGTCCAGAGTCCTGAAAACTATTGTTTCTATGTTTTTCTGTTTACTTTGTTGTTACCTTTTCAGAACGGAGGATAAATTCAGACCCTGTTACTCTATCTTGGTCAGATGAGGAAGTAATAAACTCAATTTTAACAAACATTCCTTGTATTGAGAAGATCTATAAAAACGTGGTAGATAGTCTTCCCAGATCCTCTTCCAGGAAGGATCTGCTGCTGCCATGGCGGGGCCAGCCTCCAGCTGTCAGGCTTTTTTGCGTTACCCTCTGCTGCGACCCCCCAGAGCAGCCCACACCCAGCCACCTGGAGTAGCCTGGCCATTCAGCCCAATGTGGGGCATTCTGAAGGGCAGCGTGGACTCCAGCCTCCCCACCTGGATCAGATGTGTGGTCTGCCTTCCCTCTGTTTCATCTACTTCTTTCCCTTCCGTGTCTTGTACCCCAAACTGTGTCTCAGCTTCTGCTTTCAGAGAACCCGACCTGCAGGACCAATGCTCAGGTGGTGCATGTGGCCAGATATCAGCCCCCAGGGGTCTCTTCTCCACATGAACTGAAAGCTCACCACTAGAATTCGTTTCTAAAAGACCATCTGGTCTTCAGCATGTAGATGTGTGTGTGTGTGTGTGTGTGTGTGTGTGACTTAGAAAGTCTTGTTCTCTTGACAAACTGTATCCAAAGGTTAATTCCCAAGACCTTTATTGCAGGGGAAAGTCATGAAAGAAGGGGAATAGGCCATAGAAGCTGGGACACACTATATATGTTTGTCTTATGATGGCATCATTAAATGACTATTTTTGGAAGCCCTTAAAGCAACTGGAATTCACCCATTTCTCAAGGCACTGATTTAAAAACTTGACAAGTTTCTGGACATGCTTAAGGAGAATCAGGCTCTGGAGTAACACAGTGCATAATTTCTACGTCACCTCTGTCAGCTTGTGCCCTGAAGGGAAAACCATGTGAATTAAACGCAAACATGAGTTAAACACACACGAGCCATGTGCACCATCCCTGCACTGTGTGTGCCACACTCTGGGATTTCTGTGGCACCAGGGGAATATCCTCAACAACACTCATCAGAAATCCCGGCCACCTGGTGAGACGTGGTCCCCACAGAGCTTGCACATCCACATGTTGGTTCTCCACAAGTTAGGCACATCTGGTTGATGCAATTTCCTTCCATGTCCCGGCTCTATGCACTCAGTACCTACCATGCCCCAGTCCAGTGACATCTGTGAAATGTGTTCTTCAGCAGGCATCAAGGGACATTTGGCACGAGCATACCATACTGGGTACTCCATGGGAGTACCGGGAATCCTCACAACCACCGCTTTAGATGGTAACTGTGCGAGGAAGCTGGGAAGATCCCAAGACACTAGGTTATGCGCCCATGGACACATGGCTAGGAAGGGGCCACACAGAATAAGATGGCTTCTGGCACCAAGAGCAGAGACCCTTCCACTTGGCCACCCCACAGCTTCCTGGAGCTTGTGAGGAGGATGGGCTTGGTGTCCATAGCACACTTGATGTGGTGCCTACCACTCGGGGGACATCCTACACATGGTGGCTACTGATGACATCATAAAGGCCTCCACAATATCAAACCCACTGCGGGCTCATAAGAGGAAGGGAAGGAAGAGGACCCCTCACTTTCCCTCCATGAGTAGGGGGCTCAGGATGAACACTCATGTTTCTGCTGGGGAGATCACCACCGACCACAATGCAGAACCACTGAGAATTTATGGCAGACAAAACTGATTTTCGAAGGCAGAGTCCTAACAGCAACACCGAACAGCACACTCTCCTCTGGAGCCCTCCTACTGGCATGGCCGGCCTGCCCAGGAGTGTCCTCATGTCCTTGTAGGAGGAGGGACAGCTGAAGGAACAGAGCAGACGCCTGGTGGCCCAGGAGGTCAGCTGAAGCAGGGAGTCACAGGGACTGAGCAGCCTAACGCTGGTAGGCGCTGCTCCATAACCTGTGAGGCGAGGAGCACCCCTGGCCTTCCGGGGTGGCTGAGGGAAGCAGATGGGCTAGAACTAAAGCTGACTGGCCTCGTGTCCAATTCATCTTTGAGTTTTATCTGACACGGGATCGTCCTCAGGTCTGTACCAAAGGGGCATACTCCACATGTCAAATTACCCTTGAAGGTCCCCTGACTGGGCTGTGGGGTGCAGAGGACACACGGTTTTGTACTGTCATGCTGCACACACGGGCGTGTGAGTGCACCACATATGGAGCCTCGTACGGAACATGGCGAGAGTTCATGTACCCCCTGAGCACAAACGTGCTCAGCTCTCCAAATGGTCGAGCCGAAACCAACAGGAGGACCTCAGCTTCGCTGCTCCCACCCTACCCCGCCCTGTGTCTTTGTTTTGGGGATGGCAAGGGGTGGCCAAATCCTCCTAAATCTGAAGATGCTGTAACTGCTTGAGCACTGCTCTCTGAGGTCCCCTAAATCCTGCTGTGGGCTATGCCCCTGGGCTCCAGCGTGGGGAGCGAAGAGTACAGTCAGTGCTGCAGTGGGAATGTTTTTGGAAAGGAATCGTCTGCTATACTCCTGAGCAAACACCTGATTTCAGCTGTAAGGCTGAGCAAGTTGGCAGATTGGGCAGCCCGGCGAGAACTGGGTACCAGATCCGCGGCTCCCCATGCTCTCCGCAAGTTTGAGCGAGCTAGCTGCGCTCCGGGGCGTCGGTGCCTCTGGTGCCTCCTCACACCCATCCAGTGCCTATTCAGCCAGGATGGCTCTCTGCAACCCACTGCTTCCTCCTCCCCTCAGAGAGATGAGCTAAAACACAGAGGCACAAACCTGGGGCAGGTTTCCGTCACCAAGGGGAGGCTACCGCCTGCCAGCCCTCTCCTGGGTTCCTTGTCCCTGAGGACGCTCACAGACTACTATGACACACAGGAGAGTACCAACAGGGAGGAAGCAGGTCTCCTGGGATGAGCGAAGACCCGGGCTGCCTACAGGACAGGGCACCTGCACCGGGGACTGGGGACACAAGTGTACTGACCGCATGCATCTCTCCTTTGCTGCATTCCAGGCTGTGGCATCTGGGGACTGCACAGGGACAAGCCGTGCCCGGAGATGGGGAGGAGCTCGCCTGGGGGCTGCCTCCACTAGCAAACCAGCCCACGTGGAGCTGCATAGCGGCCTCTGCCGCCTTCATGTCCCCTCACTGCGCCCACCCTGCTCACCTAGCACCAGCTGCCAGACATCCCCTGTGCCCAGAACCCGCTGAGGTCACTCACACAGCTACTCCCAAACCTGCTACACTCTGCCTCACCTGTTCCTTCCCACGGAAGTTACAGTAACTGGCCAGCTGACCCTGGTGCTCCCGTGAGCCCCCCAACCCCGGCAGGTCCACCCCTTGGGGACTGTGGGTAACGAGCTGCCTGCATGGAGCCTGCTTCTCCCTCTGCCTGTGTCTCTGCCTCTCTCTCTCTGAATAAATAAATAAATAAATCTTAAAAAAAAAAAACCTACATTTTCAAGCAGGATAAACAAGGCCAGGTGCCACCGTCACAATCTACCTGTTCAGCAAACTTTGACTCCACATGCTCTATCCTGGGGATGTGAGGGTGGATAGGACAGACACCTCTGGGCCCCCTCGGGGACTCTGGACGTGAGAGGGGGACACCCATGCCACACAGCCACCATGCCAGCGCCGCCCCCGGGGTAAGTAACTGTGACCATTTCTCTTTGGAGGATGCGTGGGGTACTCCAGTGACCAAAGGGGAAGCTCTGGACCAAGTCCCGGCTACACCAAGTGCGTGTCCGGACAGGGGATGGTCGGTGTGTGTGCGTGTGTAGGTGGGGCACTGCAGCTGGGACTTGGTCCGGAGAACCAGTCTTTGAGAAACTGTGTTGAGTAGAAGAAACTGGTTGTGAGTCAAGGATGATGTATTATCCTGTCTCTAGAACTGCGGCAAAACCATGCCCCAGAGGAAGGGGTCACGGGTGTCCCGTGTGCCCTGGGGGCTGCTGGCTGCCTGGCAAGAAGGTAACACCCTCCACCTCGGTCTGGGGGATCCCATGGAGACACGTACGTGATTTATGGGGGTGAAGGACCAGCTGCGTGCCCTCGCCCCACCGCGCGGTGGTGCGGACAGGACGGCGGTGCACACTCAGCGTGGCAGGAACCTGAAGCCGCCCCCGTGTGGGTGACCTGGGGACCCCACCCTGCCCCCACAGCTCCTCCCTCAGCTGTTCCAGGGTTCCTGTCAGCAGGTTACTAGTGCTGTTGTTCTCAAAGTGAATTTTCTGTCACTTTCTTCAAAGAAAGCGCCTATTCCAGTGTTCAAAGAGGACTGGATTTAGAACTAGCATTGCCCATTGTCCCAACGACATTGGCCTGGGCCGCGGTACCTCTGCTGTCCCCGGCAGGACCTGGGTTTGCACCCTGCTGGCACTCACTGAAGGACGCAGTGCTGGGTTGAATTAGGGGTGTGAGTGCTCCATGGGGAGGACATTGGCCAGACTCCTCCAAGGCCGGCACCAGGTCGTGGGCTCGTCATCCCTGCAGCCCCCGGTCCCCCCACCCCCACCAAGCTGGCAGTCTCCACTGCACTGTGTCCATCTGGACTACACCTGCTCCACGCATGCCCCCCTCTGGGGAACACCCCCAACCCAGGCTCAGCTGGGCCACCCGCACATTCCCCATCCTCGATTTTCCCAAGTCTGGTGGCAGGGACGTGGAAGGAGCCTTGCTCCCCAGGGAATTCCCCCTCTCTACTGTCTAGCATGTGACAGAACCACCCTGGGGGACCGCGTGGACTGGCCCAGGCGGCAGAGGAGGCCAGCACCGGCCGCGTCCACAGCTGGCATAAAGGAACGCTAGGGCATGAGCAGGTTACTCTGTGCTGTGAGGCCACCACAGGAAGAAGGCTCCAGAACAGGTTCACAGGGAGAGGCTGTCCCAGAATGGGGGGGGGGGGGCGGGGGGAGACCATGCAGAGGGTGTGGCTTCCCCTCCTTGCCGTTTCTACTGCTGACCCTTCAGCCTGGCATGGGCAACCTTGAGAGGACTTTAAACAAACACACAAATAAGTGAAACTTCCATGTTGAAAAATGAAAAGCATGAGTCAATCCAAGCATCTGGCATTTTGAACTGCCTCCCCCACCCCCACGTCCGCCCCACGGATGACTGTCTGGCCCGGCCTCCACCTGTGATGGGCTGCCCTCTGTTCCACAGCTCCCCCTCCTGAGATCCATTCTGCGTTCTTCCTCCCTTCCCCTCCAAATCCCCGAGGGACCTGCAGCAGCTCATGGTGATTCTAGCGCTCCAGCTTGGGGGACAGACAAACATCAGGTCCTCGGATGGGTGGTGTGGATTATGATTTCCAGGTCCAGCTGCTGACTCCCTGCTGCCCACAGGACAGAGTGCAGAGCCCTTTGCAGGACCTGTTGTACCCCTCAATAGGGCCTCACCTGCCCTGCTGGGGGCATGTCCCACGTCCTCCTCGGAAGCTCTCACCAGTAGACCAGCCCAGCATCTCCAGGTGTGGGCCCCTCCCCAGACCCTAGAATCCGCCACTCTCTCTTCCCAGGACGCCCTCCCAACCTGCATCTGCCCTCTGTTCTGTATCGTATCCACCATCCACCGTGGTGCTCCCGCAGGTGCTAATGAACACTCCTTGTCCCCGCCTGAGGGAGGAGGAGGGTTCTGGCCGCCTGTCTGCATTTTGCCAGGTATCCACAGGCCTTTTGTGGGGCAGACTCTGAGGCCTGCTGACCAAAAAGAGACCTGCTACCTTGGCAGAGGGCCCCAAGCCTCTCTGTTTCCAACAGTGGACCGCAGAACTGCCCACTGGCGCAGCAGGACCGGCCCAGGCCTGCCTGTGGGAGCCGGGGAGCAGTAGCATGGGGCTAGAGGTGCCAGGCCTTCCTCCAGGGACAAGACGCAAGGGCAGTTCCTCAGACGCCCTGGGCACTGGCCGGCATGGGGGGCAAATTACAGCCAGCCTGCAGCACAGCTCACCTGATGCAAGTGGGTCTTACGTGTAAGACGTAGGAGGAAACAGACATGCGAATACACAATACGTAAGGTAGACCACATGTGGCCTGTGAGTCTAACACACTCACTTCCCAGCCCTTTACTGAGCTTTCTGACCTCTCTGACACAGAAGATAAACCGCCCACTCGAGTGTTCTGCAGGCTTGTTCCAGCTCCGGGGCCTGGGGGGCTGTGCGACCCTCCTGCTTGCACACGACAGCCTACAGTGTGCACTTAGCTCCCCGTTGCCTCCAGCCCCTGCGGAGAGGGGGCCTGGGCCCTCCTGGCCTGTGGGGACGCGAGGAGTGTGGACAGTGGGAAGCCCGGCCAGGCTGTTGCCACATCCCCTCTCGCTGTCCTCATGTCCAAGGAGGCAGGCACAGGCCGCAGCCTCCACCTGAGCCAGGGACCGGAGGCCTGGAGAGGGGTGGTGAACTGCCCGGGGCTGTACCTCATGAAAATGGAGAGGCTGATGTCGCGCGATGCTCCGCGGGCTGTGACCGCACTGCTGACGGGCTGCGCTGCTCACCTGTGAGGTCCTGCAGGCGAGGACGGTCCCTGTGAGACGCACGGCCTCCTTCCACTCCTGACGTGCTTGTGAGGCCAGAGGCAGCAGGGAGAAAGCAATAAGGACCCACTGTCCACCCTCAGCCTCAGCCTCCATTCTAGAAGCACAGAGTCAGCACCGGACCTGCTGGACACACGGGCTGGCCGTGGGGGCCGCGGAGCCGCCACTCTGTGGGCTCACCAGCACCGCGCACGCACACTGCCCTGCACTCACCGTGCTGCTCCCCTGCCTTCGGTTCACGCAGAGGGAGAGAGAATCTCTAGCAGACCCCACATCCAGCACGAAGCAAGGGCAGTTGCTTGACATGGGGCTTGATCTCTTGACCCTGAGATCACTAGCTGAGCTGAAACCAGGAGTCAGACACTCAACCGACGGAGCTGCCTAGGCGCCCTGGTATTTACTGTTCCAGCCATCCATCAGTGAGCCGCTCGGCTTGCCCAGTACATCTGCTGTTGTGTGGCCGTCCCCACTGTCCATCTCCAGGACCGAGCTCGCTCAGGTGGCGTCACAGGGCCTGGAGGGGTGGGTGCAGCCAAGTGAGCCCCTCTGGGCAGGGGGGTCAGCGCACCAAGGGGGGAGGGTGGGGTCCATGCTGCTTCCGGGGGACAGGGGAGGAGGTCAGCCTGTGGGCTCGGGGCCAGCCTGGGCGTCGACCTGAGAAAGGCTAACACCCTCTGCCTCCCTGCCCCCTCTTGGCCCTGTGGCTTTCTGACTGGTGCATGGGGCTCCCGTCTGCCCCTCCCTCCATGGCCCCGTTCCGTGGCACAGACTGCTCTATGTGCCCCTCGGACGCTGTGGCACAGCCAGGTGCCTGCTGGTCTGGGAGTCAGATTTCAGTCAGAAGCCGCCTGCCTTCCAAGAACCCGCAGCCCCCAGATGTGGACGTGAGTGGGGTTCCAGGACAACCAGCCCAGAGAGGTCACTTGGCCTGGGGGGCTGTGCAGAGAGGGTCTACCCGGGACGGCCCAGAAGTGTAGATGTCACCGGAAGAAGGGCAGAGGCAGAGAAGGAGGGGGCTCAGAGGTCATGGGGGTCATGGGGGTCATGGGCTCCCTGAGACCATGGGACTTGGAAAGGGAGGAGGAGGAGGGGAGGACACTCTCCTTAGAAAGGCAGAGGTGCGGGTCTGGCCAGGGGATGGGGCACAGACCACTGCCCAGGAGCCTGAGCTGAACAGATGGTGGGCATGGACAAGAGCGAGGCAGGGCCTCGGGGTTCACCAGCGCAGAGGGCTGAGCTCACGGGAGGGCCTGTGGGCGCACAGGCAGGGCCGTGTCCTCATTCACAAGCGCGAGCTCCTGTGAGGACAGACCCACAGGCTGTGGGAGCTCCCGAGCCACACCCAGGCGCCACCATGGACACGCAGGACAGCGTGGCGCACCTGGTCGGGGCCCAGGCCTGCGGCTGCGTGACAGCTGAGGCAGAAGCAGGACAGGGTGGCCACACAGGGACGGCTCCGACCTGCTGCCAGATCTCCTCTGTGATGCTGGTTCTGTGACTGGGGGGTCTGCAAGACTAGGAACGTGAGAGGTAGAGTGCTTGGCTACATTAACTCAGTACACCTGACTTTCAAGTAAGCAGCCCCTGGGGGGACTTCCTGGGGGAGGCGGCCAAGCTGCGGTGGCTGAGGGGGGCTGGACCGCGGGGCGCAGCCCTGGGGGGAGGCGGGGGGGGCAGCTCCTCTAGACCAGGCTGGCCCTAGGAGCTGGAGAGGGTCACACCCCGCGCCTGCATGTGCCCCAGTCGGCGGTCAGCGCCCCAGGCGGATCTGCCCCAGCCAGGCAGCCGTTTCTGCGTCCCCTCCACCCTCTCCCAGCAGGGCCTAGAGCCACCTCCCTGGCTCAGGGGCGGGGGGGGGACCCCACAGAGGAGCGTGGCCCCGCCTGCCGCGGCACACACCCCGTCCATGTACCCGGGTGCCTCGGTTCCTCGGGGAGGGACAGGCCGGCCTGGCGGGAGGCACTGCCAGCTTGGGGCCCGGCCTCCCGGACACACTTCTGTATTTAAGCGGAGACATGCGCGTCTCGGGCTGGCCGAGGCCCTGCAGCGGCAGGGAGGGGTCGGGGCCCCAGGGAGGAAAGCGTCAAGACGGGCCGCGCTGCCCACCGTGTGCGTGGATCTCACACGTGGGACTGGTGGGGGTGCTGAAAGCCGGCACCAGCGTGAGGCCAGCGTCTCCCACAGCCCAGGACGGGGAGGGTCTGGTCCCAGGGCCGCGGCCGGAAGCACCTCCAGCGGCTTCTCCATTCCCCACCCTCCCTTCCTGAGTCCTCCCTCTTCCCAGGGGAATACGGCTCTGGGGGCGCTGCTCCTCCGCAGCAACAGCCCATCCTCCCAGGGCCACCCGCACCCTGGGGCGCCGGCTGCTTGTTCCTGTCACCCCCGGGGCTGGAAGGGGCCGCGGTGAGGCCTGCGCGAGTGACGCCGGACACAACGAACACGGTCCTGCGTTTCCTTCAACTTCCCCCCCATCCCACGCAGACACAGGCCTTCTGAAGAGCCATTTCTTGTTTGCCAAGGGTTTGTTTTGCACACGGGGTTTCTTCATGACTCACAGTCCCTGGGTGGCGGCCAGGAGGCTCTGTCAGAGTTCCCGGGGGATGATTTCCGGCGGCGGCAGCACCCTCGCGGGAGGTGGCGGCCGAGCCCCTCAGAGGCCCTGTAATTAAATCGAGGTTTCTGCGCCCTCACGCGAGTATGTGACTGCCGGTTGTCAACGTTCTCCATTGTTGAAAAAGCAATCGGGCGGCTAAGGCAGCTCAATCTCCTCTGAAGCCTTCGGGCAGAGAAAGCAGGAAGACAAACATCTGGCGGGAGAGGCCGAGCTCCAGTGGGCGGGGTGGCCAGAAAGTCCACGCATGAGTCACAGTCTGGGCAAACAGTCTCTCACTTTTACCAACGGAGCAGGCCATGTGGGACGTCTGTTAAACAGCAGATTCTCCTCAGATCGGTCCTTCAGAAACAAACCTTTAAAATCAGAACTGCATTTGGCTTCGTGTAGAGATGGCTGAGAGGCGGACACAGGGCTCCCGCTGCACAAAGACCCCGATGCGGAGCGGCTCTGTGGAGGTGCAGCTCAACCAGTGCGAGCGAGCCACGTCTTTCCACTTTAAAACAACAGCACGGGCATGATGTGGGCAAACGTGCGCTGCTATGGAAATTCAAGAACACTTAAAGCTCCTGTGCCCTTGACTGTGATGGCCTGTGTGTCCCCACCCGCTCCTACGGGTTCTCCTTCCAAAACACGATTTCCTGTCTTGTCACAAATACGGTCTCTTTTCCGAACAGTGTTATCGACGTGAAATTGGCACAGGGCATTCCAAATGTGCAGCTGGAAGCCTGTGACAGGAAGCCGTGAACTTCATCTGGGAACCCAGCAGCCGGTCAGCATCGCGAAGGGCGCATCTCCCCAGGGGCCTCCCCCGGCCCCGGGCGGCCAGATCTGTGCGCGGTCCGCACACGTTCTCCACATTCCCCAGTTTTATGTACAAGGGGTTACATGGCGCCTCCGCCTTCCGCCTGGCTTCTTCCCCTCGGCACCGTGAGGCTGAGTCACTGCGGCCGCCGTACAAATCACTGAGAGTTGGCCGCGTGGCATCCTACGTGTGGATCCAGCACCGTGAGGTTTTCCAGATTCCTGTTCACGGACTCTTGTGCTGTTTGCAGTGTTTCGCTAGTCCACACACAGCTGCTGTCAACACCCCTGGACAAATTTTTGTCAGGACGTATATGTTTGGTTTTGGACGTATAGGGATGGAACGTCCAGGTCACACGCTCCTGAAGCCCCTGCCAGACCGCTTTCCAAAACCTGTACCGCTTTCCATCCCCACTTGCAGCCTGAGTCGGTGCCCATGTCTCCGGATCCCTACCCACACCAAGTGCCCTCCGTCTTCTGCGTTCTCAGCATTTTATAAGGTGTGCATGGTATCGCCTTGTGGTTTTTATTCACATTTCTGTGAATTCCAGTAAACATACGGTGTTATATGAGTGGCAGCATACACTGCAGTGATTCAACACTTCCTCACATCACCTCCCTCATCCCATCCCCAACCATGTCCCCTCTGATGACCAGCAGTGTGTTTTCTGCATTTAGGAGTCTGTTTCTTGGTTTGTCTTTTTTCCTTTGTCTGTTTCATTTCTTAAATTCCACATCAGTGAAACCATGTGGTATTGGTCTTTCTCTATCTCACTTAGCATTCTATGCTCCAGCTCCATCCAGATCATGGCACATGGTAAGATTTCATCCTTTCTGATGGCTGAGTAATATTCCATTGTCTGTATAGACCACATCTTCTTTACCATTCATCTGTCAATGGATATTTGAGTTTTTTCCAGAATTTGTCTATTGTAGATAATGCATGCATCCCTTTGAATTAGTGATGTGTTTTTTGGGTAAATGCTTAGTAGTGCAATTGCTAGATTGTAGGTAGTTATATTTTTAATTTTTGAGGCACCTCCACACAGTTTTCTATAGTGGCTGCTCTAGTTTACATTCCCACCAACAGTGTACCCAGGTTTTCCTTTCTCCACACCCTCACCAATACTTGTGTTTCCTGATTGGTTAATTTTAGCCATTCTGACAGGTGTGAGGTGGTATCTCATTGTGGTTTTGATTTGCATTTCCTTGATGATAACTGTTGTTGAGCATCTTTTCATGTGCCTGTCTTCCGCTCATTTTTAAATCAGATTATTTGATTTTTTGGTGTTAAGTTGTATAAGTTCTTCATATATTTTAGATACTAGCCATTTATCAGATATGTCATTTACAAATATCTTCTCCCATCCTGTAGGTTGTCTTTTAGTTCTGTTGGTATTTTCCTTTGCTGTGCAGATTCATTTGCCTTTCCACAATAAAAGATGCTTAGCATCTTTTCATTTACTTATTTGCCAATTCTGTATTTTTGGTGGTGTCTTCGAATCTTTGGCACTTTTATAAGTTTGGGCTGCTTTTCTTTTACCTTGTTGAGTTTTGAGAGGTTTCACATAGTCCTTTATCAGATACATGCTTTGCAAAGAGTCTCTCCTAGTCTGCGGCTTGTCTTCAATTTTTTAAATAGTGTCCTTTGAAGAGCAGAAGTTTTTAATCTTGATGTAGTCCAGTTTATCAGCTTGTTCTTTAATGGACCACACTTGTTGTGTCATATCCAACAAATCTCTGATTAGTCTAAGGTCACATATATTTTCTCTTAGAAATTTTACAGTTTAAAATTTTACATTTAAAAGTTGATTTTTGTAGGTAGTCCAAGGGTTTTTAATTATTGTTGTCATTTTGCATATGAATGTGCAATTGTTCTGGTGCCGTTTGTTAAAGACTCTCTTCTCTCCATATTGCCTTTTCATCTTTGTCCAAACTCGGGTGTCCACATGCATGTAGGTTTCTCTCCGGACTATCCTGTCCCATTGATGCACCTACCTATCTTTGTATGAGTACTGCACAGTTTTGGTTAGTGTAGCTTTCTAATAATTCTTGAAATCAAGTAGCATTAGTTTGCCAATTGTGTTCTTTTCCAAAGTTCTTTTGGCTGTTCTGGATCCTCTGTCTTTCCATATGAACTTCAGGATCAGTTTGTCAACCTCTACAAGAAAAGCCTGCTTGGACTTTGATTAGGATTATATGGAATCCAGAGGTTAATCTAAACAGACATATTAATAATCCTGACCCCTCTGACTTACGAACGGGTGTATTTCTCCATCTTCTTAGGTCTGTTGAAATTTCTCTGGGAAATATTTTGTTGTTTTCAGTGTGCAGGTGCAGTGAGTTGAATGCCACTTATCTTCCCCTGCCCCATTCTATCCATGCCCTCATCCCCAGAGCCTGAGAACTTGAGTTAATTTTTTAAAAAGATTTATTTATTTATTTATGATAGACATAGAGAGACGGGGGGGGGGGGGGCAGAGGCACAGGAGGAGGGGGAAGCAGGCTCCATGCCAGGAGCCTGACGTGGGACTTGATCCTGGGACTCCAGGATCGCACCCTGGGCCAAAGGCAGGCACTAAACTGCTGAGCCACCCAGGGATCCCCAGAACTTGAGTTTATTTGGAGAGTTTTGCAGTTGTTCTTGAAGGTCTCGAGAGGAGATCATCCCAGATTATCCAGATGGACCTTTTTTTTTTTTAATTTTTATTTATTTATGATAGGCACACAGTGAGAGAGAGAGAGAGGCAGAGACACAGGCAGAGGGAGAAGCAGGCTCCATGCACCGGGAGCCTGACGTGGGATTTGATCCTGGGTCTCCAGGATCGCGCCCTGGGCCAAAGGCAGGCGCTAAACCGCTGCGCCACCCAGGGATCCCTATCCAGATGGACCTAAATCTGTCCTTATTAGAGCTCCACAGAGGACAGAGAAACAGAAGACAGTGTGAAGATGGAGGCAGAAGCTGGAAGAGGCAGGGAGGCTCCTCCCCTGGAGTCTGTGGCTGGAAGCCCCCCAGTCTGTGATAATCCGTTGTGGCCCTTGGAAATGGACACAACAGGTGGCTCACATTTTCTGTCAGATTCATCCCTTAGCATTTGATGCTCTGGTAAATGCCATTGTTCAACCTCAGATTCTTAATTGCTATGTAGAGATTCAGTGGGTTTTGGTGAACTGATCTTGTGTCTCCCCACTTCACTAAACTCACGTAATAGTTGTCATAGTTTTTTCTGTAGATTCCATCAGATTTTTTTACATGGATAGTCATGTCTGGAAATAAAAATGGTTTTACTTTCTCCTCTGAATGCGTCATACTTGTTTTTTCTGCCTGATCTCGCCAGCCAGAACCTCTAGCATAATGTGGACAGGAGTGGGGCAGCCCTCCCTAAGCTCTTCCTGATCTCAGGGGGACAGCACTCCCCTCTTTTCCTCCACCATCTTCCTTCTTTTACCCACAATTGTTGATCCCTGCTCTGTGCCAGGAGTTACATGGCATGTGGCAGGATCACGGATGGGGAGAAAGAAAACCAACTGAGCATCATGTGTGTAAGTGCCGAGAGACAGTCACATGTGTGCACAAGCACTGGAGAGGGGAGGAAACACAAATGACCTCCCGGAACACATGATGAAACTCACCGGGACACCATCTCACACCAGTGGAATTCAGCAGAAACCAAGAACGCAGTAAGTGCTAAGTGTTGGCAAGGCCACTGAACAATGGGAACGCTCATTCACCGCGGCTGGGATGATAAATGGATGCAACCAAGGTTTTAGAAAAACCTTGTCATTGAAAAGGAAACTGGACATGTGTGTGCCCTGAAGCCATAAATTCCACTCGCAGCTCCACAGACTAGAAAAACTTCCTATTGTGCCCCCACATGTTTATATTTACCTACAAATATAAACCATCCAAACGCCAATCACAAGTCAAGGGGCAAATTGTGGGGCATCCACACAAGAGCTGCCACACCCCAGTGAACACACAGGAACCACAGCGCTACATATACCTACACAGATAAATGTGAGGAACGTGTTGGACGTGAGTGAGTCACAGAAGAATATATATTGTGTTCTTCAATTTGTATAGAGTTAAGAAACAAGCAAAACCAAGGGATGTGCTGTTTGAGGTGACACAACAGAGAAGCACACAGCAGGTACATTGGAAGCACTGCGGAGTGCATGGGTCAGCTCAGACTGCTCCAACAAACACCATGGCCCCGGATGACACAATAGAAATGTATGTTCTCAGAGCTCTGGAGGCAGGAAGTCCAAGGTCCAGGCTCAGGCAGGCCGGCCCCCCGAGGCCTCTCTCCTGGCAGGTGGACACCGTCCTCCCTGTGTCCTCACCTGGTCATCCCTCCATGTGTGTCTGTGTCATTTCCTCTTCTTCATGGGGACATGGGTCTTGTTGGATTAGGGCCACCCCAGTGACCTCATCTTCACTAATCACATCTGCAATGATCTGATGTTCAAAGACAGTCACATTCTAGGTACCAGGGGTTAGAACTTCAACATGAATTTCAGGATATAATTCAGCCTGTAATATCCCTCCATCTCCTTGGACTGTATAGTCATGTAGCCGAATTTGACTATACTTAATATACTCTGTTCCAAGGAATCAGAGCTGAGTTTTGAAGGATGCTCAGAATTAAGTGAGTGACAGTGTTAAGAATCAGGCTTCCAGACTTCCTGGTGGCTTAGCAGTTGAACGTCTGCCTTCGGCTTAGGGCATGATCCTGGGGTCCTGGGATCGAGTCCCACATTGGGCTCCCTGCATGGAGCCTTCTTCTCCCTCTGTGTCTCTGCCTCTCTCTCCGTGTCTCTCATGAATAAATAAAATCTTTAGAAAAAAATGAGGCTTCCAGCATTAGTTCCAAGCATGTGCTAAACTAGGCTCCCGATGGAAGACAAACGACTGAAAAAATGACCTGGTGTGTCCCCAGCATCAGCAGAGTGCCACACACAGAGGAGGCAGGGCATTGCTTGCTGAAAGAGGAGGAGTTTCACATTGGTCCCTCCTACTTGTTTTGAAGCCACTGTGAACACAGAGAATAGTCTTAGAAAATAATTCATCATCTAATCTAAACTCTGCTAAAATAATTCAGGAAGTATCACCTACTGGCCTCAGGAGCATTAAATTTAATATTAGGTTGAACCACAGGAAATGGCCACATTTGATCATTTTTGACCTGCAGGCTATTTATTCTACATAGTTCAGTCTAATTCAGTGTCTGAGTATTTTTAATTTAATTTTATTTTTAAGAGAAGAAAGAAAATGAGAAAGCAACTCACTAAGTCAAAGCCAAGAACTATTTTCAGGCTGTAATTAAACGGCCATGTAAGCAGGAAACTACTCCAAAAATATAACTTCTCCCCAAAACAGGCAATCTGAAGGGTAAAACATCTTTTCATTTTCATCAAGAAAGCCAGGAAGTGAGGACATAATAGCCCTCTGTTGTGATCTAAATTACCGTGGATGCACGAAACTTTTACTTCCAGCGTATGGGGCCTGATGATCATAAAGTCTGGTTTGGACACTGTGTTTTATGACTGGATGTTTTAAACAACGGCTGACAGCAAAGGTTTCCCTGAGCTACACTGCTTGGGCATCCATCGTGATGGCTTGCAAGACAGGTTCACTGTCAGTGGCGGGCAAGTCAGAGGCCAGCTCACACCTAGGGGCATAACTAAAATAAAATGCCTGACTGCATCATAGGATTAGTTGAATTTTTCTCCGGCCACGTTATCTGTAAACGATTTTCATGCATCTAGCACCAAATAGGCTCCTTTAGATAAGGTGATACTCTTGAGCCATTATTCATAAAAATAAAAAGCACCAAAGGGAATGTCCTTCTTGATTTACTTGCACTGAAAATATATCGATCCTTGTTCACCTGGAACAACAAGAACAAAGATGTCTTGAGTAAACTGTCAGATTTAATCACTCCCCGAAATTACTTGTGGACCTTCAGCTCTCGGGAGCTTGGGGAATGCATGTTGTCTACAGCAGCAATATTGTCTCTGGAGATTTCTTTAGACATCTAGAGAATTGGCTGAAACAGCGCACGAGCACATGAGCAGGTGTCCTCCATTTGAGAGAAAACAGAGAAATTTTATTGAAGTTGGACACGTGGTTTTTCATGGGCCCCCGACATGATGAAAGCACATGCTCTTCTTGAGATAAGACTGGGCAGCTGGCTATAGAATGAGTTCTGCAAACAGATAAAACAATCTCAAAACCAGCAGCACTTGGTGCAGAGGGCATCCATGAACTCTGAGAGAGAAAACTGGTAAGTGGCCGGAAATCCTGTGCTTCTTAAGTGAGATACGCTGAGATCATGCGACAGTAGCAGGGCAGCCCCACCGGCTCTGCAGGACAGAGGAGGCAGGTACCTTCACCCAGTCACGAACAGCTCGGTGCTCCACAGAGCTCCCCCTGGAGCCCGGTGCCGATAAGGTCTATAGTCCCCAGCGGGCACTCTGTCAGTAGTGCACAGGCAGGCGGCTTCGGGAAGGAGGAGGGCATGGTCCAGAGTCAGTCAGACTGGGACTCCCCCAGGCAAGGGCAAACAGTGCTTCTAGACAATGCACATGCATGGCCACAGTGTGGGTGCGTGTGCTCTTGCCCTTCACGCTTCCATTGAGCTGAATCCCACAACCCTGTAAGCTCTTCAGGTTGGAAGAACGATCCTTCGGGCTGCAGAGAACTCATCCACTCAAAAATAGGAAGGCGGGAACCCCAGCAGCCTTAAGATTCCCTTCACCTGCTCCCCCCAGAGCTCCCCTCTCCCCTCCAGCCTGCCTGCTCATCCTGCACCAGCAGAGTCCGGCATGACCAGAGCCTGGCTGATGTCCAGGCCATGACCCTGTCTGCCCGTTAGGCTCATCCCATCGCCAATCACACCTGTATCATCAGGACCCCAAGAGCTCCAAGCTAAACATGCATGAGGGCTATGTTGTTCTTTTCATACTTTTATTCAAATGCACACAAAGCCTGCAAATAGCCTCATTTCTCTCTCCCATCAGCTCTTGTCCTTGGGCTGGCACTGCCGCAGTCACATCGTAGCCGTGCAAGACCATCTCAGACACTTGGGCCATTAGCCATTTGTCCAGTGAGCCATGCTGGCAGCTGCCCATGTGAGACTTACAGAAATGACGGTAAACATCTTTTTGGGTAAAAAACATATTTTTATAATGTACCTTTGGATATAATGATATAATGTACCTTCTTTCCTGTGTCAGGCACTTAAAAATGAGAAATTTCAAGAACAGGCAACCCAGTTTATTAAAATTCACTGGATCTGATTTCCTAAGGAAATTCAAACAGTGTGGGAGGAAACAGCATTCTTCATTTGCCACTGGAGTTCATAGGACAGAGAAAGACTACAACATTTCTGATGCGCCTGTGCCTCATTCAGAGATGCAGGAGTTGGGGCATCTCATCCATGGTTAGCCTCCTTCCCCCCAAATTCTGTCTCTAAAGTTAGGTCATAGCCTTAGCGTGGAATTTGTTAGATGAATATCTCATTTATTGGGAGAAATGATCACCTTCTTATGGCCTCTGGCACTGCTCACATTCATCATGGCTTCAACGGCTCAATGGTTGAGCCACCATTGGTATGATTCACAAAGACTAGTTAGGCAGTTACTAGGTAGGTAGTAACTAGTTCACTTGTTTCTTATCTAGAGCCCGTAGGGTGATCATGGCCTACATGTGCATGTTTAATTTAAGAATCCTAGTTCTCAGAGTGATGCATGGCTGAAGATCTGGTCCCAAGACGACGGTGGAAGGTGTGGGCTGGTGGTCACGCTGCTGCAAAGAGCCTGCCCCACCTGATGGTCCTCCCTGTGGAGTACTGCTTCCGAGCAGCTGCCCACATGGCCTTCCTCTGTGAAGACGCTGTTTGGTGGGCGTCAGGCTGGACATTCTGGGAAACGTTCCTGCCTCCTGTGTCAGCAGAGGTTGGCACTGGGGTCTGGAGGTCTATTCAAGAGCAAGGCTACCTCCTGCGGTAAAAATCCCAACCGCTTCAGTCAACCCTTCAACACAAAGCTAAATTGCTCTGAAAAACAGTATTACTTTGAAACCCTTTGACACATTTGTAAAAAGAAAAACAAAAAGCTTGCAAATTAAAAAAAAATTCCTTAAAAACTGCTGTGTCAATAGCTTTCTTATTAACAAATACAAAACAGTTTAAGACACTTTGTGACTTCCGTAGGTCATGGTTCAGGGGTACTGATCCCCACTGAAATCTTACTACTAAAATGACCTATTTGGTAAAACTCCAGCAAGGGTTCCACTGACAAAATAACTGTTTCGGAAAGAAGAGTTACAACTTGCTCCAAAATGTCAAAAAGAATAAAGATGTAAACACCACATACTTAACATGTTTTTACAAGAATATTAATTCTGTCAAATAAATACAAGGAAGTGGCACCAACATGATGGCAATTTTGACACAAAAATGTAGCTCCCGGATAGTTTAAAATAAATAATTGCTCCCAACAGAAATGAGTGTTCTGAGCACAAGCCAAGAGCATCTGACATTAAAGTGCTGTGAGACCAAGTGGCTTCAGGTTCCAACCTGATCACCTGTGTGCAGAAATGCCACCTACGTCTCCGGGTCCGAGCTGTCCGCCACGGGTGAAGTGGCACTAAACGCCAGACTGAAGTCCGTCTTTTGTCATTTTCCTGTTTTCTTCCAGCGTGTGTTTAAAAATTTTCTTCAGGGTGTCGTAAACCACTGGTCCATTTTCAGAGTCAAAATCAACCTGCTGACAGAGAACACATAGACTCAGGACACCAACCGTAACAGAATTATAATTAGCTGATTTTGGGTGAAAAGAAAGGGGGAATGGAGAAAAACCTGACTTACAACACAATTCTATACAATAAAACAGCACCCACAACATGGTGTACACATTAATTTTAATTGAGAGACCACAATAGAAATGCCAATCCTGTCAATACTGCCCTTCTGGATCTCCTGTTCGATGTGCACACTCAGAGACCGCCAACCGCCAGAGGGCAGAGCTCTGAATCTGGAGCCTAACTACTCGTGGGGGGTGGGGGGGCTGGGAATGGACACGAGGGGAGGCGTCCTCACTGCTGTAGGGGCTGCCCTGCTCACACCCGCCCTCTGTCCCAGGCACACCACAATAGCCGCCACCTTAGGGTTTCTTGAGTGGTAAATGTGAGAGTCCCATGTGTCCGTCTGCCACGGAGAAAACATCCACGGGCCTTAGTGTCCTTGCCCTTTCCTGGGACATACTGTGTCCATGTATTTGGGCTGTTTGCCCAAGCTCAGTGGGCTGCAGGGTCGAGTGATGATAGGACAGAGGCCCAGAGCGATTCCCACACCTCTTCCCCGTCCCCTCTCTCCCCCTCCCACAGAACATGTGGCTCCCCAGGAGGGCCCGCAGAGGCTCCAGCCTGGCTAACACGTGTATGGACACAAGACAGCCAGGTCAAACACAAATAATTCTAGGATCCGGGCAGCGTGTATGTCACAATCACGTGGCTGCCCTGGCCCTTGGAGGCCCCCATACCCCAGAGGTGAGGGTTGCCAGGTGGGGTGGTACAGCAGGGGCTTTGCATCCTGGGTGACCTCCCTGGGCACAGGTGACCCCACTGTCTGTTGAGGGGCTACGGCAAGCCTGGAGAGCTCTGGCCCAAGGGGCACGGGACATCCTTCCTAAAAGAGTGGACCCAGCATGAGGATGGGTGGTCAGGGCCTCCACTCATGGGACTACGCACCTGAAGACGGAGCCATGAAAATCCCTCAACCATTCCAAAGCTGGGTTTGGAACAACTGTGTTTAACTTTCCATCAGGATTCCCCTAAAAGGCCAACAGAAACTGCAGAGAGTTCCTACCACATTAGGAGAAACCAACACTAAGGATTTTTTTCAGTTACATTCAGAAATTTCATTATATCGCCTAACCTATCTGCAAAAGCTTCTCATTAACGGTAATAATGGTTTGAATTGTCCACATTGCTAAGCACCCAACTGCCACCCCCCCCAAGGGCAGGTGGCCTCATGGTCTGTGAAGACATAAACGTGAGGTGCAAAGGACCATGCACTGTGGGTCTGAGCCACTGGTCTGGAAACTGTTGGGAAGAAACCAAGAGGCCGCAAAGCTCTGGAGATGGAATGGGAAGCGGGTTAGGCCGCACTTCAGAGTGTGCAGGGGGAGGCCGTGGGGAGCGCGCACCATCATATGGGGCATCAGGCATCGTTGCTACCATTTACCGCGGACACCGAGGCTGAAAAACTGGGCTTCATCACAGGGTCACATTCCCTGTGAGAGTAACCAGACTGAAGGGGTGAGGGGAGCTCTCCTCCTTGACACGGCCCCGGTTCTCCCTTCAGCCAGAACAGAGGCTGCAAGCCTGAAGGCTGTGCGTAGATTTTTCTTTTTTTTTACTTTCTGCCCAACCGGGGCCAGGCACTGGGTCATCGATGCTGGATGCTGGGTTCTCAGTGGCCGGTTACCTGTGGAGGCCCAAAGAGGATGGGCTTGGCCAGAAAACATTCTCTGACTCCTGCCTGGCACATGATTTTCAAGATTTTTCTCAACATCCAATTATTTCCATCTGAAAGCTCTTTGTTCCCCATGTTCTCCTTCAAAAACCCACAGTTAAGCTTTTTCCAATATATCAGTATTGAGAAACAAGTATTTTTTGGCCAAAGTCTACAACTATGTTTGAGAAATGTTAAACACGCTTCTGTTACAGAAAAACATGCAGAAGGTTTTATTTCAGAGCAGGTGGGAGACCCTGGATTCTGGTTTACAACCTGTGGCCGGCAGCGTGGGACTTACCTTGGTGAAGGCTTTAATGGCACGGGCGAGGATGGCCTCCTCCACGTCCGCGGGCACTGCCTGCAGGCTCACTACGCAGTGTAGCACGCACAGGATGGTCTGGTGTTGGCCCTGTGCTGGCAGAAATCACAATCAAACAAATGGTTTGGAAAATGCCTCAAGACATAGACTCAAAGCCACTGTGGAGCTGGGTGCTGGAGTGGGACCAGGCTGCGTCACCTCAAACACCCAACTGTCTACCCAAGGGCTCTGGTGCTGTTCCCATGCGGTGTTAACACTGTCTGACAAGCTTTCAAGGAGGTAAAAATCAAAGCTGCTCCATCATGACACCAAGTATAACTGAAAATGAATATAAGTGTAATTTCCAGTCAAATGTCTTCCTTGCAGGGAGCTGATGAGAGAGAATCCACTCATCTCTGGACAAAACTGCTTGAGTTCAGGTGGTGGATGCTGACATGCCTTGGCGGGACAGCAGGACGGGGACGGGGACATGTAGTGGGGACCCGCGTCAGCACGCGCATGCCTGCGGCAGGAGCTGCAGAGGGATGGGGTGCTCTCCCAGTGCGCCCACTGGAACCTAACAGGGAGGGTCCCCAAGGAACGTGCCCGACTGGACTCCCAGGGGCTGTTCGCTCTACAGGAGACAGGGAGACACTTTGCGCTGGAGCCCATGTGCACCCAGTATGCTCCCCACAGAGCCACTGACTTGGCTCCTGAAGATCTACCATGAGGGCGTACTCAGAAATGAGGAGAACCCAGCAAGCACAAGTGATTGCCACAGGGATGGCTGGCGGGGGAATGTGAATATCCTAGAGTGGGGCTGCAGGGGAGGAGGGCCAGGTGCGGCAGGAGCCCCATGATGGGTGGGTGTGAGCTGTGTGCCGGAGCCACTGGGGGTTGCGTCCTGCTGACACATGCTGCTGGCCTTTCCTGTAAGACGGGGCCTCGCCCTGTCCAGGCCACGTTGATGAATGAAGGGGACAACGGAAATCATGACCTGGTGAGGGCCTGGCCACCCCTGGGGTGACCTCCGCCCCCAGCCCCTCACCCAGGGGCTGGGAGGGCAGCCTACAGAAGGGACTCTCAAGGTGTGCATGCATGTGCGTCTGGGTCTATGTGTGATTGAAGCGGACAGTTGTCCAAGCCCAGGTAACAAATGCAGAGAAGTCTGATGGAAAGCCCTCGCCATGTTCGTGGTGCTGCTGGGGATACAGGCATTCTCCCCGTCTGGTTCACAGCTCCTACGTGTGACGCTGGCTTGCATTTCTTAGCTTGGAAACATGTACATTAGACCCAGATGTGGGATTCTGCACGTAAAGCCCACACTGAGGGCCTCAGCTAACTTCGCCAGACAGTCTCCTTACCTTCTCTAATAGAAACAGCGCTTCTGCGGCATCTGCACGGCTGGCAACCAGTGTGTCCACATCCTCTTTGGTGATCACAGGCTCCTTCAGCTGCTCCACCCAGGACCACATTAGACTGCACAGGACAAAAGGGTCCCTTTCGCCGCATATTCTTTCCCAAGCTCCATCTCGGGAATTCAGTTCTTTCTAAAAAGAAGGGAAGAAAGAGAAAAGTGGGGGAGGGGTGGGAGGGGAGGGGAAGAGGAAGGGGAGGAGGGGGAGCAAGGCAGAGGGGCAGGGGTGGATGAGGGAAGGGAGGTGGGGGAGGGAGAGGGAGGAAGTGGGGGGGGCAATGATGCTGAGGAGGGATGGGGGAGGGATGGGGGGACAGGGAGGCAGCACACGCTGAGGTCTGAAGGCCCTCATCCTGTCCATGAGTGAAGGTCTCGGGCCCTGAGACACACACCGCCCCCCATCCGCCACACAGGGCTGAGATGCTGAGTCTCTCCGAGCCTCGGTTTCCGTCTATGAAGCTGGCCGCAGCCCCGTGGGTGTGCTAAAGCCGCTGAGAGAGGGACTGGCTGGCCCAAAAGCTCAGCTCTCTGCCCCGCTCTGAAACCATAGATGCTGCTCAGGAAGAGGGAGCCTTCCTTTTAGGTTCCTTGGGACAAAACAGAAATACGTACTGCGATGATATAGAATGGTGGATGACATAGCACAAATAAGACAACATTTTCAGGTTACCCCAGAATGAGGAAAAGCTAAAACTTCCAAGTGTGCCCCAGAAAACTGCTGAATGGCGGGCAGCTGCGGCAGACACAGCTCTCTCACCCACCTTTTCAGAGTCCCCTGCAGGCCTGGATGCAGCCAGCCCCACACCCTGAGACTGGACGGGGCGGGGCAAGCTGGCCTTGCCCACATGCCACGTGCTGGGGGTTAAACAGGAGCCCCTAACAGTTTGCTGTGAAGAGACCAGGGAAAAGCAGGAAGAATTTTAACTTCTGATGGGGCTCAGATGTATGTGCTAGTAAATACAGCGTATGCAGCAAGCGCAATCCTTGCACATTTGTTCATTCATGCCTCTGGTATTTTCACAAGACTTAGGACAGCCGGTAGCACATAACCTACTCGATTCCTACAACACCTGTAGTGAGACCCTGATGGCAGGTGTGTGGGTGCAGGGAAGAGGGTGCTTACCCAGGAGCCCAAAGCACAACAGGGCAGACAGCTTTCATTCCCTAGGTTGTGCATGAGTCCAGATGTGGTACTCCTGCCCCCGCCAGGGTCCTTGGCTCTGGGATCCTCTGGTTCCTCTTTATTATTTCATAAAGAAGCCACTATGTTTAGTTGTGTGGAGGCCCTGTTCCCCACGGGTCATACACATTCGGGCCATGTGACCTTGAGCATGTGTCTTGACCCCCCGACCCTTGGCTTTCCTATCTGTGATACTTAACTCATGTGGACTGTGAAGATTCACGAAGGATCTTGGGGTATCCTCTGCCCTACGGGTCCCTGCAACGTAGCAGGCGAGAGGGTCCAGCACAGGAACAGGCTGCACTGTGCTGCCCAAATCACAGTTCACTGGGCTTTTTCCAGAACTCAGCTATGTTTTATTGCTCAAAGGCATATAACAAAATCCAGAAAGTGAAATAAAGGGCAAGCCTATCCAAACAAAAGTGTCATGTTCACCCCCGGAATGCTTTTGTGTGTGAAGTGCTGCAACAGTCCACCATGCTAGGCTGACCTGGGAGGGAGGGGGCCAGCCACATGTCCTCACAGATCGAGGCTGACTGACCCAAAGGCTTGTTCACTTTGGAGTAAGAAGTCACTACATTTAACCATTGGCTCAGCAAACACCTGCAGTTCTGACTTGCAGCATGCACATGCTCTGCAGCCCCACAGCTGGGACTGGGTGCAAGGCTCTGTGGCTAGTATTCCCACCTCTGTATCTGGAAGGTTCTGACCCTCCTGGAACATGTATTGGCCTTGCTTAATTTATGTAAACTACAGAGGAGCAGCCACACAAATAATTTGTGGGAGATGATGGGCTAACAAGTCTAGACTTCACTGAACCAGGCCTCCCCAGGTCAGCCGCACATTTGGGCAGTTGACTAGTCTCTGGTAACTAGGTGTTAAGGCCTGCCTTTTGTCTACACCAGCTGCTCATTCAGGGCAAAGAGCACAACCGATTGAAGACTGTGTTTCTAATGAAAATACACCATAAAAAGGGTTAAAATTTAAAATTTCACGTTCTGGGCAGCCCGGGTGGCTCAGAGGTTTAGCACCACCTTCAGTCCAGGGCCTGATCCTGGGGACCCAGGATCGAGTCCCACGTCGGGCTCCCTGCATGGAGCCTACTTCTCCCTCTGCCTGTGTCTCTGCCTCTCTCTCTGGGTCTCTCATGAATAAATAAAATCTTAAAAAAAAATAAAATTTCACGTTCTAATTTAAGCAAAAGCCAAGAAATGGCCCTGAAGACACAATCTTAGGTAAAACTAATGTACTAGGCACATGGGCGGCTCAGTAAGTAAAGGATCTGTCTCCATTTTGGGGCAGGTCATGATCTCAGTGTCATGAGATTGAGCCCCAGGTCAGGCTCTGTGCTCCTCTCTCTCCCACTGCCCCTCCCCCCACACTCCTCTCACTCTCTCTACATAAATAATATCTTTGACAGCATCCGTCACGTGTTCTGACCTCACTCAACACTTGGATTGATGCTTTGGAAAAGAATTTTCTCTGATTTCACTTGGTCAGTGGTTCTCCAAGCATGGCTCCCTATCAGACTCAGGTTAGAGATGCTCACATCAGTTCCTAAAGCTGTGTGCTGTGGTCTGTCCGTCCATGCACCCAGTGGGAAAGTAGAAAGCTGCCACAGGCATTGGTATCAATGCCCTGCTCCAAGGACCCCGCTAAGTGCTAAACATCGAGCACTTTCACACAGAGATCAAGAAACCCGAAATTCAAAAGTTAGGTATTACACCAACAGGTCTTCAAACTCCTGTAACCCTTGAATTTGGTAACATGTATTACATTTTTGCTCTGCCATATGTATTTCCCACACAAACACAATTAAATGAAATACAAGTACCTGCCACATTTCTACCTTCCTTTTCACCTCCTCCTTTTCTGCACATTCATTTAAACTTGCCAGGGCTTTGGCTGCCAGTATTCTCCTGGCTTCGACACTCAATTCAGACTGCAAAGCAGTGTTTGGAGCATCTGTGGGCAGATCTTTGCTGTTGGGGACTTGAGTGTGTCCAGCCGAGAAGGGTGCTTTGGGGCTGAAGCCACAAGACACAGGGCTGCGGGAAGGGTCAGAGCAGCAGCCAGCAGGAGTTTTGCACTGACAGCGGGGCACTTGCTGCAGAGAACAGCCTGGCTCCTTGGCAATATCTGCACGGTCCGGTAGAGCTGGTTCCCCAGGATTGTATGAACCTGAAACACCTGAAGAGAAGGTTCTGCTCCGCGGAACCTTTGCCATAGTCTCCTTATGGAAAACCGGTGCCCCCTCATCTTTGAGTCCTTCCAGGCCTCCAAATTTAGCCTGATTCCAGAAAGAGAACGTATTTCGGACCAGCGTTTCCTTACTTGGATCAAGCTGCGGAGACTGAGGGGTGTGCCAGTGGCTTATGGGCTTCTGCTGCTCGGGGTCATGGCCAAGCAAGGCCGGGGCAGGTCCTGTCCACGGAGCACTGCCATGCTCCAGAAGCGACTCAGCCCGCTTTAAATCTGAGTCGCTGTAGCTGAATTGCCTTTTCAGGTGAGTCAGGGGCTGAAGGCACTCGACATTCCGCCTCTTCCAAAGAGGGTCAATCTCTTGCTCGCTGGAAAGAATCACATCCTGATTCTCAAAGTCTGTGGCCACCGCGGTTGGGGGGAAGGAATCTGACACGTCGCTGCCCTGCTGCAGCAACTCTTTATCCAGCTGCAGGGTGATCATCTCAGAAACCGTCTTTTCAATTTCGGCAGACAGGCTGGGCACTTCGGCCACCTCTTCTGTCACCACTGGCCTATTCTCGGCTAAGTCCAGGAGCAATTTGCAAATGAGGTGGATAATTTTGGGAATGTGTTTCAGAAGTCGGGCCTCATAACCATGAAGCAGATGCCGCTGGCGAATGAGATACTGCGCTAGAGTAACAGCGTGTGCTTTGGGGTCACAGCAAGAGAATATATTGCGAAGAGGAATCAGAAACTGAGTAAATTCCCTCACACACAGCAGTTGTCCTCGAGTTTGTATGGAATTGGGCCGCTTTGCCCGAACAAATATAATTGCTTGGTCAGCAGTCATTCTTGTTGCAAAAACTAAGTAACATGCTATTAAAACACCTAGAAGGAAAGAGAAGATGGGTATGAAAACAGAGGATGGGTATGAAAACACATATAACTTATCACTCTTCGAGATTTAAATTTTGAATATGTGGTAAATCATATAAAGGAACATTTTAAGGACAGTTATAACTTACTGACTTCTTGTGCAAGTGTTTATTCCCCTGTCTATAGGTCATTTCTCCCCATGACTGAGAATCCACACTCATCTCTGTACCCTGAGAGGGAAAGTGTTGGTGAGGGTATGGGAGAGAGAGTGTGGTGAGGGGATGAGGGAGAGCATGTGGGTGAGGGGATGAGGGAGAGACTGTGGTGAGGGGATGAGGGAGAGCATGTGGGTGAGGGGATGGGGAGAGCATGTGGTGAGGGGATGGGGGAGAGCATGTGGTGGGGGGATGAGGGAAAGAGTGGGTGAAGGGACGAGGGAGAGCATGTAGGTGAGGGGACAAGGGAGAGAGTGCGGTGGGGGGATGAAGGAGAGTAGGGGGATGAGGGAGAGAGTGTGGGTGAGGGGAAGGTCCAGGCAGAGTTATGGACTGACTGGATGGAATATTCTAAGAGCAGTTCAGAGCCGGAAGTACAGCAGGAACACTTTTACCCCGTTGAAGAGGGTCTAAGGAATATAAGGAGCGAGCATAGTCCACTCTACTACCTGCCCTGGCTCACACTTACTTCCCACTCCTGCCATCTTTGCCATCACCTGTTGCCACATTCCCAGCCTGGCATTCTTCCTTTTTGGGTGTATTTTCTCTGGGAATTATTCACAATAACAGTCTATTTCTGGAGTTTTGTCTGCACTAATAGTTTTCTCCAGACCAAGACATAACTTTATAAATACTTATTAAAAGAAACAACAACCTTAACGTTATAGACATCATTATTCTTGTTAACTAATATTAAATTAAAATGAATAACATAATTGGTGATAAATAATTAATCCAACTGATAGTTAACTAATAGGAGGGTAAAAGGCAAGTCAGAAGACATCTGTATGGTTCACTAAGTCTGTCAATCACGTCATAGATGAAAATCAGGACTTCTGCAAACTGCATGGCTCTTAGTAGGGGCAGTGACCTAGAAATCTTTCTCACTGGGACACGGCACTTCAGAGTAAGTATGGAGACTGCAGTGCGATCGTACAGAACCCCCAGGAACAGTGAGGCCTTGGCTGGACCCTAAGAGCTGATGTTCTAGGCGGGGTTGAGTCCTCACCTGAATGCCCTTGCCAGTAGGTAGGAGACCTGGAGGCAGGTACCCAGGGACCCATGGACAGTGCTGAGCTTGGATGTCTGGTTGGACCCGAAGACAACTAATAATCTAATCCTATGGTATTTATTTTTGTGTCAGTATCAGCACTGCATTGACATTTGCTGCATTTTTAAGTAAAATAATTTATTTTTATTTGTAATTTTAGGCACAGATAGACTCTCTTCGCAAATATAATCCTTCCAGCCATGAATTTAAATCTTGGCTCTGCCACTTACTAACGTAGCAAATTATTTAACCTCCTTCAAAAGTCACATTGTTGCTGAAGACTTAACCAGTGCGTGTAAAATGCTTAGAACACACAAAGTGAGACAATGCTTTCTATTGTCATTACTTTGGTTAAGGAAAATTACATTTTTAAAAGACATTACTCATTAAAATAATGTGCTGGGGTTTTTTCCTTTGAAGAAAAACCAGAGTGGTCATTTAGTGAGCTGTGGAAACCCATCTGTTTACTAAATATGAGGAGTTTTCAGGCCTAAATCTCTCAAAAATACTCTCACAAAAAAATGGTCACTGAAACTGTTTAAGACATTTCAAATTTTCTGTAGCTCCTACCATTTGACTTCAAAACATTGATTGGATTCTGAAAAATATTTATCTTCTAGAGTTATGAAATATTATTCTTTACATATTTAAATATGTTATAAGACAATAAGCCCACTTCCTAGAATTTACCTGTTCGACCAAGCCCTGCATGACAATGGACAGCTACTTTTCCTTCTTGTAAGGCAAATGTCATCACCTTCACCATATCTAAGATGGTGGTAAGCGATGCTACACCATAATCCTTCCATCCAAAATTGTAGAAATAAACTGGATGATGAAAATAAGAAAACAGGAAAAAACAATCAACATACAGGAGATATCCTTGCATAGCCATTTGAAGAGAGTGAGTGAAGTCATGAGAAGTGTAAAGCTGTAAGGCACATGGATTGAACTGGATGCATAGGCCTAAAATAATAGGCTTTTTACATTTCCAGCAAGTTCATTGTTAACAACACTTCTTACAAAGCACCTTCTATATTACCTAAGACATTGCCTGCTAAAACTCAGCCAGAGAGAATTAAGATGAAACAGGATTGGAAATTAATAAAGCCCATGACCTTTGCCCAAATCACTCAGCTACGGAGGGAAGGCAGGGCATGTTGTGTAAGCACGGAGATGTGTCTGAAGGACTGATAAGTGGCATAGGTGGGGACATACAGATTTTCCATCCAGGGGAGACAAAAAAGCTAGATACACGTTTCTTAAAAACAAGTCCCCAAAGTGGCCAGGGCTGGTCCTTTCCAGCCTGGTCCTGACTCCATCCCTAGGCTCCCAAGACTGGAGCTTCTGGGACTGTCACCTAAAGAACCCCTGATTTCCACCCGGGAGCAGAGCTGGACAGCAATAAAAGCATGAGTTAGTCCTGTGTTCCAATCCCGTTGCCATGCACATGCTGTGTGATCCAGGCAAGTGGGTGCTCACTGCACCTGCATGGTGCCTGTGTGAAGCAGAAAGTACTCTGGGATGGTCCAGGGCACTGTTAGGGTAGCGAATGAGGACATTGTCTTGACAGGGCTCCTCCCAGGATCCCTCCCACAGACAAAAGCAATCCTGTACTTTGAGCAGCAGCACTAGAGAAGAATGGTGGCATTATTTGGAATCAGCGCTCATCTTCTCTGTGGGGAGCCCGCCCCTGCCCCCGCAGAAAGCGGTCATTCTATCACCCTGTGAGCTGACGAGTCTGGGTACTGTTCTTGGTGACTCATGGAGGGGAGGTGGAACACTCACTGCCAGCCTCCATGAAAGCTTCAGGAAGGTACGTGAAGCCGCTTTCCTGTTCCAGAGGGTTCCCACAGCTGGCATGTTCACCAGGGCGCTGCAGGTTGATGATTGTTTTTATGCCATGGCTTACAGGAGAAAAGAAAAAAGTCATCACATTGAGAGCTAGGGTTTTAAAAAAACCAACCCATTTTTGGCAATAATAAACATTATTAATCACTCTCCAAACCTCAATTTCCTAGTTGAAATAAGCAGCTATTGTTTATTTGAAGCCAAAAGCAATGGATGAGAAAACTCAAGTTGGCTTAGCAAGCGTGTCAGCAACATGGCCTTTACCTCTGGAATTGCTCAATGAGGTGATACTTCTCCAGGAGCTCGGTGGATGGGCGAGCCATGGCCAGGATATTCTCAGTGACCCTAGAAAGGAGCAGGGGCTGATGAGATGCAAAAACCTGGAAGGTTCTAGCTCTAAGAACTAAGAGAATGAGATATCAAGTCCCTATTTTTTCTACGATGTTAACAACTCTAGAACAATTTTCTTTTCATTCATTCATTCATTCATTCATTCATTCGAGACACAGAGAGAAAGGCAGAGACACAGGCAGAGGGAGAAGCAGGCTCCCTGTGGGGAGACCGATGTGGGACTTGATCCCAGGACCCCAGGATCACCACCTGAGCTGAAGGCACTCAGCCCTGAGCCACGCAGGTGCCCCTAGAACAATTTTCTTATATAGGTTCTGGCTTCAATTTTGCACCCTGATGAGGGCTCTAAGAAACCTGAATCCCTGAAAAAAACCCCAGCATGTAAAGTATCTGTGGACTCTGGCAGCATATTTCCAAGGACTCTCATGAGACTCTGGAGGGCCTGGTAGATGCCCCTCGTTCTGCAGCCAAAATAACTCTGCCCCTTGGTTACTGATGGTGTTAAGCAGTGATAACGCCCGCCTCGCCGGGTTGGCATGAGCATTCAATACCATGTGGGTGTGAAATCTTTAGCACAAATTCTGGCGTGTGGTTATGAATAAATGCTGAGTTGTTGTAATTCAGCAGAACATATGGGCTTGGCAGTCCACTGGGCCTGGTTTCAAGTGCTGGATTTTCTATGTCTAGCTGGGTAGTAGGTTACTCTGGACCCCAGTTCCTTCATCAGTACAATGACACTAACCATGGCTACTTTTCAGGAGCCTTATGAAGATGATAAGTTTGATAGTGTCTAGCACAGTGCCTGGCCTGAGGATAGACGGGCAGAGGCCCAACAGACAGCCGCCACCCCCCACACACAAGGGCTCTGGTGACAGATATGCCAGGCAGTCTGTCAGGAGCAGTGGGTCACAGGAGCCCAAGGAGTGACGGAGACATCAGCTGAGCAGAGCACGATCCCAAAAGACATCATGCCTCCCCACGGGGGCAAGCCCTGAAATTTGATGGGGGCCCCCCCAAATTCAGTAGCACTTATATGGAGACAAGGAGAGAAGTGCTGTGAAAGCGCAGGAGGTGAAAAAGACTCAGATGTTTAGTCAACAATGACCCAAAAACATCACTGTGATCTCAAGCTGCGTTATTGGAGACCTGTGGTCTGACTGAACCGAGGCACAGCACTTGCTTTCGCACAACAGTCTTCAGACCAGACTGTGATCTGTGGGGAACAGTAGCAACAGCAGATCCCGACTCTGTCACCACACACGTGCCAGCCAGGCCTGTGTGAAAAAGCCCCAGCTGCAGGTTAGGGAGGCCAGCTGACAAAAGTCTAGTTTGGAAATGGATTTTCACTGCAGGAAATGATCCACCACTAGTGTTCTTTAAACCCCAAATTCCTCTCAGCGGGTTTCAAAGGTAACATGGCTTGATGATCAGAATCTGTCAGAGATATCACTATATCAAAAGAGGCCTACTCAATAGTTTACTATTAATAAGGAGAAGAGGGAAACCAAGCCCTCTGAAAGGCAGGTCGCATCTGCACACCACAAACCATGCAGCATCTTACCCTGTGCTGAGCCCACAAGGCGTTCCACTGTGTACTGAGGCACACGGACAGTGTACTTGCGTGTAAGCGTGCCCTTTCATACAGAAGACGGGAACAAAAGAAAAACGGGGCTAATATGTACCCGTGTGAAAGGGACAAAACATGTAATTACCTCCTGCCTTCTCAAATGTGTAGCTGAACACGTTATTTCTAGCAACTTGAGAAGATATCTTAACAATAAATGATAACAAGAGCTATCTTGTTATCATTTCTTTAAGATACGTTACGTACATCATTTCATCAATAAAAGCCCTACAGGTTGGTTTTATTATTTCTGTTTTACAGATGAGGCTTGGCATGCTGAGATCACACAGCTCATCATGCTGCAGGCCAGGCGGAGGTGTGGTGCTCTGACTTCACACCCACACGCGGCCTCCTCCACAGCCACTGCCTGCTGCACACCCACAGGGTCACTTACCACGACGAGTAGACCCCCTTAATGGCTTGCTCCTGCTCACTCCAGCGGGCAGGGTTTTCATACTTGCACGCTCTGCCACCACACGCCATGGAGCAGGCCATGTGTCCGGGAATCACATGCCGTAAGCGCTCTCCGACTTTCGTGTACTTTGGTGTTGGACGTCCTGAGTTTCCTAGAACATACAAGGGAGGAAGGACTCAAGATTCCACTCTCCAAATGGAACAGTAACACCAGAAACAGCTTCTGTGTTATCTCAGGATTGTAGATGACAAGCCGGTGCTACATTTCTGTCATTTTGTCAGAAGTAAAACCGTTTCCTTTTCATCTGAGTGCACGGTCTCTTAATACAGAAAAGGCTTCCACACACAATAATCTCCACCTGTCACATTGGTAATGAAGAGGAAGAAACAGTAAAAGCAGATCTCTTAACAAGGGGATGACTTTTTTCAAAAATTACATTTTTAAATGCAAAAGCACAATACATTTAATCCCTTTATCTGCTAGTACATGTCCACTGAAGCTCTTAGCACAAGAGAGTAGAAAGAACAACGGAGAATTAACCGTCAACAGTCTGAATTTAAACTCAAAGCTGTGCTTTACTTTTTCTCTGGAGGCAGGCTGGGTTTCCTTCGGCACAGCTGACTGAGGCCACGGCCACCATCACCTGGAGAGAGGATGAGGACAGCGTCTGGGCGGCCGAGCCACGCCGGTCCTGCTGCAGGATGGGGTCCGAAGACGAGTGCCGGCGGCCCTGGAGGAAGGAGCTGAGGAAGGGCAGGGCGGAGCACCGCCGGGGCAGGTCCTGCATGGCTGGGCTGCGGGGACAGCACGGGACTGCAGCGCGCCAGCCCGCTCAGCGACCAAGTTCCGCTGAGCCACCCCGCACTGCCCTGCGAGACCTGACAGCCGCTGGGGATAGGCTGGTTTGTTCCCATGGCGACGAACAAAGAAACTACTGATTCCCGCTCGGAGAATGGGAATCCGTACAGGCGGAGTCCCACATGAACCGACAGCCTTTTGGACAGATTGTTCAAGGAGAGGGAAGAACATGTATTTTAAATAGATTACACTAAATTGCAGCTGTGCTGTTTTGTTTCTCATCCCCCGTGGATAGGTCTGCCAGCACAAACAATTACACCTGACGCGGTGCAATAAATTTAGAAAAATGCGTTTATGATACAGACACTGCCTTTTATACACATACTGAAAGGTGTAAATTCTGCTATTCCTTAGGTACTTATTATCTGAACATTCTGAAAAAGCTTCTCGTTCTACTCCTCTCCGGAACAGAGAAAATAGGAAGTGAACCGTAATGAAGTAGGATGCGCAGTGTACCTCGTAACATGAATAAAACAGCATTTAGTTCATCAAAACCAGAAAGTCCCCTGGAATTTTCTTGATAGAACTGTTTAAAAAAATAAAAGAAAGAAATGCTTGGACAGAACACATTAAATGTCTGTAGGGCCCATGTTTCAATCAGAAGACACGGGCTTCCAGAACGTGAAAACACAGACCCGGATCATGCCTGCATCAGGTGGGCAGGCGGCCCTGCCTGGCACAGACTCCAGGACCCCATCTTATGCCTGTTGTCACCCACTTTGGGGGAAACGAAGCTCCAGGAAGGTCTCTGGGGAGGCTGGCGGAAAAAATCCACCAAGAATCACATTCTTCTCAGGAGCTGGATGAGGAGGAGGCTGTGATGTGAGGGCAAAGGATGTGGAGAACACAGAAACTCTCACACTGCCGCTGCCTCCGCCCGGGAGAATGCTAGGCCCGCCCCAGCCCACGTCTCTGTCTCCAGTGGGGTCTTAGCCCCATACAGACAGAAACAACCTCGGGTCGCAGAGGCCACTCTGGTTCTTGTGCTCGGTGACACTGGAAGTATGTGCCCTTTCCAGCGCTCCCCCATCTCCCACCTGAACAGACTCTGTCAAACAGGATGGACACGGAGCTCCATGTGGTGCCCTAACTCCTCCCCAAGGGCCGGTTCACACCCTTGTTATGTGCACAAGGTGACCGAAAAGAATTTTCTTTAATGTAAGCAATGGAGGAGAAGCAGGGCCTCCACAGAGCCTTACAGGAGAGGGAGGCCTGGTGGCCCAGCCCTAGTGCACACAAAGCCAGGGCGCTGCACCAGCCACGCAGGGCAGGGGGTCCAGGCAGGTCTCTGTGGGGGCTCTGGGCCTGTGGGACAGTGATGCCAGGAATGGACTTATGCGAGGCCCGAAGCCATGTAGGTGGACAGACGGCAGCCAGGGCGCTGGCAAGAGGCCGAGGCGGCTCAGGTGGCCATGGGGAAGCCCAGCACAGAGCTCTGGGGGCACCACGGCACAAGGAGCAGCAGCCCAAGTCCCAGAAAGTTGGCGCCAGTGCGGGAGCGAGAGGTGCACGTCCGCAGACCAGGCCCCGCTGTGGGGTTTTCAACAGCACCGAGCATGAAAATGAATTTGACGATGGCTGGCCTCATCTGGGCGACACCGAGAAGGGGTGGCTGTGCATCAGCTCAAGAACTATCTCTGCTGTGACATGTGGAGAACCAAGCCGACCTCCCACAAACGTGTAACTACCCGTGTGGGCTCACTGGCACTCAGGGCCCCCGCAGCCAGGTCTTCAGTGAAGCGGAGCCAAAGGCAAACACGAGTCTGCACCATCCCTCGATTTCTGAGGGTGTGGGGGCCACATCTGCTGCTCAAGAGGGGCTCTGTCCCCCCGTGGGTGCTCCTTCCCCACACAGCAGGACTGTCACCCACCATCTCCAGCTCCACGCTATTTGTTGGCAAAATGCCTAAACTGCAGCCAAACCCATCTTTGAAAGCCAGTTTTTATTTATGCTAAATGGCATAAAGTCATCTAACAACCTAAAAATCCACCAAAAATTTTACGTTGGGATGAATCACAGATTGTCAGTGATGAACTGTTCCAACTCTCAGAGGTAACATTTTAATATGTAAATTACCAGCAGGAAAACCAACAGAGGCTCTCTCTAGATACAGGAGCCGTGTGATGTCATGACTAATAAAATGGGATGTTTCTGAGTGGTTTTGTGAAGGGCCAAGCTGTCCGCAGACACTTAAAAGGTAGAGTGTCCTCCTGGCAGCCATGGAGAGAACATCACTGTCATTTATTTGCAGGCCACTAGAATCCACATGAGTGCAGTTGTCCCACCCCCTGCTAAGATCTCATGTTTTTGCTCCTCTGACGTGTTCTTCTAAGGACGGAGGAAGGCAAACGTCTGCATCCCAGGGCCGTGGACTCAGGGGCGCTGCCATGCTACCATTCTTCTTCTGCTTACCTCCACACATGCTGTCTCTAAAGAGACCAGGCTCCAGGAGAAAGCAGGAACACAAGACACGGGGTACTCCCCAGGGCCCATCCTATATAGTCCATGCCTCTGCTGCCACCAGGGCATTGGGAACGTGAGCACTGGGCTCCAGGCTCCACACCGTTATACCTTTGTGGCCCTCAACCTGACTGCAGGTGGGCAACAGGCCTTCCCCGACACACGACAGTGCTAAAGGGCTGCGGGAGTCCCTGGTCACTACAAACGCGGGCCGTCTACCCCAGGGGTGCACACAGGAAGCGACGGGGAGACCCTCTGTGATTCCTCTTCACTCCGCACACCTGGTGGTCAGAGCGGAACCCCAGGCTCCAGTCATTTTCTCTTATACTCAAGATCTCAGAAGGGGCTGAGAACAAAGCCATGTGACCGTGGGCCGAGGGCACAGTGGGAGCTGGACAACCACATGTCCTCAGCTGGAAGCCACCAGAGCACTCACATCCGGGAGCAGCTTCTGCTTGCCGTGCTTTGTGGTGGGAGGCACAGCTACCAAACTCTCAGTGGCTGGACGGCCCAAAGCGTGAACAGGGACTCTACTTCTTTCCTCCAAAAATTAAAACAAAGCATCTCTTTGACTTTGCAAGATCTTCAAGTATCTTTTTTTTTTTTTTTTTTAAGATCTTCAAGTATCTGAAGCAGAACTTCTCCAGGTCATCCCCTCCAAGGGCCGCGGTTTCTTAATTGTCCCAGCGTTCCTGCATACATCACTGTTTCCAGACCCCTCACCACAGGCCCCTGTGTCAGAAGGCCCTCCATTCCCCTTCTTGGCAAAACTTCACATGCAGGTCGCCTGTCCCACCTATCGTTCTGGCCTCTGCCTCCACCAGCCACTGAATTCTGCTCTAGCTAAGGTCTCCGATGGTGCCGGACGGCTGTGGTCTCAGTAGGCTGCTCAGCAGCACACACCACAACTGGACAATTCAGTTTGATGTTAAAAATTTTTTGGAGAAGACTTTACATTTCATTTTGAAGCAATCTCAAACTTACAGAAAGCGATAATAAAGTATTTTTTTTCTTGAACCATCTGAGAATAAGCTGCTGATACACTGCCCTAGTACCCCAAATAATTTAGCATATGTTTCCCATAAACAAGACATCCTGTAGATTCCCCCAAGCCAGAAGGTTACGACAGACACAGGACCAGGTGCCTCTGTCCCCAGATCTCATGCTCCTTGCGGCAAATCAGCCCACAGCATGTCAGAACCACACGTTGGCCCACATCTCACCGATTTGCTCCAGGGCAAGCTCCAGTCTTTCCCTGACTTGTGCAGGGAACACACCCATTATTTAGCAGACGATCTGTTTCCTCATGATGAGACCCAAGTAGCCCGGGTGCTCACGGCTGAGCAGTGGTGCTTAGGACACGAGTCCGGGCGCTGGGTGTGCTCCTAGCCATCAGCATGCAGGCCCTCCGGGCGGACAGGTACCCTCCCAACCTGACCCGAGGCCCTAATGCCCAAGTGGGGCCCCCTGTGTGGGTGTCATGGCTGGGGCCGCCCCTCGCCTGGTCTCCAGCACTGCAGCCTCACCCGCCCTCTGGTGTGTGCGGCTACTTTTTGTGGCCCCGTCAATGGCTTTGGACCAACGTATTCAGGAAGAGAAGGGAAAAGAAGAGGAAGAGAAAGTGCCTTCCAACCTCCCTTTGTTTTTTTTTTAATGATTTTTTTTTTAATTTTTATTTATTCATGATAGGCACACAGTGAGAGAGAGAGAGGCAGAGACACAGGCAGAGGGAGAAGCAGGCTCCATGCACCGGGAGCCTGACGTGGGATTCGATCCCGGATCTCCAGGATCGCGCCCTGGGCCAAAGGCAGGCGCTAAACCGCTGCGCCACCCAGGGATCCCAACCTCCCTTTGTTAATTGCGGTAAAATATATATAACACAAGGTAGGCCACTGTAGCCCTTTTGAAGGGCACACTACCTACACTGGCGTTAAGGACATCCATCTGCATGTGTGACCATCCCGCCATCTATCCCCATTAAACACTAATTCCTCATCTCCCCCACCCCAGCGCCTGGCACCCACCCCTCTGTCCCTAGAATGTGAGCACTCCGGGTCTCCTGCAGATGAGGGGTTGCACAGTGTCCGTCCTTGCATGTCTGGCTGCTGTCGCTCAGTGTAGTGTCCTCAGGGTCCACCCACACTCTGTGGGGTGTTTCCCGCTTTGGGCTACTGCGATCGTCTCCAGGAATGTGGGTGCACAGACACCTGCCGAGTCTGCTTTCTGTTCTCTGCTTACAGCCAGAAGCAGAACTGCTGGATCACATCCTAACTGCTTTTTAAATTTCTTGAGAAATGCCCAGGCAGATGTCCATGGTGGCTGCACCACCCACACCAGCAGGAAGATGAGGGCGCCGGTTTCTCCACAAGTCACTGACACCAGTCATTTCCGGTCCTCGTGCTGGCTAACAGCCATCCAACTGGACACACAGTGGTACCTCAGTGTGGTTTTCACCTGCATGTCTGTAATGGGTACAGTGAACGTCTCCTGCACATGTGGGGCCTCTGTGTGTCCTTTCAGAGACACATCTATTGCACCTGTTTCTGAATCCGCTCGCTCATGTTTGCTTGTTGAGATCTAGGATTCTCTACACCTTCTGGAGACTGGTCCGAATGAGAGGGATGTGTGATCTGCAAGCAGTCTCTCCCATTCACAGACAGACTTTCCTTTCTGCTGATGGCATCATTTGTGAAGGAAAGTTTTAAATTTTGATGAAGTCTGATTTATCTACTGTTTCTTTTGTTGCCTGTACTGTTGGTGTCACAGCCACGAAATCACTGCCAAATCCAGGGTTCTGCAGCTTTTCCCCTGGAAATGCTCTAAGAGTTTTATACCTTCAGCTCTTACATTTAGGATTTTGAGCTATTTTGAGTTAACTTTTGTGCATGGTACACGGTAAGGGCCCAGTGTCATTCCCCTACACATGTACACCCAGGTTGTCCACCACCAACTGGTGACAGTCTCGTCGCCCTTGGCAGATGGCATCTGACCACCTACGTGAGGGGTCTCCCTGGGATCTCTATTTCAGTCACTGGTTTACGTCTGTCTCTGTGCCGGGACCACCCCGTCTATGGACTAATCACTTGTCCTCGCCCACCCTCTCCCCAGCGTGGCAGTCTACCTTCCCAGTGTGGGACCCTGATCGCTAGTTCCAGGACCAGCACAGAAGTCCTGATTTGAAGATTCTTGTGTGCATTTATTCTAACCTGTCTGGGCACCTCAGCATCTTGAGGGGCAGAAAGGCCACAGGTGTGACTTGAAAATAAGCTATGATGAGCCCAAAATCTGCAGCCTCCGGGGGCTGAAGCCTCCTGCTAAGACACTGGAAAATGCTACCAAATGTTTAAAGAAGAATTAAAACTGGTTTTCAAAATATCTTCCAGAAAACAGATGAGGAAGGAACATTTCCAACCCCTTTTATGAAGCTAGGATTACTCTTTTACCTAAGCAGACAGGGATAGTACAAAAAAAGGGAATGACAGTCCAGTGTCTCCCCAGAACTTAAGACAAAATCTTGAACAAAGTGTCAGCAAACCAAGCCGAGCGATGCATGAATGACTGTACGGCACTGCCAAATGGGATGTATTGCAGGTATGGGAAGGACAGTTAGACATCAAAAACCAATATAATCCACCGCATCAATGAGCTAGAGAAGACATGATTCTATCAATGGACACAGAAAAAGCACACGACAAATTCCAACAACATCCGTGACAAAAGATCTGAGTAATTTCACAGTGGAGGGCACTGGGTTACCCTTGCTCCAGAGCGCCCGCAAAATCTTCTCCAGGGTCAGCGGGAAGGCAAGGCTGTCTGCCCTCCTAATGCCCTCTCTGCTCTGAAGTATCAGCCCGCCACAATGAGGAAAGGAGAGAATGGCACAGAGACTGTAAAGAAAAGAAAGAAAATGCCCCTTATCTGCAGATGTGATTATTTATACAGAAAATCCCAGGGAATCTCCCAGAACCTCCTGGGCCTAGTGAGTGAGGCCAGCAACCAGGATGAGACACCACCACACACCTGCAGGGACGGGAAGGTAACAGTGACAGCCCCTCACCCCATGAGGCTGCAGGGGGACCTGACCACTTATCCACTGCTGGGAGACGTAAAATGACACATACATTTTGTGTTTTTTTTGTTTGTTTGTTTGTTTGTTTTAATTTTTTATTTATTTATGATAGTCACACACAGAGAGAGAGAGAGAGAGACATAGGCAGAAGGAGAAGCAGGCTCCATGCACCGGGAGCCCGATGTGGGATTCGATCCCGGGTCTCCAGGATCACGCCCTGGGCCAAAGGCAGGCGCCAAACCGCTGCGCCACCCAGGGATCCCTGACACATACATTTTGGATAATCCCTTGGCAGTTTCAGAGAAAACTAAACATGCCCCTGCAGCATGCACGACCCAGGGGTCGCCCTCCTAACCAATTCTCCCAGAGTGACAGAAACTCCTGCTCACGTGTCAACCCGCATGTGTGCGTTTCTAGCAGCTCTGTCCAAGATTGCCCCGGACTGCAACAACCAGGCCACCCTTCAGAAGTGGATGGGTCGACCCCATGGCACAGCCCTGCTGGTGAGTGCCATTCAGCATTAACAAGCACACCGGAGAGACACACAAACCAAGGGAACAAGGCCAGGTAAGAAGAGCCATGTTTAAAGGTCCTGTGCTGTATGACTTCATTTATGGGGAAATGGGGACAGATCAGTTCTTGTGAGGGGCCAGATCATGGGTGGAAGTGGGTCTGGATACAGAAGGGCAACAAGAGGATCCCTGTAGTGACAGCGTGGTCCCGTATCCTTTTTTTTAAAGAGAGAAAGTGAGCACGCCTGAGCATGGGGTAAGGGAGAGAGAGCAGGAGAGGGAATCTCAAGCAGGCTCCACACCCAGTGTGGAGCACAATCCTGAGATCACGACCTGAGCCGAGACCAAGAGGCAGACACCCAACCGACCGAACGTCCAGGCGCCCTGGTGCTGTCCTGTATGGTGACTGTAACTACGTCAACATCCTGGCTGCGATATCACGCTGCATCTGCAAGACGTTACCAGTGGTGGAAACTGCCTCAAGGGTCTTTCTGTTTGCAACTGGCAGTTGCGTGTGATGGTACAGTTACCTCAGTTAATTAAAAGTGTATACATAATCAAACACAGCCATGAGGCAGGCCTCAGGGGGAGGGTCACGTAGCAGAAGTTGGGCCCAACACAAGGAGGCGCCGGCAGGTGACCCCTGAATGGCATGCATGTGAACTGCATGTGCCTTTGGTAAATACAGCACAGTATGGTGAATGTGTTTTCTCTACGTTGCTTTATTGTACAATTACAGTATGTAACACACGAAAGCTGTGTCAATCAATGGTTATGGATAAGGCTCCCGGTCAACAGGCAGCTGGCAGGGTTCAAGTCCTTGGGGAGTCACAAGTTTTCTGTGGATTCTCACTGTGCACACTTATTAACACATTCATCCTAGCTCTGCCCTTGCAGTAGTGAGCACATCATGGTTCCTGGACATGATTCTCCACTGAAAGGGACCAGAGCTCCCTGGGTGACTCCAGGGCTGGGACAGGGAAAAGAGGAAAAGACCACTGGGCCAGGAAGCAGGTGCACAGGGATGGTGGAGCGCTGCCCGCACCGACTCATGAAGGATGGTTGGGAGGACTTCCAATTGCCGGGTCTCAGGAAGGACACTCTTAGTTTCCTGGAGAGAGACGGCTCCCCCTGGTGGCTGGTTGGATTGCTACAATCACGGAGAGCCAGATGCTCCCAGCGGACAAAGAAGTCCAGTACCTGGAGGCACCCTTCCTCCTTTACTCCTCCTTACATCACCTGATCCACCCTAGGGGACAGTCCTTCAGAGCTCCCTGAGCAGGAGCACTACTGTGAACAATGCGAACCGACAGCAGGCCACAAGAAAATCACGCAAAGGGCACTGCCAAGAAAAATGACTCAACATCTGGCTCAGTGCTGGTGGTGGTGGCCCCACTGGTGGTGCCAATGTGGCAGGAAGTCGGGGTGTGCCCCTGGCTTAGCACCTGCGACGGTGGGACAGCCTGAGGGCCGGTGTGGCAGCGAGAGGTGCAGTCATGGCGCCCTTCCTTTCCAGGGCTGCCGTGGAAAAGATCCAAACTGAGGGATGGCACAGAGGAGAGAAAGACTGGGGGACCTGGGGCTCCGTGCTCCTCAACGTGCCTCTAAGTGACACTTGGAGGAAGGAGAGAAGAAAGAAAGGAAAGCTTGACTCACAAGGAGGCGTTTGATGAGAGGAGCAGATAATTTCAGTCTGAGAGGATAACACAGGAGATAAACGTTGTTTTCAACATGTCTTCTCAAAAGACCTGTTATTCAGGATTTTGAAAATGAATTTTAATAGGTCAAAACAGTGAGGCAGAAATAAACAAAAGCCATAAGCAGCAGCTGCACTCAGGATCCCAGTATGATGCCTCGAGCTGTGTGTCATGTCTGCTCACACTGTTTTATTAAGGCCACTTTGTACAAAGAGGCAACAAATATATCAAAGCACTCTTACCCTTCATGTTTGCAGCATATGCACCGTTATTCACCAAAGTGGAACATGGTTCTTCATTTTCAGGCAAGATGCCCGCAGGCATGGTAGTCTGTCGAGGGAAAAGGGAAAAAAAAAAGGATTAGTTTTTGCGAATTTACCTATGGCATGTTCATTTATGAATCACCTATCAAGTGCCAGACTCCTGCTGCCTATAATAGCCATTAGCTAAATGTCTCCCCAGCACCTGAAATGTGACTAGTACAGACTCGAGATGTGCTGTAGGTGTCAAATGTCAAATACAAGATTTTGTGTCTAGCACAAAATAGACTAAAATAGTTCACTACAATTTTTTTACCTTGATTCTACATTGAAATATTTTTGATATACTGGGTTAAATAAAATATATTATCAAAATTAATTTTCTCTGATTCTTTTTATCCTTAATGTTGCTGTTAGAAAATCTAAAATTGACTACAAGGCTCACACTATATTCCACTGGACAGTGCCATGCTACGAGATATGGACATTATAGACACAAACCCACTGCTAACATGAGACTCAATGGGGAAAACCTGAAAATTTAATAATATTGTAATAACTTTGTATGGTGACAGACGGTACCTAGATTTATTATGGTGATTATTTTGTAATGTATAAATATAGAATCACTATGTTATATACCTGAAATAAATATAACTATACTTAAATGAAAAAATGAATTTTAAACTGCCTGCTTCAGAGCTTATTAGCCCTGTTCCCTACTGGGACATTTGCCCCTTTCTTATGGACTTACAAGATGTTTTTCTATATTAAGAATATCAATTCTTCATTAAAAAAAATCATACACCAATGGGTGAGCCAAGAAATCAAAGAAATAAGAAATGGAGACAAATTAAAATGAAAACACAAGGGTCCAAGCCACACACAGAAGAATGAAACTGGACCATTTTCTTACACTATACACAAAAATAGACTCAACGGATCCCTGGGTGGCTCAGCGGTTTAGCGCCTGCCTTTGGCCCAGGGCACGACCCTGGGGTCCCGGGATCGAGTCCCGTGTCGGGCTCCCAGCATGGAGCCTGCTTCTCCCTCCTCCTGGGTCTCTGCCTCTCTCTATGTCTATCATAAATAAATAAATCTTTAAAAAAATAGACTCAAAATAGATGAAAGATCTGAATATGAAACAGAAATCCATCAAAATCCATCAAACACAGGCAGCACCTTCTTGGACATCAGCTGTAGCAAATTTGCAAGATACATCTCCAACACAAGGGAAACAAAAGCAAAAATGAACTATTGGGACTTCATCAAGATATAAAGCTTTTGTACAGCAAAGGAAATAGTCAACAAAACTAAAAGACAACCTATAGAATGGTTGAAGATATTTGCAAATGTCTTATCAGATAAAGGGCTAGTATCCAAAATCTATAAAGAATGTATCAAGCTTAACACCCCCAAAACAAAAAAAAAAAAATCCAGTCATGAAATGAGAAGACATGAACAGACATTTCTCCAAAAACAACCTACATATGGTCAACAAGCACATGAGAAAATGCTCTGTATCACTCGTCATCAGGGAATACAAATCAAAATCATAATGAGATACCATCTCACACCTGTGAGAATGGGTAAACTCAACAGTCAGGAAACAACAGATGTTGGTGAGGATGTGGAGAAAGGGGAACCCTCTCACACTGAGGATTGCTGGAGGGGAGGTGGGTGGAGGACGGGGTAACTAGGTGATGACATTAAGGAGGGCACGTGATATAATGAGGGGGTTATATGCAACTGATGAATCACTGAACTGTACCTCTGAAACTAATAATATACTATATGTTAATTAATTGAATTTAAATAAAACTTAAAAATTAAAAAAAAATTCAAACACAAGGGTCCAGAATCTTTGGGATGCAGCCAAAGTGGTTCTAAGAGGAAGTTTACAGCAATAACTGACCTCTCTCAAGAAGCAGGAAACATCTCTAATAAAATAACCTGACTGTGGGGAATCCCTGGGTGGCTCAGCGGTTGCGCCTACCTTTGGCCCATGGTGTGATCTTGGAGTCCTGGGATTGAGTCCCATATCAGGCTCCCTGCATGGAGCCTGCTTCTGTCTCTGCCTCTCTCTGTGTCTTTCATGAATAAATAAATAAAATCTTAAAAAAAATAATAACCTGAATGAGCTAGAAAAAGAACAAGCAAAGCCCAAACCAGTAGAAGGCAGCTGAAATCATCAAGAATAGAGCAGAAATGGGGCTCCTGGATGGTTCAGTCAGCTGGTCATCCACCTCTTGATTTTGACTTGGGTCATGATCTCGGGGTCCTGGGATTGAGCCCCAAGTTGGGCTCCATGTTCAGTGTAGAGTCCGCTTGAGGATTCTCTTCCCCTCTCTCTGCCCCTCCCCCCACTAGCACACATGCACACACACACTCTCTCAAATAAGTAAATCTTTAAAAAAATATTCAAGCAGGAAATAAATGATATAGAAACTAAAGAAACCAATAGAACAGATCAATGAAACCAGGAGGTGATTCTCTGAAAAGATCAACAAAATTGATAAACCTCTAGCCAGACTCATAAAAAAAAAAAAAAAAAAAAAAAAAAACAGAGAGGGGACTCAAATAAAATCACTAATCAAGGAGGAGAAATAACCAAAAACACAGGAATACAAACAATTTAAGAGACTACTATGAAAAATTATATGCCAAGAAATTGGATAACCTAGAAGAAGCAGACAAATTCCTAGAAACATATAAACTACCAAAATTGAAGCAGGAAGAAATAGAAAATTTGAACAGACTGATTACCAGCAATGAAACTGAATCAGTAATCAACAAATTCCCATAAGCAAAAGCCCAGGACCTGATGACTTCACAGGCAAATTCTACCAAACATTTAAAGAAGAGTTAATCCCTATTCTTCTCAAACCATTCCAAAAAATAGAAGAGAAAGGAAAACTTCCAAATTCATTCTACGAGGTCAGCATTACCCCGATACCAAAACCAGATCAAGACACCACTAAAATGGGGAACTACAGGCCAATATCTCTGATTAACACGGATGCAAAAATCCTCAACAAAATACTAGCAAACCAAATCTAACAATGTATTTAAAAAATCATTCATCACAGTCAAGTGGGATTTATTCTTGGGATGCAAGAGTAGTTCAACATTCATAAATGAATCAATGTGATACATCACATCAATAAGAGAAAGGATAAGAACCACATGGTCATTTCAATAGATGTAGAAAAAAGCACTTACAAAGCACAACAACCATTCATGATAAAAACCCTTAAGGAAGTAGGGTTAAAAGAACATGCTTCAACATAATAAAGGCCATATATGAAAAACCCACAGCTAATCATCCTCAATGGGGAAAAACTGAGAGCTCTTCCCCTAAGGGAAGAGGTTGGATTAAGTTTAGAAGACAAGGATGTCTACTCTCACCACTTTTATTCAACATAGTACTGGAAGTCCTACCCACACCAATCAGACAACAAAAAGAAATAAAAGGCATCCAGATTAGTAAGAAAGAAGTAAAATTCTATTGGCAGATGATGTGATACTGTAGTAGAAAACCTGATAGACTCCACCAAAAAACTACTAAAACTGATTAACTTCAGCAAAGTTGCAGGATATAAAAATCAATGCACAGACAGCTGTTGTGTTTTTATACAACAATAATGAAGTGGTAGAAAGATAAATTAAGAAAACAGTTTCATTTGTAAATGTACCAAAAGTAATAAAACCCCTAAGAATAAACATAACCAAGGATGTGAAAGATTTGTACTCTGAAAACTACAAAACACTGGTGAAAAGAACTGAAGACAACACAAAGAAATGGAAGACATTTAATGCTCATGACTTGGCAGAACAAATATTGTTAAAATGTCTATACTACTTAGAGCCATCTCCAGATTTAATGCAATCCCTAACAAAATGCCAACAGCATTTTTCATGAAACTAGAACAATCCTAAAATTATTATGGAACCATGGAAGACCCCAAATAGCCAAAGCAATCTTGAAAAAGAATAAACAAAACTAGTAGTATCACAATTCCAGACTTCAAGTTATATTACAAAGCTGTAGTAATCAAAACAATACAGTGCTGACATAAAAACAGACACACAGATCAATGGAACAGAATAGAAAGCCCATGAAAAAAACCCCACAATTATGTGGTCAATTAATCTTCAACAAAGCAGGTTAGAATACCCAATGGGAAAGATATATTCTCTTCAATAAATGGTGTTGGGGGGATCCCTGGGTGGCGCAGCGGTTTAGCGCCTGCCTTTGGCCCAGGGCGCGATCCTGGAGACCCGGGATCGAATCCCACATCGGGCTCCCGGTGCATGGAGCCTGCTTCTCCCTCTGCCTATGTCTCTGCCTCTCTCTCTCACTGTGTGCCTATCATAAATAAAATAAAATAAAAAATTTTTAAAAAATGGTGTTGGGGAAGTGGGACAGTTACATGCAAAAGAATCAAACTGGATCACTTTCTTACACCATAGACAAAAATAAATGCAAAATGGATCAAGGACCTAAATGTGAGACCTGAAGCCATAAAGTCCTAGAAGGGAGCACAGGCAATAATGTTTCTGACATCAGCTGTGGCAACGTTTTTCTAGATATGTCTCCTGAGGCAAAGGAAATAATAGCAAAAATAAACCAACGGGACCACATCAAAATACGGAAACAATCAACAAAACTAAAAGACAGTCTGTACTGAACGAGAGAAGATATTTGCAAATGACATATCTGATAAAGGGTTAGTATAAAAATATATAAGGAACTTATAAAATTCAATACTCAGAAAACAAATAATCCAGTTATAAAATGGGCAGAAGTCATGAATAGACATTTTTTTCAAAGAAGACATCCAGACAAATGGCACAACAGACACAGACACGACAGATACATAAAAAGATGCTCAACAGCACTCATCATCAGGGAAATATAAATCAAAACCACAGTAAGATATGACCTCACACCTGTCCGAATGGCTAAAATAAAAAAAGACAAGAAACCAGTGTTGGCAAGGATGTAGAGAAAAAAAAGAATCCCTTGTGCACTACTGGTAGAAACGCAAAAACGCAAACTAGTGCAGTTGCTCTGGAAAACAGTATAGAGTTTCCTCAAAAAGTTAAAAATAGAACCTATGATCCATTAATCATACTACTGGGTGTTTGCTTCCTCCCCTTAAAAGCATGAATTCAAAGGGATACATGCACCCCTATATCCACTATAGCATTTACGATAGCCAAGATATGGAAGCAGCCCAAGCGTCCATTGACTGATGAATGGATAAAGATGTGGCATGTGTGTGCACACACACATAATGGAGTATTACTAAGCCATTAAAAAAGAATGAAATCTTGTGTGGAAATTAAAAAACCAAACAAAGAGCACAGGAAGAGAGAGAGAGAAACCAAAAAACACACTCTTACCTACAGAGAACACACTGATGGTTAGGAGAGGGGAGGTAGGTGAGGGATGGGGAGGACAGGTAATGGGAGGAAGGAGTGCACCTGTCGTGATGAGCACGGAGTGATGTATGAAGTGTTGAATCACTATATTGTACACCTGAAACTAATATAACACTGTGTGTTAACTACTGGAATTAAAGCTTAAAACTTAAAACGGCATAGTCGGTGAAGCATCTGCCTTTAGTTCAGGTTATGATCCTGGGGTCATGGGATTGAGCCCCATGTCCGGCTCCCTGCTCAGCGGGAAGTCTGCTTCCCCCCTTCCTCTCCCTGCCCACCTGCCAGACATGCTCTCTCTCCCAAATAAATAGATAAAATCTTTTTTAAGAACGTAATTTTAAAAATCACACTTTTAAGAATTAGTTTATCATATATATGTTCTTGGTGTATTTTGCCTAGCAGTACTACTGTTTCATGTTGTCCAACCTGTGAGATTTTTCCTTTAACTTTAACTTTCCTACCAAAATAAGAAAAGTTTCTCTAATGCAGCATGTAAATCTCAATTTAATAATAGATAATAGATAAATGCTATCCCTTTGTTGCAGGCTGACAGTATTGCTAAAACATATAGTTAATCTACAAAATTAAAGATGACCCAACTTCAAACAATATCATATGTATCCAAATGTGACTATAAAAGTCATCTTAAAAATAGTAAAATTAAAAAAAGTAAAATAAAAGCTCTATTTGTTAATAATCTATGTGTGGCTTAAATATATGTCAAACAACACGAATACATGCTTTTTATGAAAAAGTAATTCTTTTAACCTAGAAAAACCAGTGGAAAAAAGGAAAGTATTCTTGAATGGTCTAATTACCTGAGAGTTACTGTATATGCTTAGAGTAAACTATAAACCTTCAAAGATCCGAGATATGTAATAAACATCAGTTTGGGAAACGGGAAACGGAGTATTTCCAGACCTTTCAGTCTGAGAGTTAAAACAGATAATCAAAACCATCCACACAGGCTCCTCTTCCTTCTCCTTGCAGCCGCTCATCACCTGCTCTGATCTACAAAGTCTAGCAGCCCCAGTTCCACTGCCTGACAAAGTGAACAGCCCCCTCTTTGCCCAAACACTGGTCCTGCTGTCGGCTTCACCTTCCAGCTTCCTCCAGAAAACCCCAATTAATTACCCAACGACCTCAACCACTCACTTCTCTTCCTTGTCTCATTAGATTAATTCTTTGGAACCAGTAGGGCAGCTGTAGGGCAGCCTTCATTCCAGGCTAGATCAGTCTCATGGTTTAAGTGACATCTCTCTGAGGCTTCCACCTGCTCCTCTGGGCGTCGCGAGGCCTTTCCTCTCTGGCTGGTGGGCACACGATCCGCTTCCAGCCCTTGAGAGCCCTGGCAGTTGTACTGTCCACTCCTTCCTGCGTCTGTCCCCAGCCTTGGGTAGTGTGCATGAATCAGTATTCACGTAAACACCGGGACCAGCAGAGACCGGCAGGCCCTCTGCACGCGGCCACCGCCCTCTCTGTGCTGCTCCCGTCATCACAAACTCTAGCCACTCTGGCTCTTGGTGCATCCCCGAGGACGTTCTTCCTCCCATGCGGCAGCTGGAAACTGCTTCCAGGGAAGGAGCCAGTGCCATCTCAGGCTACCCGTGTCTCTTCTCTTGTCTCAGAGATTATCGTCCCGAGCTGCCTGCTTTCTACAGTCCCAAACCCATTTTTATATACTTTGTCTGGTTTTCCAGTTGTCTAAGGCAGAAGGGTAACGCTGGTCTCTGTAATTTCACTGTGGTTGGAAGCAGAATCCCCTCCCTGGATCTCTCTGAATAACTGGAAGTCACGGGAACTCTGCCTGAAGACACTGACATATATAGCCCACTGGATATAACTGCTGCCCAGTCACATCCAGCCCGATGAGGTTAAACTCAGCCAGAAGTTCTGTGTTTAAACTTTGACTCTGTTCATTGCCAGCTATACAAACCATTTTAAGCTTCAATTTTCTCTTCTGCAAATGAGAATTATTATATCTTTCTTAGCTTGTTGTGGGGATAAAGAACGATTGTTTGAGTCTGTGCTTTTCTAGCATAATTTCTGGCATACAGTTATCCAATATAGTACTGTTATTTTAATTTGCAAACCAGTATCAGAGTATGAGACTTCATTAAGTATTCCCTTCATTATCTATAAAACAGTCTTGCTGGCAGTTAGTAATGGCTGACTTTCTCAAGAAGATTTATAAAACATTAACTTCATTCACAACTGAATTCATTTCATGAGTCCTGGTTGCAGAGTCAGGAGAAAGAGGGTTGGAACAGCAATCCTGTCATTTCACTGTACAATCATCTTATTTAATTTCATTTCCTGCTGCTAATGACAGATATTTTGCTCTCTCTATCCTACAATTTGCTTTCATCCCAAGAAGTTCTTCAAAATGACTCAACATTTAGGATTAATCACAGGCTCACTAATTAGTACCTAATACTTAAAACTCAGAACAGCAATGGATGATCACTCATACCATTAAGAAGAGTCGTCACAAAGTAAGAGTTTGACATAAAGAATGTTCTCCTTCATAAAGGTCATTTCACACAAAAGACGGGCTCTATGGTGATTCAAGTTCTGAGGTCATCGTTTTCTCTTCCATCTTCCCGACAAAAAGCCTGCAGGTGTACTTTAGGGGAGAATGTGTGGGGACTGTGTTAAAAGTGCAGGGGGTAAGGGATGCCTGGGTGGCTCCGTGGTTAAGCATCTGCCTTCGGCTCAGGTCATGATCCCCGGGGCCTGGGATCGAGTCCCACATTGGGCTCCCCTGCAGGAAGCCTGCTTCTCCCTCTGCCTGTGTTTCTGCCTCTGTCTCTCATGAATAAATAAATAAATAAAATCATATTAAAAAAAAAAGAAGAAGAAGAAATGCTGGGAGGTCAGAAGTGCAGCATAATCCTCCCCAGACTTGCAGAGCACTTGTGCTCCACTGGCATCAGGGCCATCAGGGATGCCTCAAGATACCCGAGGTGGGACCTCTGGTGAGGAGTCAACCTGCACTCTACCTCTCCTGCTGCAAGAGGCCCTCTGCCCACATTAAAGACATGTGTCAGCAGGATTACTTCCTATATGGCAATCATGGTAGAAGAATTTGAGGTTGAAAAATTTAAGTTTGTACAGGCAAAAATAGGGATCTCCAAGTATGGGAGTGAACTTACAGAAGTTATATACTTTTATGTTCACAAATAAAACACATAAGCTTGGTCCATGCCAGTCATTGTTCCAAGACCCTTATTTGTCTTAACTCATAATCCTCACCACAACGCCATTTGGGGATTACTACTATTAGTTCAATAAAAAAAAAAATACTGTGTATTTTAGAGCAGTTTTAGGTTCATAGCAAAACCAAATGGAAGGTACAAGGAGTTCCTCTGTACACCTTGTTCCAATCCCACACGCACAGCCTCCCTATCAAAACTCTGGTCTGATAGCACATTTATTATAGCCGATGAGTCCACATGGACTCATCGTCATCACCCAGAGCCCACAGTTTACTTTAGGGCTCACTCTTGATGGTGGACATCTTATGGATTTGGATAAACATAGATGAACACATATGTGCCATCATAGGATCACACAGAGAATTTTCACTGTTCTAAAAATCCTCTGTGCTCCATTCAGCCATCCCCTTCTCTGTCCTACCCCAACAACTCCTGATCTTTCACTGTCTCCACAGATTTGCCTTTCCCAGAATGTCATATAATTGGAATCAAACAGTACATCACCTTTTCAGATTAGCTTCTTTCATTTCGTGATAGGCATTTAAGATTTCTACATGTCTTCATCGCCTGGCAGTCCATTTCTTCTGAGTGCTGGATAATATTCTATTATCTAGATGAACCACATTTTATTTATCCAGTCACCTGCTGAAGGACATCTGACTTGCTTCTAAGGCCTGGCAGTTATGAATGAAGCTGCTGTATGCATTCATGTGTAGGTGTTTGTGTGTGCATAGGTTCTCAGCTCCTATGGGCAAACACCAAGGAGCATGACTGCTGGATCTTCTGGCAAAAATGTGTTTAGTTTCATACATTATTCCCATATTACAGATTAGAAAACAAACGTAAAGAAAAGTCAAATCACGGCTATTAAATAGTGGAGCTAGGATCTGAATTCACACCTTTTACTTTTTTTTTTTTTTTAAAGATTTTATTTATTTATTTATGATAGACAGAGAGAGAGAGAGAGGCAGAGACACAGGCAGAGGGAGAAACAGGCTCCATGACGGGAGCCCGACATGGGACTCGATCCCAGGACTCCAGGATCACGCCCTGGGCCAAAGGCAGGCGCTAAACCGCTGAGCCACCCAAGGATCCCCCACCTTTTACTCTTTTCGTGCTCTTCACCACCACACATACAGCCTCTCAACAGCAAAGACCTCACACTGGATAAAAGAAACTTCAATGTTACTGTATGCATTTTAACTCTGCTACCCTGATAATTCCTTAGCTTGCAGAAAAACTTCAGACCTCTATCCATAGCAAGATTTTCAAAATTGTTTTGCTTTGTGCAGACATTTTGCTAATCCTTTAGCCAAATCTTAATTCACTGCTGTGCCAAAGACAAGTATCAAGAACAAAGCTCCTTTACACATTCTGGCCACCTCCCCCTGAACAGAAACAAAAACACAGCTGATCTGACTGCACAGTCATAAAATCCACACACATGTTAGACAGAGTTGTTGCCACTTAACAGCTCTGTGATCTTAAGCACATTTACTAGTATCTCGTAGACTCACATCTGCCCTGCAGTCATTGCCGAGATGACCTACAAGCCCATATAACAGACCTAATTCCATGCCTTATCAATAATTCAGTCTGTCCTTAACACAGCAGCCAGAGTGACCTTGTTAACTTCAGCCAAGTCATGCTACCCCTCTCTTCAAAACCCATCTTGCCACCCTGTTCACAGTTTAAACCAGCTCCCTTTCCCTGTTTCATTGTTCTCCTCAGGATGTTTGAAGAAAACACACCTAACATGGTACATACTTTACTGATTTATCCTACTGTCTTCCTCTACTAGAATAGAATCTCAGCTCCATGAAGGCATATAGTTTTGTCTGCTTTGTCAACTACTGCATAGAACAGGGCCCAGTGCATAGCAGGTCCTCAGTAAAGACTGAATGAATGAATACACGAATTACTGCTCAGTCAAAGGTAGCTGCCACCACCACCACCATTTAGTCTCGCTGAACCTCAACCTTTCCATCTGTAAAGGGGAAACCGTAATCATGCCTTTCCTCATGTCAAGGTTATTGCTGAGGCCATGAAAGGAAACAACAGTACCACCGTACAAACACAAGGGGTGGCATTTCTCTTAGCTTTCCTGATCACATTTATGTCTCTAACTTCTTGCAGGTCTTCAACCAGACAGATCTGTGTTCCTTCTAATTCCTTGAGAGGTGGGTGTTTATTTTCAATCCTTGACCCAAATTTTATCTGCTTTAGGATGGCTTCCCTAATACCAACTACACATTTTCTTACATCCCTTATCATGTAGGGCTGACTGAAGATGTAGTGGCCCGAATGCTATAAAGCATAGCTTCCTGATACCACACTAGTATTTTGTCCTTAAGGAATTAAAGCACTCTTTATGATTCCACATGAAGTAAAACAAACAACCTCACTTCTGAATCTGCACCTCAAAAAAAATGATGAAACTGGATAAAATTCTTTTTCTCCTCAAATCACCCCTGGGGGCAGGCAGGCAACATTTAAAAAAATGTTTATTTGTTCTTGAGACCCCTCCAGCCTTTTCCAGCAAGCTAAGTCCTCAGGGAAAGGACTAAGGGCTGCCTTGAATATACGGATGTCTTACAGTTTGCTATGAATTTCACCCACTTCTGTGATCTCACACCTTAAATGCACCTCAGGGAAGGTCATTGGGCTCTCAGGAGACTCATCACAGATCAGGGAAAAACAACACCACAGCAGGATCCTTGCTTTTTCATCATTTAAAGAAATATGCTGTTTGGTTCAGATTCTTCAGAAAACATATTATGATAAAGCAAATGGGTAAAATGTTAACCATAGGTGGAGCAGATTTTTTGCAAGCAAGGTTTCCATTGTCCCTAGCCTTTTCCTACAGCCACACAAGGTTCATTCTTACAGGTTTGAACCCACCTGACATTAATGTCACCACCATAGATACTTCGAATTCATCAAGATATCAACAGTTACCGATCTGACACCTATCAGAGGGGTTTTCTTAAAAACCCAGACTTTTGGGTCCTACCCACAGAATTTCCACTCAGTAGGTCTGGGTGTGGCTGAGAATCTGCATTTCTACCTGGTTTCCAGCAATACTTTGAGAACTGCTGCATTAGGTAAACCATTACATTTATCTAACAGCAGATATTAATAGAGGTTACTGTGAAAGTGTGTCTCCTGGGTTCTGTTCAGCTGTCAGATAATAAAACCTTCCTTTTACAGTTCCTCAATCTTCATGAAATTCTGAAATGCATTAAGAAGCCCCATATCATCAACCAGACCTAGAAAAAGCTTCATATTCCTAGGTGAGACCTGGGTACTAATATTCCTCCCCAAATCTTAGTTTGGACCAAGTGATCACCTGGAATCAGGTCACTGACATGTGGTTGTTATCAGCAGGAAGTAAGACTCCCCACAGGACCACTTTTTGGTCAAGCAACAAATACCACACCATTTTGGACAGCATAATTTGGATTATTAACCAACAGATGTTTATTAACTGAATATTCCTTTTCATAAGTACATAAATATTTTGGATATATAATTATGTTCACATTTAAATATCCCTATGACATATTGTTCAATTTTTTTCTCTATTTCAGGTAGTTCAACATGAAAAGCTTAAAATAGGTAAAGCAGCTTGTGATTCTCTTGATTATTCCCATTTATTTCTAGACTATGAAGATAACGTGATTTTCTATCTCTTCAACTCCTGAACTATTTCCCTATGAGAAAACTATTCTGCGAAACATATTTCAAATACTTGGGTGACAAGCCTGGGTGATTTAAAACATAAGCAGGTATGTGGCTCCTGGCTCTTCAAAGGCTTAGATCAGACCTTCTATAGCAAGATATACAGAATGTCTGGTTTAGGTGGTGGATTAGGGCTTATAAACTAGCTTTCTCCTTCTAAGACTTCAGTGAAAAGATATTTAAAAAAGAATAATCTGACAGAGCAAGGAACAAGAAGAGGTTATCTGTGGACTAGTTACCTCAGTAAGCTTTTGGAGGAAAGAAAGCAGGTAGAAATAAGCCACTAAGCTAGAGTTGAGGAAGTTGCAGCTCAGAATATGCCATGCAGAGAGTATACCCCCCATAGAACACATGGCTGCATCTCATCAGAAAGATGGAAGAGAGAGGAAGGTAACCATCTTCCAAGTATTGAAAGAAATAGTTAACCAAGAATTTCATGTCCAGCTAAACTTTCCCTGAAAAAAATTAAGGAGAAATTAAAACATCTCCAGGTTTAAAAACAAACCATCTCCCCCCCCCAAAAAAAAAAACCCGCAACAAAACAAAATAGAATTTGTTGATAGAAGACTTGCCTTATGAGAAATACTATACTTGAGGCCAAAATAAAGGACACTAAAGGGTAACCAGAATCCACACAGAGTAATAAAAAGTTCACAAAATAGGTATTATAAAAATAACTATAAATGGGGTGCCTATGTAGCCCAGTAGGTTAAGCATCCAACTTAATTTTGGATCAGGTCATGATCTCAGGGTCATGAGATTCATGCTCAGCTCAGAATCTGCTTGTGATCCTCTCTCTCCCTCTCCCTCCATCTCTCCCTCTGCTCTTTCTCAGCCCCCTGCCACACATTCTCTCTCAAATAAATAAAATCTTTTAAAAAATCTAATATAAAAGAAGGCAAGAATCAAGGAATAAAGAAATGCAAAAGACATAGGACATATAAAAAAAACAAATATAAACATGGCAGGCATAAATTCTAATTTATCAGTAATTATATTAAATGTAAATGGATCACATGCCCACTCACTCAAGTAAAAGACTAGCAGAATGGATTTTAAAATGATCCATCTAACAAAAAATATATAAGATCTACATAAGAAAAACTACAAAACTCTGATAAAATCAAAGAAAAACTAAATACATGGAGAGCTATTTATATTCATGGATAGGAAGGTTCACTATTGTCAAGATGTCAATTCTTCTCAATATATAGATTCAATGCAGTCCTGGCCAAAATAACAATAAGTTATTTTATAGACATCATTAAAATGATTCTAAAGTTTATATGGAGAGGCAAAAGACTTAGAATAGCCAACACAATACTTAGGGAGAACAAAGCTGGAGGACTAACACTACCCAACTTCAAAACTTACTATAAAGTGACAGTAATCAAGACAGTTTGGAATTAGCCAAAGCACAAAAATATAGATCCATAGAACAGAAGGCCCTGAAATAAACTGACATAAATACAGTCAACTGATCTTTGACAAAGGAGCAAAGTTGACACAAGGAATGGAGGAAAGACAGTCTCTTCAACAAATGGTGTTGGGACAACTGGATAACCACTACAAAAAAAAAAAAAAATCTAGACACAAACCTTACACTCTTCATAAAAATTAACTCAAGTGGATGGCAGACCTCACCAAAAAATGCAAAATGCAAAATGCAAACCCACAAATATCCTAGAGGAGAACTCGGGAGAAAACCTAGATGATCCCTAGTGTAGTGATGCCTTTTCTTTTTTTTTTTTTTTTTTTTTTTTTAGTGATGCCTTTTTAGATACAACACCAAACACATGACCTAGGAAGGAAATAATTAATAAGCTGGACTTGATTATAAAATTATGCTTTGCAAAAGGCAATAGCAAGAGAATGAGAAGGTAAGCCAGAGTCTGGGAGAAAATATCTGCAAAAGACACATCCAACTATAGTAAGATGAAATAAATTACTAGAAAGATACAAACTACCAAGAATACCTTCATGAAGAAATAGAAAAATCTGAACAGATCTACAAGTAAAGAAATTAAATTATTTAAAAAACTTCACACAGGGACAGGTGGCTCAGTGGTTGAGCATTTGCCTTTGGCCCAGGGCGTGATCCCGGGGTCCTGGGATGGAGTCCCACATCAGACTCTCTGCATGGAGCCTGTTTCTCCCTCTGCCTGTCTCTCTGCCTCTCTGTGTGTCTCTCATGAATAAATAAATAAAATATTTTAAAAAACAAAAAACTTCACACAAAGAAATGCCAAGCCAAGATGGGGTTTTACTAGTGAGTTCTACCAAACATTTATTTATTTTTTAAAAAAATAAATTTTAATTAATTAATTAATTAATTTATTCATTCATTCATTCATTCATTCATTCATTCATTCATTCCTGAGAGACATAGAGAGAGAGGCAGAGGGAGAAGCATGCAGACTCCCTGCAGGAGCCCGATGTAGGACTCGATCCCAGAACTTCAGGATCATGCCCTAAGCCAAAGGCAGATGTTCAACGGTGAGCCACCCAGGCGTCCCTCTACTAGACATGTAAAGAAGAATTCAGGGATCCCTGGGTGGCGCAGCGGTTTGGCGCCTGCCTTTAGCCCAGGGCGCGATCCTAGAGACCGGGATCGAATCCCACATCGGCTCCCGGTGCATGGAGCCTGCTTCTCCCTCTGCCTGTGTCTCTGCCTCTTTCTCTCTCTCTGTGACTATCATAAATAAAAATTTAAAAAAAAAAAAAGAAGACTTCACATCAATCCTTTTTCAAATTCTTTCAAAAAATAGAAGAACATGTCATAATTCCTTTTATGAGCACAGTATTAAATTGATACTAAAATGAGAAAGATATCACAGGAAAAGAAATATTGACTACATCTCTTTTAAATATGGAGGCAAAAATCCTCAATGTTCACAAACTAAATCTAACAACATATAGAAAAATATATATACCCTGAGCAAGTGGAATTTATCTCAGGAATGCAAGGTTGGTTTACATTCAAAAATCAATGTAATATATCAGTAATAAAAGACAAAAACCACATGATCATCTCAACAGACACAGAGAGAGCATTTGACAAGATCCAACGTTCTCTCAAGGTAAAAACATTCAATACACTAGCAGAAGAAGGGAATTTCCTCAACCTGATAAAGGGCATCTATGAAAAATCCACAACTAACATCATGATTTACAGAAAGATGGAGGGCTTTCTCCTAAAATCATGAGTAAGACAAGGATATGTACTCCATCATGTCTACTCAGCACTGTAATGGAGGCTCCAGTCAGTGCAAGAAAAAGAAAAGGCTTCCATATTGGAAAGGAGGGAGTAAAACTATTTCTATTTGCAGATAGGATGTTGTATTTAGAAAGTTCTAAGGAATTGACTTAAAAAACTACAGAACTGATAAGTGAGTTCAGTAAGTTGGCAAGACTTAAGATTGATACACAAATCCAATTTTACTTCTCTAAGCTTGAATTATAGTTTTATTTCTATAAACCATTTGAGATGCTTTTTCTTTTCTTTTTAATATTTTATTTATTTATTCATGAGAAACACAGAGAGAGAGGCAGAGATATAGGCAGAGGGAGAAGCAGGCTCCATGCAGGGATTCCTGGGATTCGATCCCAGGAATCCGGGATCACAACCTGAGCCAAAAACAGGTACTCAACCACTGAGCCACCCAGGTGTCCCAAGATGCTCTTTTTCAAGTGGAGTCAGTTCCCTCTACTCCTGATTTTGAGAGTTTTTAATAATGAGTCACTGTTTAGTTGTGTCAGATGCTTTTTCTGCATCAACTGATATAGATACATAATTTTTGTTTTTTTAACCTGTTGATATAGTGGATTACCCTAAATGATTTTCAAATATTGAACCAGCCTTGCACTCTCTTTCAGAGAGGGCCGACAAATTCTTGATATGTTGAGATTTCATTCAACTCAATGTATTTCCCAAGACAAGCACATCCACTCTTGCCACTTTTATTTAACACAGTATGGAGGTCAGAGCAATAATGCAAGAAAAATAAGTGAAAGGCTTTCATACTGGAAAGGAAAAAGTAAAATTATGTTTATTGAAGGATGACAAATTATCATACATAGAACAGAACATCTGATGCAATCCACAAAAAACCTATTAGAAATAATAAGCCATGACTGGGTGATGGGCATTAGGAGGGCAGGTGATGTGATGCACACTGGATGTTATACTCTACATTGGCAAATTGAAATTAAATTTTAAAAAAGATAATAAGCCAATTTAGCAAGGCTATGGTATACATACCAATATATAAAATTAATCACATTCTTATATAATAAGAATAAATAACTAAATTAAAATTAAAAACACATTTACAATTGTACTGAAAAATATGAAATATTTAGGGATGTATCTGATAAAAAAGATAAAAAGGTTGTATATTGAAAACTATATAGTACTCTAAGGAGCGTCTGGGTGGCTTAGTTGGTGAAGCATCTGCCTTTGGCTCAGGCCATGATCTCCAGGTCCTGGGATCAAGCCTCACATAGGGCTCCCCGCTCAGCAGGGAGTCTGGTGCTCCCTGTTCCTCTATCACTCCCCCGGATTGTACCTACTCTCATTCTTTCTCTCTGTCAAATAAATAAATAAATTTTTTTTTTTAAAAAAGCACTACTGAGAAAATTAAAGAGGACCTAAAAGGGGGGTTGGCGGCAAGATCTACTGTGTTCATAGTTCAGAAGACTACTTAAGATACCGATTCTTCCCATAATGACCAACACAACCATCACAATCTCAACCAAAATCCCATGAGGTGTTTTGTAGAAATTGAAAGCCAATTATGAAACATATGAATTGCAAAGAATCCCCAGTAGCCAAAACACTGTTGAAAAAGAAGAAAAAAGTTGTCCATCTAACACTACTTAATTTCTAACTGAAGTAATAAAAACAATGAGGTAGGAGCTTAAAGCCAGATAAATGGAGCAATGGAACAAAAATCTATCTATCCACATCTGCTAGATGACTGACTTTTTACAAAAATGCAAAAGCAAGATGAAATAAATTACTAAATAAGGCAGACAGAAAGCATACCTACAGGTTACTCCACTTATAAGAAGTTAAATCAAGTGCCCCTTCAATATCTTTTATTTGCTCTGCATCTGAGCTAACCGGAGCTGATTCCAAAGACATGAATCATCTGTTCCTATTAGATCAGCGGCCATCCCCCTTATGGGCAAAATCTCCAGTGGATTTTGGAGGAATCCACAGTGCACCTCCCATCAAGATTCAGATAGATCTTTCTAAATCTCTCCCCAGAAATAAGTAATACCCTGTAGATAAAGCAGCCCTTCAAGGCATCAAGTCCCATAACAGAAGATGATAAGGTTCGGGGCCTTGTTATCTCCTGCACTAGTCTCTGTGATCTTTCTAGATTACCTGTGAGAACACTCAGTGGCTGAGCATGCAGGGTGGTCCAGGATCCTGAGCAACAAACAGCACTGCTACCCCTCAGCACCCTGCTGTTCCTGACCCCACCCATACTGTCACCCAACCCCACTGAAGACAAGTTTTTCACTGTAACTGATCTATGCAGTGCATTCTTCAGCATTCCAGTAAGGACAGACAAAATCTTTTTGCTTTCACTAGGGAAGAACTGAAATCCATCTGGACAGTTATGCTGCAGGGTTTCTGAGTCCTTACTTTTCACAAACCTGAAAAGCTGATAGGACAACAGAAGGTTTTCTCCAGGCTTTACTTTGTTCCAATATGTAGGTGATTTGCTCTTCTGCTCCTCCTCTCAAACCTCTTCACAGGAAGGCACTGCTCATCTGTTAAAACTTCTGCCCTTAGAGCGACATAAAATCTTCAAAGAAAAATGGTAGTTTGCTCCAACTGAGGTTTGATACTTAGGGCCCCTGATCTCAGAACCAGGACTAGACTTGGATCCAGATAGACTTCAAGGCATCCAGAATGTCCCTAAACCTACAACTAAGCACCAATGATGAGGTTTTCTTGGACTGAGTATGGTCGAAATTGGATTGCAAACTCTTACAGCTCAACCTCTATATGCTTTCCTGAAAATCAACACATCTGACCCTATTATTTGGAAAGATAAGGATGACAGAGCTTTTGGGACTCTGAGGAAAAGACTTTGGACAGTTTGGACATCCTAATTATCAACTTCCCTTGTTCTTTGTTTTTTTTTTTTTTAAGATTTTATTTATTTATTCATGAAAGACACACAGAGAGACAGAGGCAGAGACACAGGCAGAGGGAGAAGCAGGCTCCGTGCAGGGAGCCTGATGTGGGACTTGATCCCGGGACTCCAGGATCATGTCTTGGGCCAAAGGCAGGTGCTAAACCGCTGAGCCACCCAGGGATCCCTCCCTTGTTCTTTGTATGTGAGAGGAAAGGGAATGCCCTCAGAGCGCTCACCCCCAAAACACGGGGACCATCCTCTCCCCGTAGGGCATTACAGCCAACAACTGGGCCCTGACTATGGCTCGGGTATATCCCCCCTTGCCTCGCAGCCATTCCTGTCACTGCCCTCTTAGTTAAGGCCACTGCGGAAACAGTCACGGGGTCCCCTCTAGCCATCCCTGTGCCCCACGCAGTAGGAGCCCTCCTGAGTTCCCCTCAGGCTCCATACTTTCAGCCAGTTGCTTCACCTCCTGACATCCTCCGCTAACTGCTCCTCGTGTAATTCTACCTCACTGCGATAGCCTTAATCCTGCCACTCTTCTCCCCTCCATCCCTGACAAGACCCCTTGTGACTGCTTGAGGCTGACAGATCACCTTTCCACACCCTGTGACAATTTACAGGAATTGCTCTGCAGATGAAACACAGATTTCTTACATTTTACTGATGGTTCTTATTTAAAAAATGAAATTGGTATGTATTGTGCTGGGTCTGCTACGTGAACTCCCTTTCAAGTCACTGAGGCAGCACATTTACCTTTGGCTACTTCAGCCAAACAGGCTGAATTACATGCCCAGACTCGAGCTTGATACCCTAGCCAAGGGTAAACCAACAAGCATTTATACCAAGAGATGATACACCTTCCACTAGCCCATGACTTTTACTATTATGGAAATAGTGAGGTTTACCTCCAATAGAGATAAAATTTTAAGTGGCTATATCCAAAATTTATTACATGTCATATTTTTGCTGGCTGCTCAGGCTATTGCTAATGTTCCCGGGCATTCTGGATATGACTCCCTGGAGGCCTAAAGAAACCACTTCACGGGTATTTCTGGGGGGAAGCTGCTCTCAAGGAAACCAATAGCTGGACTTCTATCATGGTCCAAAGGGACATTCTCCCAAATATTAATTTGGAAAAATTTACCAGAAATCACAAAAATTGGCTTCAGAAAAGGAAAAACAGTGTTGGAAATCTAATAGTTTCTGGTTTGATAAAAGGGAGAACTCTGGTTTGGACCAAATAACAATCTGCCCACCAGAGGTTCCAAGATTCCCAGTACTTACCATGTACATGCTTTAAACCCTTGGTCTCTTAACACAGCAATCACGTTCATGAACCGATACTGGTGAGGGAAAGGTAATGGGGCCACAGAAAGTGCCTACATTGCTCATTCCACCTGCTCAAACCATGATCCAGGGATAACCGCCCTGCTCCCAGACTCTCACTCCAGGTTTGGCGAATGGATCTCATACCGCTTCCCCATCTTAGTCGTGGTCTGCATGTTCTGAGACCAAAGCTTCCCCTGTAGACAGGCTATTATTTCTTCTGTGGCTAAAATTCTTAAGAAAGATTGTCCTACCTGGAGACTCCTCTCAACATTCACAGCGATCGGGGAACCTGCTTTACCTGTCAGATGCTTCAACAAATATGCACTGTCTGGCTGGTGTCACCACACTTGCCCTGTGCCCACCATCCTCAGTCCTCAGAGCTGGTCACACTTGCTGATGGCACCATGACGTCTCACATGGCAAAACTTGCAAAGACCATAATATAACTTGAAATTGTCATGTAACTTTTTCTGTTTTTTATAACTATTTTTAAGTCTCGCATTTTTTAAAAAGTAGACTCCATGCCCAACAGTGGGCTTGAACTCACAAACTAAGATCAGGTCCTGAGATCAAGAGTTGGACGCTCCACCAACTGAACCATGCAGGTGCCCCAAATTTTGCATTTTATCGCCCGTCAAACTTTTGCAAACATTATGTGCACAATAAGGTGATTCTAACTCATACTTCAAGATGATTTCCAACACTTAACAACCTTGAAAAGACAGAGACTTCAGATGGAAAGTACCTGGGAGTTTCTCCCTCCTCACCTTCCTTGTTACTCAACTGTGCCTGAAGTGCTTTCCAACTACTATGCACTTTCCCTCTGACCTAGGGCAGGACAACCACTAAATACAGAAAACCTGGGATCCCTGGGTGGCGAAGCGGTTTGGCGCCTGCCTTTGGCCCAGGGCGCAATCCTGGAGACCCAGGATCGAATCGCACGTCGGGCTCCCGGTGCTTGGAGCCTGCTTCTCCCTCTGCCTATGTCTCTGCCTCTCTCTCTCTCTCTCTCTCTCTGTGTGTGTGTGACTATCATAAATAAATGAAAATTAAAAATAAATAAATAGAAAGAAAGAAAGAAAGAAAGAAAGAAAGAAAGAAAGAAAGAAAGAAAGAAAGAAAGAAAGAAAGAAAGAAAACCTACCTGACTTGGGACCAGCTATGCTTTCAGGGAAAGATCTTGATTAAAAGGGGCAATGTGGAAATGAGTAAAGGAAACCTCATTTAAAATGGAGTTGAGGGACGCCTGGGTGGCTCAGCGGTTGAGCATCTGCCTTCAGCCCAGGGCGTGATCCTGGAGTCCCGGGATCGAGTCCCGCATCCTGCTCCCTGCATGGAGCCTGCCTCTCCCTCTGTCTATGTCTCTGCCTCTCTCTGTGTCTCTCATAAATAAATAAAATCTTTAAAAAAAATAAAATAAAATGGAGTTGGGGGAAGCCTGGGTGGCTCAGTGGTTGAGCATCTGCCTTTGGCTTAGGTCATGATCCTGGGGTTCTGGGATCGAGTCCTGCATGAGGCTCCCCCCAAGGATCCTGCTTCTTCCCCTGCCTATGTCTCTGCTTCTCTCTCTGTATCTCTCACGTATAAATTTTAAAATCTTAAAAAATAAAATAAAATAAAATGGAGTTGGTGTGTCAGACAGGGAAGTTCTCATGCCCACCCCTTCTTGTAGCTGCAACAGGAGGAGCTGTAGGCTGCATTCCCACAGGACCTAATTCACTTTCTATCTCCTGCAGGGGAAGGAAGATTTTCTCTTCACCTGCCAACAGCCCAATGAGGCTCATGGCCCCGCCAATGAGAGTGGGTCAGGGCCCAGCCAATGAGTGAGGGTCAAGGCCCAGCCAATGAGAGAGGGTCAAGGCCCAGCCAATGAAAGGCTGCATTACTGGGTACTCTCTTTCCTCCAATGGACTTTTGCTTAGAACACTTTCCCAACTCCCCCTTTCCTCCATAAAAGTACATTCCTCTCCTTTGTTCTCTAAATGTGCCCATCGTTTGTAGTAACCTAAACATCCTACATTGCAATTCATCTTCTATTCCCATACATAGCCATTTTGCTTATAAAACAACTGGCTGTTTTACTTTTAAGATGGACATAGAAAAAAGATCTAAAATCAATAATCTAAGCTTCCAACTTCAAAAATGGGATAAAGAAAAACAAATGAAGCCTAAAGCAAGTAGAAGGGAATAAATGGTAAACCAAACCAAGAAGAAAAAAAAAAAAAAAAAGAGAAGACACAAATTATCAAAATCAGAAATAAAATAGGAGCCATCACTACTAAATCCTAGAGACATCAGAAAGTTAGCAAGTGAATAGTACAAACCGTTCTATGGACATAAATTTGATAATTCAGATAAAATGGATGGACCAATTATTGAAGGAGACAAAACTCACTCCAAAAAATACACACAATATGAATAGCACTATATCTAAAAAAGGCATTAAATTAGAAGAAAATGTTCCCCAAGAATGAACACTAGGTTCAGATGGTTTTACTGGTGAATTTTACCAAACACCTAAGGAAGAAATAATACCACTTTCACAATTTCTTCCAGAAATCAGAAGGGAGATTACTTTTCAACTCATTTTGTAAGGCCAGCATTACTTTATCCCAAAACTAGATAAATAGATTATTAAAAAACAACCAATAAACCAACATCTTTCATGAATTTACTTATTTATATTTAAGATTTTATTAATTTATTCATGAGAGACACAGAGAGAGAGGCAGAGACACAGGCAGAGGGAGAAGCAGGCTCCATGCAGGGAGCCTGATGCAGGACTCCATCCTGGGGCTCCAGGATCATGCCCTGGGCCAAAGGCAGGCGCTAAACCACTGAGCCACCCAGGGATCCCCATCTTTCATGAATTTAGATGTAAATATTAGCAAATTGACTATATAAAAAGGGCAATACATCATGATCACATGGGGTTCATTCTAACAATGCAAGGCTGATTCACCATCTGTAAATCAATATAATTCATATTAATGGACTGAATGAAAAAAAGATAGGATTGGGGCACCTGGGTGGCTCAGTTGGTTAAGCGTCTGCCTTCGGCTCAGATAATGATCCTGGGAACCTGGGATTGAGCCCTGCATGGGGAATTCCTGCTCAGAAAGGAGTCTGCTTCTCCCTCTGTTTTGCTCACTTTAAGTAAAATCTTTTTAAAAAAATATATGCATCAGAAAGTTCAACATCCATTCATGATAAAAACTCTCAAAAAACTTAGAAGGGAACTTCCTTAACCTAATAATATTATTTTTTAAAATAACAGCTAACATCATACTAAATCATGAGATGTTAAATTTTCTCCCTAAGATCAGGAATGAGGCAAGGATGTCTTCTCTCACCACTTCTAATTCAACTTCATACTAAAAGTCCTAGCTAGTATAATCAGACAAGGAAAATAAATGAAAGGTATACAAATTGGAAAAAAAGAATTAAAACTGTCTTTATTCACAAACAACATAACTGTCTATGAAACCCCCAGAAAACCCCAAAGAATCTACTAAATAACTCCTGTACATCTAAGTGAATTTAGCAAAATTGAAGGGTACATAGCCAAGATATAAAAGTCAACTGCTTTCCTATATACCAGCAGTGAATACTTGGAATATGAATTTTAAAAAACAATACATTTATAATAGCATCCCCCAAAATGAAGTTTTTTTATAATAAATTTATTTTTTATTGGTGTTCAATTTACCAACATACAGAATAACACCCAGTGCTCATCCCATCAAGTGCCCCCCTCAGTGCCCGTCACCCATTCACCCCCACCCCCCGCCCTCCTCCCCTTCCACCACCCCTAGTTCGTTTCCCAGAGTTAGGAGTCTTTATGTTCTGTCTCCCTTTCTGATATTTCCCACACATTTCTTCTCCCTTCCCTTATATTCCCTTTCACTATTATTTAAGTTCTTAAGTACAGGATCAGTGTTCTTGCATTGGAGGACTCAACATAGTAAAGATGTCAGTTCTCCTTTAGCAGATCTATAGCCTAATGTAATTCCTATTGAAATCACAGCCAGATTTTATGAAACATACTTAGGCTTATTCTAACATTTACATGAATAAGTAAAGTTACTAGAATAGCCAATTCAATTCTAGAAAAGAAGAACAAAGTTGGAGGACACATACTATCTGATATCAAGACTTACTATAAAGCTACAGTAATGACCATAGAGGGGCAAGAGAAATGGACTCACCAATCAATGGTAAGTAACAGAGTTGGAAAAAGACCCACAAAAACACAGTTTTTGACAAAGGTGCAAAGACAATTCAACAAAGAACAACCTTTCAACAAGTGATGCCAGAAACTGAGCTTCACACAAATATTAACTCAAAATGGATCATTGACCTGCACATAAAATGCAGACACTATACAATTTCTAGAAGAAAACATGGGGAAATCTGCTTGATGTTGGGTTTGGTGATGATTTTTAAGTACAAAGCAAAAGCAAATTTATGAAAGAAAAAAATTTTTAAGTTGGATTTAATTAAAATGAAAACTGAAAAAATAAAAAAGAAAAAAAAAGAAAACTGAACTCTGTGAAAGCCACTGTGAAGAGGATGAGAAGACAGACTGGGAGAAAATGCCTGCAAATCCCACGTCTGATAGAGGACATGCACCCTGCATCGGCCGAGAGCTTGTAAGGCTGGATAAGAAGACTACTCAATTTTTTAAAATTTGCAAATGAGTGAGAGAATGGGTGACCGGAGACGGCGGGAGAGCATGATGGCACTAAGAGCAGGTTCCAGGATAGAGAGAAAATAATTTAACATTTGCAGGAGGACTACTACTCTTTTCTGCTCATATACTGGTTGGTAATTAGAAATATTATAGATACCTACATATTGTATCTTTATTTAAGGAAAAACTGGGAAGGCCATCAGCGTGTATGAATTGTGGTTGCTATAGTATTTTTCTTGTAGAAAAGAAACTGATATTAATTTGAAATTTTTAAAGAAATGGCTGAGCAAATTCTAGCATGTATTTCTCATGGAATACAAACCAGTTGTTTTCACCAAATTAGGTATACATGTACTGAGCTAGAAGATGGACTGTAACAGAGTGATAAGTTAAAAATAAAAGCAAGTTTCAGAGTAATAATTTTAGTCTAGTTACATTTATCTGTAAATATTTTCAAAATGATAGAAAAATGCATTTGTGAATTAGAAGCACAGGGGGAAATTGGCAGCATGTGTCAATCTGTAAACACCAGTTTTAAAAGATTTACATTTGGAGAAAAACAGGGAGCATTTATCTTATTTTATTCCCTTTATACACTTCTGTATTATTTGAGCTTTACTTTGAAATTAAAAATGAAACCTTGATATATTTTTTAGTTTCTACTGAAACAAAAAAAAAAATGGGCAAAAGATCTGAACAGATACCTCACTAAAGATCTACAGATGAAAAGAAGCATACGAAAAGATGCTCAGTATAGGGATGCTAGTTAAAATCACAATGATATGCTGTTGTACAACTATTAGATTAGCAAAAACCAAACACAGGAAAACCTAGCAGTATCAATGGTGGTACAAGTGGAGAGCAACAGGAACCTTCTTTCCCTGCGGGTGGAAATGACTGCAGCATGGTCCAGCCATTCAGAGGGCAGCTACAGGGATGGATACATGATGCCATCCATTGTCAAAACCCCTAGAACTATTTTGTAGCACAAACAATAATCGTTAAAGTAATATTTTAAAATGAAAATTTTAAAAATCAACAAGGAGGTGGAGAGATGGGGGATGCAGACTACGACAAAAGAATTTAATTGTATTATGGGGTGCCGGGATGGCTCAGTCGATTAAGTGTCCGACTTATGATTTCAGGTCAAGTCGTAATCCCAGCATCATGGGATCTATCCCACAACAGACTGCGTGTGCCGTGTGGAACCTGCTTCAGATTCTATCTCTTCCTCTCCCTCTGCCTCTCCCCTGCTCACATGTATGTGCTCTCTCTCAAAAATAAATAAATCCTTAAAAAAAGAATATAATATTAGAAATGTACTACATAAACTCACGGGGAGGATGGGAAAAAGGGACCTAAGTTTGGAAATGACTGGATACTGAAAAACAAAAGAACCGAACTACTTCCACTGTAGTTGGAAATACTGTTTCTCCTGGAGGTGCTGATTAACTATTATGATACTGCTGTACATATATACTGGGACTGAAAAAGTAGGTTAAAAACATGGTGAATGGCAGAAGTCAGGCTTCTCACTGAGGGAGTGTAAGATTACAGACAGCAGGTAAGTAAAGGGTAAAAGGTTAAAATGAACCATGGGGTTCTGAATTAGAGTCTGAGACATCAGTGGGAATTCCTGTTTTGCTTAATACAGAAACCGATGAGTAAAAGTAAAAATTATAGACGTGTATGCATACACAGGTAAATAAATACACATATATTTATTTCCTTTTTTTTAAAAAAAGATTTTATTTATTTATTCATGAGAGACACACACAGAGAGAGAGAGAGAGAGGCAGAGACACAGGCAGAGGGAGAAGCAGGCTCCATGCAGGGAGCCCGATGCGGAACTCGATCCCGGGTCTCGCAGGATCATGTCCTGGGCTGAAGGCAGGTGCCAAACCGCTAAGCCACCCAGGGATTCCCCACATACATTTATTTCCTAGCTCTGCTCACTGCCAGGACCTAAAAACAATGACACTCCAGTAGCAATGAGCACATCAGAGCAAATTCTGATTTTAATACCATTCTCCAATAAAAGGATCCAGAGACCCTTGTTGAAATGGCTGATTTTAGGCCTGGAACAGGCAATATACACGATGAGTCTGGAGCATCCTCTAGTACCAGAAAGTGGGGAAGTACTCAAAACATAAACTGCTGGGAATATGTCAGAGATACAGAAACCAAATGAAAGAGCTCCCAATGGCAAAAGCTGGAACAATCTGAGCTACAAAATAATAAAACAAAAATGCAGTTTTCAGTTATAGCTAGTAACAGAAACCTTTGACACGCTCAATAATAATATAAAACTGTGTCATTGTGCAGGTATATTTTTTTAAAAGTAGGAGGGCAGAATATATCAGGAACTCAAATTAAGAAGGACAAACTGGAGTATGTTTTAGAGAGGGGAAAGGCCAGGATGCTTCAGGATTCACATGAACAATAGTCCAATGCAATATAATTAATACTGGAGTCTCTACTGGGCACCAAGAACTATAGAAACATGGGGGAATACGAGGATGAATAAAACAGTTCCTGACCTGCATGGCCTGAGGGACAGCTTAGGATGAAGGCCAGATGTTGTAACAGGCTGACTTGGGTTCAATATCTGGCACAAAATAAGTGACGAATGTATGCGAAGATCTCTCCCCCAAATGCCCAGTACAACAGGCATTGAAACCAACTGTTGAAACCAACAAATTTCACCACTTAGGTGACAAAAGGATATTACTTCCATTCTATACTGTTATAATCAACTGGAGAGGTTTTTTGTTTTGTTTTTTTTTTTAAGTATAGAATTTAAAAGTCTAAAATTTAAGTCTAAAGAAAAAGAGTTCAGATTTGTTTCGGCCTACATGAACATGGGGAATTTTCTAGTTTGACTCAAGGAGTCTATTGCAGATCCAAGTGATAGGCAATTAGAAAACAACACTCTGGGTGGCACTAACTGAAAAGCACAATTATTGCATGATCACTTTCTAGAACTTTAGACCATTAAAGGCACTCACACTTTAAAACTCTACACATAATTAGCATTCTGTTTCCCTGTTTTGAAGTATCAACTTGTTGCGTCAGATGGAAGAGAAGAAAAATTATCTAAATGAGAATGCTTTTCCCATGTGCACCAGGAAACACACACAATTAATCACCGAGAGAAGAAAACCTCCTCCATGCTCCTACTTATCATCTCTGCTTTCAATGAGCTTTTGTTCAACGGGAAAAAACATGCCGATTCTGACAAACACTGACAAAATCAGCACATGTAGGCTACATGGGATGCATGCTAGGATCTTTGCAAAAGAGCCTTATGAAGGGAATGTGGAGAGCAAGTCAGCTGGGGGAGGAAGGGAAGAGAGGGGAAGGAGAGAACAGCGTGATGTCGGTGCTCACAAGACACGGTGAAGGCGAGCTTGTTTGGGTAGGCCACTGACACACACCAAGAAGCCCAAGAAGTGTTCCAGGAACCACAGCAATGATGACATTGAGCCCTACAAAGGACCCAGGTGAGGGTGGGTGGCAGCCAGGAGCACAGCCTGCTGGAGCTGAGAAAGACAGGCTGGTGGGAGCAGCAGTGTGTCATTTTAGGAACATATTAAAATATTAAAAATTGAATTGAAATGATAAAACATTTCTGTTAAAGAAAGTCAAACACAAAAGTTGTACATAAAGAGACTAAATGCTGGCAGGAGAGTACAGCTGACTTATTTTCCCTTATATGTTCCATATTTTCCATTAGTACTTATTTATTTTGCTATTGTTCAGTTGCTACTCAAATGACTAACCCAAACTCAAAAAGTTAGTTCACTCATACCTTTCCCTAAAGATACACAATGAGCCAGATGTCTGAAGATAGCCAAAGTCAAAATCCGCTCTAGTTTTTTAACAGAGTGGATCAAAGCTTTTGACCTTGAAATAAGTTTGTTCATTCACAGAACAGGTTCAAAATAGATAACATACAATGGATGTATGTTCTCTGCAAATAAAGAGGGTAAAGCACTCACAGGAGAGCTGTCCTTTTATATGACCATTATGAATAAACCCACTGTGGAGTAACAAAGTAAACTAACGGAATATTAACAGTGGTGGAATTGTTTTCTTTTCTTTCTGGCTTATCAGTATTCCTTGAATATTTATATTCAGTAAAGTTTTACTTGTATGGGAATGATATTTCTATTTTCAAAAGATTCTATAGTTCTCCTGGTTACTATTATATACATTTTAGGTATTTATTTTCATGCTACATATTACAATATATTCCTACAACTGTTCTTAATGTCTGTTATAAATTTAATTTGTGGCCTGAGTCTTTTATATATAATTTCTCACTGTGGATGAAGACAAAACTATCATATATTTCAAAACAGCCATAGTTTAATAGTCAAATATATTTACACATCAATGATAACACAACAAAATTCCTAGAAAGTCTGAGGTACTATACAAAAGGCTTAGTGGAATTTAAAAACTGGGGCCACTTTCTTTGGAATACAAAAATTTTAAACTGAGCAGCCTGGGTGGCTCAGCGGTTTAGCGCCACCTTCAGCCCAGGGCCTGGTCCTGGAGACCTGGGATTGAGTCCCACATCAGGCTCCCCACTTAGAGCCTTCTTCTCCTTCTGCCTGTGTCTCTGCCTGTGTGTGTGTGTGTGTGTGTGTGTGTGTGTCTCATGAATAAATAAATAAAATGCTTAAAAATTTTTTTTTAAACTCAAATATTTATTACTCAACGCTAAATACATTTTTAGTCAGCTACCTCCGCTTTCCCTACAATTCTGAGAAAAAACTTCAGCCTGTGATTTTACTTTCTGGTACTAACCCCAAATCCTCCCGAGTCTACTATCCATGCTTTGCCTCCAGGAAATTAAGTAAAAGATAAAAATTCTAAGGACTGGCTGACAAGGTTTGAAGAGAACCCACAGTATTACCGATGGGCAACTGCTTGGGTAACCTTCCTTCAGAGGCTCTCGGACACAGCCCTTGCAGTGCGGGTGGAAGCCACAATTGGGAAGGAAAGCAACAGAGAACTGGAGTTTGTTCTTGGACTGGTGACTTGGGTTTCTAAATTTATCCTGTAATTTAATAAATGGATTTTTCTGGTCCCTATTCTAGCAATAAAACACCCATTTAAAAAGAATCAGAATCACCTGAGCAAAAAGTATATTTATTTATCATATAACTAGAAAAAAATAGAAGCTATAAAATAGAATGCAGAGTACAATCTTTTATAAAAGAAATATATAAATAAAATATGTATTTAGACAAAAGATTAGAAGAATATATATCAAAATATTAACAGGGTGTGTTTTATTTTCTGATTATCAATACTTTCTAAATTTGACACTAAGTACTTATTACCTTTAAGGGAAAATATGTAATTAAAAAAAAAAAACCCTATATGCTATATGCAAACTTCTTATAAAAAAGTACCAGGATGAGAATAAAATAAAAACACCATCACGACACCAAACTACTGAGCAATTTAATTCCTAAAAGACAATTAAAAAAATTTTTTTTTAATTTAGTATAGTAAAAAGGAGAAAATATAAAATCTCTGATATTTTTCCACGTAGAGTTGATTTAGTCTTTATAAACTATAAAGGTAATGCATCAGGATTGACTGTGGAAAGGCACGATTCTAAATAAGAACATGTTTCTGTGAGGAGCTAAGATCACATGGCCCTTTTTTTTTTTTAATATATATATTTTTTAAATTCATGAGACAGAGAGAGACAGAGAGAGAGAGAGAGAGAGAGGCAGAGACACAGGCAGAGGGACAGAGGGAGAAGCAGGCCCCATGCAGGGAGCCTGATGTTGTTTTCCATCCCGGGACTCCATGATCACGCCCTGGGCTGAAGGCAGGCATTAAACCACCGAGCCACCCAGGGATCCCCATGTGGCCCTTCTTATACAAGAATTTACCACTGATCCATCAAAACAGATCCATTTAAAGCATTACAATGCCTGGCACATAGTAAGGGCTCAAAAATTATTGATGAGGGCAGCCCAGGTGGCTCAGTGGTTTAGCACCGCCTTCAGCCCAGGGTGTGATCCTAGAGTCCTGGGTTCAAGTCCCACGTCGGGCTCCCTGCATGGAGCCTGCTTCTCCCTCTTCCTGTGTCTCTGCCTCTCTCTGTGTGTCTCTCATGAATAAATAAAATCTTAAAAAAAATTATTGATGAAATAAAGTCCTGAGTTTATATATAGGGCCAGACATCTTTTCTCTTGAAGGGTTGAAAAGCACAAACTATGAGATCAACCATGCAGAAAAGATGGTGCTGCTTGGACTGCAGTGAATAGAAATGGCTGCAAGACCAAGGTATTAGTGATCACTAATCAAGTTAGTGATTTTGTTTCCTCAAGGAACTAGCAGTGGGCTTTCTCCCAGCCAAGCTCCACCTGCAGTGGCCACCTTCTATGCTAAAATCAAGACAGTATCCAGACAGGAAGGTTTGACCAGAGAGAGATTGTGTTCACACTCACACAGAAGGAAAGAGGAGCAGGAGTGCTCTTTCTTAGCTGCTACAATGAGGCTAGGCAATGGCCCTGTGGTGAGACCTGCCATTCAAAAGGTTTTGGACTAAAATAATAAGATTTACCACCCAAGGGGCACCTGGGTGGCTCAGTAGTGGAGAATCTGCCTTTGGCTACGGTCGTGATCCCAGGGTTCTGAGCTCACCTGCAGGGAGCCTGCTTCTCCCTCTGCCTCTATCTCTGCCCCTCTCTCTGGGTCTCTCGTGAATAAATAAACTTAAAAAACAGATTTACCACCCAAGAGGACAAATGTTAGGTTGTAAACCATGACAAAAAAGTCATGTCCAAATACTTACCTAGATATAGCCCAGAAAATGTGACTAATAACAAACTGAGAAAATAATAAGCAGAAACCCTATTATTTTTTCATGCAAGTGTAAGTAGTTGGGAAATTTCAAATTCTCATCATTGCAAACTAGTTATTTGCAAAATTTTCCTTAAAAATCCAATTTGTTTAATTTGCTGTGATTGGATTGATCACTGTTTGGTCAACCAGAAACATAAAAATGGGTAACTTATACATTATGTCTAAGGTTCCTGGGCTAGTTGCTCCCTGACACCTATTTTTTTTAAAAAGATTTTATTTATTTATTCATGAGAGACACAGAGAAAGAGGCAGAGACATAAGCAGAGCGAGAAGCAGGCTCTTCTCAGGGAGCCGGATGCAGGACTTGATCCCAGGACCCCAGGATCACGACCTGAGCCAAAGGCAGATGCCCAACCGCTGAGCCACACAGGCATCCCTCAGACACTTGTTTAATGGTCAGTCCATACTCATTGTTTGTGTTAAAATTCTCATGAGCTTAAGGATCAATAAATTAGAGACCATGGAGAGGCACCTGGGTGGTTCGGTCGGTTAAGCGTCTCTTGGTTTTGTCTCAGGTGGTGATCATCGGGTTGTGGTCTCAGGTTTGTGAGACAGAACTGGGAGTGGGACTCTGTGCTCAGTGAGGAGTCTGCCCCTCCTCCTGCTCACATGCTCTCTCTCTGAAATAAATCTTTTAAAAAATAATTTCAGAGATCACAGAGACAGATTTTTGGGGCCACAATTTTCTACCAAACTAGGTTGTCCATTCTAATCGCCATTAAAGGGAATGATTTCCAAGAAAAAAAAAAAATGATTACAACCTCTTAAAAATTAAGCCAAAGAACTATGGAAGCCTTGACATTTTTATGGAACCAACATAAGTTACATCTCTTAGATCAACTGTAAAAGGTATTTCAGGCCTGTGAAATCTTTAACTGTGTTCTTTTATTTTCCTGAAGTTTCCTTTTTCTGACACAATATACTTTTCATAAGGTTAAATGAGACTTAAGAGTTTAAGAGAATGTTCCAACCACTATTTTTTATAAACTCAGAAACACATTTCTTCATCATGTTAACATTCAGAGACTTTATAGTTTCATTGTTCAAGCATTTATCATAATCTGTAATTATCTTGTTTTATTTGCTGATTGCTTTTTTTTTCCTATATAATTTCTGTAAGATCAGGGATGCTGTCTGCCTTTCTCACTGGTATATCCCCTTCACCTAACATAAAGCCTGATACTAAAAACCATTCACAAATACTAAGTTAACAAATGGATGATTTTAGTCACAGAAAGGAAAGCATGATTAGGAGCTAAATAGTCCACGCTCTCCGAGTTCTCAAAAAATTTAAAAGGTGGCTCATTCTTATTTTTATGGATTTTTTAATGCCTTGCACAGAGTAGATTCTCAAAAGTAAACTGCATCCTTTTTGGAAATGAAAATGACCCTGAATATTATAGCAGGATTGGAGCTCACAAATCTGCTCTAAAAACAGTGAAGGAAAAAAAAAAAAACAGTGAAGGAGAAAGAGAACAGTAGAAAAACAGCTGTGCTTAGTACTCTACCAAGGCCTTCTATCCACTGTCTCAGATAAAACCCTCTGGAGGCACCATCGCTGTCTTCAACATGAGCAAAGTGACAATCAGCCAGAAAGTCCGTGGCCCAAGGTCAAGAAAGTGTTGGAATTGGGATGAGAACACCAGTTCTTCCTTAAACCAAAACCCACATTATTTCCTCTCCCCAATGCTGCCTTCACAGGAACCACAAAAAAATATGTATTTTTTTCAGTAACAACACATTAAGTGCATTAAATGATACAGTTAACATTTGCAAAAAAAAATGTTTTGATTATTCGACTTACATACGTTTTGGGAAAGGAAATACACGAATAAACTAAATAATTACATGTATCTCTTGGTGAGGCTGCAGTGATGGGAGAAAGAACAGATAAAGTCACCAGAAAAGAAACATCCCAATGTGTACACTTTCACACCCGCTATACTGCTTAAAGCTAGAGAAAATCTTCAGATTCTAAGGCATTTTTAGTTTGCAAAAAGGTTGAGATGTGCTTTTAAGAGAACTGTGATTTCAGGTTTGTCCTCAGGATAATTTCCAGATTTCCGAGTGGAATTTTGACGCGCAAGCCCCATCCCTGTCGGAAGCCTCTCCTAACTGCTGTGACCCCGAAAAGTGTAAGATCCACACCCACACCGGGGAGACCGTTCATTACAGCAGAGGCACAGGCGGGCCGTGCACGTAACCGCCCCGGCTGGCAGGTTGAGGTGGACGGAGTCCTGGACCCCGTCCGCGGCGCGCTGCGGTCTAATATTAACTCTAAAGGAACTGCCTTGGGCCCGGAGTTCCCGAGGCTCGGAGAAGCGTGGAAGGGAGCGCTCCCCAGACGGGACGGGACGGGAGGGGAGGACGACAGGGCAAAGCCAACCTGTGAGCACTTTCCCAGCAGGTGCGCCCATTCAGGAGCTCCGCAGGGCCAGCAGCGGCGTCCCTGCCAGACCTGGGGAGGGGTGCAGCACCGGAGGACCGGCAGCTGAGGGACCCCCGCACCTGGGAGGACCCACACCTGGGACGGACCTGCAGCCGGGTCCCTGCATCTGGAGGGACCCACACACCTGAGGGCTCTCGCACCTGAGGATCAGCAGCTGGAGACCCCCCCCCACACACACACCAGAGCTGGAGGGACACGCACCTGGGGCCCCTGCACCTGGAGGGATCCACACACCTGAGGGCTCTCGCACCTGGAGATCCCCAGAGCTGGAGGGACCCGAAGCTGGGGCCTCTGCACCTGGAGGGACACGCACATGGGGCCCCTGCACCTGGAGGGATCCACACCTGCGGTCTCTTGCACCAGGAGGGACGCGCACCCGAGGGCCTCCGCACTAGGGGCGGGCAAGCGGGCGGCGGGGTAGCGCGCAGGGGGCTCCGGCTCAGGTTTCCACCCCAGCCTCAGCTTCCCCGGCGCAGACAGCGGAACGACCCCCGCCCGGCCTCCCACGCGCTTCCCCCCGCCCCCGCGGCCGCCGCACCGGGATGCGGCTTGGACCGCACGGCGCCGACCCCCGCCTGTCCGGAGACCTGCCAGGCCCGACTGGCCCCCGCGCCGCCGCGCCCCGCCGCGCCCCGCCGCACTCACCGCGCTCGCCGAGGTCGCTCCCGCAGCCGCACGCCCCGCCGCGCCCCTCGCGCGCACCGCAACAGCCTGCGCCTGCCAGGGCCGCCGGGTCGCCGGCTGAGGCCGCTCCAGGGCCGCGCCGCCGCCCCGCCCCCCGCGCCGCGCGCCAATCACCGCCGCGCACTGCCGCACGTGATGCGCGCCAGCCAATGGCGGCCCGAGGCGGCCCGGGAGGCGGCGGGCGGCGGGCGGCGGGGCGGTGGGGGCTCGGCCGGGGGCTCCCGGGTCCCGCCGTCCCCGCGCGCAGGCGGTCCCGCCCCGACGCCCGCGCTCCCCCTGGCCCCGGCGTGGCTCCCGCACCTGCTGCCCGGCGCGCGGACCTGGTCAGAGCCCGAACCCCGGGGCCCGCGCCGATGCCCGAGGCTGCCCTCTCCCTCCTGGGGGGCGGGGTCAGCTGGGGACGCGGGGACCCGGCCTGCAGTCCCTCCCACCCTTACGGACCTAGCACGTCCCGGGCCGGGAGATACCCGGTTGAGCTCTCCCTCCAGGAAGGAGGGGGACGGTGCCCGCGGTGTGCGGAGCTACCTACACGCTCTGCCTGACCCTGAGCCAGGGCTTCACTGGCATCCCCTTGCCGAGTTCTCAGCAACCCCACGGTGCACAGAAAGGCGGGCACGTGCAGGGTGCTTAGGGCTTGGAGATCCAGCAAGCGATGGGGGACCGGCTGCTAGGCACTGTCGCCAGCGCTTGGGCCAAGGAATGTAACTGTGCTAAGTCAACGGGGGCCGCCCTGACCTACAGATGACGCGAATTAGCGAGATGACGAGGCGCCTGGTGGCTCGGTGGGCCTGCTCTGGTCATAATCCCTGGTCCTGGGAACCAGCCCTGCATGGGGCTTCCTGCTCCCCCCACCCTGGGGAGCCTGCTTCTCCCTCTGCCTAGGCCTCTCCCCCTGCTCGTGCTTTCTCGCTTGCTCTCCCAAATAAATAAATAAAATCTTAAAAAAAAAGGGGGGGGGGTGGAGGAAATAACAAGACAAGGCTACTCTTCTGTAGCTCAGGAAGCAGGCCTCATAATAAACCAATGTAAGAATATTGTCATGTCGAGACAATGCAAAAGAACATGTTAAATAAATAGTGGAGTCCGAAAGTGAGGTGAAAAAGGTTGAACTTGCTATTCCTCAGCACTGTCCAAGGGAGAAGAGTACCCCTACTAGGGTTTATTAATAAGCACCAGGACTGGTTTAAATGGCTCTCCAATGCTTGTTGCTGCACCAAGCATCCGCCATTACTGAGGAAAATTAGACACTGCTCTGCCTGTAGGGAGCCCCTACAGGTCTGTGGGGAGAAAAGAGCACAGGAGAGGGTAACCCTGGATGGTGTGGAAACACATTCACCCTGGAGGGGAGGCAAGGAAGAAGGAGGGGGGTTGTCAGGACCCCAAGAAGTGATAACAGAATGGGGGTCTTGAAAACAAACTGGAGAAGACAAGCTAAGTATAGCGCTTTCTAGTCAAAATATTGATAAGGGAAGAAAAATTGATCAGAGGCTTAGTTATCAACTAAATGTATTCCCATGAGTCCGAATCCTTCTTTCCTAGTGGATAAAGTTGTGGATTTTAGTGTAGATGCATTTTCTAACGCTGAGAGTCAATTAGAACTGACGTGCTAACACGTACTTTCTCTCCTTTTGCTGCTACCCTGGGGTACAAGTATCATTGTGAGAAGCCTATCACATACGGAATACCTTTCAAACTAATGTGGATGGAAATGTCAGTTCTCATCTGTCTAGTGACTGCTCTGTTTACCTAAAAATGACTTAGGTGATCCATCAGGGAAGCTTCTTAATTATTCCTGCTACAGGAAACCCTGCCTAGACAAATTGGTATTAACTTTGGAACAAGGGAGCCCTATGATGGGCTCATGATAAAGAGCAATAATGTTGAGATAAGAGGACACCGTGGGTGGTATGGAAGGAAAACACAGCTTTGCTCTTAAGTTAGAGCCACTTGCAAGGAAAATCTTTAACTTATTTTTGATATGTGATACTATGTTGCTGGTGACACCTTCTAAGTAATGTTTTTTCTTAGGGCATAAAAAAGTTGCAAATTAGATTACATTAAGATGATAGGGTTTTTCTTTTTTTAGCATTTCCATTTATTTTAATTCCTACCTATTTTTTCTTTCCACTCAAATCTCTAAAAACTAATGATTGATTGGACTAATTCAGTAGCCTGGCCAATGAGTTACAGCATTAATGAGAAAATTCTGATACAAATAAGAATCTTTAAGTCATATTTTCAACCTTCCACATTCTTTGCTTAATATTAAAATGGTTTACTTGATGGCATCATTTCCAGTTATGTTCTTCTCAAGTATATAGTCTACTCACTGCTTCCATCCAGTGCAGTGAAGATAAATGGATAATCACTCCTGAACAGGCTGTGGGCTTGTATTGAAGCATGTGGCCTGTTAGCCTAGCTCCAATGTCCTCTTTCAGGCAGAGTGAGTTGTCCGGCATAGCAGTCATCCCAGTTGTGATTTTGTTTCCTTATCACCGTTGCAACTGTGTTTGAAATAGCCATAATGCAATTTTCTCCATTTAATATGAGCTATTCTTAGCAGTGCAAAAGCTCTGACTGCAATTTCTTTCATTTTATTTCTTAATATAAGACGGGATTCATGTTTAACCATATCCATAGACCACTTAATGAATGAAATGGGGAATGCTTACAGACTGTGTGGTAATGAGAGATCCAAACACCAAGTGCTCCAGAGGCTTTGAGTTTCTCACATATGCCACTGTGGAGGACGTGGATGCAGCCATGAATGTAAGGCCACACAAGGTGGATGAAAGAGTTGTGGAACTGAAGAAGGCTGTCTCAAGAGAAGATTCTCAAAGACCTGGTGCCCACTTAACTGTGAAAAAGATTTTTGTTGGTGGCATTAAAGAAGACACTGAACAACATCATCTAAGAGATTATTTTGAACACTATGGGAAAATTGAAGTGATTGAGATCATGACTGACCGAGGCAGTGGCAATAAGAGAAGTTTTGCTTTTGTAACATTTGATGCCCATGACTCTGTAGACAAGATTGTCATTCAAAAATACCATACTGTGAATGGCCACAACTGTGAAGTGAGGAAAGCCCTATTGAAGCAAGAGATGGCTAGTGCTTCATCCAGCCAAAGAGGCCAAAGTTGTTCTGGAAACTTTGGTGGTGGTTGTGGAGGTGGTTTTGGTGGGAATGAAAACTTTGGTTGTGGAGGGAACCTCAGTGGTCAAAGGTGGCTTCGGTGGCAGTTGAGATGGTGGTGGATACAGTGGCAGTGGGGATGGCTGTAACGGATTTGGTAATGATGGTGGTTATAGAGGAGGTGGCCCTGGTTACTCTGGAGGAAGCAGAGGCTATGGGAGTGGTGGACAGGGTTATGGAAACCAGGGCAGTGGCTATGGTGGGAGTGGCAGCTATGACAGCTATAACAACGGAGGAGGTGGAGGCGGCTATGGCGGTGCTAGTGGAAGCAACTTTGGAGGTGGCAGAAGCTACAACAATTTTGGCAATTACAACAATCAATCCTCAAATTTTGGAGCCATGAAAGGAGGAAATTTTGGAGGCAGAAGCTCTGGCTCCTATGGTGGTGGAGGCCAATATTTTGCCAAACCACAAAACCAAGGTGGCTATGGCAGTTCCAGCAGCAGCAGCAGCAGCTATGGCAGTGGCAGAAGATTTTATTTATTTATTCATGAGACACACACACACACACACACACACACACACACAGACAGAGAGGCAGAGACACAAGCAGGCTCCATGCAGGGAATCTGACGTGGGACTCAATCCCGGGTCTCCAGGATCAGGCCCTGGGCTGAAGGCAGTGCTAAACTGCTGAGCCACCGGCACTGTGGCAGAAGGTTTTAATTTCTGCCAGGAAACAAAGCTTAGCAGGAGAGGAGAGCCAGAGAAGTGACAGGGAAGGTACAGGTTACAATGGATTTGTGAACTCAGCCAAGCACAGTGGTGGCAGGGCCTAGCTGCTACAAAGAAGACATATTTTAGACAATACTCATGTATGGGCAAAAACCTTGAGGACTGTATTTGTGACTAATTGTATAACAGGTTATTTTAGTTTCTATTTTGTGGAAAGTGTAAAGCATTCCAACAAAGCGTTTTAATGTCGATTTTTTTTTGTTGCACCCATGCTGTTGATGGCTAAATGTAATAGTCTGATCATGACACTGAATAAATGTGTTTTTAAAAAAAAACAACAACAAACCAGCACACACTGTGCAGCTGAAGACAACACATATTTATGATCTCATGGTTTTCGCAGCCAGGCTGTAACTGAGGTGTTAGACAGGGTGGCAGCCTCATCAAAAACTTGATGAGGAACAACCTGCTTCCAAGCTCCTCCACTGAGTTACTGGCTGCATTGGCCTCAGTGCAGCTGCAGGAAATTCACTTTCTTTGCTGAGGTCAGCAGTGTGCTGTTCGCAGCTCTGAAGCTGCCCTCAGTTCTCACGACGTGGTCCTTCCTACACTGTCTCACCACACAGCAGCTTCTTGAAGCCAACAAAGGACAAAGATTCATCATTTTAAAAATTATTTTTACTATCCAAGGCCTACCTTTATTTTTTTTACTTTAAAAAAAATGGAGTTGCTTCACAATGTTACATCAGTTTCAGGTGTACAACACAGTGGTTCGACAGCCCTGTCCATTATGCCACGTTTACCACAGGTGTAGCTTAAAAAAAAAAAAACAGGGCACACATCATGAATATGCATGTCACCCTTGAGAGGGAACCATGTTGATCTCTGTGTCCTTCCAGTTTGTGGGTATGTGCTGCCAAATCGAGCACAGAATCATTATCATTTCAGTGGAAGCATAATATTCCATTGTGTGAATGTGACATAATTTAACTCTCCTCTAGAGGTATTAGGTTAAAATTTTTCTTAATTATAAACAAAGCTACAACTCACTTTGTGAGCTCCTGTTCTTTCCTTAGTGTAATGCCTAGAAGTGGAACTGCCGGGCCAAACAATACACACTTAAAATATTTTTACAGCTAGGGGCACCTGGCTGGCCCAGTCATTGGAGCACCCGACTCTTGACCTCCATGTTGTAAATTTGAGCCCCACATAGCGTGTGCAGATTACTTAAAAATAAAATCTTAAAAAAAATAAGAAAAGCTTCTTTATATTTAGAAAACAGCCATCCAGAAAATTAATCCCATTACACTTCTACAAAGAATGTGTGAGAGTGTGGATTGGTGCACATACTTGCCAACACTGGCATCATGCATGAATTTAAGCTCTGCCAATGTAATGGTAAAAAATTATATCTCATTGTTTTCATTTGTATTTTTTTTAAAGATTTTATGTATTTATTCATGAGAGACACACAGAGAGAGGCAGAGACATAGGCAGAGGGAGAAGCAGGCTCCATGCAGGAAGCCTGATACGGGACTCTATCCCAGGACCCCAGGATCATGCTCTGAGCCAAAGGCAGAGGCTCAGCCGCTGAGCCACCCAGGTGTCCCTCATTTGTATTTCTTTGATTGGTGAGGTTGAATATGTTTAGGCTTATTGGACATTATTTTGTAAATTATCCTTAAATGACTTGCTGGCTTTGCAATTGTGAAAGCACTTTGTTTCTTAAGTACCCCTTGTGGGTTGCAAGTGTTTTTCCCAATTTATGTCACTATTTTGGGAAATCATTGGTCATATAAAAGTTTTAAGCTTTAATTTTGTTAGTCATTTTATTAATGCTTTTTGCCGTTGATGTCATGCTTAGAAATATCTCTTCCACCCTCAGAAGTGTAAAAATGTTCACACAGCATGATTGTAAAATTCTTATGGTTTCATCTTACGTCTTTAGTTTTCATTGTTCTGGAATGATTGTGCTATAAGACTGATGCTTCAGTGAGGATCATGACAAGGGTTGTTTTTTTTTTTTTTCCTTGAGTTATTCTAGATGCACAACTCCAGAGCTATTTTATTTATTTATTTATTTTTAGAGGTTACTTATTTTTAAATGAGAGACAGAGAGAGGCAGAGACACAGGCAGAAGGAGGAGAAGCAGGCTCCCTGTAGGGAGCCCGATGCGGGACTCGATCCCAGGACCCTGGGATCACGCCCTGAGCTGAAGGCAGATGCTCAACTACTGAGCTACCTAGGCATCCCTCTAGAGCTATTTTAAAGATGAGTCACTCATGGCAGCAGATCTGTGGGAAACAGAATAAATTAGCCCAGTGGAATGTCTTTAACATGTGGCCTCTGAGTAATTTTGTTTCCAGGAATATCCACTTTTTCCTGAAATTTTTATGCAAGTGTGTCACTTGTACTGTAATAACATGATGTCAGAGGACAGGCTGAGTGACAGGGCTGACAACACGAACAAATCAACATGACCAATCAGGAGGACCCAGGATAAGGACCAAAACCACACAGCCCTTAAGGAAGAGGCCAGGATGATCTTGCCAGGCACCATTGCTTTCAGTACCATCGAGGCAGAGGGCACGAGGCTCCTGGTGAGAAAGCAGGTACCCCTTGCTGCAGGCGGGAAGCAGGGTCTCAGCACAGGACAGGCTGGAGTGGAAAGTGGGCCTCCCGGGTGCTCTCTCCTGAGCACACTGACTCCTAAAGAAATTCTGGTGCCCAGAAAGCTACAAGAGCTGCCATGGGCCATGATGTCTCTTAGCTAAATGAATGTGTGAACCCGAAATTCAGATGCTGGGGCTGATCTGCTCAATACCCCGCACTTAGCACAGAGCCCTGCTCTGTGTGGGGTCCCCCCACCATCGTCTCCCATGCATCTCAGCCCCCCTCGCAGCTCCACAACTGGTGTGTTCTTAGGCACTTAGTGAATGTTTACGGGATAAGTGATTGATGGTTTGAGGAAATAAATGTGTAGGTATTCAAGAGGAGCTTAGCCACATTCTGACAACCAAAGTAGCCCGTTTGTGGAGTGCCTGTTTCTGCAGTAAGTGCTCTGCACACTTAGCCTATCCGATCTCCACAAGATAGGAATACTCTGATTGCTGCATTTCACCCAGGAGAAGCAGCTCAGAGAGGAACAAAGGTTACCAATTAAGTGGAGGAATCAAGCTCTAAACCCCCGAACAGTCTGATCCCAAGGCCCAAGGGGTTTCCCAATGCTCACGGACAGTCTCTGGATAGTGCACAGATCCCCGTGGTGGGGAAGCCTGGCCATGCTGTAGGCATGTACACACCTGAGGCAGTTCATGGGAGTGTTTATCTTCCAGAATGGACAAGGCCCACAACCACAGCTGGCACAAGAGCACGTGAGCCAGCGAGAGCACCTTGACCTTGCATGATTCTCCAGCCTGGCCCTGGAGAGGGAAGACAACAGGTGACTTATGTGCGGCTCTCTTCCTCAGCAGCATGGCTCTTTCCAGAGATGACTTGACCTTGGCAGGCTGGCTTGCAATTCCTAGTGGCTGTGGGTGCTGGCACACTCATGGTTAGGGGGAGCCTGCCACCTGCCTGTTATATCTATTCAAAAGAGAGCCACCCAGCCAATACACTGGAAGACAGAAGGTACTAGAAAGAGCAGTGGACGCTCTTGGGTGGGAGGTCCGAGTGGCAGCTCATTGTTTTTATTATTGATGTGAGTGATTAAGGGGAGGCTGGGAAAAGCTCCAGGCTGAAGTAGTAACCTCAGGCTTGTAGTCCAGTCCTTACCAAAGAGAACAATCAAGACTAGATTTTTAAAAGGAAAAAGGTACTGTGAGTGAAGGCAGAGGCATGGGTCCAGACTGATGCTGTCACCGAGAGCTGTGCCACCCCATGGCAGCAGATGACTGAGGAACACACTGCAAGTCAGGTTTTCTCAAGCCCAGTACTCCCCGAACTGCTCGAGCAGACGACTGACTATTCCACTGGCTTCCAACTTTATCAGAAGGATGTGCAGTCATCCCTGGGAGGGGTCACATTTTGAAAAGCGTCTGTAAAGCGAGAGTACACTTCTTTTTATCTTTGTCGCCCCTGTTAACTGGATGATCCCAGTTACATTATTAAACTGATAAATTCCATTTAAAAGCAGAGAAGCGTGGTTCTGGTTTCACTCGGCCTCGGAGAACCCCGGCTCTGCTTTCCCCACCTCACTTCCGTGGACAATTCCCCCTTCTGAACGTGGAAATGGTACAATAGGTAGAGGAGCCCCTCCTTCATGAACTGAGTCAAGCTGCACCTGGCCGGCAAGTCCCTCCATGGGCCGCGCCGTGGGTTGTTAGCACGCCCGTCTGCTCCCACCGCCGAGGCTCCCCAGGAATCCCAATCCTGTTTTGGGTGCTGAACTCCAGTCCAGTCCAGCCTTCTTATTTTACAGATGGAGGAGACAAGAGCCCCAGAGAAAGGACATGACCCCACGTCTGTCCTTGAGCTTAAACTGTTTGTCAATTTATTTGCAGTCATTATCAAGAAGTGGCTAGTGGGGATAAGGCCTGGTGCCTCCCCACAACGCAGGACAGCCCAGGTAGTGGACGAGGAGCAGCCGAAGGCAGGCAAGGCCCACGCCATGCAGTACCCACTGGCCACCCTAGCTACTTGGTGTCTAGTTCAGGTGCTTGGGAAACCGATAAAGAATGTTCCATGTTGGTTAAGATTTGGGAAGATCTTCACATCTACATTTAAATTTTTTAAAACCATGTTTAAAATAGTCCAATCATAGGTTTAAAGGTATAAACTATTATCATGTAATCTTTTTTTAAAAGACTTTATTTATTTATTCATGAGAGACACAGAGAGGCAGAGTCACAGGCAGAGGGAAAAGCAGGCTCCCTGCGGGAGCCCGATGTGGGACTCAATCCCAGGATCCCAGGATCACGCCCCCAGTCAAAGGCAGACACTCAACCACTGAGCCCCCCAGGCGTCCCTCCTCTTTCCTCTTGATGGGGTTCTGGGGCCACGTTGTCCTCTGTCTGTGCTCACAGCAAGGGACGTCGCATCCTCCAGCCGCCACGATTCCCGGTGGCTTGTTTGCTCTGCAGATAAGGGGTCCTCTGTCCCACTGCCTGAGTGTTCTGCTTCTGTGTCGGGTTCGGCTGTGATGTTTGGTGTGGACTTCCTTGGCGTTATCCTGTTTATCCTCAACTCCTTGCATCTTCAAGTTTATGTCTTTTGCTAAATTTGGGGAATCTTTGCAGTGATTTCCTTGAAAATCTTTTGGCTCACCTTCTTCGTCCTTGTGAGATTCTGGTGCCTCAATGTGTGATTTCTGTCCACAGGATCTGGGGGCTCCATGTGTGTGTTTCTCCAGCTTATCTTCTTGTTGGGGTTGGGTCATTTCTCTTTCTGCCTCCAACCCCTCCTGTCCATGGGCCACATGTCCATCCACTGAGTTGTTCATTTGTATGTTCCATTGAATCTCCTTTACATCTTCTGTTTCTCTCCTTAGACTTTCTATTTTCTTCATTTGTTGCAACTGTGCTCAGAGCTGCTCTCTGGGGCATTTCTGTGATGGCTGCTTTAAAATCCTTGCTGGAGGGACGCCTGCGTGGCTCAAGGGTTGAGCATCTGCCTTTGGCTCAGGTTGTGATCCTGGGATCCTGGGATCAAGTCCCGCATGGGGCTCCCCGCAGGGAGCCTGCTTGTCTCTCTGCCTGTGTCTCTGCCTCTGTGTCTCTCATGAATAAATAAATAAAATCTTTAAAAAAGAAATAAAAATAAAATCCTTCCCAGATAATTTCAGCATCTGCATCCTCTAAGTGTTAGCTTCTTTTCATTGTCTTCTCTCAGTGAAGTTGAGATTTGCCTGGGTCTTGGGTGAACTAGTGGTTTTCTATTACATTCTGGACATAATAGGTCATAAGACGCCAGTTCCTATTTAAATCCTCAGTTTCCGCACTTTCCCAACGTTTCCCAACGTCTGTGCATCTTCTCTGCGGTGGCCTAACAGTGAGGGTGGGGCCATGGGAGCCAGGAGTGGTGGGAGGGCCCTATAGGCACAAGCCCCACCCCCACCACCATTCAGGGCCACCAGAGAGCTCAGGGCTTCAGGGCCCTTGGGAAGGAACCACAGTTCTGTTCAGCCAGGCCAGGCCGGCCAGCTCCAGTCACTGAAGGGAGCGGACAGTTAGAGATCTGCCCTCAGGGAAAGTAGCAGGAGGGGAAGAGCTGCTTGGGGAGAGCCTGGGATGAAGGTTCTGAAGGGTCTGAGCCAGAACATCCCTCCAGAGACAGTAGTGCCTTTGTTGTGGGCTTTGTTTACTGAAGAGATAGAGGAACAAACAGGAAGGAATGATAACCAGGAGCCCAAGGGGCTACCACTATTCCTGCTTGGGACTGGCCACCTGCTCCCGCCTGCTCCCCCCGGGGTTGGGGTGGGATGCAGGAGCCCAGGGTCCCGGAGCACAGCAATGCCCCCCCACCTGCAGAGCAACCTCCAGGGGTCACAGCCAGAGGAGCATCTTCCCTCCACCTGTTTTGGGGCTCCTGCCAGCGCCTCTCAAATCAGGGCCAAGAAGCCAGCTGTTGGGAGCCCCTAGGAGAGGCAGGCTTCAGACGCTCCGCTCCAGCAGCAAAAGCCAAGGGCAAACGGCAGCAGTGCCTCAGTGACAGCAGCACAACCCCGAGCCTGCCCCTGCGGCGCCCAGCATCGCTGCCTCCCACCACCTGCGCCTAACGTCCTGATGACCATGGAACAGAAGCCTCCTACTTTTCCAACAGGATGCAGTCACACGTTGTGGGGGTCCTCCCTTCCCATCCCCTGGAGGAGGCGCACAAAGTCCCCCTACTCCCCATTACAGTGTCCGGAGGCTCATTCCTGTTCAGGCTCAGTCCCTACTTGGAAATGTTGTGACCCCAGAAAGTCACAGAAATGAATCGTTGCCCAAATTGCTGAACGCACAAAGGGAGGAGGAGGCAGGAAAGCTCGGTTTACACACCCAGGAGCCCAGGAGGGAAGCCCACACGAATGTGCACAGCTTCCACAGTGGTCATGTGAACAACTGGTCCTGACGCCACAGTCAACACGTCGGTGTCTCCCACCGCCCCCTGTGTGTTCTCCTCCTGTCAGCCTGCCCCTCGGCGTGGGGTCCCTGCCCCAACACTGGACGGTCTGAATCCCCCACAGTCCTGCTTTTACTGAGAGGCCATAGTTTTCCACTAACTTTTCAAAAAATAGCTTTATTCTGGCATATCTTACATGAGTAACATGCACTGGTTTTAGTGTAGAGCCTAGGAGTCTTGAAAAATATGTACAGCCACTTAAGCAGCGTGACTATAAAAATAGAGAACATTTCCCATCATCCCAGAAAGTTCTGTGTGCCCCTTGGGGGTGAACTCTCCTCCCCGGAGCCCCACCCAGCGGACGCTTTGCCTGTTAGAGTCTTTCCCATAAACACAGCCACATGCTGGTGCCCTTTTGTGTTTGCTGCTCCTGCTCAGGAAAATGCCTCTGCGATGGGATGGGCGTGTGCTGGGCGCAGGCCAGCCAGGCGCTCCTGGTGTTTCCCGAGGCACAGACATGCCACGATTGTGTACCCGTCCACCTGCTGATAAACACTGGCATGGCTTCTGTGCCGGGGCACGTGCCAAGTGTGTTCCTTGCCCCTGAGCCCCAGCATGTCCCCAGAAGTACCTCTTCCTACAGCCTGGGCTCCACCCACGTCTCTGTTTGTCAGGGTAAGGGGGCCCAGCATGTCAGCGGGCAGCACCAGAGGCCAGGGCAGGAAGAAGGGGTCCTTCCCTCTGACAGCCACGTGCTGTATCCCACGTTTTCTCTCTACTGCTGCACCCACGCAGCTGCGCCTCTCCCAACATGATCCCCCCCATACTTGAGACCATGTGCTGCCTGGTCAAAGCAAAGGTGAACCCAGAGACCACGGACCACCTCCCGCCAGGCCACCAGCAGAATCCTGTGCCATCTTGGGCTGCAGCCACCTGCTGCTGCCGATGTCAGAGCCCCAGGCTTGGGGAAACAGGACCCCTCCCAAGTCTGCTCTCCCCAGGTGTGCTACACGCAAGAACCATGTGGCACACGTGTTTTCCCTGTGATGAGCCACGGTTTGTTTATCCAGCCATCAGGCTCCCTCTAGAGAGTTCTATTCATCTCGTTGTTATGCCCATCACAGCCTAATATTTCTTTAGACTCAACTCCCCTCCCCCTTGAATCACTATGTGGTTTCTGTCCCTTGTGTGGATCCAAATGGGTAGAGAACTGACTCTGAGACTGGTCCCAGGATGCAGACCTGTACTCACCAAGGGGAAGCAAGAGGTGGTAACGGGATGTGCCTTGGAGCAGCAGCAGCTGTACTTGGCCATCACAGCAGGAATGAGTGCCCTTGAGCTCTTTCCCAGAAACAATGAGAAGCTCGAAGGTGTTAATTCTTGGCTCAAGCCATTTCTGGGAACCAGGGAGGTGCCATGACAGCCCCTGAAAGGCATCATTTCTTGTGGCCACAAGACTGATATTGATGGGAATCAAGCACATTTATCTATGCGGGTTGCTGAATTTCGACAGTTGAGTTCAATTTTGGCCAAGTTTCTCACATAAAAGTTAGGGTATTGATCAGAAAGGAATGGGATCTTGAAAGTTGACGATGGAGAAACTCGGAAGGGAGAAATGTGGTTGGACCCAGATGAAACCAGCAATCCTGAGCCCACAAGTCACCCTGAGCCTCCCCCACCAGCAGAAGCAGCTCGTCTTCTGCTGCCCAGGGAGGCAGCTTCTTCTGCTTTAAAGCCCTTTGATAACTTCTCCTGGGCTGATGCCTCACGGGGGGATCCTCGTTCTTTCCAAGACACCACTACCGCTCCCTGTTCCTCTCAACGCAGAAGTAGGGTTGGACTTAGCATGACCTTTGGGAGCAGGTATGCACAGTGGCCCAGGAGGATCTGGATTTCATCGTGGTAGGAGAGGCTAGATGGCAGCACCTGGACCTTCTGCTCCCCCAGGATGGCAAATTGGCAGGAATGAAGGCTGCCATCAAAGCCCCGAAGGAAGGAGTGGTTATCCCGTGGTGTCCCCACTGGACCCGGCAGCTGGACCCGTGCAAGAGCTCCTGAAGGAGGTCAGTGGGCTGAGCAGATGGGGGTTCTGGGTCGGCATTTACTGGGGCCGATCACACGGCCTCTGGCACTTGCTGGGCAGCCATGGATGTGTCAACACGGTTCCCTCTACACTGCAAACACCTCACTAGTTTGCAGAGCACCAGACATGGTTTGCACCACGTTAGGTGCACCTCACGTGTTTTGATGTGTGTTTTCATTTTTTTCAGTTCAAAGCATTTTTGAGTCAAAGCCCTGACCTCTGGTGCTTCAGAATGTGACTCTTTGGGGGGAGGGTCTTCACAGATGATAAAGATTGGTTCTCATGGGGTCATTAGGGTGGGCCCTCAACCAGTATGACTGAGCAGAGGTCAGGGTGCAGACACGCAAGGGACAGAGGGACAACTGTGTGTGGACCCGGGGAGGGCAGGGTCCACCTGCCGCGAGAGAGGCCTCGAGGAGATGGCCTGCCTACACCCAGACCTCAGCCTGCTGGCCCCCGGGCCCAGGACAGAATAGTCTCTGTGTTAAAGCCTCCTGGGCTGCGGTACTTTGTTATGGCAGCCCGAGAAAACCATTACAGAGGTGACGGAAAGACAGGAGGGTACCCTCTCCCAGGACTGACATTCATTCAGCACGTCTACTCACCACCCTGTGGCCATGGTGAGGGTCACACGCAATGCCAGGGAGGCTGGCTGGGTGGCCATGTCCAGTTTTGGAGGACAGCTGGTCATGTCTCTACCAGCAGCCTTGCTCTCGGGTGAGGAATCCGGTGGAACCTGCATCAGGAGAGTTGGAGGCAAGCAGTGAGCTAGAATACTGCCACCGTGTGTGTCCTCCCTCAGCTCACACAAGGTCAGTGTTTCCCACCTCTCCCCACTGCAGAGAAGAGGGACACAGCCAGACAACCTGGGACGGGCAACCCTCTCTGAGGCCTGCTGGGAACCCAGCTTTCCCAAAGCAGCTACAAGAGACGTCTGGGGGCCACCAGATTTGAACCTGGGCTGGCGTACTGGTAGTCTGCTTGCCCATCAGATCCGTTCCCTCCCTTGTACCAGCAGCACCCAGAGGCTGACCTCCGTAAGGCACCGTAGCAGGCTCCCTGGCAGTGGCAGTTTTTTTCATCATGACTAGAGCTGACATCTCTGCCAATGGACCCTCTGACAGCCGGCTGGCCTGGGTTCAGGTTGGGAGGAGTTTCTGTTCTATGTTTGCACTTGGGACTTTAACCCGGGAATGGGGACAGGGCGCTGTCACCGCTCTACCGAGCAGGCACACACTCGGGACAATTAGGAAGGGGGCAGGAGTGGAGCTGGACTGGGGTGGGGGTAGGCAGGAGGGGGGCAGGCCAGAGGTCCCCAGGGCAGCTGCAGGTGGGGTTGCAGGGGGTCAGGCCCCAGGTGAGCTGGGATGTCTGGGATGGCACGTCAGGGAGGCTCCAGGGCTTCTTGCCTTGATGGCCATGATGGGGAGCATGGGGAGACAGGTTTGTTTTATTTTATTTTATTTAACCCAATTCATAGTTTAAATTTGTTTTCAAGACCACAGAGGAGCAAAAGATACAAAGCAAAAGCGGCCCCCACCTTCTGGTTCTCCAACTCCCCAGATGTGGCCCCTATGAAAACAGTATCATCTGTGTCCTTTCAGAAGTGTTTCTCTGAAAATCAGGGATCTGGGGGAAAGACAGGAAGTTTAGCCTGGGCCCTCAAGCCCAGGTGCTAGTGGACATCTGAGGAGGTCTCCAGGGGTGACTGACGAAATGGGTCCGGAGTTTGTACAGACATTTGGACTTGATTTCCATGATATACCCTCAGAAAATCCAACTCCTAGGGCCTGGATTTGCCAGCAACTGCCACCTGAATGATTTTTCCTGGATATTAATAGGATAACTGTGTCCCTAAGCTTAGGATCATACCTACTATACCCTAACAAGGTGGCTGCACATGTCATAGCAGTCAACCTCTTCTGTGCAAAGTTGTTGTGGTTCAAGGATCCTGCTGCCTGGCTTCAGGAAGATGTGGAGAGAGGTGTGTTCACATTTCCAGCCTTGGCATTCAGGAGCTCAGAGTGAGCCTCAGCTGTGGGGAAGTTTCCAGTTATGTGGGTCTCACCACTGGGCGCAGCCTCTGCCCTCTCAGGCTCCAGAAGTATCGCTAGGAAGAAATTAGGGCTGAGTTTTATTTCCTGTAACAGTGAACCAGTGAACAGTTGTCTTGAACTAACCCTTGAACCAAGAATGACCAGTAGAAACGACCCAGTCCAAACAAGCATCTCTCAACAGCATTGCAGAAGGAGGGTAGGGAGCTCGACATCTGGTATATCTTCCCCTCAAGGAATGTACCTGCCAGTTAAAAATGCTGCTTCTGCAGAGGCTGTGGAGTGCACTGTTGGTAGCTGCATGGACCTGGGGACAAGTGTCATTCACAGGTGGCAGAGGAGGGGTGGATGTCCAACACTCCAGGCTCTTGGCTGGGTCCCCGGAGGGATACACCCTAACAGAAAGGGCAGATGGAGAGCAGACCATCAATCACGAGGACAAAAGGCCACTCAGTGTCTTGTGTGAATAAGGTGACCCTTCACTTCCTAACTGCCTGCTAGAAGCAGAAGTAAATCTTCTCTGTATGAGGAAAAAATCCAAAGTCTCTAGCTGTCTTCATAGTTTTTACACCGCAAAGTTCTGGCATTCAACCATATTTAGGAAAGCATAAAAAAAGACAATAATTGACCAAAAATTAAGAGAAAAAATAAGCCTGAAGACAGATCCGCAGAATGCCTTGATACTGGGATTATCAGACATGAACTTGAAAATACTTAAGTTTCATATTTCATGTCTTCAATAAGTCCAACAAGAACATGGAAAATTCTTCTCAGAGAACTGGAAACCATTAAAAACAATCAAACAGAAATTTTAGAATTGAAAACCATAATAACTGAAATTAAGAACTCAGTGGATGACTTCTACTTCTGCCCATGAAGGATTAAATGCTATGGGAATTGCCCTCTGGCCATACAAAAATAGAACACTTGGGAAAATGTCTGAAATGACAGTTTCCAGGCATCGGAAAGCAGGTAGCACAGGACTGAGACGCAGAAAGGCAGGCGATCCGCACAGGTGCCCTGACTTGCTGCCTGGGGGTGTCATCTGAGTAGCAGAGCAGGACTCAGAGGTCTCGCTGAGCTAAGGATGCAGATATTGGGTTCTGGGGACGTCGAGAAGGTCAGAAATTTCAGGACAGAATGCAGAAGGGGACGGTGTTGTAGACGGAATTGTAGACATCTGCAGAAGGGTCCAATGAGTCTTGGTCAGAGTACCTGCGCATATATGGGAAGAAACTCTCTGAGACCAAGGAAAGAAACCCGCAAAGTAGTAGGCAACAATTCCTGGAGTTTAGATAAGGCTGGGAATAGTCCATGTTCCCATAGTCCTTGCCATGCCTGGGACACTGAGCAGTGTGTTCACAAGGGCCTAGTGGCAGGGCTAAGTTATCCCTAGACCCAGTACTGCTCTGAAATCCCTGCAGTAAATCTTAAAATTCAAAAGGATTGAGGGATGCCTGGGTGGCTCAGTGGTTGAGTGCCTGCCTTTGGGTCAGGGCATGATCCTGGAGTTGTAGGATTGAATCCCACATCGGGCTCCCTGCATGGAGCCTGCTTCTCCCTCTGCTTATGTCTCTGCCTCTCTCTCTGTGTGTGTCTCTCATGAATAAATAAATAAAATCTTTTAAAAAAATTTCAAAAGGATTGGAATCATCTGCAAGTAACTACAGCCAGAACAAAACACAATCTCCTGTAAAATAATGTAACACCACCTAGCACCAAATAGCACCATAAAGTTATAATATCCACAAATGACTGGAGATACAGAGAAGCAAGAAGAAGGACCCACTATCAGGAAAAATAGCAGTCAACATAAACAGACCAAGAAGTGACAGATAATGGTGTTAATGGATGAAAATACTAGACAATTACATTAAAAATCTTGTAACTGTGTTCAAGGCTATGAAGGAGAATGTGAACATCGTGAGAAAAGAAAGGGAAAGTATGAAAAAGATGGAAGTCGGAAGTTGCAGAGATGAAGAATGTGACGTTGAAGTGAAAAATAAACTGGATGGGATTGAGCGCAAATGAGATTCTGTAGAAGAAAAGACCAGCGACCTCACAGCTAGCAATTGGGAATAACCAAAATGAAGCACGCAGGGAAAAAGAATCCTAAAAAAGCCCTCCTGGAACTTTAGTGAGCTGTGGGACTATATTAGGTGGTCCAACAGACTTGTAATTGGAGTCCCAGGAGGAGAGGAAAAACATAAAAATATTTGAAGAATTATGCTTGAAAACTTCCAAATTTGAGGAAAATTGCAAATCCAAATATCCATGAAGCTCAGCAAATGCTAAACAGAAGAAATATAAAGAAAACCCCATAAAGTTACCTCATAATCTAAACAGCTAGAGAAGAAAAGGCACACAGCCAAGGGGACAGGGACAGTGGCCTTTTATGCAGAAACCATGAGAGCCAGGACACAAGGTAACATCACTTTTAGGTGCTGAGAGAAAAAATATATATCAACCCAGAATTCCATACTCAGTGAACACATCTTTCAAGAATGATGAAAGAAAAGCTGAGCTACCAGTGGACCTGACTACCAGAAACATTAAAGGGATTGCTCCAAGAACTAGGGGAATGCTACCAGGAGGAAATTGTGTTCCTCCAGAAAAGAAATGGAGAGCATCTAGACTGGCAAATATGTGGGTAAATTTGAAAGACATTTTCCCATGGGATGCCTGGGCTGCTCAGCGGTTGAGCTCAGGTCATGATTCTGCAGTCCCAGGATCAAGTCCCACATTGGGCTCCCTGCATGGAGCCTGCTTCTCTCTCTGCCTACGTTGCTGCCTCTCTGTGTCTCTCCTGAATAAATAAATGGAATTAAAAAAAAATACATTTTCCCATTTTTAAATCTTCTTAAAGGAAGAAGATGGATTGCTTAAAGCAAAACCCAACAAGGTATTTTGCAGTTTACAACATATGTAGGGTTAAAATGTTTGATAACAACCCACAAATATAGGGGTGAAGGACATGCAGGTTGACTGTTGTAAGATTCATATATGATATATGAGGTGATATAATGTTATTTGAACATAAGTTGTGACCAGTGTAAACCCTAGGGCAACTAATAAAACAAATAAGTAAATAAAAGAGATCCACATAATAAAATAAGCATAGAGACAAGCTAAAACCACAAAAATTATTGCCCTAAAAGGAGACAGGGATAAAAAGTAAAAAAGCAATAAAGAAAAATAAAACAATATCCATACTGCAGAATTAAATCCAGCCATATGGATAACTATATTAGACATCAGTGCTTTAAATGTTCATATTAAAAGAGTCACATGGATAAAAAAGCAAGACCCAATTAAGTGTTGTCAACAAAAAAGAAATTCATTTAAATATAAAAACACAAGCTCCTAGCCAGGGTATTTAAGAAAGAAAAAGAAATACAAAGCTTTGGAATTGGAAAGGAAGAAGCCAAATAGCCACAATTTGCAGAAACACAGTATTATATACAGAAAACCCTAAAGACTCCACCCCCCAAATTTCAAGAACTCATAAATTAATTCAGTAATATTGCCAGATACAAAATACACAAAGATATGTTGCGCTTCTATACACTAATAATAGACTATTGGAAAGAGAAATTAAGAAAACAATCACAGGGCACCTGGGCAGCTCAGTTAAACATCTGACTCTTGATTTTAGCTCAGGTTATGATCTCAGGGTCATGGGATTGAGTCCTGTGTTGGGCTCTGAGCTGGGCGTGGAGCCTGTTTACGATTCTCTCTCTCCCCCCTCACCCTGCTCGTGTGTGCACATGCTCTCTCAAAAGAGAGAGAGAGAGAGAGAGAAAAGAATCCCGTTTACAATTGCATCAAAGAAGAATAAAATACTCAGAAATACATTTAACCCAAGGAAGGTCCTATATACTGAAAACTATAAGATAGCAATGAAAAAAACTGAAAAAGATACAAATCAATGGAAAGACATTCCACGCTTGTGGATTGGAAGAGTCACCACCATTAATATGTCCGCACGATCCACACTAACACGATGCTGCTACCGACACGGGGTGTTCACCGACCCTCCATCTGAGCCTCCACAAGTTGCCTGACAAATCACCCCGTCTCTGCACGCACACCTCCAAGGTTAGTGGGCTCACTGCCACACGATGTTTCAATGTCACCAGTGGACACTGGTGACCTACCTAGCGGCCAGCGAGTGCTGCAAGCACTGAGGTTCCAGCCCCAGCTCCACGCTCACGGCCAAGGAAACAGGCAACTTATCAGTGAGCTCACCTGGGGTTGCTCATCTGTAGGAGACTGTGCCTGGCCCCCAGGGCTGAGCGAGTAAGTGGCTCGCTCACGGAGGAACAGGTGCTGGACAATGAGAGCCGGCACACAAACGACAGCACCGCAGGGGAAGGGGCACCTGGAGAGCCATCCAATCACAGGCGGGGAAACTGGGCCAAGGCAAGGAGTGGGACCCAGGCTGCGTACACAGCAGCAGAGAGCTGTGCTGTGTGTACAGTGGTGAGGACGCGGCCTGCTGCCTTCTGACGGCGGCACCACGACGAGTGTCTGTGGGTCCGTGGGAGGCCCACGGAGGGGACACACCTGCCCTCAGGACTCCTGCCCACAGTCTGGCCCCCCGTGTCCACGTGCGCCGGCCCCGCACTGACCACAAGTCAGCACCACGGGGGTGCTTATAAGCTTACCTGAGCGGGGCAGCTTTCATCGTTGGGGGCAAAGCTTCCTGAAACTTGTTTGGGTCCTGGGAACCAAACGCGGAATCAGCCTGTATTTGGCGTCAGGGCCAGCGGCGCACCTGTGTCCACCTTGCAGACACTGAGCTGCAGGTGTACAGATGGGTCAGAGGGTGGAGGGCTCTGGGCAGAGCCGGGCTTGGGCCCCAAGCTAGTGGAGATGATTCCAGTTAATGGTGTGGGCTGGGCCCAGCAGCGCTCCCAGCATGCCCGAGGGGCTCGTTATTTAGCACTGCCCCCTACTATGCCACAAAGCTGGTTTTAGTTATAATCACGAAATGACATGAATCATAACCACTATCACGGCCCTAAAAGAGCTCAGTCAACTTTTCCTGACCTACATGCCAGTGAAAAACAGACATATACACAATAGGAAGAAACTGACGGATTAATACCTCTAACTCCCTCGAATGTATTTTTTTCAAAGGGGAAGAACCGAGACGCCTGGGTGGCTCAGTGGTTGAGCATCTGCCTTTGGCTCAGGGCGTGATCCCGGGGTCCATGCGGAACTCGATCCCAAGACCCTGAGGTCACGACCTGAGCCGAAGGCAGACGCTTCACCAATGGAGCCCCCCAGGCGCCCCTGTTCTTTGCCATTTGACCACAGTTTAGTAGTGACCTCCACGTTCAGGGCACAGAAGTGTCCGCCTCACTGTCGGGAGGTTTAAACACAAATAGAAACTCCCAGCGGTCTCACACGATGGCCACTCGATAGAGCTTGAGATCTGCCTTTGTCCTGGTGGTTGCTGTGCTTCCGGAGGGACGTGGGCTACCCTGGGTGTCCGGGACGTGCAATCCGGCAGTGCCACAGCCGCCAACGGTCCCGAGGCCTCCTGCCCTCATGATAGATGCGGACGTCCCAGTTCTCAGAACAACTCTCATCAGGCCGCGGCAGTCATGGACAGGCAGAGAGGGAGCATGTGCTGGTCTGAAATCTCCGTCTCGGTTGTCTGGAACTAAAACCAACGGAAGATTTGGGCTACATTAGCGCAGATGGCGCACGGTGATAATAAAAAGCAGATCAATTCGTGCTCAGCTTTGTGATTGTTCTTCACTTCTCTGCCGACAATGCACCTTGTATGGTCTCACCGGCTGCAGACCTGGCCTTGGCCTCCACCCTTGGCTCCAAAGCTCCTTCTGGCCCAGCTTGAAATTGAAATTCCAGTCTGGACGTTCCACCTGGGTGGGTGTTATACACGAGAGGTTCCGGGACGGGGCTGCTCACAGCTGTGCGGGCTCTCCACTGCACAAGGGCACTGCCTCGAGGGCAAGTGAGAGGCTCAGTGCCAGCCTGTGGTCTGCTGCTGTGGCCATGCCGACCTGCGAGAGGCGGCATCTCCAACTTGTACAAAGATGCTCCCAGGGCGGTCCTGGTGAATTGTGTTCCCCCAGAGAGACCTACCAAAGTCCTAACTCCCTGTGACCCCTGAGGGTCACTCTCTTGGGAAACAGGTATTTTTGCAGGTGTAAGTAGTTGAGATGAGATCAGGCTGGGTCAGGGTGAGCCCTGGAGGCCTCTTGAGGAGGGAGATCTGGAGACACAGACACAGGGGAAGAAGGCCCTGGCATCATAGGGGAGCCTGTGGACACCTTGGTCTCACCCCTCCAGCCTCCAGCACCGTGGGACGAGACACGCTGCTGTTCTGAGCTGCCCCTGTTCCAGAACCCTCCTCATGGCCGTTGTTAAATGTCAGAACGTCCCCCATGCCCCTGGACACATGAGGCTCTCTGCTGGGATGGTGGTGGGGCCGTGAGTCTCGCTCTCAGAGGCCTGAGAGGCTTGTGGCTGAGAGAAGACAGGAGACATGCAACCCGGACTGCAGGAAGGACTGCAGGAAGGTTCCAAGGAGGCAGCCGGGGCTGGAGAGGCCCTGTAGTTCCCCCAGAGCCCAGCAGAGGGCGATGGGGCCACGCGGTCAGCCCTCCACCCTGTACTAGGCCAGGGGCAGGCTGAGCTCAGAGCCCTGGGGGCAATTCCCAGGGTTCCCCCCCCCTCATAGCTCCACCACCACCCTGTCTGTGGGGTCCCAGGTCCTCCCAACACAGGCGAGGCCCACAGTCCTGGGGTAGAAAGCCGGGGCTCCAGAGGGGCAGGGACAGTCCAGTCCGGATGCTCATATCTCCTCTGTCCCCATCTGTCCTGGGAACGCACCTGGCTTCACCCCAAGACTTGAAACCCAAAGCCAAGCCTGGACAAGAGAGGGGACGGGCATGTGACAGCAGCCAGCCAGCAGTTCCAGGCGGCGAGCACTCAGCCGTCTGCAGGGACAGGGTCCACAGGGACGGGGCCGCAGGGTACCAGGCCATGCCACCTTTGTGCCTAGAACCGCCTGCAGCAGGCCTTTACCCTCAAGCCTCTGAGCCACTCTCAAACACACATATCCAGCACCAGGCCTGCCTGCCCACTCCCACCCCACCCCACCCCACCCCACCCCACCCCACCCCACCCCACCCCCCTGCCACCCACCACAGGGGCTCTGGGACCTTCCTCCATCTCTCCCTCCAGCCCGGTCCATCGCTGCTGGGCCACTTAGCTCCCCCTCCTCAGCCAGGCACCTGCAGGTCTCCTGGAACAGGAGTCGGACCGTGGCTGCCCTGCTTGGTGTGGGGAATGCCTCCAGGCCAGCGTCCTTGCCAGAAGAATGAAGACAAAGCTACCTAATCCATGGGACTTATGCGTGCAGCTCAATGCCTGCGCCCACAGTGACCACCAGCGAGGATTGTCAGAGCACCAGAAAGTGTCTACTTTTTCCAGTCGGTGAGCACTTCCTCTGAGGCTGATCTTTTGTGAAGCACCTTGCAAGTAGCACCTCATTTCAGGTTCAGTAATCCCTGAACGTGGGGCTGTTACCGTCCCCACCATACAGACAGTAAAGTTGAGGCTCAGCGAATCCTGCGGCTTGTCCGCAGTCCCAGGCCAACAAGGGGGGCCAGGGCTATTGGGGTGCAGTGATCCGTCCTGGAAACATGGCACAGTCTGGTTTCATCAGACGAGGAGGGCCCTGGGAAAGCGCACCCCCAGCTGCACCCTCCGTGGAGAGTAGGGACCAGACTCAGAGCCCCTGCTTCCCAAATGCCTGGCCTACCCCTTCTAGGTGTGCTGGGATTGCCCAGGGGGGTGACCACGGTCACCCCCGGGCCAAACCATGCCAACCAATGGGAAGTCCCCAGAGCCCCTCATGGCCAGTGGTCCCATAGGAGCCTCCTGAGAGGGACTCGCAGGGAGGCTGGCACACACCACAGCCTCCCCTGCAGTGTCTTGACCGAGGTCCTCCAGGTTCTGCTGCCACCTACATGGCTCAGAGTGGGGGCCCTGCCCAGGCTTCAGTTTCCCCATTGGGAAGTGCAGGAGCAGTACCAGTGACTGGAGAGTAGGATCCAGAGAGAGGCAGAGGGTGGGAATTGAGGGGAGCAGGAAGGAAGAGCAGAAGCAGGGCCGTGGGGTGGGGTCGATGACCCAGGGTCCAGGGAAGGCAGGAGCCCCGAGCAGGAGACATGGAGTCACCCTAGCGGTGGGTACTCATATGGGTGTGTGTGTGGGGGGGAGCTTTGTTCATTTGGCTCCCGTCGTGGGCCAGGCAGGAAGGCAGCCACACCCTCACCCCTGTACCCTCCACCCGGGGCACGGCGACCATGTGAACATGACCCACCCCATGCCAGAGGCACAGGCAGTGCACATAGGAGATGGAGGGGGTCCGAGGATTGGGGGACAGGGAGGGGGGAGCTCGGGCCCCCTCTAGGAGGGGGAGCCACGCAGGTGAAGGGCCCCAAGGAGGGCCTGGCCCAAGCCTGGGGAGGGGTGAGCGGTGTCTGGGGGCCGGGACACAGCTGGACCCGAGGCCCCCCAGCCCAGTGATTTCACCGGGAAGCTGGCATCCCCGTCCCTTGACCTCCCACCCTCAGCAACATGGCTGTCAGGAGGGACTGTCCATAGGTGGCTTCAGGAGGGACTGTCCACAGCAGTGCTTATCTGGATCACAGCCTCCACCAGGCCTCAGGGTGGTGGTGGAGGGAGACAGACCCCAAACCCCGAGACACTCACCCGGCTCCCAGCACTGTGAGCTTTCCAGAAGAACCACCGCAGTCTCCTTGCCAGTCTCTGGGACTGGGCATCTGGGGCGCTCTGGCTGCGCACCTCTGAGCTGCTGCAGCTGCTGAGGGGGCTCCTGCAGGGTGTGGGCCGGCCTCCGATGCCTCCACCACCTGCGCCCACCCAGCCCCTCCAGGTGGGGAGAGACTGGCTGCTGCCTAAGGCCTGGCTCCCTGCTCTGCCTCGGGGGTGCTAGTGGACGTGGCCCTGGGCCCCGACTGCTGGACACGTGTCCTTGGCACGTAGCTCCAGAGCCTGTCCGTACACACTGCAGGGTGGCTGCCAGTGGGCTGTGTTCAGCTACAACGGAGTTGGGCAAACCTCTGCCAGATGGCAGGGGCTCCTCCCATGGTGTCCACACGGCACAGCCATGGGGTAGTCAGAACCTTCCCGACTCCTCATGTGCTCACCTCACTGCGTAGGCAAGGCTGCCAAGGCTGCTGTGCCCATCATGTCCTCCTGTAGGGAGAAGCGTCTGTTGGAGGGACAAGGGAAGCAAGGGCACAGGGAAGTCTGTCAAGGCAAGGGAGGAGAGGCCCCCTGTGGGCAGTGCCTTTGCAGGGGAGTGGGTATGGGGGCTGAGACGGCTGGCCCCCCCCACCAGACCCAGGTCAAAGAACAGGCCTAAATTCTACCTGCTACTTTGTGTTGCCCCCCAGAGCCCCACAAAGTCAAGTAGTTGTGGGTGACAGAGCAGCCGTGTCCACCGTTGGGCCTCTCTGCAGCTACAGACACAGGCAGGGCCTCCTGGGACTTAATCACAGCGAGATGGCATCTGGATGCCAGGACATCAAGTGACCACAGCGACACCCCCTGTCCTCCGCCAGAGGGCCGGCCCATGCGGCCAGCTTGCTGCCAAAAGGGCCTCCTTGGGGGTCAGCAGGTGAGTGGGGACCAGGAGCACGGTGGGCCCTCAGCAGGGCAGACCCCCAGTTCTACCCCTGGGTCCCCAGACCATCCTATCGTCTTGTATTCTGCCTCCCGGGGCAGACGTCAGGTCTGACAGCACAGGGCTTCTCCCTGAATCCGTTTCTACTGCTGCCTAACAAGCTTCTACAAGCGCAGGGGCCCAGCACTGGACACCCTGTCAGCTCAGTGTGTCTGTGGCTCCAGCATGCCCAGTGGCGGGGGGGGGAGTCCTCTGCCAGGGTTCCAAGACGGCCCAGCTGCAGGCCCACTGACCACAGGGCTGCCTCAGAGCTCTCCCAGGATGTCGGCAGAAGCTACGTCCTCACCCTCCGCTCCCAGAGTCCGCCCTGGGTCCTGGCCCCGTGGCTCATCCGTGGGCCCCTCAGCACATGCATCTGACCTCCAGGCCTGCAGAACAGCTCTGACTCAAGGAGGCCCTGTCCCCCCATTAGGTCAGATCCGGGCTCATCTCCCTCTCTGTCTATTCAACACAACCGGTGAGGGACCCTCCTTACATCAGCACGTCCCTTCTGCAGGTGAGGTAACAAGCCCATCAAACCACAGGTGGGCCCACATTCGGGGTCACCCAGGGCATGTCACCAGGGGGCGCTCACGGAACTCAACCGGCCTTGCGTCCATCCCTCCCTGCTCAGAACTTCAACACATAAATTTTATTCTCCTCTGTAATAGAAACACAAAACAGCAAAGCATTTTAAAACTGGATTTCTGAACTAAGTAGGTCCGTTATGTGATGTGTGTGGAAAGGATGTGCTTCCCCCTCGCTCCAACACGTGGCTCCTCATCTGGGAAAGGCGCCTGGAGACCAGGATAAGCTGAACAACAATAGTCTCATCCACCCCATTTTGCTCCATGAGAGCAAATGAAGGCAATGAGTACCTGGCAGGACTGCTGGACAGTTGTGCGGGTTGTGCACTGAAGTGCCCTTCAGAGCACAGTCAACGATACTCCCGAGAACAACATAGTCTGTACGAGGCTGTCTGGCTCTGTGTTTACCACAGAGGTCTCCAGACCTTCCACGGGCCTCCAACAGCTGTCCCTGGGCACCAGAAAGGTCTACAACTCCCTGGCCGAGGATGCTGCCATATGCAGCACTAAATGTCAAACCATTTGGGAACCTCTGTGTTTCTAGAACAAGCCTTTCAGTTTCAAAGCAAGGGGACTAAACAGACCTCCCAGGAGGGCTTGGACACCCCTCTGAGCTAGGCTCCAGAGAGCTTTCCAGCCCCAGCACACACTGCTCCTTGGCCTCCTCCCTTGGCCTCCTCGGCCTGCCCACCCCGCCCTGACACCTACCTGGCTGCCTTCTCCCCTGACTGCTCCTGGGGTACTCAAAGCCACCATGTGTGGTCATCCTCTGTCCTTGACGAACATCTGCTCTCCCAGACAGTCAGGATGGGCTCCAGTCGGGGCCAGTAAGGGGCCAGCCTGTGGAAGGGGCCAGTACCCTGCTTGCCCTGCCCCCTGATGGGGACACCCTGCCTTCTGTGTGCTTTCTGGCCGGAGTGGGGCCTCCCAGGGCTGCCTCCAGCCGGCAGGCAGCGAGGTATGTTTGCAGCGAGGACTGCTCTGTGGATCTCCAGCCCCCCCGCCCCCGGCCCTCCTGTGGGAGCAGGAACAGCGGCCTGGGGAGGGGGGTGTGCAGGGGATGATGAGTCCAGATTTAGACACTGTGCGCATGGTACAGCGGTGGGCCTTTGGCTGTGAGGGCTACTAGTCTGAAGCTCGGTGGCAATCAGGGCTGGAGAGAAAGTTGGGGCTGAGTCAGTAGGTGGCGGAGCCCAAAAAAGGCCGTGGTGGATCTACGGGGAGAGCGGTCCAAGCTCTGGCCCTGCCTCTCTGTGCCTGCTTCCTGACCTGTGAATTCAGGGTAAAAGTGCCCTTGCCCAGAAGCGGAATTAAGTGACATAATTTGGGGGGCTGGTGCTCAGACAGTTCCCAGAGCGATGCCAGTTAGGGAGCGCACGCTGGAGCCGATAACTGGGTGCAGAGATGCCCTCTCTCAGCAGCAGGGGCCAGAAAACATTCATGGCCCTCAGGAGGGCGCATGGGGCATGGGGTCCCAGCTGGGCAGTCTCCAAGGGCCCGCTGTGGCAGGCACTAAAAATATCCAAAATTTAAACACCGACATGCACCGCCAGCCCCCTGATTGGAGCGTTAACACCCCCATATGAGCTGTGAGCTCACCACAACTGTGTCTGCAAGTTCCTCGCCCCTGGCTCCGTGTGATGCCGTGTCACCTGGTCTGGGAAGCTGTACACCTGTCCCCACCTGTCCCCACCTGCGTCCACAGCTCCGTCCCTGCCATCAGCCATGAGCACGTTGTCGACAGCTCTCCACAGCAAAATCGCTAAACTGCGCTCCCGGAGGACAGGCAACATGCCTTTTTTTTTTTTGTCTCTTTAGTATCCAGTCAGCATCTGATATACAAAGGGAGAGAAAATTCTGGCTTGTTTTTCATTTTCATGAGGGATGGAGGTCCTGGGGCCTGGCTAGAACTCAATCCCACCAGCAGAGGGCGCAAGACCCATTGAAGATACACAAGCAGGGGGTGTCGAGGGGAGGCCTCATCATGAGCAAGATTTCCTGGAAATATTTCTAGCAAGTAACACATTTGTAATAGCTATTTCTCTGTCATATCCTTTCCCTACGCCTATTCCTTGCAAGATTTGTCACTTGGCAGCTGCAAAAGCCTGCAAAGGCTCAGGGCTTGGGAAACTTCCAGAAAATCAAGGCTGTACCCCCACCCCCTCACCCCCACTGCTGCTTTGTCCATCCACATTTCAGCAGCTGGAGAGGATTTAGATAGAATTGAGCAGAGATGGAAAAGGATGGGCCCTGGAGGGGGTACTCATATCCACAGTGGTCTCTGTCCCTCCAGGGCTATCAGGCAGGTCACTGGGCTTTTGGTAGCTAGGGTTCTCCAGAGGATTCAGCCCTTAGAGACTCTTAGGGCTACCACTGATGAGAGTGAGCTCCCTGTTACCAGGAGTATGCAAGGCACTGAGAAGTGGGGCGAACAATCCCTAAGGACTATTGTGAAAGCCCATCGATTATTTTTTTTTAAGATTTTATTTATTTATGAGAGACACAGAGAGAGAGGCAGAGACACAGGCAGAGGGAGAAGCAGGCTCCATGCAGGGAGCCTGATGTGGGACTCGATCCCGGGTCTCCAGGATCACGCCCTGGACTGAAGGCAGGAACTAAATCACTGAGCCACCCAGGGATCTCCAAGAAAGTCCATCTATTAAATGAGCTGTACACCATCCAGGTATAATACAATATTAGCATCAAGAAGATTTTAGGGATCCCTGGGTGGCGCAGCGGTTTGGTGCCTGCCTTTGGCCCAGGGCGCGATCCTGGAGACCTGGGATTGAATCCCACGCCGGGCTCCCGGTGCATGGAGCCTGCTTCTCCCTCGGACTGTGTCTCTGCCTCTCTTTCTCTCTCTCTCTCTCTCTCTCTGTGACTATCATAAATGAATAAAAAAGAATTTTAAAAAAAGAAGATTTTAAATCGTTGAGACATCAAATATGGTCATAAGGAATGAACTACATAATTTATGTGTCCAAGGCCCCAGTGCTGTAAAACTAATGGGTGCTTTTGTGAGAAAAGCTAAAAAACACATATATATATGTATGTATATATATATGCAATGCTTTTGACATGCAAGTGTGTATGTTTGTGCCATGAGAATTGAAAGTAGACTAGAAAACCATCAGCCCTGGTTTTCTATGGCCAGTAAACTGCCAATGGCTTTTACATTTTTAAATGGTCAGAACAAATAAAAATAAGAATAGTATTTTGTTACGCATGAAAATTAAATAAAACTCAAGTGTCAGTGTGCAGAAATGAAGTGTGGTGGGATGTCCACATGGAAGGGCAGAGCGGGACTACTGCAGTAGACTGGGTGTAAAGTCTAAACTATTGACTTATCTGGTCCTTTACAGAAAAAGTTGGGGGACCCTGATCTAGGCTATTAGAAGTGGCAAGGAGGAGCATTCATTCAGGTCACCCCTTTCATGGTATCATTTGGGGACACTGAGGTGTGGACAGGGAGTGGGCTTGCTCCAAGGCAGGAGGAGGAAAGGACTGGAAACCAGGGGTCCTGGGGTCATGGGAGTCCTTTGTGTTCTGCGTGGCCTTTGGACATTTGTGAGTTGGGCCTCTGAGTCCCTTCTTGGCACCCAGGGACAGGTCAGGTGGTGCAGGAAGCACGGGTGGGGGTGGGGGGGTGCCCTGGGGGTGCCCCAAAAGCCCCAGTGCATGTGGATGGGCACCAGACTCCCGACCCCATCATCACTCAGACCAGCAGGAGGGAGGAGCGCTGGCCTGGAATCTGGGGGCCAGGGGCTGGTTCTGCCCTGGTATCTGAGGGATAGGGCAGCTGTGCCTTCTCTGTCCCCTGGAGCCCCAGCCTCAGCCCCAGTCCCCAGGAGAAGGGATTTCTGCATCAGGCAGGAGAGATGCAAGTGTGAGTCCTTACTTTAACGTGGACTGGCCTCCTACCTGCTGCCGAACAGAACCTGGAGGAGGTAGCAAGCCCCTTGCAACCTACCTGAGGACTGGGGGTACTCAGCCTGGCCCCCAGGCAGCCTCTCGGATTGGGGGGGAAGGAGACCCTCACCCTCACCCAGCACACAGGCCACAGACCCCTCACCTCTACATCTACGTCTGTGCCTCTGGCACCTGGGGGCCACGGGTGAGTGCGACTCCTCCCCTTTGTGGTGGCTAGGCTCTCCAGCTCACTAAAAGAAGCAAGGGAAGGAGGGGAGAGGGGAGCTGAAGGGCAAGAGGAAGCACCAGCCAGACTGCCAGAGCGGAAGGTGGGCCAGGTGGTGGAAGAGCTGGAAAGTAAAAGAAAGAGGGTAACTAAATGGAGGGAGGGAAGAAAACCAAGAGAGCAAAGAATGAAGGACAAAGAAAACGAAAGGAAGGAGACCCGGCCACTTGGCCGATGGCGCCCGAGGGATTTGGCCGCTGCCCCAGGGCCTCTCCTTTTCTGCGCCTCCAAGACCTGGCACCTGTCAGGATGAAGCCGCAAGGGCCCTGGGGGCGGCCTGCACCGACACTCACTCTCCCGGAAGGCGGAGCAGCCCCTGAGTCCCAGTGTGATCCCGGATGGGCGCAGGGCAGGAGTCAGACCCAGTCTCCAGGTCCTGGCGCCCGTTCCCGGGTACGCAGTGCCCAGAGCACACGGCACATCTAGGAGGGGCACATCTAGGAGGCCGTGGGACTACCCACATCCTGCCCCAGTGCGGTCACCCAGCAGCTCCAGCACGCGCTGCGGGGCCCCACCAAACCCAGGCCTCAGTGGCCACCAGTTCCGGCCCTGGGTGTGGACTCAGCCGCTGACCAGACTAGCGTGTGCCGCTTAGCTGGGATCTGAGGTCCCTGCGGGAGCCGCCTAAAAGGTGGGCATGAAGCCGAGGTGGCCGGGTCTGTGCTTGTCCAGCAGGGTCACTCTGGGTCTTTGATATGTCAGGCCAGTCATTACCTGCTTGTAGATTTCTTTTAAAATTCATCCTTTTTAAAGAAAACCATACGCTGAAGAAAAATAACCACACAACAAAAATAAAGTAACACATTCCAAAGAAGCAAGTTTGTAAAATACCCAAAAAGGGATAATTTGAAGGGAAGACAGAGGGATGTGTCCTGAGGCACTGTCCCCAAACCCGATTTGAGCCCTGAGCTCACAAGGGTTTGAAATGATCCAAAACGAAAAGTCCACCCTCGACATCGAAATTTTGTTAAACGAAGGCGCCACAGAGACCGGCTTCTCCAACGAGCAAGTAACTCGGCGTCCCTGGACCATGTGACCTGCGAGCGTGAGGACACCGCGATTTCCCCCTCCGAAGGCAGGACGGCGGTCACCAGGCTCGAACCCACGCACCAGGAGCGCGAGCAGAGCCGGGGCCGAAGCCGGACGGTGCGCTCCCGCTCCCGGTGCTGCCCACTGAGGCGGAGCGGGGCCATCGGACGCGGGGCTTCCTGGAGCGCAGCGCCGAGCGGAGGAGGACCGCGTGCTGGGGCCGGAGGCCTGCGCGGGCCGGAGCCAGGGGGACCCGGGTTCCCGATTCTATCCACCGGGAGGAGGTGTGGGACTCGCCGCAGGCGGCTGCTGGGTGACTGCACTCGGAGAGGAGACCGCAGGTCCAGAAGCACCCCACCCTGCATGCCCACCCCGCTCCGTTTTGCCGCATAAGATTCTAACCCGCAGCCGCAGGTGCGAGAGGAGACGCCGGGAAACGGGCCGGGCCGGGAGGGGCGGGGTGGGGGCCGGCGGGGAGTTGGTGCCGGGACCTTCCACCCGCGCGGAGGCGGCGCGGGGCCGCCGACCTCACCCGGGCCTGCGCGCTCCCGGCTCAGCTTCCCGGCTGCGCGGGGCTCGGGACCCCTCCGGGCCAACGACTGTAGCATCCCGCGGGGAGGCTCCGGGGAGGGGGAGGCTGGGCTGGCGGAGGGGGAGCGTCTGGAACCTGCGCACCCCGGCCGGGGGCTTGGCTAGGGGAGGAGGGAGCCCCTGCCCCGCGCCTCCCCTCCGGCTGGGCCGTGGGGTCCGGAAGAGCTGAGCGCTGGGGGGAGGGCCCCAGCCGGCGTCGGGGCGGCGCCGGGACCCCCCTGCCGCCCGAAGCCCCTCGCGCCCGCCGCCGGAGTGGGTGGCTGGCCTGGGCGCTGAGGTCACCTTTTCCACTGCGCCCGCCGCGAGCGGACGGTTTCCGGGATTTTCGCGGCGGCGGCGGCGAGAGGCCCCGGCAGGGTCCCAGGCGTTGGCCGGGCTGCTGCGCCCCTGGGGTGGGGGCTGCGGGGCTCGAACGGGCAGGAGGGACCCGCTGTGAACCCTCTGTCGGCCGACGCCGCAGTTCCCCAGCAGAGGAGGCCCTGCCGCTGTGTGCGCGCAGTTTTTCGCCTAAAAGGGGTTTATCTTTGGGTCTGCTTTGGGATCGCCAGACGCGGGGAGACCTTGTCGGGCTGGGGGAGGTCAGAGGCCTTCCCGCCTCTGGGATGCAGGGGGATGGTGACGGGCCTGCCAGGCAGAACTTTACCTCGACAAGGCCTTCCACTCTTCCCGAAAGGCATTCCCCAAAGAGCCACGGGCCTGGTTCCCTGTGCAGCAGCCCCCGCTGGGCCACAGGGAAGGAGCCCTGGCGGATGTCCAAAGGGCTGGGGGAGGCACCTGTGGAATGAGGTACAGTCTGGGCTGCGCTGGTTTTCTGACTCCCCAAAATCTAGACGGGAGGTCTCACCCTGAAAATGACCTTCCCCCAAACCAGACCTAGGAGACCGACTGCCGGCCAAATAGCTTTGGTGAGGGCTGCTCAATACGCAATGGGACTCCCACCAGGTCTTCATCTAAGGGACATGAGCCCCTCCCCCCCCCCAGAATAGCAGCTGCCCAGAAGAGGTGGTTCAAAGCTGGGCAGCTTCCATCAGGGGTCCAAATGGGAGTGAAGGGATAGAATGGGGGTGGCTGGGCCTAACCCTCCAATGAAAACACCCCCAGGCTATGCCCTTGGAAAGACCCTGAAGTGGAGAGGAGGAGGAGGTGGGGGAGGAGATGGAGGCAGCAGTGGCCTGTGGGTCCTACTGGGGTGGGGGGAGCTGAGAGGAATAGGCTGTGGTGCTGATGCATGCAGGGGGTAACAGCAAAGCAGCCCACTCCTCTGGCCCCCCCCCCGGGCAGTGCGTCCAGGCTAAGCTGCCCAGCGTGGCAGGAGACACTGGCTTTTCTCTTTTGGACTGGTGGCAGCATGGCCCCACCCACCATCCTGCCACCTCTCACTGGGGGGGAGGCCTGCTGGGTGTGAGATACTAATCCTGTCCCCTTCCAAACAATCACCAAGTGATTCAGAGGACCACCCACAGGTAGAACACTTGGAGACCACCTTTCAGACCTGATGATGGCTGTTATTTTCAGGAAGGGGCAGCCCCAGCAAGTCACCCAACCACTGTGGAGAGAGGCAGCTGGGATCTTAGAGCCTCTGCTAAGACATTCTCTTTGTCCATAGGGACATCCAGAGGGATGTCTTGGCCATCTCCTAGTTCTTGAAGGGTCTAGGGCAGGTGCCAGTGCTTGGAACTGGCCACAAGATCTCATTGCCAGCAGCTGGAACTAGAGAAATTGCATCAACTTGCAGAGTGTAGGGCCATAGGTATGGTAGGCCCTATTTCCCAGAAGCAAACACTGAGGCCGGGAGCAGAGCTCACATCATGGGAGAAATGGTCCAGGACCCAGGCAGATGGACTCCAGAGGGATAAGAGGAGAGGGCTGGCACTGTCCCCAGCCTCCCAGAGACACCCATCGACACCCATGGACACCCCACCCTCCTTGCCCAGACAAATGGTGCATCCTCCCCAACAGACCTTAAGGCATATCCTGTTCAGTCATCACAGCCTCCCAGGAGCCCTGAGGCAGCAGCTCCTCAGGACCCGTCAGGAGGCTGAGGCCCTGATTGGGCAGTGGCTTGCTGGGAGTGGCAGAGCCAGAAAGAGAGACTGGGCAGAGAGCTGGGGGGATCCTTCACCCCACAGCTTGGATTTATATTCCTGCAGTGACGGGCGGGGGACCAGGGAAAGTTGGACCTGTCTCAGGCATATGGGGGGACTCCCAGTGCACCCAGTGCCCCCTCACCCAGCTCCGCCTTGTGCCAGTTTTCCCTCTCACTCTAAAGCTGGGAGGAGGTGAGGCGGTGGCATGGCACCATCTCTCCCTCTAAGCTGGGGGACAGAACCCGCCCCTCAGGAGGGGGATCGCCAGGGAGGATGTGTCCCTACATCACTTGGCAATATAATAAGCGCATCTGGGCAGGAGAAGCCGTCAGGGCAGCTCGGGACAGGTGAGGCCGTGTCTGGTAAACTGAGGCGGGAGTGCACAGGTGCAGCCCCCGTCTGAGACCTGCACCCCTGCCTGCTGCTGCATCCTGCGCTGGCGGGTGGTTGTGAGCGCCTGCGGGGAGGCTGCGCATGGCGACTTCTTTCCCAGCCACGCTGCGCGGCCTTCGCCTCTCCTCCCCCGACCCTGCAGGCCTCCCTAACCCCGGCGGGGCCGAGCCGCTGCCTTCCTCGCCGTCCCCGCTGCTTCTCCACTGCCCCTCGCCCGGCCCTGCCTGCCTCTGTGCCCTCCGGCACGTCGCGGCCCGCTGGCTCCCGCGCTTCCGCCGGCCTCTCCGTGCGCACGCCCCGGCGTCCGTGGCACCCTCTCATCACTGTCTCGCGTCTTGTGTGGCCTCGCCGTTTCGCGCTGGCCCCTCTCTCACCTCTGTCTCGAACCCTCCGCTCCCATGTCTGGGGGTCTGGTCTCCGAGCTCTCTCCCGCTCTCGCCCTCCTGGGCGTGCGCTCCGCCGGGTCCCCTCTGGCCCGCCGGCCCGCCCCTCTCGCGGCCCCCTCCCTCCCGCCTCCTTCCCGGCTCCGGCCTCCCTCGGGCTCGGCCCGGGGGGTGGGGGCGGTGGCGAGGGCGGGGCGGGGCGGGGCGGTGACGCGGGGCCAGCCGGGCTAGAGGCGCGGCGGCGCGGGGCGGGGGCGCAGTCCCGGGTCCGGCCGGCCGGCGGGGGAGGGGGCATGAGCCGGCGCCCGCGCACCGCCCCGAGCTGCGGGCCGGCCTAGAGCCCCGCGCGGGCCCCCGCGCCCGAGCCGCCGCCGCCACCGAGCAGCGGGCGCCGCGATGCAGCGGCCTGGGGAGCCGGGCGCCGCGCGCTTCGGGCCGCCCGAGGGCTGCGCCGACCCCCCGCCGCACCGCTACCGCAGCTTCATGATCGAGGAGATCCTCACCGAGCCGCCGGGGCCCAAGGGCGCCGCGCCAGCCGCCGCCGCCGCCGCCGCCGCGGGCGAGCTGCTCAAGTTCGGTGTGCAGGCGCTGCTGGCGGCGCGGCCCTTCCACAGCCACCTGGGTACGTGCGGGGCCGACGGGGGCGGGGTGGGGCGGGAGCGGGCCGGCAGCCTCGAGGACCAGGACGCAGCTCGGGTGCTCCGGGCGCGCGGGCCGGGAAGGGAGCGGTGGGCGCTGGGCCGCGCAGAAAGCAGGCCTGGTGTCGGCGGGCCGGGCGGGCCGGGCGGGCGTCCGCTCCTTCGGCGCGGACCTGCGGCCTCCCACGAGCCCATGAGCCCACGAGCCCCCGAGCCCGCATCCCCAGCGCGGGCGCCCGACCACACTGCGGATGTCAGACTGCGGGTCGGAGTGACCTCGGGCCTCGGGCTCCCGGGCCTACGCCGAGGACAGTGGTCGGGAGTGGCCGCGGCTACCCACGGCGGCCAAGCCGGACCGTGGGGGGAAGAAGCCCGAGTCTCCGAGAGCCGTGCTGGGGGCAGACGCTGGCTTTGGGGTCTCGGGTGGGGTCTCGGGTGGGGCACCCGTGGCCCGTGCTGCTGCTCCGCTGCCTTCGGGCCTTGCCGGGAGACCAGAGGCCTGGCGGTGAGCCGTGTCCGCCTGGCCCTAACTCCAGGTCGGCTGGGCCTCCTTGGAGCTTGAGCTGCCGCCACTGGTTCTCTTCGTTGGCTAATGCCACCTTTCCTTGCCGGTGCTCTCTCCACTGCACCTCTTCTTCTTCCAGCCTTCGCCAGGCCCTCTCCACTCATAGGTGGCCTTCTTTCCATGGGGTCTGTGTGTCCTGGCTCTCCCACCTTCCACCCCAGGATGGCTTCTCCCCTCTGCACATTTGCCGGCACCTTGCCCGGTCCCTTGCCGATTCCAGCAGGGCGAGCATCCGAGAAAGGAGGCTGCCTACATTCCAGCAGGAGCTGCCCCTGGCCTTGCTCTGCACCCACGAGCCCCCAGGCACTGCCCCACCAGCACGAAGGGCAGCAGGGCCAGCTTGTTCGTTTGAAGTGCAGCTCAGATGCAGCCTCTCCGCTGCTCTTTGCACTGTGCCTAACAATTCGTTTGAAGCGGGCAAAAAAAAAAAAATCATCATAGGACTAATGAAAACATGGAAACATCTTGCAGGAACAGTCCAAACAGAGACAACAGGAAGGACAGTTTCCTGGTGCAGGGGGTGCTTGGAGTTTCCAGGAAGTGCCCAAGCCCTCCGGGGCTGAAGACCCCCGCTTGCATGCCGCGTGGCTGTGCTCCCGCTCCACAGAGCAGATGTGCTCAGGCAGTTACCATTCCTGCTTTGGGACGTGGCAATGCCGACTTGGTGGGGGCAAACGCTCACCTTCCTGACTCGCTGCCGCCGTTTCCTCCTGCTTTCCTTTTTCTGTGAAAGACACACTGTGCTTCTCAGAGAATCCCAGAGGCCGCTGGGGCCTGGGGAACACCAGGCGGAGGCCTGGGGGGTGGGGAGGTCCCTCCTCCCAGACTCCAGTGACACTGGCTTTGAAGAGGGTCACTGGAGGCGTGCAGCACAAATCTTGCACTTAGTGGCCAGGCAGGAAGGAAGGTTTCGAGCTGGGTGGCACTGGCCTAGCGTGAGCTCTCCCAGGATGCACAGTTCGGGGATCTCCAGGAGGAGAGCGCGGCCCCAGCTCACCGGCTCTCCACTCTCTTCTCCCTGCAGCCGTGTTGAAGGCCGAGCAGGCAGCGGTGTTTAAGTTCCCGCTGGCACCGCTCGGCTGCTCCGGGCTGGGCTCTGCGTTGCTGGCAGCGGGGCCTGGACTGCCCGGTGCCCCCAGCGCACCGCACCTGCCGCTTGAGCTGCAGCTCCGGGGGAAGTTGGAGACACCGGGCCCCGGAGAGCCGGGTGCCAAAGCCAAGAAGGGGCGTCGGAGCCGCACCGTGTTCACTGAGCTCCAGCTGATGGGCCTAGAGAAACGCTTTGAGAAGCAGAAATACCTCTCCACGCCCGACAGGTAGCCGCGGGGGCCAGGCTGAGCCCAACGTGGGTGGAAGGGTGGGTGGGAGGGGGTCTCCTTGTTCCGCTGAAGGTGCATCCTGCTCTTTCCAGAATAGATCTCGCGGAATCCCTGGGTCTGAGCCAGTTGCAGGTGAAGACGTGGTACCAGAATCGCAGGATGAAGTGGAAGAAAATAGTGAGTGTGCTTGTGACTTTTCGCACCCCAGTCACCCTCTGTGCCATCCAGGAGCTCCCACCCACCCACCAGGACCCCCTGCCCTCCAGGAGCTCCTGCCCAGGCCGCCTTGCCTTCCAGGAGCTCCCCCTACCCTCACCCCCACCGCGGAGACCTCCACCCAACCCTTCCTGTTGTTCCCTTGGGGCCTGGTGCCCGCAGGGACCCTCTCTGCTCTGTCCCTGCCCCTGGGTGCCCCAGCACAGCCCACATTCCTTTCTGCTCTGCTGCGCCCTCAGGCCTTCCGGCAGCCTTGAACCCCTAGGCGCAACCCTTCAGTTGCTTTTCCCCAGCAGCGCTCAGATGGCGGCTGCCCTGTCCCCGGGCTAGGCGCGGCCTCAGAGAGCCTGGCTGTGCCGGGGAGGCCGTGCCTGCGCACAGAGCGCGGGTTCCGCTGCGCGGCCCCGCTCACCGCCCGGCCGGCCGTCCTCCGCGCAGGTGCTGCAGGGCGGCGGCCTGGAGTCTCCCACCAAGCCCAAGGGGCGGCCCAAGAAGAATTCCATTCCCACGAGCGAGCAGCTCACGGAGCAGGAGCGCGCCAAGGAGGCGGAGAAGCCGGCGGAGGCGCCCGGCGACACCATCGACAGGAGCCGAGAGGACTGAGCGCGCCCCGCGCCGCCGAGGCCCCTCCGCCCGCTGGAAGCCGAGAGCGGCCCTTCCGCGGCCACGCCGTTTGCTTTCTAAACGTTTTGTTATTACCTTGAATGCGGACAGTTGGGGCCAAGCAAGAAAGGACACAGAGCCTGCAGCCAAGCCCGGCCCCCGTGCGCTCCCAGCCCCGGCCTGGAGACTGGCGTCCGGCACCCGGGCCTGGAGCTCCGCGCACTCACGCCCGCACCTCTCCCGCACCCCCACCCGCCTCAGCCGGCCCTCCGCGTCCCGACGTCGCCGGCGCGCACCTGCTCCCGCCTGTCGGGGCCCCCGAGGCTGGCGCGGACCGGCCCGCCGGGACAGATCCCACCCCGAGGCCGGGTCCCCGACATCCGTCGCTGGGGCTTCTACCCCTCTCTTGCGAAGACAGTGATTTTTTTTCCAATAAAATATTTTATGACACAGTGGGCCTTGATGAAGGGGTTTCTGAGTCTGCGGGGCTGGAGAGGGGGTCGCGGCGAGGTGAGAGGGACCCCCACCCCCACCCCGGGCTGTGGAAGCAAAAGGTGACCTGCCCCTGGGCTCGGAATGCTCGGCAGGCGGCCCGGTCGCTGCAGGATCCGCGGCGCCGCTTCCTCTCGGTGAGGGGCCAGGGTGAGCCTCCTGCACTTTCTTCCCAGGCCAGGGCATGGGCACGGGCACGGGCACGGGCACGGGCAGCCTGGCCGCACAGGGGTCGGAAAGGACCAGGAGCCCCGGAGCCCCGGAGCCCCGGAGCCCCAGAGCCGCGGAGGTGGCTCCGGACGTGTCCCGGGGCTTGGAGCCCCTTGGGTTGCTGGTTCGGTCTCCAGGGACTCGGAGAACCGCCTGAGAGGTCCTGGAGATGGTCCCGGCCCGCTCTTCAACAGGCAGACGGGACGCCTGGGATTCGAGGCCCGCACCGCGGTGCGCCACCCGCCGCAGCTCCACCCGCAGCGCGCCTGCGGCCGGGTCTTCACGTTCTGCGATGTACGTGGTACACGCCAAGTGCCGGCACCTTGCCCCAGCTCCCGGCAGCGAGGGCACCTGACCAGGCGGAGGACATCGGGCCAACCCAGCTGGTGCCAAGACGCCCTTTCCAGAGGTGCAGCTCCGCCGCGTGGGCCCCCAGTCGCCCTCTCCTTGCGGGAGGGTTTCGGTTGACTTCTGTCCCTCTAGGCTGGATTGGGCAGGCCTGTGGCTTCCTGTCCTTGTACTTCTATGAGGACCACCACCAGAGTATGGGGATGGAGAGATGGCCACTTTGCTGGCTAAAGTCCAGGGAGAGACCCCATCTTGGCCCTGCAGAATTCCAGGTGGGTCCTCCAGCCGCAAATACGGGGGACAGAGGAACAGCATACCCAGATTCGGGTTTCGCATGTCGGAATGTGAAAATGACAGTGATGGCCTCCACCTGGGGTGGCCACGGCTGCCCTTCACATGGAAGCCTGACCTTCCTGGGTGAAATCAGCACTGGGATTTCCAGTCCCCGAGCACCCCGGGGCCTTGGTTAGGGCAGGAGGAGGGGAGAGTGGGTTTTCCCAGGGCTGCAGACAATCTCAGAGGCCCCGGCCCTGCCAGGTCTCAGGGAAACTAACTCCTGCTCAAAGGCCGTTACCCCGACTTTGCAAACAGCTTCTAGTCTACTAGGTGGCACGTCCCCTGGGGGCCCAGGCCGCTGGAGCCAATGGAGGGGGTGTCGGGCTGACAGCGCCCCATCCTTCCCGGCCCTGGGGGATTACCTCCCAGCCTCCCAGCCACTGCCTGTGGCGTGGGCGGTATCCTTCCCACCCCCGGGGCGCCAGCCCAACTCTCGGCCTGCTGCGTTTCCTTATGTGCGCTTCAAAGGGCAGGGAAAGTTCTGTCCCACAGTTCGGCCCCCTGGGCCCTGGGCCTGGACTCCAGCTTCAGCCTCTGGCAGCTGGGGCAGCTGTAGAAGCAAGGAGGGTCCCAGAGGAGAGCAGGAGGGGTTCTGACCCACCCCTCCCACTCGGTTCTGGGTTCTGGGTTGAACTTACTGCGAGGAATGCGACTTTAGGCACCTGGCCTGCGGTCCTGCGGGGATTCCCCAAGGCAGCCCCTCACTGGAGCACACGGAAGGGCCTGAGGGACCAGAGCGGAGTGTGGGGGGTGGGAGGGGAGGGAGAATCGGGCGCCTGAGCATAGGGGCCCCAACAGTCTAAGGACCACAGGCCCACCAGAAGCAGATGGGGAGCCAAGCAGGCACTGCTGTCGAGGTCGCCAGCCCGTCAGAGGCGGAGCGGCCTCGTGCGCGAGCGGGTGGGAGGGGTTCCCGGCGCTGCCCGCCGCTGCGGCCCTCGCTGGGCCCGGAAGGGGCGGCCGGCTGGGCAGCTCGGGACAGCCCGGGAGGAGGAGCTCAGCCCTTCCCGGAGAAGCCACGGCGTGCCCGCGGCGCCCCAGCCGTGGCGCGCAGAGCCGGGACTGCAGGAAGGGCCGCATCCTCCCCGTCGGAGGTGACGCGCTGAGTCCGCGGGGAGCCACCCGGCGCAGAGGACCCTCACCGCGGGCCCGGCGGGCAGGGAGGGACGGTCTGCTCACCCCCTGTCCGCTCCCCTCCCCGCTCCCCTCCCCGCTGTCCTCTCCGCTCTCCTCTCCGCTCCCCTGCCGCGCGAACGTCTCTCCGCTCCCAAGTCCTGGGAAACACTAGCCGGGGGCTGAGCGAGGTCGCGGCGGCGCCTCCGGAGCGCAGGGCCGGCGGCCGGGGAAGGGAGCGGGCTCAGGCGTCTCGCAAGAACCGAGGTGCTGGGTGGGGGAAGCGTCCTGGGCACCTGGGACCCCCGCCTCCGCTGGAAGGTCCAGGTCCCCCGGAGGGCTGCTCAGCGCTGGGTGAGCGGGGCTGCCGCGCTAGGCGACAGCCGCCAGATCTGCGCTCTCCGTGCTTCTGGGACGAGGCCCCGCAGCCGGCGGAGACCTTGGAGGACGGCTGGCTGCCGGTCCGAGGCAGGGAGGGGGCACTGTGACCCCGGCCCCGAGAACGCAGCACTCGTCGGTGGAAGCGGGAGCCTAGCTGGGCTGTGGCACCTTGGAGCTTCTGGGGACGGGTGGTCCGATGCAGGCGGGCCTGGGGCACGCAGGGTGGGTGCAGAGCCCGCACCGCTAGACGTGACAGGTGCAGCCGGAAGCGGGGGTTCCTCATGCCACTCCACCGCATAAAACAGAGAGTTTACTCTGGCTTCACCCTCTCCCTCTCTGGAGTCCTGGACGCCACTGGTGGGACCCGTAGGTTGGATGAGCAGGAACCCAGGCCCAGCCACACCAGTCAGGCCGGTGGGAAGTTTGTGCCTCCTGGAGGGAGGGGGCTCCATTACGCAGAGGAGGGAGCAGCCTTAGCTGCTCAGCCTGGACTTGGCACAACTGCCCACCCTCACAGGCCTCCAGGGTGAGAGGACAAACCGGGCATCTCCTTCATTGTAGGTCACTCACGGCCTGATATTTTTATACAGTCTAGAGGAGCTCCTGCCTCGGAAGTGACAGCTCTGATCCCACCTAGAGATCCCGCTTCCAGAGAGAGTCCCAGCTCATCCAGGAAGCCTCTACTCTCTAGGCCTCTCCAGGAGCCACAGTAAGGCTGAGGAGGACCACAAGTGCCCCACCAGCCTCTCCAGCTCAGCCAGGCCTGCACTCTTGGAGCTGAAGGGAATGTCTGACACCACCTCTCCGGGAGCGGGGGAGTCTTACTCAGTGACTAGGGCAGATGGGTGGCCACAGAGACAGGGCCAGGCACACAGAGCCAGCCTGGCCCTGGCCCCGACCCCAGATGCACAGGATTCGGTGAAAGGCAGGTGCTTTAATTTTTATATCCCCCAAATGAATGAGACCATATAATATTTGTCTTTCTCCGACTGAATTAATGAAAGGGAATAAAGGGAAAGGAGAGAAAATGAGTGAAAATATCAGCGAGGGTGACAAAACATGAGAGAAACCTAACTCTGGGAAACGAACAAGGGGTAGTAGAAAAGGAGGTGGGTGGGGGGTTGGGGGTGACTGGGTGTTGGGCACTGAGGGGAGTACTTGGCGGGATGAGCACTGGGTCTTATGCTATATGTTGGCAAATTGAACTCCAATAATAAAAAAAAAAAGTAAGGCAGGTCCTGTTCCTGTCTGCAGTAGGGCCCAGGGAGGTACCTCATGGCCTAACTCTGCAGAGGCCTCTCACTTATACCCCCCTTGCCCTAGTTCTTACACCGATTTCCTGAACCTCACTAGGTTTAAGACAACATCTTCCCTTTTCTGAACTCTCAGTTCATATGACAGTTTGGGGGAGGTGTCCAGGGCCCTGTGGGCTTCGTGTCTGCAGGATGCAACTGTCCCAGCAGCAGGTGCACAGACCCCTCACCTCAAGGAGAGATCCAGGAAGCCAGCTGGAAGAGGGAGACCTTCCTTGAGGTGCAGGGAGATGGGGGTGGGGGACAGGGGACAGATGGCCTTCCAGGCAGAGGCCAAGGGGCTCAGGCTTTGGCTGCAGGATGGCGCAGATTCAGACACAGCTCTGACCTTAGAAAAGTGTTGGGACACCCCGAGCCACGGACTTCCTTTTTATGTAAAATTTCCTTTTTATATAAACTCAGTAGTGATCTGTGGGGGGGAAAAAAATCAATGTCTTAATAGGGCTCCCAAAGAAATCTTTGAGTAAGTATGACATAAAAATTCCGGCAACATGAAAACATCAGGTAACGACTCTATTGGCAATATCTTCACAAATGTTTCTTTATTAGAGCCTCCAGAAATATCAGTGTCTGACTTTAGTGGCATCATGGACCCTGATGTTCATCAAGCAGTTCCTTGGGCCATTCCTTTGTTTAACAAAGCGGTTACTGAGCATGGTGGGCAGTGCCCAGTGCAGTCCCGACAGGCCCCTCCTCTGTGTTGATCCAGTGACAGCCCAGCAAGGTAGGTACCTTACTTCCGTTTTGCAAATGAATATAAAGTTTAGAGATGTTCGGCAACTTGCCCAGGGACACACAGCTATTAGCAGCAGAATTTGGATTGACTTCACCACTCTGGGTCTCTATTGCCCCTCACCCAGCAGCGAAGAGGTTCAGTTTGGGCAGTCCCAGATGCCTTAGGGTTCCCAACAGCCTCTGCCTGCCCAGAATGAGTGTGTCCACTTGTTCATTAAGTATTTATTAAATGCCTGTTGTGCACCAGGCACTGCACTATAGCCTCTGACCCCAGGAGCTTATCTGGGAAGTGAGGGGCCTTGGGTAGGTCCCAAAGGAGCCACAATTAAACCCACAAGATGATTTCAGAGTCACACATGCCTTATAGAAAATAAAGCAGGTGATAGACAATGAGTGGGTTGGGGGCTTAGTCAGTGTGGTCAGCATGGTCAGTGAGGCTCTGGCAGGAGCTGAACCTACAGTTGAGACCTGAAGGAATGTATGCCAGGCAGCCCACATAGCAAGTGCAAAGGTCCTGAGGCAGTTAGGAGTTTGTCCTTAAATGCTGGCAGGAGTGGGGGAACAAGGGTGGGGAGGTGGTTAAAGGTAGTGGGTGAGGGGACGAGACTGTGGGCCCAGGCCTACCGGGAAGGCAGCATCCTGGCTCCCTCCAATCGGCAGCCCTCAGAGCCTGGGGCAGGCGCCTCCGCTGCTGGCCCCTCCAAACTGGGCGCCCGGCTGCCAGAGCCCAGCGGCAGCTCCGCCTCCACCAGGCAATTTGCTTTTTTTTTTTTTTTCATAAGGATGCAATTTTCTGCGTGCTTTAAGGACATTAGAAGGGCGTTTGACTGACGCGCCATGCGAAACGCATTAGCGAGGCTCAGGCGCTGTGCACTGGAGGCGGCACCGGGAAAGGGCAGGTGGAGGCGGGGCGGGCCCTGGGGAACGCGGGAGAGAGGAGAGACAGCAGGAGGGGGCGTGCCGGACCCAGAGCAGAACTGGAGCCACGAATGTGGTTGGGAGGGAGTGGGCGCTGCGTGCACCAGGAGCGCACAGCCTGGCCTAGGCGCAGACAGAGGGCAGGGCCCTGCAGGGGTGAGGTGGGGGTGGGGTGGGGGGTACAGGAAGGGGACTGAGGAGCAGGGGAGGGGAGGACCTGTCAGGGACCTCAGAGCTGGGGACCTCAGGGCTGGGGCTCCTCCCAGGGCCGTATCCCCCATGGCCAGGTGACACCAGGTGTTGCTCACCTGAGGGTGGTGTGGCCCGGAGACGGGACATGGAAGGCAGGCAGCTCAGGTGCCTTTGCCCGAGGCTTTCCCACTGTGTGTCAGCTTCTCAAAGGCTCCAGCCTCCCTGCTTCCTGGGCCCTGGCCTTCCCAGCGCAGCTTGCTGGCTGGGACTCTTTCGGCCCTGCTGCCTTGTGCCTTTCCCTCGGGTCTGTGCCAGATGGCAGCCCCAGCTCTCCCACCCGCCCACAGCCCTGGGACCCCACAGCATAGCTGCTCTGCACCTGGCATTCCCTTGCATGACAGGCAGTGCTGGTTGTTCGGCCAGGCAACCCGGATTGGGACCTCTGGGCTTTGGCTGGGGGGGGCGGGGAGGGCGGGGGCGGGCACCCCCTGCAGGGGTTCTGTAAGCTCCAAGAGCCCAGGTGACCTGTGGCCAAGATCTTTCCCCTTGCCAGGGCCTCCGCTGGGTCCTTCCTTCCTGCCTGAACAGGCTGGGGGTGGGGGGCTGGCCTGGGAGCGGGGTCTGGAGCCAAGCACTGTCCACCTTCCAGGGTGCTGCCTGAGGGTGTGCAGAGTTCTGCACGACACCACCCTCCCCAGGCTTGCAAGCCTGCCACACGCTGCCTCCACCCTTTTCAGGGCAGCGCCCCGGTCACTGCGCACCGAATAGCCTCAAAGCCCTTAGACACAGAGACTATCGAGTCGAGCCCTTGTCATAGGTGAGGAACCTGGGTGACCCGCCTCCACTTCCAGGGCAGACAGAGCTCCTCTGGCTCTAGCTCCAGCTCCAGCTCCGTGTCCTTGACCCCATGGAGGCTCCTGGGACTGTCTGGCCAGGAGCAATGGAAGCAGCTTGCCTCACAGTGAAGGGCATGGCTCCTGAGCCAGGTGGCCTGACTTCACCACTCACTGGCTGGGTGATGCATTCTTTCCATGCCTCTCTCTCTCATTAAAATAGTGACTGATCATAAAATCTCACATCCTGGGGCACCTGGGTGGCTGTGGTTGAGCATCTGCCTTCAACTCAGATCATGATCCTGGGGTCCTGAGATTGAGTCCTGCATCAGGCTCCCTGCAGGGGAGCAAATTGCCTGCTTCTCCCTCTGCCCCTCCTCCAGCTTATACTCTCTCTCTCTCTCAAATAAATAAAATCTTAAAAAAAAAAATCTCATGTCCTCCTTGAGGTGCCTGACTACTGAAGTGAATGGGATTTGCTCACAAAGGAGTTTTGGAATGAGTTTGAGGGCATGACATGGTGTGGTGTCTCAGCGGCTGATGGGAGCTGCTGGGATGCCAGCAAGGAAGTAGCCCCTGCCTTCCCGACTCCCCCCTCATGTCATCATGGCACTTACTATCCTTGTCATCGTCGTGGTCGTGAGTTGATGGATTTCTGGCATGTCTGTCCTGGTGTCCTGCTGGCCCCTGCACCCCTCTTCCTGGGACATGCTGAGTGTACCAGAAACACCTGCAGGCCAGAGGACTAGATGCCACTTAGAGGCCTGGAGATCTGGGCCCAGACCCCTGCTGTGCCCTGAGGATGCCCGTGAAGGTCTCACCTGAGAAAGTTCTCCTGATTTTTGCTCTAGAACGCAGGGACCCTCCTCCCAGCGCCTTGGGGTGGCAGGCTATGCCAGGGCAACCTGGGTGTGGCCCCGGGCAGGGGGGCTACATGCTCTCGGGGACAGGGCTACTGCTAACTCTTCATCAGGCCAGCCCTCCCTGCACCCTCTTCTCTGAACACACCTTTTCCGGCTAGTTCCAGGGGCCAGCCTGTCCAGGCCCCGGCCTCCAGGGCTATGTTGACTCCTCGGTCCAAGGCTCCGCTCTGCTCTTCCTTAGCAGGCTGCCCACAAATGCTTTGCAGAAGCAGCATCCCCATCCCAGTTGGCACTGGGCCCGACCCCAGGCTGTGCTCCCACAGTCCCTAGGCTTGCCCAGAACCTGGATGCGAATACACGTCCCCTCCAGGTTGTGGGCAGACACTGGCAGGCCTGTTACGAGGGAATGAGTGAGTGCGTGAATGAATGCTGGCCCAGGTCTGACTTCCACCTGCCAGGGCCGGCCTTGGACTGGCTGGGGGCCTCTGCTGTCACCAGCCCCCGCCCCCAGTGAGTGAGCCATGGCTGGTGAAATTGGAGGGGGAGCGTGGCCACTCACTCCCAGTGGCCCACCGCAGAACTTACTGGAAAACATACCCCTCTGTCACCTGTGTGGCGTGTTGCTGTTGGTAACGTGAGTGGGACCATAGCAAGCATTCCCCTGACAGCTCTGAGTTAGTGGGGCTCTGGTATGATTGCATTTGAGCCATGGGGTCTGGGACTGTAGGGCCTCCTGAGGACCCCTCCCAGCTCAGAGCTTCTGGGGCCCTTGATGCCATCCACCCACCTTCAAGCACTGCAGGCTCTGCATGGCCATGGTCCCTGGCGTGTGGCAGGGGGCGGGAAGGAAGCTGAGGGTGGAAGCAGAGAAGGACACCAGCCCAGCCCCAGAGTCCCTGCCAGCGCCGTCCAGACTTCTGAACACCAGCCTGCACTTCCTGTGTGTCTAGGAGACCTGAGTGGTAGACAGTGTTGTGAAGCACAACCTGGCAGGAGCCCCTGTAGAGAGGGGGCCACGTGGTTGTTGGAGCCTAGGCCCTGCCAGGTGAGCGGCACCCAGCTGCTGGAGGATGTGCAAGCCCAGGGCGGTGCGAGGGGGTGGGGTGGGACACAGGGGCCATTCCAGAGGGTCTGCGGGAGCACCCTCAGCCTGCATGCCCCATGAATGCGTGCACATCTCACCGCCTCCTTTGATTCTGTAACAAAAAGGTATTTATGCCTATTTGCACATCCATGTTCACAGCAGCATCCTTCCCAGTGGCCAAGAGGTGGAAACCACCCAAGTGTTCACCAATGGATGAATAGATAAGGAAAACGAGGTATATCCAGAGCATGGAATAAAAGAACATCCTGGCACCTGCTACACCATGGATGGACCCAGGGGGCACCTTGCCAGGAGAAATGAGGATCACACGAGGACGCAGCCCACAGGATTTTAAAAAACACACTTTTCTCTGACAGCAGTCAGACTCAGACAGAAAGGAGGGGGAGGGCTCGGGGATCAGCGCGTCACACGTGCAGTTTCAGTTTTACGACATGAACAGAGTTCTGGACGTGGATGCACAACCACTGACCTGTAAGCTTAGAAACGGTTGACGGTGGGGGCCTCGAGCAGGAGCAGGGCTGGGCTGGGGCTCCTGTCAGCTGCCCAAGGAGGCCTTGAGGGCGTGAGCTCCCCGACACGGGTGGTGTGAGGTGTGAGAGGGGCCATGAGAGGATTACTGTGCCAGGGGGAAGGTGCGCCAGACTCAGGCTCCCACGCTTGGCGGGAGCTGGGACTCGATGCGCCCACCAAGGGAAGGCCGACCAGTGTGGGGGACACGGTTGTGCCCCACTCACGTCTGTGCCCCAATCCCTGCCAGGTCTGGGTCTGTAGGACGAGCCCCCATTCCCTGCCTTCTTGACCACAAAGTGCTGTTTGTGAGATTTTAAAAAACACACTCTTCTCTGGGTGACTCATGCGTTTAAAATTATTTTAATATATTTTACACACTTGTGTATAAATGGGGCCGTGTGTTTCTTTTTACTAAAGGCGTCTTATTTGGCTGGTCATAATATGATCGGGAGGCTCTCTGCCTCGGCCGGGTATTTATAGGGACGGAGAGTAGTAAACAGCGTGCGGGGCAGGTCTGCCGCATGGGTTCCAGGCCGTGCCCATGCCCAGTGGGCCCCTCTGGGGTGCCGCAGACGCTGGGCCAGGCATGCAGGCTGCCTGCCTCTGTGCTCAGCAGCATGAGCTGCCCGCCCTGGGACCCTGAGACCTGCTCCAAGGGACAGCCGGGTCAGGTAAGGAACATCAGGTCCTGGGCTGGATGCTGGGGTGCACCAGGCAGCCAGGGGGCCCTGTACTTTTGAGAACCTGCCATGGGGTAGCTCCCAGAGTGCGGAGATGGGTGAGCCAGCCATGCCCTCTGCCTCTCCCCGAGGCCCCTTGGGCTCCCATTCCGTGGATGCAGTGTCGGCTCGCCGGGAATTTTCCACTAGCGCCTTCTGCTGTGATGATTGCCATGTAGGCATCCTGATCGGTGACGTGCTCATTTGGGACCTCTTCCCCGTTCCTATGGGCCACCTGGTTTGTTTTCTGGTTTTTTTTCCTTATGAAGTTGTAGGAGACTGTGCACATTGTAGATTAAATCCTTGGTTACACTAGGGCTGCCGGGAGGGCCTGGCCTGGGGAGTGCCACCTGGCCCTCCTCCCCTCCTCAGGCGGCCCCTCAGGCAGGACCCATAGACATGTGCCCCCAGGCCTGTGCCAATTCCTGCTGCCTATTTGCCATTGTCAATGGTTATATTAACACAGCACCTTGCAAATGTTCTTTGTAGGGTGGCATCATAGAGAATGTGCTCAGGGATGTGGGTGCCCCCCTGCAGCCTACCCCCCACCCTCCCTAGCTGGCCATGTCCTGGATGCTTTGTGGGGACGCCCCCCTGATCTCCTGGTCTGCTGAACTCCTGCTTCCCTTTCAGATTCAGTTGAGAAGCCACCTCCCCCCAGGAAGCCCTCCGAGATCTTCCTACCCTGGAGTCCCACAACTCAGTTGCACCATCCTCAACGATGTGCCTGCCTCTCAGCCAAGTGGGAGACTTAGAAGGGCAGGGCCACTGCTTCCCTGGCCTCAGAGCCCTCTGCCCACACACGGCAGGTCCAGGGCACAGTGGGTGCTCCCGGGTGACATATGAGTCAGAGTCTTGGAGCTGTGTCCTCTCCCTGGTCGGCCAGCAGAGGCTGCAGAGAGGACACTAGTGTCCCCCTGTGTCGGTAGACCTCTTCATTAATTAAAAAAATAATAATAAATTCCTGTTTCTAGATTTTAGAATTTTTCAGTATCTTTTTATTAATATAAACACTATATTTTATTTTATTTTTTTGTTTTTTGGCAGATAAAGGTTTGTTTTATTGAATAACTGATCTGATTCATGCTGAGGCCACTATGTACAGACAAGAGAAAGGGAGTTTTATTTCTTGGTCTCTTCCTCCTTGGAGAGAGTCTTGATGATTTCCTCCTTCTTGGCCTGGAGCTGCTCTTCACGGTGCTTGCTGGCCTCCTTGGTCTTAGATCTGCGGGCCTCAGCCTGGTCAGCCAGAAGCTTCTTGCGAGCCTTGTCTGCCTTCAGCTTGTGGATGTGTTCCATGAGAATCCGCTTGTTCTTGAACACGTTACCCTTCACTTTCAGGTACAGGCTATGATACACGTGGTGGTCAATCTTTTTAGATTCACGGTATCTTCTGAGCAGCCTGCATAGAATTCTCGTCCTCCTCATCCACGTTACCTTCTCAGGCATTCGAGCATTGGCAGTACCTTTTCTCTTACCAATGCCCATATGCCTGCCCTTCCACGGGCCAGAGTGTTTTTCCAGCACCAAGCTCAGGAATGGACAGTCACAGGCTTCCAGATTATCAGCCCATCTTTGATGAGTTTTCGTATCTGCTGACGGGAGTTTGCATTGGCGATTTCATTGGTCTCATTGGGGTCCAACCAGACCTTCTTTTTGCCACAGCGGAGGACACTGGAGGCAAGCCTCTTCTGAAGCCTGAGCATACTCATGGCTGCGGCCGCAGTGCCGAAAGGCTATAAACACTATTTTTAGAGCCGTTTTCGCTTCATAGCAAATTGAAAAGGTACTAAAATGTGTGCCCCCCACCCTCCACACCCCTGCCAGATGGTACAGCCGCTACCACTGATGTGCGCACGTGGGGACCGTGTCACCTGGGGATGCGGAAGCTGCCCTGGGGTGGTGACGCCGCCCTCCCCGCCCCACGCACCGCCCAGCACCCCAGAGCCCATAACCCTGGGGCGTTTGGGTGCATCCACCAGGCGTGTCTGCTGCGGTCCCGCACGCGCAGTGTCACGGCGGGGAGCCTCGCCCCCTCTCCGCACGCCCAGCTCCTCTGTGTCCTTGGCTCTGAGGCCCGGGGGGCTCCCGAGCTGGACGGTCTTCCCGGGTCCCCATGGATCATGGTTCATGTGCCCGTCACCCACCGAAGGGCATCCCGGGTGCTTCCAAGTTCTGGCAGGTGCAGCCAGGGCTGCCACGGACACCCGTGAGAACGGCCGGGACTCGCATGCACCCCAGGGTGAGTCCCCGGAGCTGGACGGTCAGCCCACTTGGCCACCCCCGTGGGCGGCTGTTTGCAGAGGGGCCTTCCCCGGCCCATGCGGTGGCAAGGCCATGACAGCAGCCCCATGAAGAAGAGGCAGCGAGCACTGGAGAGGACGGCGTCCAGCGCTGGGAGAGAGGCCTCGGGGAGACGGCCTGCGCGCTGCAGGGACGGAGGGACAGCGGGGTCTGGTCATGGTGGGCCAGCAGACTGACAAAGCCCCGCGGGTTCTCCCTGTGCATAGGCTTGGGGCTGGGAGCCAGGTCCTGCCCAAGCTTCCAGGGAGCAGCTGCCCCCTACCTGGGCCTGGGCAGCACAGTGACCATAGTCCCCTGGTCACTCCCCTCACCTAGCTGCCCTCCCAAGGTCTGCTGGGGCATAGAGGGGAAGAGAGGGGAGGGGAGGGGAGAGGGGAGGGGAGAGGGGAGGGGGAGAGGAGGGGAAGGGAGCGACATTCACTCCCTGGTGCACTCACTCATTCATTCACTCATTCATTCATTCGTTCACTTGTTCACTCAATTCACTCATTCATTCATTCGTTCACTCATTCATTCACTCAATTCACTCATTTATTCACTCATTCACTCATGTATTCATTCATTCATTCACTCCTTCACTCACCCATTCACTCAATTCACTCATTCACTCCTCACTCACTCTTTGGGCAAAGGGCAGTCCGTTCTGCCATGGTGCCTTGAGGAACTAAAGACAAGACAGAGGGTGGGGAGCCGGGCTGGCTCTCCATCCTTTGATCCCTTCGCTGGATCAGCAGGAGGCTCCTGCCACCTCCCGGGCACATCACCAACCTTCACAAGTCCCCAGGGCAGAGGAGCCCGGCGCCCACACAGATGCAGCAGATGTGGTGTGGGGCCACCAGGCTTTGGGGGTTCTGATGGGGCAGCAGCTGACAGGGCACTGCTGCTCAGGCCTCCCTGCTCCCCCATCTCTCAGGAAGACCCTGGAGTTCTGCTGCTGCAGGAACAGGAGCCCCCAGCCTCCCTGGTGGCCCCTTGTCATCGCCCTGCTCCCGCCAGGCCCCTGCAGGAGCCAGCCTCTGTCCTGAGCTCTGCGTCCTCCGACCTCCTGGGGCAACCGCACAAAGCATCACACAGGGCAGCTTACATCACAGAAATCCATCGCAGGTGTGGGTGGGCTAGCCTCTCCCTGCTCCAAGGGACAGTGGGCTCGGGGGCTCGGGGCCACCCCTGAGCTTCTGGAAGTGCGCTGACTGTCCTAGGCTGCGGGAGCCTCCTCCTGCCTCTGCCTCCCTCTGCACCCGGCGGCGGCATCTCCAGAGTGCGTCTGTGCCCAGGGGTCCCCTTTCTGGATTAGGGTTTTCCCGACTCCAGCCTGACCTCATCTTAAACAACTGACGTCCACGATGATCTATTCCTGAACAAGGTCACATTCTGTTGTCAGGACTTGAACATCTAAGTCTAGGGGGGCCCATCACAGGGAGGTGGACATGAGTGCGGTGGTTGGGGATGCTGACAGAGAGACCTGAGGCTCCTGTGGCAAGGGTGCAGACAGTGAGTGTGCCGTGGGCCTCCCCGCGTGTCTCCAAGGCCCCCCAAACCCACCGTGTCTGCAGCACAGTTCCTGCCTTCTCTCTCAAGCCCCCTTCCCCAGGCCCACCACAGCAAATGGCAGCACCACCCCCAGACCGTGTCCACCCTCATCTGACCCACCTTCACCTACCTCCACGGAGACCTTGGCCTCTGCGTGGTCCCATGGCCCTCCCTTCATCCTTCCATCTGCTTCCTAAACGCTGTGGGCAGGACCCACCATGCACAGAACTCATCTTGCTCCCTGATGGCTCACAAAGCTCCAGGGTTCTTGTGGCTTTGCACCTGTGGCCTCACCCCCTACACCTGCGTGCCCTCTGCACTCAGCAGCCTGTGTAAGCACCACATGTGTGTGCCTTCCGGCCCCTGGGTCCTTGCATGGGCCACCCCCTCTGCCTGGAAGGCCTGCCCCAAGTTCCTCCTCCGAGTCTTCCCCTTCCCTGTGGGGAGAACACCCTCTTCAACAGCCCTGCCGCACACAGACATGGCTCACTGTCCACCTGCACTCACTCTGTGTCCCCATTCGGGCCCTTACCTCTTACCTGTCATGAGCTGAGAATTGTCATTCAGTGTCACTTTCCCATGTAGAGTGCGGTGGCCGCTGCCCATGCCCACATGTCCTCAGGGCACAGCACAGAGCCTGCTGCTCACCAGGTGCGCGTGGAGTTCCCCCGGGAGGACTGAGCGGGAAGGGCAGAGCAGGGAAAGCCTGCGGGTGTGGACAGATGGTGGCTGAGGCTTGTGCAGGTGCCCTGGGGTCGTCTGCTGTTTCTCCCCCACCTCCTCCCGTCCCCATCCCTGCCCACACCTCTCCCTCTGCACCTTCTCAGAGTCCTGGTCGGAGGCCTGGGGCTTTCAGCACCCCCCCACCCCCACCCCCCCCGCCTGTGCTGTGGTCATTGTTCCCCCAACCATGTCAGTATTGAACAAACAGATGTTTATAGTTAATCCCTAATTTTGCCATCAAAAAATATACAATCTTGGGTAGAAACCGAAGAGGAAAGAATTTTTTAATTTACAGTGTCTCCCCACTGCCCCACTCCTGAAATTTGAAATTGCTGAACGGCCTCCAAATTCAATATTCCAAGTCAAACAAATCTATGTGTTCTCCAAAAGGAAGTATTGAATGTCTGACCAAGATGGAGCGGGGCGGGACTCAGGAGAGGAGGGAGAAGCCGCCTCCCAGGACGCCTCTCTTCCGGTGTTTGTTCTTTCTTCCTACTTGTCTGTTTTAGTGAAAGGAATGCCTCTGGCAGCGGCCTTCCCTGAAGGAGTGGCCCGCGGGTCCCAGGGGGCAGTCAGGCTCCCCAGATCCCGGCTGGCAGGGCCCAGGGGGTGGCCTCCGGGGACAGACCTGCAGGGGCAGGGCATCAGGAAAGCTCCATGCTGACACCCTGATCTGGGCCTGCGGGAGCCACCGACCCCCAGGTGGCACAAGGAGGGGACCGCCTTCTAGACCTGGCCCTGGAGCCCTCCCCACTCCTCAGATGGAACCGCCTCACCCCTCCAGGCCTGTGGTCCGGGTTGTTCCCGGGAACCTGTTTCCGATGGACAAGTAAATGCCCCATCGGCTCCTTCTGTCGCCCCTCCAAGGCTTGGGCCAGGCCGGGTGCCAGTGGCTGCCTGCAAGGGACAGGGTCCCAGACCCCCAGGCACTGCCCCCCCAACACTTGTCGCCCCCTCCCTGATCCTGCCTTGCTCAGCCTTGCTCCTGGCCAGCGGCGTGGCTCCCTGCTGTGGCCTCCGACCTGGAAGAAGCTTCCCCTATGGGTGGGGCAGCTGACAGTCCAGGCTCCTGGCTGCAGAGCAACAGGAACAACCCCAGGTGGTGGCCAAGCATCCGGGAAAGGGCGCCTTTTCCTGACAGTCCAAGCGAAGGCGGGGACCAGCCAGCCCTGCAAAGGTCACCAAGGTAGGCAGGATGGGGCCTGCTGCTATGGACTCACCTATATCCCAGGGCCTGGCCAGCCCCTCAAACCCCAGACATCCAGGGCAGGGGTCCCTAGGAACGTCAGAGGTCACACCTGAGGACCGTGGACAGGGTGGGGGTTACTGACCGGCTCCAGGACAGGCTCCATACCACACTGCTCGCTGTGCAGGCAGCAGGATCCAAACCTGAGATCCGGGAGGGGCGCGGCCAGGCAGTGTCACAGAGGCCATGCCGTCTGCCCCTTCCTGCCGCCTCTTCTGAACGCCGCCAGCATTACTGTGGGGCTCACCAGGCTGGACTGCACGAGTGGCTGGGACGGTCCTCTGAGGATTGCAGACCACTCACGTGGGATACTTAGGCACTGTCTGCCCAGCACAGTCTCGACCAGGACATGCTGCTGACCCCCATGGTGACCCTCGGGGTGACCCTGCAGTGGCAGGGCTCTGCTGACAAAATATTTTTTGGAGTCCTGAGGTTGCATATCATTCACTCAAAATACATGCGGCAAATGTTTGCCAGGCCTGGCGCTGGAGGCCGGATGGGAGCCAGGGTGGGGGTGCAACGGGGAAGCAGCCACCCCAGCTCATGGGACGGTGGGAAGGGAGCAGACCAGGCTGTGCATGAGCTGCAAGGGTGAAACACTTTCCTCCTTTCTTTCTACAAATATCTTCCTCCAACCTGTCTCTCCAGAGCATGGTGACAAGTGCTAGAAATGCCTCAGACCCAGGAGGGTTTGCCATCAGGAGTTGGTGTGCAGGCCAAGGGCTGGAACCCGCGTGAGCATGACATAGACCCCTAGCTGCCCACACCTCCCTTGTGTGCATTTGACCCAAGGTCCCGTGTCAGGTGAGGGGTCCCTGAGGCTGTTGCAATCGGGCCAGAGTTTGGGAGGGTCCTCTGCCCTGGGCAGTGGGTATGAGCACTGCTGTTTACATCGAGGGGTGCTGGCGCTGGCTCTGCTCCCTAGGGGCTGCTGGGGGCTGGGTGTGTTCAGCTGGGCAGGATGGGGGTGTCAGGAGCCCTCATGGGTCTCTTGTTGGCCTCCATCCATGAGAGGCAGAGGGGTCAGGGGACAAGGACCCCTGGGGCACCTTGTATGTAAGGACATGGTGGCATCTGTCCACGGGATCAGCCAGGCTGTTCATTTGAGTCTAATCCAGGTCCCTCACATACAAATGTCCTGAGGTGCCTGTGCACTCTCATCACCCCAGGCTGCACAGGATCTGTCCCCCAGCACCCTTTGCCCTGTCTTCAGTGTCTATGTGGTGGCCAGGTGGCAGCCTGGCCTCATGGTGCATGAATGGGAAGGGCCTAGTTACCATGAGCCCCAAATCCTCCAGGCTGTGGGCCCAGCTCCCGGGAATTCCTGTGTGTGTTCCTTGGCTGTCATCTGACAACAGGGCCAGGGAAGAGAAAAGCGACTTGGTGGGGGGGGTTTGCTGTGGACAGTGAGGGCCCCAGGCTCCACCACCCTGGGCAACCCCCAGGGCCCAGTTCTGGGGCCAGATTGTCCTCTGTGGTGGGGGTGCCTGTGTGCAGGGTCCTGCAGGGTGTGGGCACATCCCTGCGCCCACCCACCAGACCACCCCCTCCCCGTGGTATGTTGTCAGGAGTCTGGGGGCTCAGGGAGACAGATCTGGCACAGACCAAGGGACAGGTGGTCCAGGGGGTGGGAGAGGAGAACAGAGAGCTTGAGATTCACAGTTCCCAGGAGGGCTAGAGGGGCGTGTGGGCCAGGGTCTCCATGGTGGGGTGTGGGCAGCCAGGACCAGGAAGGGCAGGATAAACAGAACCCCTGTACTTCTTTGTCCCCCATCACACAGGCCCAGCAGGCAGGGTCCCACTGCTGGGAGGTGAGGGCCGGCCTATGTGTGCAGTCTCTGCTGAGGGGGTGGAGACATTGCACCCCCAGGGAGGACTTTCTGGATGCTGCATCCACAGCACCAGCACCTGCCTCCAGTTGGGGAGACCATGCACACCAACCCCTACCCTGGGATCCTGTACACCAGTTCACTGCCTGCCCTGAAGATTAGTAATGGGAGACCTTATTCAGGAGGAGCCATGGGGCCCTGAAGGGGAGCTCTCATGTCCGCCCCACCTGCTGCAGCTGACCTCAGGCTCTGGGGCTGGACAGTCTCTACCACCCAGGCAGGAGGAGGGCAGATTTTCTCCACCCTAGTAACAGCCCAGCCAATGAGAGAGGCTCACAGTCCAGCCAATGAGAGAGGCTCACGGCCCAGCCAATAGGAAACCATCACCACCCTGAACCCTGGCTCTCCTCCAAGGGACTTTTCCTTCAAGCATCCTGCGGTGTGGCCTCTCTCTTTTATGCTGTGTGGACCTGCCTGTGGTTCACCACAGTGAGCATATCCTGGATTGCACTTCCCCTGCTATTTCCAAATAAATTCATGTTGCTGATAAGATGACTGGCTATTTACTTATTTAGTGGGCTCCATGCTGGGCTGGAGCCCAATGTGGGGGTTGAACTCACAACCCTCAGATCAATAACTAAGCTGAGATCAAGAATCAGATGCTTAACTGGCTGAGCCACCCAGGCGTCCCTGTTATTTTATTTTTAAGGCCGATATTCCTTGGTGTCACAAGTGGGGATCTGAAGGCCAGGGCCCCCAGGGAGTGGATGTCCTGGAAACATAGGTGGTACCCACATGAGCCCTTCATGGACTCCAGCTCCAAGAGTCTGTCCTTCCCAGTCAGGATCTGGTTTTGTTTTTATGAAGGCTTTGCTCTTCTTGGGTAAGACTCTTCTGTTTTCTATTTGTTCTATTTCTGTTTCTAGAAGTTTCTTGGGACATCACCCATCCTGTTCAGAATGGATAAAACCCATGATTCCCCATGATTTGGAGCAGCTGTTGGCAGACAAGGACCCTCAAAGTTAAGTCGTTTTGGGGAATCAGAAGGCAGGATAGGTTCCATCAGGCCTTTGGACCAGGTGCTTGTGCTTTCTGGAAAAATAGGTGAAATTTCCAACAATATGGAATTGTAATGGCCATTCTGGGGGAACTGACTTAGGTGAGTCCACCGTAAGGGGCTCTGATAAAAGAGGATCCCAAACCTCTTGGAGACAATTGAATGCATGGTTTTATTGGTATGTAGAAGCTTCTAAAAGACAAAATGACTTCAAAAACAGTTCTAAATGGATCTTTACAGCATGCAAATAAAGAACCTTTGCTTTGAGCAATGAATAGAATTGTTGAATCAATATGCTGTACATCTGAAACTAATATAACTTTGTATGTTAATTATACTTCAACAAAAAAACACTTTGGTAAAAATTTTGGCCATCTGAGCAAGTAATCTTAACTTAGCCCATCTGCCAGAAATACAATTTAGATCCACAATTTAGTTTTTTACCTGAGACATAGCTAAAAAATCTGTGATTTCTGTGTCTGTCTATATGTTTATATATGATATATTTACACCCTAGATGATGTCACCAAAATTAATTTGTAGAGAGTTCTATTTAATTGGCTTAAAGAAAGGTAAGTGCTTCTGTAAATTAACTAACCCAAATGTTTCTCAAGTTCACATGATCTGGGATCATCTTTGATAATTAAATGCTAGTTGAAGTTCGTTGGCTTAATTAATACATGCCTTAGGATTATCAACTTTGAATACAATGCAAACAGAAGAGTTATTTATTTTCCCTGAGTTATTTATTTTATTTTCCCTGAGTTATTACTCACCTAAGTGCATGCTATCTCTGTTGCAAAATTTGTCAGCAAGATTTGCTTGAGATGATGCTAACTTTGTCTAGTATCTCATCAAGTTTTTGCAAATAATCTAAACATAACTGTTGGGAACAGAATGATTTAGATACATGAATAAAAATGGGATAAGAGTTTTTAGGTATTTTATGATATGTGTGCTTAAGACAAATAGCTACCCTTAAACTTTTTGTGGTAACTTGAAACTTCACAGTTTTTCTAAGTTAAATTAAATGATGGAATTTCCTTAAATATCTGGCACATTTTCTAAGCAAGATAAAATACAAAAACATTAATTACTGAACATAGGTTTATCCAACTTTGACTTCTTATTTCAGAGAAACTAAAGATATATGAGTTCTTTACTAAACATGTTTCATGCCATGCTGAGAAACTTTTCTGTTTCTAGAAATTATGAAATGTATTTATAGGTTTGCTAGTGCACAATTGCTTACTTCATAGTTTTCACTAGGAATTAAGGATTCTGATTAATATATGTAAAACTACTAAAAGCAATAAGGATGAAAGAAAATGTATATGAAATGTTGGCAAGGAAAGTAGGATGTGTGTTTTCAGTAAAATAAAGTTTGAGGAATGGAAATGCATTTTGTTGAGGGAAATAAATGTGATTTTGTCCCCAGTTATTTTGGAAAGGGCAAGAAAATGAGAGATAAACTAAAATGGACATAGAAAGTTGTAGAAGATTTGCAGGAAAGGAATCTCGGGAAGGGAATTATGTGTAATCAACCTGGCTAAGATTAAAATGAGTTTACTTAAAAATGAATTTCAATATAAAAAGCACGCAGTACAAAATTAGAATTTGGTTTTGTTATGTCACTTTCCATTCCATTTTGTATAATTATTTTTAGGTTTTGCGTTTTATTGCCCGTCAAACTTTTGCAAACATGATGTGCCCAATAAGGTGATTCTAACTCATGCTTCAAGATGATTTCCAGCACTTACAACCTTGAGAAGACAGAGACTTCAGATGGAAAGTACCTGGGAGTTTCTCCCTCCTCACCTTCCTTGTTACTCAACTGTGGTCTGAAGTGCTTTCCAACTGCTATGCACTTTCCCTCTGACATAGGGCAATACAACCAGAAAGGTCCCTCCTGGCTCCAAGGGACAAAACCACTAAATACAGAAAACCTGACTTGGGACCAGTGATGCTTTCAGGGAAAGATCTTGATTAAAAGGGGCAATGTGGAAATGAGTAAAGGAAACCTCATCATAAGTGGAGCTGGGGTGTCAGGCAGGGGAGTTCCCATGCCCACCCCTCCTTGTAGCCCTTCGCAGCTGCAGCAGGATGAACTGTAGGCTGCATTCCCACAGGACCTAATTCACTTACTCTCTCAGGCAGGAGGAAGGAAGATTTTCTCCTTACCTGCCAACAGCCCAATGAGAGAGGCTCACGGCCCAGCCAATGAGAGAGGTCATTACCCTGACCTCTGGTTTTCCTCCAATGGACTTTTGTTCAAAGCAGCCGCTGCTCCCAACTTCCTCCTTTTTCCCTGATGCTGATGGGTCCTGCATCAGGTGGGGGCTGCCCCCCAGAACCAGATAGGGAGGAGGGGAACAAACCTCAAAAGGCACCATAACCCAATCTGCAAAGCAGAAAACTAAGGCTTAGGATATAGGGTGTCCCTCCAAGGTCTCTGACAGTGACAGCGAGCCACAAGAACCTGAGCAAGGAGATGCCACTGGTCAGCGTGGGGGATGGGAGACATGGGAGCAGGGGAGACAGAGTGAGCATGGACTAGGCATCCAGGAGCAGAGAGGGGGATGGGTGGGGCCTGCAAGGGGGCGGGGCCCGGATGACCAGGGCCCTTGAAAGGTTCAGAGAGCTTGTTTCACAAAGGGAGTGGGGCCCATCATTAGATGCTGGCCACGAACATATCTGCTGGTCCAGGAGGGGATGGGGCCACATGCCGCAGAGCAACCCAACCTCAGCCAGGTCGTTTGTCATACAGCATCACGGCAGAGTGGTTCCTAGAGATGGATCTCATCATGGTTCCCCCTCGAGACATCTCTAAATGATACCATTTCTTGGCTTGCCCTGAGGACTCCTGTGTGCGGAGGAGCAGACCACTCGGCCAGGCTCAGAGCAGGGAGGTGAGGCCCGTCCAGTCCCCAAGTCCCTTGACCCCCTTTGCAGGACACCTGGGATGTCCACCAGCAGCTCTGTGTTTCTGTCTTAGAGCCACCGCAGCAAAGGACCACAGGCCTCCCAGTCAAGGTGTCCACAGGGCTGGTGTCTGCTGAGGCCCCAAAAGAGGCTCTTGGCTGGTGCTCCCCCCCACCCCCCACCCCACCCCCAACTTTCATGTTTCCTGACATCTTGGGCATCCTTAGCTTGCAGATGCATCCCCCAGTCTCTGCCTGCATCTTCACATCCTTGTTTGTGTGTGTGTCCAAACCTCTCCTTTTTATAAAGACACCAGGCCTACTCCAGCATGACCTCATCTGAGCTAATTACCTCTGCAATATCCCTGTTTCCAAATAAGGTCATATTCTGAAGCACCAGGGGTTAAGACTTCCACAGATGAGCTGGGACGGGGGAGGGGGACATAATTCAACCCATCGCAGCCTCTTGGCGTGGATGTCAGTGCTGTGGCTACCAGGGGAGTGGGGGGACCCTTGGTGGGGTGCTTCCCGGAGGCCAGGGCAGCTCCCGTGTTTGCTGAGGGCCAAGCCATGGGTGGTTCTCAAGGAGAAAGAAGGAACGGGGCTGTGGGGCAAGTCAGCTCTGCACAGCGGGGAGCAGAGAGAGCTGGTGTGCACGTTCTGCCATAGTGACCCCCTGGAACTGCAGAAACCTGCCTCTGGAACAGTGACCTAGGGGGGGTGTGGGGCAGGTGCCGTCCCCAATCACCCACCCACGTGTGCATTTCACTTGTGGAGCCTGAGAGAGAATTGTAAAAGAGACTTTTAGAAATCTTATTAAAAATAGCTTCAAACCTTAAAAAACAGGACCTACCTGGTAGGCATGGTGAGGAGCCAGTGAGCTAATGGATGGAAACACAGAGCGCCGTCCTGCTATTATTAGCTCTGAAGTCTGCACCGGCCTCGGTCGTGGTTCCAGCCTTGATGCCCTGGCGGAGCGGAGATGGGCCAGCGCCTCCCCACCCCGCCCCGGGGAGCCGGGGAGCCAGCCTGGCCCAGCCTGGCCTCACGAGCACGGATGGGCTGACATGCCGACAGGCCCTTCAGGGGCCTCCAGCTGGGCGACCCGTCCCCGCCTGCGGCTCTTGCCCAGCCTGGACAGGTGTGAAGGCCCGGAGGCCTCCCGGCTCCAGGCCCCTTTCCGGCCCTGCCAGCCCCGCGGTGAGGCCAGGCCGCCCTTGGGCTTGGCAGCCGGGCGAAGCCTCCAGCTGGGCGGATGATGGATGGGGCAGTGTCAGCGCTCACCCGAGAGCGGATTTTGTGTGTGTTTGACATTTATTTACTGTCCGTATAAACACTAACACCTATGAAGCATGCTCCCCGTGTGATAGCTTGGCTGAAGGCAGCTCTTAAATACATAAATTATGCACACCTCGCTAATGAACAGCCTGACAGCCGGGAAGGTCTATTTACCGCAGCCGAGTTTCCATATAAAACTGGGCACCGGCGAGCCAGGATTTGCGCATGATCCCAGCCCTGCCTGTTCAGACGCGGATTCGCTTCTTTCTTCAAAAAAAAAAAAAAAAAAAAAAACCCTCTCCTCCGTCTTCTTTTTTATTTCCCCTTTTAAAGGTTTGACATAAAACTGAAGCCGATGTGTAACGCTGCCGCCTGGAGCACATGTGGGGAGCCAGCACATCTGGCACGGGCTCGGCCAGCGGGCGTGTGCGCGAACAATATGCGGTTTGACAAATTTCAAGGCGGCTTATGAAAAACTCACAGCAGCACAGGCACTGCGGCGAGTGTGCATCCACCTGTGGGTGCGGCGGAGGTGCCAGGCCACGTGAGTCAGGGTGCCTGGCAGGGACTAGGAGGCCCACACCACATGTGTGGACGGCGGGGTCATGGCTCCAGAGGCCTGTCCCAGCACCGGGGTGCAGCCTCAGCAGGGGTACGCGCGCTCCTCTCTCAGAGCCTCAGGACCCTGCAGGCAGGTGGTCCTCTGACGGCTCAGTGTAGTCATCTGGGAAAGGGGTGCATGTGGTGGCCTCTGTCTTCAGGCAAGCCGCACAGCAGAGCCTGGCCTGCTTGCCCAGTGCCAGGAGGCAGGGACATGGGGGCTTGGGCCTGGTAATCCTGCCCTGCAGGCCCTGGCCAGCTCCTCCGATGCCTCGTTTCCACCCCAGGAGTGCCTCTGACGTGGCCACCACACCTGCTCTGAGGGGCCAGACCTGGAGTTGCTGGAATACCTGGCAGAGGTTCTGGGCACTTCCTGTGGATTTGGGGCTCTGCCTGGAGGGAGACGGCGGGGAGGGGGGTGGCTGTGGCCTCTGCCGTGTGGCCACCTCTGAGGTGTGTGCAGGGCCGTGCTCCCAGGACGGACTCAGGAGGGACGCCCTACGGAGGGGGCAGTGTGAGCCAAGTCGCAGAGCCTGAGGGGCCACGACTGGTGGCAGAGGCTCTGGTGGCTGTGAGTCGGTGGGCAAGAGGGCAGTGGTGACTCTGCAGCCCCAGACTCGCCCGTGGAGAGTTTGCAGACCACTCCAAGGCTTGGAGGGGATACAGATCGCCAAGGTCACAGAGAGCGGGTCGGTGGCGGGGCAGGGCAGGACAGGAAGGCAGTCCGTCGGGCCCTGCTATGAGCGCCTGGGCGCTGGGATGCTGACTCTGAGGCCCCCGAAGCAGGACCACGTGCCGCTGGCTTCATTAAATTCATATTTCCACCTCTGCTCTGCGCAAGTATCTGTATTCACCATCATGTTGGGCAGTATTTATTTTCTAAAGTAGTTCTGTTTAAACAAGGAGTTTCTCTCTTAAATTCATCGACTCTAATTTCCTGTGGACCCCGGCCCTCCAAGGAGCTGACATTAATCATTTGTGTGACTGTAGGTTCTGTGGTCACCAGGGCCTCCGGCAGGCGGCAGCCACAACACCCGCCTCACTGTGGTTCCCCGACTCTCCAGGTTACACAGGGACCTAGGCACCAGATCCTCCCCTCGCAGCTCCCTGCCATGCTTGTCATGCCCCGGGGAGACCAGAGCTGGAGCATGGCTAGCGGCTCCTGCAAGCTCCTTTCCCACAGGCCCTGGCTCGGACCTTGGGCTTCAAGACCTAGTGTCCAGACCCTGCCTCCAACCCAGCCTCACCTGCCTCGCTCGTAGATCTGTGAAGTGGGATCTGTGAAATGGGACATGAACCACCTGTCCTCCTGGTGTGAACTCAAGGGCAGGGTGGCTGTGGGCTGTGACCTTCCTTCTGTGGCTGGCGGGACCCCAGGTACAGGCAGGCACGTCGTGGATGCTCCGTGGGGGTCTCACCCATCGCTGCCCTGCCCCTGCTCAAGACTCCCAGCAGGGTCCTGCTCTGGGCTCCACCGCCCCAGGGGTGATGTGCACACGCTGGGGTCACACACTCCTGCCAGAGGCTGGACCAGAGACCTCTGTAGCCCTAGAGCGGGAGGGGCAGCCTGGGCCAGCCGCCCCGCCCTGCCCTCCCTGCCCTGCCCTGCTCCAGCCTGTGGCTCCTCACTGGTCCTGCCGGGCCTCCTGGGCTGCGCTGCAAGCAAGCTGCGTGTGGGCTGTGACTGCTCTGCTGCCAGCAGCAGGGAGGGGACAAGCTGGAGAGCTCAGGTGAGGGGAGGCCTGAGTGTTGGGTTTGAAAGGAGATAGGAAGTAGGTCAGCCCCTGGGAATCGCAAAGCCAGGGCTGCCAGTGCCAGGCAACAACGGCAAAGGGCTTCAGCTGCGCTCCTGGAGCATCGGGCACCCGACACCATGTGTGGATCAGCCCGAGGTGTCGGGGGTGGGGGAGGGTTGGAAACCAAGGCACAGAGTGGGCCAGCAGCCCAAGGTTGCATAGCCGGTGAGTCGGGGAGCTGACCTTGGACTGGGCAGCAGGCTCTGGTTCTGCAGGCTGCACAGGGGGAGCCCCCTGGAGGAATGCAAGCAGCAAGGGGGCAGGGGGACAGGGGCGGGGCAGTGGGGACAGGGGCCGGATGGGCCATGTGCCTCCCTCCCAAGAGCTGGACAATAGGCACTGGAGCCACGTCCAAGCTGGCCACCTCCAGGGGAAGCAGGGATTCTGGAGGAGAAGCAGGTGTAGGACCAGCCGTGTCACCAGAAGGGCCTGGTGGCAGTGCCTGATTCAAGAAGCTCACTTCATGACTGAGGGGACCGAGACCTCAAAAAAGAGGGCATAGCCAAACCCCAGGCTCCTGCCTCAAGCCCTGCTCACCCCGCCCCCACCTGCAGCTGCCCTTTAAGGTGCCAAGGACAGTGGCTGTCTTGGGTGTGAAGTCCAGCTCGTCTATCCCGCCGGGTGGAACCCCGCATCTGACCAGTGTTGCCCGATGGCCACCCCAGGACCAGCATCTGAAACTGCAACGATCTGTCAGTTAGTGGCTGTAGCTTCTGCAACCAGGGTGGACCTGGCACGGCAGCACTCTCTGCCCCACGGTGGTCCTGCTTGCAGACCCCCGTCCACATGGCCTTCCACTCGCTGGGGTTCAGGAAGGCCTCCTACAGGTGGAGCAGGCACACGAGGCCTCCGCGGCCCCGTCTGCAGGGGTGGGGCACCCCTGCCACCTTTTGCTGGCCAGGGCAAGCCACTAGGCCAACCCCATGCGCAGGGAGGAGGGGCTGTGGGGACAGAGGTTGCGGGCCACATCCTCCACTATCCTGTTGAAGACCCTGCTACAGCGGGAGGTGGCCAGAGGGGCAACTCCGATCCAATAGGACCAGCACCCTCCCAGGACACAGTGGGGCTCTCTCCCTGCTCGCCCGCGGGAACACGAGAGGGCCCTACTGCACATGGGAGAGGGCGTCCCAGACCCCGCCACGCCTGCACCTGGCCTCGGCTTCCGGCCCCCAGATCCAGGGGGAGTAGGGTGGCCAAGCAGGCAGGGATGCGGGCGAGACGGTGGGCCCTGCGTGGGAGGCCGTCGTCCCCGACACCGTCATGGGAGAGACGGGCGTCATTCAGGGCCCTGCAGCGTGTGGGGACGCCGTCCTTGTCGTCTTGGCCCGTGTGTTCCTGCTTGGCCCCAGAACTGCAGGAAGTGACCTGGGCTCGCCCAGTCAGCGGCTCGGCCCCCCTCGGCCCCGAAGCTCCCTGCTCTCAGCAACTTCCAAGGGCATAGGATGGTCAACGACCATCACCGTGCCGGGCGCTGGGTCCCTGCAGCTCCCTCGTGTGAGGACTGACTACGGTACCGTCCGCCCTCCCTCTTCCCTTAGCCTATCCGGCTGGGGGCAGTGTTCAGGTCCAGGAGTAGAGGCACCCCTGCACGAAATAGTGGCATCTTTACAAGTTGAGGCTCGCATCCCCACGATGGCCACACGCTCCTGACCCCTGCCCCATCCCCGGGCATCCACTGACCCAGTCCCCGGGTGTCTCCACCCTGCCCGTCACCACTCCCCACACCTCTGTGCCCCTCTGCCAGTTCCAGCCGCACCCAGGCCTGAGGGTCTCACCACTATCCCTGAGGTCGGGCTCCCTGCCCCACTCCCTGCCCTATCCCGTCCATGGTCCCTTCCCGTCACCCAGCACCCTGTCAGTGCTCAGAGTGCCCCGGTCGCCCCTCAAACACCCTCCTGTGACCCGTGTGTCCACCTGGGACTTGCTGGGCCGTTGCAGCGCCCCGAGCTCATGTTTCTGCACCTCGGCGTGCGGGCCGCTTCCTGCAGCATGTCTGGAGACCCGTCCTGTCCGAACCTGCCGGGAGCCTCAGAGGGCTTCCTAATTTATTTAGTGACACCTCTATTCACGAAGACACATTTAGGCTGCTCTGGGGTTTTGCTACAAAAACAAGGCTGCAATTAACATTCTTGTCCTGCTCTGCGTGTCCCCTGACTGTTATTCTAGGGATGACGGCTGGCTCTTGGGCCAACCACTTCTTTCTGAGCCTCGGTTTCCCCTGGGCGAGGGTGGGAAGGCACCAGTGTTCTGGAAGGCTCCCTGAGGTCACACCTGCCGGGGAGGGGAGGGGAAGGCCCTGTGCTTCAGCCCGGGGGCAGAACCTGCGCTCAGCTTGTTCCCCTCAGCTCCAGGGTCCTTTTTGTCCTGGGCTGTTTGGTGTCCCAGCCTCCCCTGCCAGGCCTGAGTGGGGAGACCGGGCTGGGTGCCGGCTTCTCATGGCTGCTGTGGGAACGCACCACACGCTGGGGGCTCGGACAGAGCCTGTGTTGCCCCTAGCTCGGGCTGGAGGCTGAGACGGAGCCGTGGGCAGGGCCAGGCTCCCCCGTTGCAAGCTCTGGCTCGTGGGACCATCTGGCCTCTGGCCTCTTCCTGTCCCTGGTGGACCCCTATCCCTGGCCTCACGGCTGCATCCCTCTGACTCCCAGACGAGGGGCCACCCGCCCCCTGTGTGTCCATGTCCTCGTCTCTTCCAAGGACACCGGTTACTGCATAAAATCCAAGAAGACCTCATGATCCTCAGCTCCTTACGCCTGTAAAGACCCCATTTCCAAATAAGGCTACAGGTGCCGGGGGTGGGGGTGTGTGACTTTTGGGGGACACCGTTCGACCCCAGTTCCAGGGAGCAGTAGCCCCATCCGCTGGGGGTTGGGGCCACCTGGGAGGTAGAGAAGGGGCCTCTGTAGAGTCACACCCGGGAGCCTCTCTACACCCCCTACCATGGCATCAGATTCAGGCTACACAGCTGGGGCATGTGCAGTCCAGGTACTGCCCTCACTGCTGGAGGCCAGTCCTGAGAAGAGTCCACACCACGCAATCTGCACCCCCAGGCCGTGCTGGGCGCATGGGGGTGTCTGACGGTTCACCTTCTTGAAGCTGCCTCACCCCATTAGGTCAGGCCCAACCAGCCATCTGTGGTCTGTCACAGGAGGGGATGGCGCAGGCCCTGCCCTGGGAGGAGGTGGTGGCTGGGGGTGGCCTGCCAGGGAAATCACAGGCCCCGCAGGCGTGACCCCCCAGCCAGGCTCCAAAAGACCACATGCAGGAGACTCCCTGCTCCTCCCGCCGCCCCAGCAAGGCTCTGGGGTACCTGGGGCGGGTGGGGGAGGTGGTGCCGGGGCATTCGGGGTCCCACGGGGTGGGACGCTGGTGTCCGCAGTGAGAGGCAGCTTACAGCTCAGCATCTCCATTCCTGAATGAGGGACCAGATCTGGGACACGCCCGGGTGTGCTCAGGAAATTCCTCGTCTTCACTGAACTCCATCTCCTCCCCATCTCCTGAGGGGAGGGCTCTTCCTTGCCCTCCCCACCGCTCCCCCACCCCCACCCCTGCCCCATGCAGGCCTAGGGCTCCAGAGGGACTCTGTCTAGCCGCAGGTGGGAGGACAGAGGAGTGTCTTTCCCAGTTGACGCCAAGCCTCCTGCACCCTGTCTCCTCTGGCCTCGGCCCTCGCAGGAGACCAGGTACTGAGGCCCAGCAGGAGGTGGGCCCCTGGGCACCACATCCCGAGGGAGGGAAGGATCTCTGCAGACACATGGCCTGTGTGGGGAGGTGGGGAGGCAGCAGGACAGATGTCCCCAGGCCCAGACACACAGCCCTGGATGTCCCCGGCCCTGGCCCCTGCCCCTGGCCCTGGCCCTGCAGGAGATGACCCAAGAGTGACCAGAGATTGAGGAGCCAGCCTAGCAGTTCTGGGGCTGGTTGGAGGGCAGTGGGGGTGTGTGTGTCAGGGTTGCTTTGGAGATAGAGGCCCATGGTGGCCCCTTCCCTGAGCCCAGGGGACAGCAGCCACCCCCATCCCCCACCGCCGAGAGTCTCTATGGAGACGGAAGAGGCAGGGTCGCTCCTGGGAGGGTTGGTCCAGGCCCAGGGCATCACAGGCACCCCGATACCGACGCCCCAGCTGCTCTGTGTCCTGCCCATGAGCCAAGCAGTGTCCCTCCCTCTAACAAGGCTCTGGAAGTTTCCTTGACCTCTGGGGCCCTGACCAGGAGGCCCTGCAGGACAGGATTTTGCCTGAGGCCCATGGAAGGGGTCCTGAGTTACTGTCTCCTGCAGCCCTCTGCCCACCAGCAGCTGGTGGGGGGCAGGCTGTTCTCCAGGACAGCCCCCCTCACCTGCCCGCCATCCCCTGCCCCACCTGCCACATTCCCTTCCCCTGACATCACCTGGCACAGGCAGGTGGCAGCCCAAAGCCTTGTGGCAGGCGGACAAAGGGCAGGGATTAGGCTGAATGACAGGCCCGCCAGCGCCTTGGGTAAATCCTGGCAGGAGCTGCTCCGCCCCGAGAAGCGTCTGTGGTCGCTCCCTCCCAGGGTGGCCAAAGCCTCCTGGAACCCTCACGTCCTCCTCACCTGGCCACCTGCCGCTCCTGGGATCCTGCTACTGGTATGGGTCACATGGCTCCAGACAGCAGGCCAGGATCTGCACCCGGGACCTACCCTTGCTGCCTGACTGCTTCTGGAGCCCCCCAGGGCAGAGGGTGCTATGCTGCATTTTACAGATGAGCAAACTGAGGTGGCCCAGCCACAGGTGTCCATGGTGCCCGTTGAACAGAGGCCAGGGATCCTGGTGTGCCCCAGGAGGTGCCCCCAGCTGTCCGTCCAGCCCTGGGTTGTGCCTGTGATGGAGGAGCTTCCCCAGCTCCATGGGCTGAGTTCGGCTCGGCTATTGAGACCGGCTGCTGCATGAGGGTGGCCTCAGGTCCAGCCCTCCCAGCGTGGAGGCCCCCGGGTCTGTGTCCTGTGAAGAGCACAGCCTTTCCTGCCTCGCGGGCTACGGTGGGGTCACACGGGCACCCTGGCTCCCCCTGCTCCTTCATCCCGTGCTCCCCCCACCCCTAACCCCCAGGCAGCCAGTCTTGAACTTGGTCCTCCCGGCAGAGCCCCAGTGTCTATGTGAAGGTCCCAGGGACCCCAGGTGGCAGGGCCATGAGGGAGTAGCTGAACCAGTGCCTGGGGCAGGCATGGGGGACCCAAGCATGTCCTCCCAGAGCCACACTGCAGCTTGGGCCAGTGCTGCCCCCCATGCGGTCATAAAGGGCCCTGGTCTTCCCCTCTGGGGCTCTGACCCCCAGTCCCACCATCCCTGTGCTCAGCTGGCAGACTGAAGGCCCGGGAGGCGCCCTTCAGGAACAGGGCTGCCCCCTACCCCGGGGGCACCAGTGACCAGCCATCTCTAGGTACACCTAATGGCTGCTGGCAGGGGTGCTGCTGCGCATGAACTGTAGACATGGCCTGGAGGGGCCACAGGGTTCCCACCTCCCCGGGATCCCACGTGGGGACATAGCTGCACAGGCCACTGTGGGCGCCAGGATGTGACCCATGACCTGGCAGCTCCTGCCACCCAGAGGTGGAGTCCAGCTGGCAGGGGCTTGGAAGCGGGTTTTCCCTAGCGCCTCTGGACAAGAGTGCAGCTGGGCCTTCACCGTGGTGTAGCCTCAGGGGACCCTGGGCGAGGACCATGCCTTGCTTCTGAGCTGCAGAGCCCTGAGCTGACAAATGGGTGTTGTTTTAAGCCATTAAGCAGGAGGATTCTTTATGCAGCAGTGAAGCTGAACACAGCTCCTGGCCTCAGATGCCTCCATGGGGGCAGCCAGGGTCAGTTGAGACTGGAGGTGGACAGTGGGGGTGCTAACACAGACTTAGAAGGAAAAGGGAGCCCTTGTTGGTTCGGGCCGTGGAGGTCTAGGTTCTCCCCTGTGCAGTAGGGGTGCTAGGGCTTGTCTGCACCTGCGAGCCAGGACAGAGTGAGACCAGAGGGATGCAGGCTGTGGGAGTCCATGGGCTTTGAAAATGGAGGACAGGAAGCCTCCAGTGGTAGGAACTGATGGGGGGTAAAGAGGGAGGGGGGAGGGAGGGAGGGAAAGAGGGAAGGGGGAGGGAGGAGAAGGAGGGACAGAGAGGAGGGGGGATGGAGAGGGGAAGGGGGGAGGAGGGAGGGGTGTGGAGGGAAGAAGGGGAAGGGAGGGAGGGAGGGAAGGAGGGGGGAGAAGGAAGGAAGGAGGGAGGAGGGGGCAATGGGAGGGGGGTCATTTCTGGGAGGAGGAGCACCTGCACTACCGAAGGAGAGCATGGCCTTCAGAGAGGAGGAGGGCGTCAGGGGCAGGACCTCAAGGGCTTTGGAGAACTCTGTCCCAAGGGCTGCGGTGTCAGCGTCACAGGGTCCGGCCACTGTGGGGCTGGGCAGTCAACATGGAGCATGGGGGCAACAGGAGGACAGTGGCGTGGGGTACCAGAGGGATTAGGGTGCCCATCCTGCAGCCTCTTCTCCAGGGGCCCTGGGTAGCATCAGTGATAAACTGAGGCAGAGTGCTGGGGCGTATGGGGGTAGAGGAGGGAGGCCGTGTCCGAGGGCCCAGGCAGCAGGGGACGTCTTGTGGCTCCGTCCGGGGCCAGTGGGACACCTGCCCAGGTGAGGGAGGGCTGAGCTTTCTGGGGGGAAGAAGCTCCCTGGGGGTGCTCCCGGCTGTGAGGGAGCTGGTGCTGTTGCTGCTTGGGCTCCCCACGTCCTCCCAGGTGAGCTGGAAGACCGAACGGCCTTGGGAACCTCCATCCCAGGGGGGACGTGCAGAAGCCCCCGCAGCGTTTACAGTCGGGGGACTGAGAGCTGCCCACCACCACCCACGGCCCAGAGGGGCCCAGAGCAGAGGGTCTGGTGGGGCACATCGGGGGGCCGTGAGGCTGCCTCAGCCCTGTGGGAGGGGGCACACCAGCCCGACACCCGGGGCCTGGCCGGCTCCACCCTGAGTGGGACCAGCGGTGACGTCATGGCTTGGAAGGCAGGAGACCACACGAGAAACCAATTTTTGCCTCCACTTAGTAAAATAAAATAAAATGAAATAACCCAAAGCATTTGAAGTCCTGGCTGCCTTGGCCACCTTCCCCGGGGCTGGCTTGGCGTGGCCTCCAACGGGGTCCCCAAGCATCCTTCGTGCCCCCAGCTGCCTGCCTCACGGGGCCCCGGGCAGCCTGGGGGGTCAGGAACCCCCAGAGTTCCCAGCTCCCTGTGGTTCAGCCCCCATCCTGGGCCCGGGTGTGTCCCCAGGGCTGCAGTCCCAGCTCGGCCACCCTGCAGGTGGCTGCAGAGGGGCCTTCACAGAGGTGATTGAGATACGAGGGTGTGAGAGCAGCCTTGACCCCGCACGACCCGTGGCCCCGTGAAGAGGAGATGAGGACAGGCAGAAGGACAACCACGTGAGCACCTGGGGAGGACGGTGTCCACCTGCCAGGAGAGAGGCCTCGGGGAGATGGCCTGCCCACCCCGGGGACCGGGGGAGGATGGTCTATGTGGTTAAAGGTGTTTGCTGAACAGTTTGGAAGACGAATTCTGTCTCTGCGGTCAGCCTCCTGCGGGAAGCAGCTGCCCTGACGTACCCTCACTGTGGTGTGGCCCAGGGCAGTTTGATGGGTTTTACAACACCGTCTCCTGGGCATCTGGAGTTGAGACACCTTGTCATGTCTGAGGGTCTGGGCCGCTCTGCTCCCTCCCTGCCCACCAGCAGTCTAACCAGCGCCCACCTTCCTCTGCTCCCCCACGCCCCAATGCCCGGTCCCACCCCTTCACCCATCGCCACGCGTTCTAGGCTGCATTTGCTGCTGTGGGCCCGTGGCCACCATCCCTCCAGCCCCGCCTGGGCCTGCGGGCCCCCCACATGAGTGCCATGGGTCGGGCACCAATCCAGCCCTTGGGTGCGCCTGGGAGGGCAGGTTTCTGCCACAAGAACACGTGGCCTCGTTTTCAGGCCCCACCTCGCACGCCCTCGCTGGGGCTGCCAGCAGTGGCGCCACACATGGGAGGGGGAACCGGGCGACAGGGTGGCTTTGCGGTGTTCCAGCCTGGAAGTGACACCTGTTACTGCCCGCAGGTCCTGGGCTGGGGCCTTGGAGTACTCACTGAGCTCAAGCCACTGGGTGTGGACGGCCAGCCAGGCATCCCAGAGGCAGGCGGCCGTGGGGACAGCAGGGTAGCCTGCCTCCCTGCCTCCTCTGCCCAGTGTACACGGGGCCCTGGCCTGCAGCTCGCCACTGCCCCCAATCACCTTGGGCTTCTGGGCGTCAGGCCGTCAGGCTGTCAGGAACCTCAGCTCTGGATCGCATCCAAAAAGAGCAAAACCCAAAAGTCCCGCAGGGCCTGCTTTCTGAAGCCCAGGGCTGCCCGCCAGCTCCTGCCCTTGACCAGGAGGTGGGGGTGGGGGCTCTGTGGGGCAGGCTCTGCAGGGCGCCTGCCCCTGGGGCTGCCACCCCCTGGGGTCCACCGGTCCCTCCTGCCTGTCCCCATGGCAGGGCTGGGATCCCACCCTGCACTGGCCGTGGTACCTGTGTGCTGCAGGGGCCCCATGAGAGCCATGGGCACCGTCCCTGTGCACCTGACCCCCAGGCTCACAGGGAGCTCGCTGTGATGCCCCATGCTGTGGAGAGCTCCACAGGCCTGTCCCCAGGCCATGCCCTGCCTGTCCACCCCCTGCCCCTTCTCCCCACCTCAGTCCACCTCCCTGCCCCTCCCTCCAGGACCCTGTGCTATGTCAGCCCCGGGGTTGGTTCTGTCCCCCCAGAGCTCTGAGGGTGGGAGACGGCCATTCACAGTCACAGTACCAGGAGCGCAGTGCCAGGAGGGCTTCCTGGAAGAGGAGGTGGTGCACCCAACCAAAAGGTGAGCAGGATGGGCCCTGCACAGGGGTGGGGCAGGTGGGAGATGATTCTCTGGGTGCAGCAGAGAGCATGGTTCTCCCAGGGACAGATCCCTACATCTTGGCAGACAGCCCCCAGGACCCCATCATCCCTACCCTAGGGGCCCTGTCAGCCTCAGACTCTCCCACTGTTCCTCTGCCTCCCAACACCCCCCCACACCCCAGGCCTGGTGCCCCTGTTCAAGGCAGCTGCAGCCTTCCCCTGTGCCCCTTGGGCACCTGCCTGGGCAGGAACATCGTTCCACGGCTGGACCCCCACCTGCAGGGGGAGACGCACCCACCCCTCGCCTCCATGGGCCTCCCTGGGGCTGCGGAAACCGCCCATTACACCCAGCCGATAATGGTTCTTCAATTGAATTAAGAGAGTTCACGGGAAGCCCAGGCATGAAATCTGTTTCCGTGAAAGTCCAAATTTGGGACAGCGGTAGGAGCGGCGGTGGGGAGGGGCCGCGCATCCACCGAGGGAAACACCCCCGTGCATTTGTTTCCAATTGCCTTCCAGCAGGGCTCCCCCCTGCCCGCCAGAGACCTTGGGCGTGGGGCCAGACGCCTCGTTTGTGATTCTCTCTCATTAATGGGTAATTTCCCCTCGAGTGGGGGAGGAAGTGGGAAAGAGCCTTGGGGGAGGCAGGCAGCATGCGGCCCTCCCACGGGGAGCCTGGCGGACCCTCGTGTCCCCCCCGCCCCCGGGGTCCCCACCAACAGGCAGACACTGAGGCAGCAGGCAGCCGGGCTGCCACTCCATGAGTTCTGTGCTGTTGACGACGCCAGGAAATGGAGCAAAGGGACCAGGAACCCAGGGAAGGCACAGGATGGTCTGGTTTCCCCACAACCGGCCTCGGAGCCAACACCGGTCCTGGTGTGGGACAGGGACGGGGGATGGGGACAGAGAACGGGGCACAGGCCCTGGGCCGGAATCCTGGCTCCCCTCCATGGCCTCGGGCAGCTGCCTTGCCCATGCCGAGCTGCATCTGCGGAAAGTGCTCTCAGAGGAGGTATCGGACAGACCGGCATGAGGCTCCGCCACCTGTGACACCCGCACTTGAGGCCCCGGGGATGTCCTCCCTGCCCTCCACTCAGCACCCCGAGCCCCGCCAGCAAGGACATCCAGGAAACGGCTGCGGGGAGCCATGTGTGCATCCTGTGCTGGGGGAGGGTGAGGGAAGCCCCATGGGAGAGGCAGCAAGGGGCACGGGTGCTGAGGTCAGAGCCTCTGGGACATCGGGGGACACGGCTGCATCCCCCTACCTTGGGCAGGCCCACCGTGGAAACCAGGGGGGCTGTGGATTGTGTGACCAGGGCCAATGCCCTGCCGCCTATGGCCATGCTGGCCTGCAGATCCTGGGCTTCTGTGCCCCAGGGAGCTCCCCGTGGGACGAATGGGCGACGTTGCAGGGCAGCTCTTCCACCCGGGCCCCAGTCCAGCTCCAGGGTGGCCCAGCCGGGACTCCAGACAGGGGTACCTGGCCCAGAGCCCCCGGCAGAGCCACCCTTGCGGCCGCAGGACAAGCCGGGGCACGCGGGGGGGACGTGGGAGACCCGCTGTGGAAGGCAGGCTCCTCCCCGGGCCGGCCTGAGAGTGTGACTAACGGGCAAAACGTGAGGGTAATGGAAAGCAAACACGGGCGGCCGGGCCACGGGCTGTGGCCGCGTCAATCACTCGCTGCTGTTTGTCTAACCTCACCAAGTGTGTTTCTCTTGATTAGCAGAACACAGATAGGGAAGGAGATCTCCCTGCAGATGCTCCGCTGCAGGAATGCGCCCTCGCGGCAGGGCAGCAGCGGCAGCAGCCTCGGTGCAGAGGGGTGGGAGGGCCAGGCCGAGGAGGGAGGGGGACCTGTGAGTGCCACTTGGCGTTCACCTGGCTGGGCTTGGGGAGGGCCCTCTATAGGTGCCCTTGGAAGCTTTGTGGGCACATACCAGCACCAGGCTGCGCTCAGGGAAGGGTGGCACACTCTGGGATACAGCGGATACAGCCAGGATGAGGTGGGAAGGCCACGGATTCCTGCCTCTTAACCAAAATCAGCGTCCTCTCCTAGGCTTGTCCTCTCCCAGGGCCCTCAGCTGGCTCCTCGGTCCTTCCAGGTGCATCCCAAAGGCTCTGTGCCTGGGGAGTCCCCCTGCCCCCGAGCTGGGGCAGGGCCAGCATGCTCCTGAGAAGTGCTCTGCATGTCACTTTGAAACTACTCACCTTACTTCTGTAGTAGGAGAGTAGCTCTAAGTGGCTGCAAACGGGGTGTGTGTGTGTGTGTGTGTGTGTGGCTGTGTCTTGATAAAACTTTATTTGTATAAACAGGCAGTGGGTGGAGTCCCTGGTACTAGACTGATTGCAAAAAGTTCTTGAGGTTTGGGGGAACCCGGGTGGCTCAGAGATTGAGTGTCTGCCTTCAGCTCACGTCATGACCCACATTGGGTCCTGGGATCGAGCCCCACATTGGGCTTCCTGTGGGGAGCCTGCTTCTCCCCCTGCCTATATCTCTGCCTCTCTCTCTGTGTCTCTCATGAATAAATAAATACAATCTTTAAAAAAGTCTTTGAGGCTCTCCTGTGCCTGCACCCTCTGCAGGGTGCATGGAAAGGTAGGCTCTGGGAATCTGGGCCACCCCCTCGGGCTCTGACCCGGAGGAGCCAACAGTGTTCTGGATGCAAGCCCGAGCCGCGGGCACTGTGCACCTATGTCCCCACATCCTACCAAGGGCGCCTCTGGCCACACGCCGCACCTGCGCTGGCGTTGGCCTGGACCATCCGGCCCGGGGACCCCACGTCGGGTCTCCCTCCTGGAAAGCTCCCTTTCCTCCGCACACTGTGCTCTTTGGAAGGAAGTTGCTTTGTCAGCTCACACCTTAGGGTTGGGGACTTGTGCTCCTGGCCCGGAGGGCAGACTATCATAAATTATTTGAAATTCTCCCGCCTGGAAGGTTTGTGTCTCTGCCCATGTCCCAACTTGCTCAGTCATTTACTCGTGTCCATATGATCTCATGGATTGTTATCTTAGTCTGGGTTACAACCTGGTGCTGCACTCAGGATCCTGTGGCTCACATTGTTGCAGCTTTGGCCATGGGGAGCTCGTCCAGGCGGCTCCTGCATCTTTGGAACACCTGTCCCCTCCCTTGTGGGCACGTGAGTGTGTGTGTGTGTGTGTGTGTGTGAGCACGTCTTTACTTTCTGCCACTGCAGCGTCCCCCAATACGTTCCTTGCAGGTCTCGCCCTGGCCTTAGAACCACTCAGTTCCCCAAGGAGCCCCCGTTCTTCTTAGAGGCCAGGCACCCGGGTGATAGAAACCCACATCTGAGTGCTGCGCTCGCTGCCACTGGGGGGTCATTTGTCTCAGGCCCCCTCAGCTGACCAGGCCAAGGACAGACATACTCATGCACCTGGCATGCATGCACACATCTGTAAATGTTTCTATGGGGGCCATCATCTCTCTGGTCAACTTGAGCGGGTGCTAACAGCTCCCAGTTGCCTCCATCACCAGGCGGGGCCGTTACAGCCACCACCCCCTGCATATGTGTAACCTGCCACCAGTGGGGCTCCTGCCCACACCCCCTCGGCCATGGTGCATTCACCGCAGCAGGCAGGCAGAGACCCCGGGGACAGCCCTGCTGCCACAGTGCCCTGCTCAAGCCCTTGCCCTCGCCTTCCTGCAGCTTCCTGCAGGCCGCACCCTGCTCAACTGCAGCCCAGCCCCCACCCCGCCCTGCCCCTTCAGGGAGGTCGCATCAGGTGTTTGTAATGCAATCCCCTCCTCCAATCTCCTCCTCCGTTCCAGGATCCTTAACATCCTAAATGACTAAATATTTTTTTCACACATAAAGGTTCGCTCTCTGCTGTATAAAGTGCTGTGGGTGTGACAAATGTGCAGTGCCTTGTATCCACCAGTACAGAGTCCTCAGAGTGGTCGGATCACTGTAAGCACTCTGCGCACCCCGCTCATCCATCCCTCTCCTGACCCTGTCACCACTGACCTCTCCCACTCCTCCCTAGCCTTGGCTCCAGGCTGCCTGCCGTGCAGGTGGAGTCATCCTGTAAGCAGGGAATGTTACCTCACCACTTCCATCACCCTATCCTGCGCACCCATGGTCTCTGGCTGGTGACCTCTCAGCCCCCCGCCCCGCCTCATCTCTGTGCCTGGAAGCCCTGTACCACCCCTCTCTGACCTCACCTCCAGCCCATTTCTCCACTATTTCCTCTGCTCCACCTCCTCTCCACCTGCCTCCAGGACTTGGCACTGGCTGTTCCTCCTGCTGTTCCCACCACCGACTCCTCACCACTCAGTCCACTCCTGCTCTGGGTCTGCACTCATGTCAGTGCTTCCCAGGGGTGTCTGCTCCCCTTTCCTCCCTGTGCTTCCTAATGCCTCATTACCATTGGAGAAACCATACACATAAGACTTTATGGAGATAGAATTCGTGTAACATTCAGGCACCTGGGTTGCTCAGTGGTGGAGCATCTGCCCTTGGCTCAGGGCATGATCCCAGGGTTCTGGGATCAAGTCCTGCATCAGGCTCCCTGTGAGGAGCCTGCTTCTCCCTCTGCCTGTGTCTCTGCCTCTCTCTGTGTCTCTCATGAATAAACAAAATCTTTAAAAAAAAGGATTCATGTAACATTCAATTCACCCACTTAAAGGGTATAGTTCAATGGCACATTACATTTTTAATTATTTGTAAACTATGGTAATATACATAAAATTTTCCATTTTAACCATTTTATGTGGACAACCCCATGACATCAATCACACTCACAATGTGCAACTATCACAACTGTCTATTTCCAAGATAGTGACTATTATGAATAACCATTCAATGAGTATTAGCATACAAATATCCGAGTCCCTGTTTTCAGTTTTTTAAAAAGATTTATTTATTTATTTGAGAGAGAGAGAGCGTGAGCACAAGATATAGCACGAGCAGGGGCAGAGGGAGAGCGAGAAGCAGATTCCGCACTGAGCAGGGAGCCTGATGAGGGACTCGATCGCAGGACCCTGGCTCCTCAGGTCATAACCTGAGCCAAAGGCAGACGCTTTACTGACTGAGCACCCCCAGCACCCCTATATTCAGTATTTTTTTAAGAACCACCTAATAACAGTTGTCGCACCAACTTACATCACCACTAGCGATGTATAAGGGTTCCAATTTCTCCACATCCTCACCAATGCTTGTGATTTTCTGTTTTAATTATAGTCATCCTAGTAGATGTGAACGGGCATCTCATTGTGGTTCTATTTGTATTTCTCTAATATCTAATGATATTGAACATCTTTTTGTGTACTTATTGGCCATTTTAATATCTTCTTGGATAAGAGTCTTTTGCCCATTATTTGAGTTGTCTTTCTGTTGTCAAGTTGTAGGGGTTTTTTAAAAAACATATTCTAGATATTAAACCATTATCGGATATGTGATTTGCGATATATATTCTCCTATTCTGTAGGCTGTCTTTTCACTTTTTTGATAATGTTCTTTGATGCACAAAAGCTGTGAATCTTATTGAAATCCAATTTACCTATCTTTGAATTGTTCACACTTTTGGTGTCACATCTGGAATCCATTGCAAGAAACAAGAGAATGAAGATTTACCTTTGCATTTTCCTCTAAGAGTGTTATGGTTTCAGCTCTTACATTCAGGACATTGATCCATTTTGAGTTAATTTTATATGTGGAATGAGGTGGGGATCCAACTTCATTATTCTGCTTATAGAAATTCAGTTGTGCCAACACCATTTTTTGAAGAGACTATTCTTTTCTCAAAAACAGACTTGGCACCCTTGTCAAAAGTCATAGGTTTGTGGGTTTACTTCTGGACTCAAAGTTCTTTTCCATTGGTATGTACATCCATCCTTATGCTAGTAACACACTATTTTGTTTACTGTAAATTTGTATTCAGTTTTGAAATTGAGAACTGTGAGTCTTTCAAATTATCCCTCATTTCCAAGATTGTTCTGGATATTCATGGCTCCTCTCAATTAATGTAAAATTGAGGATCAGGTTTTTCATTTCTGCAGAAACAATGCTATGGAATTTTGATAAAGGTTGTGTTTTTGTGTTGAATCTGTAGAGTCTCTGGGTAGTATAGACATCTTAACAGTATTGAGCCTTTCTGTCAAAGAACACAGGACATATTTCATTTGTTTAGATCTTTAATTCATTTCGGGCAATGTTTTATAGTTTTTCAGTGTTTAAGTCTTTTACCTCCTTGGTTAAATTTACTACTTGGTATTTTATTCTTTTAGTCTTATAGATACTGTTATAAATGGTATTGCTTCCTTAATTTCCTTTTTTTAAAAAATTGTTCACTGCTGGTATATAGAAATACAACTGACTTTTATGTATTGGTCTTGTACCTTGTACATTTTTCCTAATTTTTCAATAAGTTCTAGTAGCTTTCTTATGGATTCTTTGGAGTTTTCTCTATAGAAGACCATACCATCTACAATAGAGATAATTTTACATCTATCCTTCTAACTTGAATGTCTTTTGATTTCTTTTTCTTGTCCAATTGCTCTGGCTAGTCCAGAGTAATGCTGCATATCAGTAGTGGAAGTGAGCATTCTTGTCTTGATCATAGGTTGGACCAGACTTTCACCATTGTATATGATGCTTGCTGTGGGTTTTTCATAAATATCCTGTGTCATGTTTGAGGAAATTCCCTTCTATTTCTAGTTTAAGGAGTATTTTTATCACAAAACAGTGTTAGATTTTGTCACGTCTTTTCTGCATCAGTGGAGATGATCATGTGGTTTCATTCTTTCCTTCTATTAATATGATGTATTACATTGATTTTCTTTTTTTTTTTTAAGATTTTATTTATTTATTCATGGGAGACACAGAGAAAGAGAGAGGCAGAGACACCGGCAGAGGGAGAAGCAGGCTCCCTGCAGGGAGCCTGATGTGGGACTTGATCCCAGGACCCTGAGATCACAACCTGAACCAAAGGCAGATGCTCAACCACTGAGCCACCCAGGCCTCCTAATTTTCTTATGTTGAAATAACTTTGTCGTCAGAGGGTAAATCCTATATGGTGTATAATTTGGTGTATAATCTTGTAAATACTGTTAGATTCAGCTTAAGTTGTTATGGACTTTATGTTGGCATCACCTCTCGACCACCACCAAATTCATATGTTAAAGTCCTAACCTTTAGTGAGATGGTATTTGGAGGGGGGCCCTTTGGAAGGTAATTGGGTTTAGATGAGTCTGAGGGTGGGACCCTCATCATGTGATTACTGTCCTTATTAAGGAGGAAGAGAGAGATTTCTCTTATTTTCTCTCCCCACCATCTCTCTCCCTCCCTCACTCCTTCACTCCCTCTCCACCGCCCTTGCCTAACTCGTACACTGAGGAAAGGCCATATGAGCACACAGTGAGAGAGGGGCCATCTGTAAGCCATGAAGAAGTCTCTCAACAGAACCCTAACCTACTAGCACCCTGATCTTGGACTCCCAGCCTCCAGAACTGTGAGAAAATAAATGTCTGTTGTATACCAAGACATGAGTATTTTTGCTGAAGATTTTTACATCTTTACTCATAAAAGTCAGTCTCTAATTTTGTTTTCTCATGATGTCTCATCTAGCATTGGTATCAGGGTAGTACTGATCTTACAGAAAGAGTTAGGAAGTGTTCACTGCTTGCTTTTTTTTTTTTTTTTTTTTTTTTTTTTTGAGAGAGAGAGAGAGAGAGCACATACATGGAGGGACGGGCAGGGGGAGAGAGAGAATCTTAAGCAGGCTCCATCTCACAACCCTGAGATCAAGACCTGAGCCAAAACCAAGAGTCAGATGCTTAACTAAGCCACCCAGGTGCCCCTGTCCTCTTGTATTTTTTTGGAAGAATCTGACAAGAATTGGTGTTAAATCTTCTTTAAGTATTTGGTAGAATTCACCAGTGGAGCTATATGGTCTGAATTTTTCTTTGTTTGGTATGTTGTGTTTTCTTTTTCAGTAGTCTCTAAGTATCTTCTGATTTCTCTTATTATTTCTTCTTGAACCCCTGGCTATTTAAGATTATGCTGTTTAATTTCCATATATTTGTAAATTTCCCAGATTTTCTCTGTTACTGATTTTTAGCTTCATTCTATTGTGGTCAGAGAAGCTACTTTGTATATTTATCTTTTAAAATCTACTGAGACTTGTTTTGTGGTCTAACATATGTTGTATCCCAGAGAATGTTCCAGAGAAAAATGTGTATTTTACTGTTGTTGGGTTGAGTGTTTTATATGTTTATTGGATCTAGTTGGATTAGAGTATTGTTCAAGTCCTCTATTTTCAGGATGCCTGGGTGGCTCAGTGGTTGAGTGATCCTGGAGTTCCAGGATCGAGTCCCACCTCAGGCTCCCCTGTGGGAAGAGGGAGCCTGCTTCTCTCGCTGCCTGTGTCTCTGCCTCTCTCTCTCTCTCTCTGTATATCTCTTGTGAATAAATAAATAAATCTTTAAAAGAAGTCCTCTATTTTCTTATTAATTTTCTGTCTATACATTGTATCTCTTATTGAAAGTAGAATTTTGCCGTTTACAATTATTAATGTAGACCTATTTCTTCCTTGAAATCTGACAAAGTTTGGAGCTGTTTTTTCCATCTTTATTGAGACATAATTGATATATAACAATGTGTAAGTTTATGGTGTATAACATTACGATTTGATACATGTATATTGCACAATGATTACCACCGTAGGGTTATACCTAACACCTCCATTACCTTACATAGTTATCCTTTTGGTAGTGGTGAGAAATTTTAGGACCAGAGCAACCTTCAAGTGTACGTTACAGTACAGTTAACTACAGTCATCATGCTGTACTTCAGATCTGCAGAATTATTCATCTTATAACTGGAAGTTTGTACCACCAATGACTTTCACATCACACACCATCCCACCCCTGACAACTATCAATCTACTTTCCCTTTCTAGCTTAGTTTTTAAAAGATTACACATATAAGAAAGTTCATACAGTTATTTGTTTTCCTCTCTCTGATTTATTTCACTTAGCATAATGTCCTCAAGATTCACCTATGTTGCTACAAATGGCAGGATTTCCTTCTTTTCTTTGGCTGAATAATATCCCTTTACATCAAGCACATTTTTTTTATCCGTTTGTCTGCTGATGGGCTCTTAGGTTGTTTCCATGTCTTAGCTGTTGTAAATTGTGCTGCAACAAACATGGGAAGGTGGATATCTCTTGAAAATAGTGATTTTGTTTCCTTTGGATCTATTTCCAGATGTGGAATCATTGGATTATATGGTAATTACATTTTTTAATTTTAAAGGAATTTACATATTATTTTCCATAGTGGCTGCATGAATTTACATGCACCAACAGTGCATGAGGGTTACCTTCTTTCCAGATTCTTATGAACACTTGTTGTTATTTCTTGTCTTTTTGATAATAGTCTAATATGTGTGAGGTGATGTCTTGTCATGATTTTGATTTGTATTTCCTTGGTGATTAATGATTGAGCACCACTTCATGTACCTCTTGGCCATTTGTGTGTCTTTTTTAGAAAAAAAATGTCTATTCGTGTTCTTTGTCCATTTTTTGATCAGATTTTTTTTCGCTTTTGGATTGTATATGTTCCTTAAATGTTATGTATATTAACCCCTTATCAGATACATGGTGGGCAAATATTTTCTTCCATTCCATACCTTGCCTTTTCATTTTCTTGATTACTTCCGTTACTGTGCAGAACATTTCAGTTTGGTGTAGTCCCATGTATTCATTTTTGGTCATTCCTTGTGCTCTTGGTATTAAACAAACAAACAAACAAACAAAATCATTGTGATGACCAATGTCTGAAGGTTTTTCCACATGTTCTCTTCTAGGACTTTTACAGTTTCAGTTCTTATATTTAAGTCTTTCATCCGGTTTGAGTTGATGTTTTGCTATGGTGTAAGATAGGGATCCAGTTTCATTCTTTTGCATGGGGATATCCAGTTTCCCCAACACCATTTATTGAAGAGACTCTCTTTTCCCCTATTGAGTATTTTTGTCATCCTTGTCAAGTATTAGTTGACCATCTATGCATGAGTTTATTTCTCAGGTATTGCTCTGTTCCATTGGTCTATGTGTCTATTTTTATGCCAGTACCATACTGTTTGGATGACTAGAGCTTTGTAATATAGCGTGAGATCAGGAAGTGTGATACCTCCAGCTTTGTTCTTCCTTCTCAAGATTGCTTTGGCTATTGAGCTATTTTATGGTTTTATACAAATTTTATGATTGTTTTTTCTATTTCTGTAAACAATGCCATTGGATTTGATAGGGATTGCACTGAATCTATAGATGGATTTGGATAGTGTGGGCATTTTAACAATATTAATTCTTCTAATTCATGAACACAAGACATATTGGCACTGACTTCTTGGCTTCCAAGGTTTTTGTTTTTTCTTTTTTAATTTAAAGTCAATTAGCCAATATATAGTACATCATTAGTTTTAGACATAGACGTCAGTAATTCATCTGTGGTGTGTAACACCCATTGCTCATCACATCATGTGCCCTCCTTAATGCCCATCACCCAGTTACCCATACCCAGCTTCCAAGATTTCTGATAAGAAATCAGCTGTTGATATTTTAAAAGATCCCTTGTATGTAATTAATCACTTCTCTTTTGCTTTGCTTTCAAGATTTTTTTCTTTGTCTTTGTTTTTCAGCAGTTTGATTACAATGTATTTCAGTGTGGGGTCTCTTTGAGTTTATCCTCTGAGCTTGTTGAGCTCCTTGGATTTGTAGATTTATCAAATTTGTGAAATATTTGGCTACTACTTATCCAGAGTATTCTTCCTACACCTTTCTCTCTCTCCTCTTGGTTTTGAGACTCCCATTATGCATATGTTGGCCCACTTGATGCATTCCACAGGTTCTTTACGCTTCACTCACTTTTCTGCATATTTTCTTGGTCTATGTTTCTGCTCTTCAGATTCAATAATTTCAATTGGCCTGCCCTCAAGTTTGATGATTTTTTTTCCTGCTCAAATATGCTGTTAAACCCCTTTAGTGAATTTTTATTTCAGTTATTGTACTTTACAGTTCCAGAACTTTTGTTTGCTTTCTTTCTATAATTTCTTTGTCTTTATTCAAAATCTCATATTGTTTATGTATTATTTTTTTCTGATTTTCTTTAGTTCTTTGTCCATGTTTAAAGTCTTTGTCATCTAGTAAGTCTGGTGTCTGGGCTTCCTCAGGAACAATTTTTGTCAATATATTTTTTCCTTTGAATAGATCTCTCTCTCTCTGTCTCTCTCATATGCCTTGTGATTTTTTTGTTGTTGTTGAAAAATAGACATTGATGTTATACTGTGGTAACTTTGAAAATCAGATTCTTCCTCTTTCTCAGTATTTGCTGTTTTGTTTTGATTGTTGAAAGATGTAGTTTTAGTAGTATATTTATTTAGGGACTTTCCCAAAGTATTTTTGCAAAGACTTTAATTTTTGTCATGTGTGCTTATTAAACTCTTGTTCTTTACCTCATGTTCAGCTAATATTTTGACAGAGATTTCCTCACATGTCAGGAACTTAAAGAAAAGGAGAGAAAAAAACAAACAAACAAACAATAAACAAAAGCAAACACCTCTCCCAGCCTTTTGAATTGTCTCTCTGCTGGGGTCCTCCAACACTTAGGCAGGCTTGCACTCAGCATCAGGATAATCCCAGCATGAAAGCTTATGATCTTCTCATGTTATTTCTGAGCAAGTATCTTGTCCTGGGTATTTGTGTGGCTTTCAAAGATCCTCTGTATTTTTGATGCTTTTGAATATTCTTTTTTTCCCAAAGAATCAAGAATCTCCCAGTTTTTCCTCTTGGGCCTTAGGCAGTTGTTATAGGTCTCAACCATAATCTTTGTCCAAACCATTTGTGGGTTGTTAGTTTGCCTTGCAAAACTAAAGGCAACACTCACCCCTTTTGTAGACTGAGGTCTGAGTCAGGGGAAATAGAGATGGCTTCCTTGCGTCAGTCCTCCAGGTGGCCCCCAGACCAGTTAGAACAGACATACACATTAATTCTCAAATAAGGTCTTTTTGCTCCCTTGAATCAGGGACCAGAACTTCAGACTTGGAATTTGGGCTGCTGCCATGTGAAGACTATCACCACACCAGAGAAGAGGTAGGTAGGCCAAAGGCAAGTAAAATGCCCCAGAGCTTTCCTGCTGTTCTCAAGTTGTCTTCTTCTTGATTTGTTTTTTATTTGGTTGGCGTAAACCTTTGACTGCTTTCCAGAGTTCTGACAGTTTCTGCTTGTTTCTCGATGTTTCTGTAAAGGGACGGACATTTGGAGCTCCTCTGCTGACTCCCTGTCATCATGCATTCTTAATCTCGTTGGATTATGTCTATCAAGCCCTACTCTTACTGGTTCCCTCTTTCCACAAAGATCTAGCAGCTGTTGCCAGAGCCCTTCTTGGTGATGGTGAGCTGAGCATAATACAGTGTCCAGATTCATAGCAGTTCCTCATCCTTATTGCTCCAGAGAGGAAACATCCTCTGAATCCTTCCTGGGAGCATAGTCAGCAGGAGGGTTCTCAGGACTTAGGAGACGTTGTTTCAAGCACCCTAACTTCTCTAAGTGTCTGATCCCAACCACATCACCAAGCCAAAGTGTTCTGACATCTGCATCTCATTCAGGCAGACCACCATTTCTTCCAAGCTTCCAGGAGCTGTCCCAATGAGGCATTAAGACCAGCTCCGGGCACCCTAACTGGTGTGGTCTTAGTTTATAGCTCAGGCTGCTATAATCAAATGCCACAGGATGGGGGTGCCTAAGCAGCTCCAGGAGGGGGTACAACCTGGCTATCACCATGGGTCAGCCCTGGAGACCCTGCGAAGAGGGTCTTAGCAGTTGTTATAGGTTTTGGGACTCCTGACCTTCTGGCCTATGCAACAGTAAGAGGATGATTTTTTGACCCCCCTGAGGACTCAGGGTGAAGCTGAGAATTCAGTCTTCCCTGTGGTTTGGCCACTCTCAGCTCCTCCCAGTCCACTGTCCAGCTGTAGGCAATGAGAGGCTTTTAACACAGTCACGAGGCCTGGTGTACCCTGCAGGGAGACAGATGGACAGTCCTCCAGAGCCCTCTGGTGGGGATGAGGGACTGAGTGGCCATATTGCCCCACTTTGTTGAATGAACAAAAGGACATTGAGATGTTCCCTGTTGGGGTCACTTACTCATCTGAGCACACCTGCCTCTTCTGCTTCCGATACCCAACTATGCACATCCCGGCTTGGAAAAGAAGATGCTCTGAGTCCTGGGGTTGGCTGGCAGGAGGTGCTGAGGAAATCTTCCTGGAAGAAGAGTTAGCAAAGAGGATCTCTTACATAAAGACAGCAAGTAAACCATCCTGCAGCAGCAAATGGGGATCCCTTTGCGCCAGAGGCCAGGAGAGGCTGTGAGTCTGGTGGTGTTGGGATGACCCTGTCCCCTGCCAGCTCGGTTGGTCAGGGGAGTCATCAGCCCCTGGACTTCAGTTTCTGCACCCATAAGAGGAAGGAATTCCTGAATTGGAGCAGGTTGTCAGAGGCGCCTGGGCTCAATCACAGGGTAAGCGTGTGACTGTGGCCAGGCATCATAGCCTCACACATTGAGTTCCCTGTTTGGGAGCCCCAGGGCCACTGGGAGGGCTGAGAACCATGTGAGTGTATATGAATGTGTGTACGTGTGTGGTATGTGTGTGGCAGGGTGTATGTGAGGGTCTGTGTGTGCCTATGTGTCACATGTATATGTGGTGTGTACATGGGTACATGTGTGGTTTCTATGCATGTGGTGTGTATATATGTGTACATGTTGTGTGTATACACGTGTGGTGTGTGTGTCTGTGAGTCATCCCTTACCCTCCTGTTCTCTCCCAGGTGAACCCTACAAGCTGCAGGACCTTGGCTGGGGCAGGCAGTGGCCATGCCCCTGGGCCTGTCCCCTTAGACTGCTTCTGCCCCAGCGCTGGCCTCTTGAGTAGCAAGCAAACAGGTGGAGCCCAATGTCCAGGGCCTGGTCTGGGGCTCTCAGAGGAGGAAAGGCAGGACACAGAGGACAGCCTGATGGTTGGCTGGCGTTTCCTCCCCACGGGGGCAGTCCATCAGGGCAGGGCTCCCTGGCAGCCACCTCCACTAGTGTGCGGCAGACGTAGGAGCTCTGGCTCATCCTTGGCCCTCGCCATTGCCAGGCCAGGAAAACGGGAGGGGCTCACAGCAGAACGTGGCCTTGTCCCCCACGTGCTTTCCAGAGGCCTCCACCCACAGCTTCAGTGCACAGGGAGCCCAGGTTTTGATGGTGAGGGCTCTTTCCCTACAAATGTGCCACTTCTCAGGTCCCAGAGGCCTGCTCCAGCTCAGAGCCAGGACTCCTGGTGGGAGCAGGCAGAGGAACCTGGCAAGAGCCAGCCCTATGGTATAGATCGCATCCCACCACACACAGCCTGAAGCAAAGTCCGGGAAGCCCCAGGAGCTCCCAGGCTGGGTGCCACCCTCATGCCTCACTTGGACAGTGGTCACAGGTTTGTGCCTTTTATGCATAAATTGTGATTATTTGTGTGTGAAATGCTAATTGTTTTCATCTGGGTGAGTTAACCAGAGCCCCAGTGCCTGTTCTGGGCCCCACCCCAGAGGCCTGCTCTGACGTGCTTACTGTTGCTGTTTGTCTGGGGTCTGTCCCCTGAACACACAGTGTTTTATGCAAGAGAGTTCTTGATTTGGGTTATTACATTTTCCACTCAGCCCTGTGTCTGTGAGGCTCATCCCTGTCTCCTGGTGCTGTTCAGCCCTCTGAGCTGTGTGTGCTGCATGCACCCCCTTCCCCGGCCACCTCTGGTCTCAGCCCTCCTGGTCCCCCCAGGACCTGTGTGAAATGGGGACACTCTTGAAAGTAGCAGACGCCCTTAGTGTCCCAGCAAACTCAGAATGGAGTCCCAGTAAAGACCCCCATGTCCTATGGCTTTGAGCCAATGGCAGCCAGGCCCCTGGGGAAACGTCTGAGATAAAAGTGGGTTCTGGAACTGAAAACCCATAGGGCTGGTGTGATAATGAAAACACACATACACAAGTACACACATATATACATGCATAGACTCACACATGTACTTCAAACACACACAGTATAAGCACACACATACACACAGACTCATACTATTCACATGCAGAGATGCACACAAAGCATTGTACACACAATATAAATATGCATGTGCACATATCCACACACACTTGAATGCACATACATTCATAGGCACACAACACACACACGCAGGAACATACCCACGCCCACTGCACACACCTAGTGCCAAGCACTCTGCTTCATCACACTGATGACGTCTGTGGGAACTCATGACCATCCAACAGATGAGAAAGATGAGGCCCATGAGGACTGATGGCCTGTCCTCACAGGGTGCTGTCTGGGGGACTGGGGCAGCACGTTCTGGCCACAGGTTCCTTGAAGGAACAAGGGGTGATCTCAGCTTTGTTTTGGGGAATTGGAGAAACAGGTAACACCCCCAATGTGGGAGGAGGAGGTCTTGCGGGATTCCTGGTCAGAAGTCAGAGGCCGGGGTGGGGACACGCTCCTGAGGAAGTGGCCTCCAGAACCGAGGGGTGTCCGCCGGAATGCCCCCATGGGCACCAGTACTTTGAGGGCTGGGGCAGGCGCCCAGGGCCCCCCAGGAGAGGCGGCCCCAGACTCTGCTGGCCTCCAGGGATGAGGGATGAGGGACACGAGGGGATGGTGCCTGGACCTGGGCCCCTCAGGAAATCACTTTCAGATCTCCCTCCAGCTCACTAACGTAAGTGCTGCTGGAGAATTGCCTTTTACCTAAATTGCCTCAATTTTCAATTTGCTTGACATTTGAGCAGCACGAGGCCTTCTGGCTCCCTTCCTGGGGCAGCTGCTGCATGGGACATCCCAGAGCCCAGTGAGTGGGGTGCAGGGCACCTAGGGGCCAGAGGTGCCACAGGGAAGGGTGCAGATCCCCCAGCACTCCCCAAGTTGCTACATGCACCCCAGCCTCGTCCCCCAGCCTGGAACCCCCCCATCACTTCCCACCCCAGGCTCCTCCACAACACCCAGCCGGCCCCCCTGGGCTCTTTTACTGCTGAGGTGAGGAGTTTGCAGGACTGAGCAAGGAGCTCACTTGCCCCACAGACAATGTCCATGTCAGGGAGGGACCCCAGAAATAAGTGGACTGTGTGTCCCTTGTGGAGGAGGGTGCAGGGAGGGGAGGGAAAGGGAGGAGGGGCTGAGGGGCTGAGGGCTGAGGACGGGAGCTCCCGCAGATCTGGATAGCAGGTAGAGGAAGGGCAGAGGCTGCTCCAGGCCTGTGTCCTCCAGGCCAGGGCAGGTTTCAGGGCAGGGGATGCGCTGCTGATGCAGTCCTGGGCGAGAGACAAGTGGGGGTGAGACACAGGGAGAGAGGGGGAGGAAGACAGACCCAGCAGCTAGGGGAACTCCCTGCTCTCCCCCAGGAGGAACCAAGAGGAGGAAGGAGGAGGAATAGGGATGAGAGAGAAGGGAACAGAGGAGGGAGGTGGGGAGAGGGGCAGGAGGGGAGGCAGGAGGGGAGGAGGCAGGGGAGGAGGGAATGAGCAGGGTGAGGAGAAGGGGAGGGAGAAAGGGGGGAGAAGGGGAGGAGGTGGGGGGAGGAGGGAGAGAGAAGGAGGGCAGGCGGGAGGCGGGAGGGGGGAGGCCAGCCGCCTGCGTCCCCCGGGAGCCCTGACCCCACTGGGCGCCCGCGGCCCCCCTCCGGCCGCTCAGGTTTCGGGGCTGCGGAGGCAGATTGGGTAACGGGGCATGTGCTCCGCATTACCGAGAAAGCCTTAAAAAGCCCTCGTTTATCGCTGTTTACGTTCCGTGATTGAGAGGAGAATTCACCAAGACCAAAGGTTACTGCTGGTGTTTCTGTGACCAATATTGCCTCCAACTAAAGCAATTAGCTTCAAGGAAAGGCGCGTGGTCGTCGGGGCTCTCAGGAGCCCCCGGGTGCGCGACACGCCCCCGCCCCGCCGATCCGCCCCCGCCCCGCCGGGTCACGTGCCCCGGGCCTCGGTTTCCCTCTCCGTGGCACGGGGACCCCAATTCGGAGCTCCCACCGGCCGCGCACCTCACTTCCTCGGTTCAGTCCCGGGGCCTGTGCCTCTGGCTCTTCTCCTGAGGCTGTTTCTACTCAAATTCGCCGTTAAAATCCCAAGACATTTATGGAGAAAGCTGGACGGGTAATTAGCAGATGCGCTCCTTCCGAGGAGGGCGACGTGGCCGATCCGTAGCGTGTGTCTGTCTGTCCCAGGCCAGGCCGTGCGGGGGACGGCTGCGGCCAGGGGCTGGGCGTGCCTCAGTCTCCCCGGCTGTCAGCAGCGGGGTGATGGAGCGTGCGCGGCGCCAAGCGCTTAGAGCAGTGTAGGCAGTGTAGGCAGTGTAGACCGGCGAGCGCATTCCCGCAGCTGCCACCAAGAATCCGGAGGACTGGCCAGCGGGTAGGGCTGCAGGGAGAGAGGCGGGGCAGGCGCTCCCCTAGGGAGGGGATGGAGGCCAGAAGCTGCTCTGGGGGTGGGGTGGTCCCGCCACCGCTTCCCACCCCGCCCCCACACCTCCTGCCTAAGTCACTTAAGGAGCTGCCACCGTGCCCCCCCACCATAGCACGTCTCCACCTCGCGGTAAGCTGGGGTGCCAGCCCCGGAGCGCCCCAGCTCTGCCCCTCACTCCCTGGGCACCACACAGCGGGAACCTCTCGCGACAGAGGACTGGGTAGCTGTCTGCCTCCTAGGGTCAGAAGGCCCGGGGGCTAGACAGGCGCACGCTCAGAGGTGGGCTGCAGGAGCGTGGCCCCCAGGGGTAACACCCGCCGGGAGGGGCCGGGCCAGGCCCGCGCAGGGGTCACTCGGAACACGGGACCTCTCCCCGCAGGACTGGAAGCAGCGCCCAGGCTCCTCCCTGCAGAGGTCCCAGGAGCCCAGGGCTCCTGCTCTTACACTTCGCTGGCCGGGGCTGACCGAGGGTGGGTGGGCAGATGGTCCCCGGTTGGGCCAAGGTTAGGGCAACGGGCTGCAGGGAGACAGGAGTCCGGCGGGCCAGTGCTCTGAGCTCCATCAAACCATGAGCCGGGCGGCCGGGCTCCAGGCCTATAGGGACACAGGCTGCGTGTCCTCCACAACACGAGGACTTCGGGGCTCCCCCAGTTGGCCAGTTGTCTGTCTGTTCCTCCCCTGTGATCACCCCACTTTACTGATAAGGCACCGAGGCTCAGAGGGGACATGAGGGCATTCAATGCTTCAGTAGACACTTGCCAAGTTGCTGGATGGTTTCGGGGCTTCTTCATATCCCTGTGACCCTTCTGGGAGCACGGCCCGCAGGGGAAGCCCACCTGGCCCCTCCTGTCTTCTCTGACTGCAGGGTCAACGGCATCCCAGCTCATGGGGTCCAGAACCTAGTCCAGGACCCGGTCCACCTGCACCAGCCCTGACACTGCCTCTCTGCCGTCTGAGGAGGGGGGGCGGGGGGGGGGGACACAGGACAGTAGTGAGGGGCACACCCCAGGCTCCCATCTCCCCACTTTCCCGCCAGACCTGTGAATCCTCCTGGCCAGGCCATCTTCAGCTGCTCCTGGGTACACCCAGTCCAGGGTACCTGCAGTGTCCTCTGCTCCTCTGGTCAGTGACCACCACCCCTGTAACCTGAAGACACCCTGAGAGAGATCCCACAACCCCTCACGCCACCCTGCTTCTACCTCCAGAGAGACCAGCTCATTCTTCAAGGACGCCACTCACCCTCCACATAAAGCGCCCATTCTTCCCGGCGTGGGGCTAGGTGGGAAAATATTTTCCAAAGGTCAGTTTTCCAATTATACTTAAAATTTGGAAGCTTTTTTTTTCTTTCTTTTTTTTTTTTTTTTTTTGCCTCCCGTCGGTGCAGCCACGTTCTGCTAATTTCATAAAGATACCATTTAGCTGAGGTAGGTGGGATTCTGGGCATCAGAACAGCTTCCCAACGTCAACAGCCAGCCCTAACCGTAACCACCGACTTCCCATCATTTGTGGGGAAAAAAACGTTTCTCTCCCCAAAAATTATGGCCTGTAGGAATCAGACAACATCCCCATTGCCCGGCGGGAAATTACAGAGATTTTCTTGCATACTTAACGTTAAGCCATGTTTATAAAGTCCTGCTCTGTCTTAATGACCTGCTCACGGTCTGCTGGGGAAGCAGGATGTTTGAGGTCGCTCGGGGCCTGGGACACAGGTGAGCGCCCGTGTCATAGGACAGTGCTCCCGGGGTCTGGCGTGCAGCTGAGGCCTGTGTTGGGGGACGGGGCAGGGGGCACAGGACTGTCTTGCCCGTGTCCCCTCGAGTGCCAACAGGATGAAGGGGTCATAGGCACAAAGTGGGGACTTGGCCCAGATGCCCCTCCTCTCCCCCACCTCTGCCTCCATGGGCCCCCATGGGACTGGGGAACCTGCCTGTCCCCACACTCCATTCTCCACCTTAGCTGGACCTTGTCCCTCCCCATGCAAACCTTCAAGGTCCTTGCATGTCTGAGAGGGATGGGCGCCTCCCGGAAGCCTGCCAAGCCGCTCCCCCTGGCAGGTCACTTGGCCCCTCCTGCCTAAGATGGGGGCACCAAAGTTGCTGAGGGTGCCAGATGAGGCGAGGGATGGAGAGGATTTCAGAAGCCACGGGGAAGGTAGGGGAGCCGTGAGGGGGCCCAGGGGTGTGTTCCCCTCCCACAGGAGGAAGGCCTGTCTTTTCCCAGGGTGGAGAGGGGGCAAGCTGCAGGATAGGATGCAGCCCCCCTCCCCTCCCATCCCTGCAGGCCCAGCTGTCCAGGGATGAGGAGCCTGCAGACACACAGGCCAGAGCTGAGCTGAGGAGGAGGAGAAGCAACAGTGGGAAGGTGGAAGCAGAGGACAGACTGTAGCCAGCAGGGCAGGAGCAGTGAGGGCACAGGTGCCATGAGGGGTGGGGCCCATCCCTTACTACCCAGCCCAGTGTGTGAGGTGGGGGTGGGGGTGGGGACAGCAGTCTCAGCTCCAGCCAGTGGGCCTGATGGCACCAGCCATTTCAAATTTTAAAAGCTAAGAGTCTAGTTTTTAAAAACTTCATGTCCCAGGATGCCTGGGTGGCTCAGTAGTTGAGCCTCTGCCTTCAGCTGAGGTCATGACCCCGGGGTCCTGGGATTGAGTCCCACATTGGGCTCCCTGCAGGGAGCCTGCTTCTCCCTCTGCCTATGTCTCTGCCTCTCTCTCTGTGTCTCTCATGAATAAATAAAATCTTAAAAATAAATAAATAAAAATTTCATATCCCAATTTTCCAAGTTTGGTGACTTATTTCATGTTTTTAAACCGTGGGCATCACAAACCACACACCTCCCATCCTTCCCCTCACTCCCATGCTCCAGCTACCTCTTGTCCCTGCCTTAGGGTCTTTGCACCTGCTGTTTCCTCTACCCAGGACACCCCTGACCCAGCAAAGGCCCCCCACCCTGGAGAGAAGGAGGGCCCTGACCTGGGGCTGAGGTCCCTGGAAGCCCCTCCTGCCCTACCCCTCTGCCCTGTAACCCTATCTTGTTTTGCCTACAGGTGACTGGGTTTACCAAGCCTGTCTGTTCAGCTATCCTAAAGCAGACCTGAGCTGAGCCTGTCTATAGGATGGCAAGGAGGTCGATGTGTCTGGGTACAGGCATGAGGGCTCCAGTGGGGCTGGTGAGGCCATAAGGCCTGTGGGCAGAGTGAGGAGCTGGGATTTTATTCTAGGGAGTCATTGAAGGATTGATGCAGACCCTGTGGGGTATGGAACAAAACCTGTGTCCTCGGCTTCCAGGTGGTAAAGACATAGAGAACAACTCATTTCTGTACAAAGGCTCTAAATGCGTAAGATGAAGGGGGTATGGCCTTCAAAGAGCTAAGACCCTAGAGAGGCAAATAGGATAAATACTAATTCTCCTCTTTATGCATCCACCCACCCATCCACCCACCCAGGGATATCCCTGCAGGGTTTGACTCCACTGCCTTCTTGATTGCCTGGACACCTTTCAGGCTGTCCGTTGCTCAAACACTGGGTGAGGAAGAAGATAGGAAATAAAGAAACAAGGCTCATGGGACACTGATACTATAGCCTGGACCATGGTAGGGACTTCAAAGAAAGGACTTCTTCCTGTTTCTCAAAACTACCGTAGGACAGAGGGATTATCTGCTCTATTTTTCCCAGAAGAAAGTGGAGATTAGAGAGACCACACGGCTTACTCGAGGCCAGAGAACCACTAAGTGACTGCACCAGTATCCATAGTGAGGCTAGCTCATTTCAAATTCCCAAACTCCCCAGTGCAAAGTGGGGGTTCAGGGCAACCCATGTAACTACTGTTAGGCAAGCAGCCTGTAAACCAGCAGGCAAGCTAGCACTGTCTGCACTAGGATTTTTTATGCCATCATTTAAAAAATTGATATAAAAATAATACATGTACAGGTTTAAAAAAATAGTTCAAATAGAAAAGATGGAACCATAAAGAGGAAGTCTTAACTTCCAGCCCCAATCATGATGAAGTGCTTTCGTGTAAGATTTACCCTGTCCCCACAAGCAACTATGAAACTAGACAACGTCTATGTGAGGCAACTGCTCAGGCAAGAGTCATCAGACAAAGCAGGGCTGTAACTCGAGCTCCACATTCTGGCTTCACGCCTGATGCACTCACCCGACTGTGGTACAGGGTTGGAGAACCTAAACAGACAGCTCACTGGGAAGAGGGAACCTGCTAGTGCTCAGGACTGCGGAGGTAGCTAGAGCTGCAGGGCAAGGGCTGGAAGGAGGAAGCGATGTAGAGACGCACCAGAATTCCGCAGAGAGTACCTCTGAGTCTTAGCAGAATACTGGCTGTAGGTGCACAGGGCTGTGCTCCGCTAGGTAAGCAGAGAGCAGCCAGGGCAAGCTGAGAGCTGGATGGGGACCTGGGAGGTTGCACAATGCTGAGGACACTGGTGCTCTGCTTCGCAGCGAGGGGTTACTCTACACCCACCCAAAACACCTACCAGCAAACCCCAACAGGATCACATTCATTGGCCAGTAAGCTAACTGCCTGTAGGGAAAGTGGTCAGCTCTCTCTAAAGACAAATAACATCTTTGAAATGCAACCAAAAATTTTAATCTAGAATTCTATGGCCAGCACAAAATCACCCCTTAAAAATAAAAGGAAATAAGGACATTTCATGCAAACAAACCTGAGATAATTCATGTACAGGCAGGTTTAAACCAGTGCAAATGTTAAAGGAAGTTCTTCTGACTGAAAGGGAATAATATCAGGTGCAAACTTACTTACATGAGCAGTGAGGAGTACCAACAAGGACAAATGTGTGAAAAAAAAAAAAAAAGGACAAATGTGTGGGAAATAGAAAGGACGTTGAAGTACCACTAGAGAAAGAGAATGGATTCATAATGATAAAAGTGGACCCTTTAGGAAGATACAGACATTCTAAACATTAATGCACCTAATAACAGATGTTCAAAATGCAGAGAAGCAAAAACTGAGAGAACTAAAGAAATAGGCATATTCACAGAGATTTAACCTCCTTTCCAAGTAACTGATGAAAAATAGACAATCCAATAAAGAATATGGATGATCTGAACATCACAAATCACACTAACCTAAATGAAACCCACAAAACACAATACTGAGGAATACACATTTTTAAAATGCACATGGAAATTCAGCAAAATGAGTCATACTCAATGAAAAAGCATTTTGCAATAATACAGTATGTTCTCTAGACACTAGTAGAGATGAAGAAATCCATAAGAAGCTAATAAGAAAATCCTCAAATCTTTAAAAGGAACACACATCTAAATAATTCATAGGTCAAAGAGGAAATCACAAAGGAAATCAGAAAATATTTTGAAGTGAAAGTTAAAACAAAACCTATCATAATATGTGGAAGGACAAAAGTCAAGCTTAAAGGAAAATTTACAGGGACCCCTGAGTGGTTCATTAGTTGAACGTCTGCCTTCGGCTCAGGGCGTGATCCTGGAGTCCCACATCGGGCTCCCTGCAGGGAGCCTGCTTCTCCTTCTGCCTATGTCTCTGCCTCTCTCTCTGTGTCTCTCATGAATAAATAAATAAAATCTTTTTAAAAAGAGAAAGATTTACAGCTTTAAATGCCTACAATGAATTATCTAAATTCCATCTTAAGAATTTTAAAAAGGACAAATTAAATCAAAATAGAAAGAAGGAAATAAAGACAACAGCAGGAATCAATAAAGTAAAATATGAACAAACCATAGAGAAAGATCAAGAAAATACAAAATTGGTTATTTGAAGGATCAATAAAACTGAAAAAACCCTAGCTAGCTCAATTAAAGAAAAGAGAAAATACAAGTTGCTGTTATTAAGAGTGAAAGAGGAGATGTAATTACAGGTCCTGAAGACAGTAAAACAACAATAAAGGAAAGTTATGGACAACCTTATACCAATAGATTTGACAACTTAGATAAAATGGGCAGATTCCTTCAAAGGCATAAAATTCCATAATTCACATGCATGTGCATGCACACACACTCACTCACATATGTTATACATGAGTAGCACTACACTTATAAAACTTTGAAATTTCCCCACAAAGAAAGGTCTAGGCTCAGGTGGCTTCATTAGTGAATTATATCAAATATTTAAGGAAGAAATAATACCAATCTTAGACTAATTCTTTCAAAAAATACAGCAGGAAGAAAAAATTTCTAACCATTCCATGAGGTAATCATAACCTTAATAACAAAACTAGTGAAGGACGTTATAGGAAAAGGAAATTATAGACCAATATTCCTTAAGAATATAGGCACAAAATCATTAACAAATATTAGCAAATCAATTGCAGAAAAATTGTGTGTGTGCATATGCATGCACATGCATATATGTTAATACTAGAAATGCAAAATGCTTTAATATTTTAAAAACACTACATTTTGCCACATTAACAATGAAGGAAAAAATATATTATCACATAAATAAATGAAAAAAATTTTGACAAATTCAACACCTATCCGAATCCCATGATTTTGGGGGACAAAAAAAAACTCTTAGCAAAGAGCTTTTGGAACAGAAGGAAACTTCCTCAGCCTGATAAAGGGTATCTATAAGAAACAAAAGTATTTTCATTCTTCAGTTAACACATTGTGTACATAGAAAAGGCTAAAGAATTTACAAAAAAAAAAAAATCTACTGGAAATAATAAATGAATTAGGCAAGATTTCTTGATACAAGGTCATCAGACAAAAATCAATTATATTTCCATATAAAAGCAATGAACAATTAGAATATGATTCTTAAAAAAAAAAAAAAGTCAGTACTATCTATGTAGCATCAAAAATGTACAAAGATGGGCAGCCCGGGTGGCTCAGCAGTTTAGCGCCACCTTCAGCCCAGGACCTGATCCTGGAGACCCGGGATCGAGTCCCACGTTGGGCTCCCTGCATGGAGCCTGCTTCTCCTTCTACCTGTATCTCTGCCTCTCTCTCTCTCTCTCTCTCTCTGTGTCTCTCATGAATAAATAAATAAAATCTTTTTTAAAAATGTACAAAGACTAGGGGAAAACTTAGCCAAAGTTGTGCTGGGCTGGTATACTGGAAACTACAAAACATTGCTAAGAGAAACCAAGGAAGATCTAAATAAATGTGGGTGGATACATATCATATTCTTGGGTTGAAAGACAACATCGCTAAGATGTTGATTCCCAAACTGATCTAGAGATTTAATACAATCTCAATCAAAATCTCGCAGCCCCTTTCTTAGAAATTGTCAAGTTTCTTCTAAGATTTATGTAGAAATGTGAAGTACCTAGAATATCCAAAGCCATCTTGGAAAGTAAAGAAAGATTGATGGACTTAACACTATTTAATTTCAAGACTCATTATGGTATTGGCAGAAGGATGGACAAACTGATCAATGGAATAGAAATGGTTCTGGAGTAAACCGAACCTTACAGGGTTAACTGATTTTTGACAAGAGTGCCAAAGGAATTGAATGGAGAAAGAAAAAGGCTTTTTAACAAATAGGTCAGGAACAACTGTGTTTTTACATGAGGAATCACTGTCAGTCACCAAGATAGCAGTAGCAGTCTTAGGTGAGAGCTGAAGTGTGCTAGTAACACCTGGCTGTGGCCACACCATATGCCAGGCCTTAAGATGTTCCTGCCTACCATATGTGAGGAGATAAAGATACCCTGGGAGAAGAAACACTCAGGACAAAGCTTTGTTCAGATACAAAAGGGGCCAGAAATAGGTCCTTCCTCCCCAGGATGAGATGGTCATAACCCCCATGCAGAACCCTTCTTGCCAAGTCTCCAACAACCCTGAGCCACAAGTCTGGGGCAATGGCTACAAAAGCAGAGACCTTCCTGGACCATGAATCATGAGTCAAATCCCAATGTGCCTGGCTGGAGACCTTCTGGTCTCTCTCTTCTTGCTTGACTCCATGCTCATCTCAGAGTCTAATCCAGCCCCTTCAAACTCCAGCTTTTCAGTCCACCCTCTATGTCTCCCAAAGTAATATTTTTTATGAAAATTAACTTATATTAAATAACGAAAAGACTTCTACTTCTGACCAACAGAGAGTAACAGAGTCCAAATTTACCCTCCCACATGAGACAACCAAAAAACAAATAGCATGTATGAAACAACGTGTTTTTTTTTCCCCAAGACATAAGACATTGAACATCAGACAATGAAGGAAAGTGATTGATCTCTAAGAGCCAGGAAACAAAGGAGGTGACCTATGATTACTCCAGTTTACTTCCTCTGATAGTTTCCAGCTCATGATGCAGGGAGAGGGAAAAGATAGAGTACAGTGGGTGCATCAGAGTACACCCATCAGAACATGAGTTGAGTGACAAAGCTGAGACCAGGGAGACCAAATGGCAAGAGTCATCAGACAGGGTACTAGAGAGTAGAGACCTGCATGGAGAAAGAATGTCAGAGGGCTGCCTTCAAGGATGTAGCAGAGTATGGGCCAGCATATGCATGTGAAGAAGCTATCCAAGGATGGAGAAAGAGCCACCTGAGAGGATTAGAAGCTCTCCCAAGACCAGGAAGAGTGCCTGTTCCCATCAGCTAGATTGGAAACCTCATGATTCACGGGGCACAGTGGAGAATACAAGAAAAGTCTTGTCTTGTCAGTAGGGAGTCATTTGCCCTAGACCGAATGTTGTTGTGGCCCCACGTAATAAATCTTAAAGCAAGACTTCAAATCATAAAACTGTTTCCAAGTAATTTTACTGTGTTCCAGAATGAAGCACAATAATATTTGTAGGAATACAAAATTATTCAGTACCGAACAAGGTAAAACTCACAATGCCTAGGATAAAAAATAGAAAGAAAAGAAAAGAAAGAAAAGAAAAGAAAAGAAAAGAAAAGAAAAGAAAAGAAAAGAAAGAAAAGAAAAGAAAAGAAAAGAAAAGAAAGAAAAGAAAAGAAAGAAAGGAAGAAAGAGAAAGAGGAAAAAAAAAGAAATTACCAGGCATTAAAAGCAGTAGGAATACACAACCCACAATGAGGAAAAAAGCTAATTAACCAAAACTGACCCAGATGATATATGAATAGTAACTTTCTGAAGTTTAGGAGACTTAAGATGAAATTGGATTCAAGTACAAAGTGAGACTTTCTTTGTATTTATGATTGCATTCAATTCACATATGGACATAATAGACTCATATTACATTTCTAGGAATATTTTTCACTTTTTCAAATTAATTCAAAATAAATATATATTCTTTTCAAAGATTAAAAAAAAACTGATCCAGAAGTGAAAACTATATTAACATTAGCAGAGAAGAATATTAAAGCAGTTATTGTATTCTTTATGTTTAAAAAGTTAGAGATGTGGAAGATATAAAAAAACCCCAAACCAAAATTCTTTTCTAAAAAATAAAAATGAAGTTGAAGGACTAATACTAGCTGATCACATGACTTAGCATAAAACTACAGTAATCAAAACAGTGTGATATTGGCACAAAAATGGTAAAGATGTCCAGAAATCAATTCTCACAAATATATAAATATAGTGAGTGGACTGTTAACAACAGTCAAAGGCAAGTCAGGGAAAGAAGGATAATCTTTTCCACAAATTATGCTGAAAAAATTGGATATCAGTAGGGGATAAAAATTGAAGTTCCATCCAAAATTCATATCTTCAAATTGAACTAAAAATGGATCTATAGTTAAATGTAGAGCTCCAAATTATAACACTTTTAGGAGAAACCTTATGATCTTAGGATAGGCAAAGATTTATTAGCTACAGCACCAAAGCTATATAAAACAACAAGTTGATAACTTGGAGTTCATCAAAAGACATCCACTTTGCAATAGATACTTTTTTTTTAATGAAGATTTTTTTAATGCATTCATGAGAGACACACAGAGAAAGGCAGAGACACAGGCAGAGGGAGAAGCAGGTTCCATGCAGGGAACCCGATGCAGGACTCGGTTCATTGATCCCAGGTTCACGACCTGAGCCAAAGGCAGACACTCAAACCGCTGAGCCACCCAGGCATCCCTACAATAGATACTCTTGAGACAAGCTACAGACTGGGAGACAAACTTCACAAAGCATATATCCAATAAAGAACTTGTAGCCATAATAGATAAGGAATTCTCAAAACTCAATACAAAAATAATCCAACTTAAAAATGGGAAAAAGCAGGGATCCCTGGGTGGCTCAGTGGTTTGGCTCCTGCCTTCAGCCCAGGGCATGATCCTGGAGTCCTGGGATCGAGTCCCATGTCAGGCTCCTTGCATGGAGTCTGATTCTCCCTCTGCCTGTGTCCTTGCCTCTCTCTCTCTCTCTCTCTCTCTCATGAATAAATTAATAAAATCTAAAAGAAAAATGGGAAAAATCTTTGAACAGGCACTTTACCAATGAACATATATGGATGGCAAATAGACATATGCAAATATGCCCAACACCATTACCCATCAGAACATGAAGTTAAAAGCATAAGGACATACCATTACATACTTATGAGAGTGGATAAAATTGAAGACTGACCAGAAACTGACTGAGACTGTATAGAAACTGAGACTAGTAGGGATATAACATGGTATAAACATTCAAAAACAATGTGGCAGTTCATTAAAAATTTATGGTGGGATGTCAGCATGAGGAACTCCATGGACTCACTCACCAGAAAAAAGAAATGTGGTAATAACTATTAAAAAAACAATTATTTAAAGTCTCTGGAAATTGTCCCAAGGGCATATAAAAAATGACGAAAAGTTTATTCAAGGAAACATACTAAAACTTGGTAAGAACAGCAAGAATCTGTGACATTTGAGGTATGGCCCATTCCTTCTTTCCTTCTCCACTCTCAGCTTGATAGAAGCACCACTCTGTAAGAATGGCCAAGAGGATGGTTGGGAGCTAAGGGGAAGGGGGGCACCAAGTCTTAATATACCTCACCCAGAAGCGCAGGCCACCAGCATTTCTAATGCCCTCCAATTATAAATTGGCCTGGGGAGTGTGGCCAAGAGATCAGGAGCTCCTTTCCTGCACCAATTCCCACCCATGGCATAGACGCTCTGCCCTAGGTATAGCCAGCCAAGAATACTGGGGCCCTCACCACCCTTGCCCCAGATTAGGGCAGAGTTTCCAGAACAAGAGAGTCAAGTCATGCAGACCAGAGTCTACTGCCCCATTCAGAGCCCAGAGTAGTGGATCAGAGATATTGTCTAGGAGGAGAAGCATCCCATAAGAAAACAGGGCTCCAAAACTCTTCACAAAGCAACTGACATTATTTGAAAAAAAAAAAAAAAAAAACATGGAGAAATGTAAGCTTAAAGTGGCTTAAATTAATAGGACAACAATTCCTCTCAGTTAGGAGCAACAAGCTAAACCACAGGCCATCTAGTTCATAGGCCTAGAGAGAACTAGGGAAAGAAACCGCTAAGAAGACACCCTGGGGACAAAACAAAGCTCAAAGATTGACTTCAAAATATAGTCACATTGAATTGGATCAGACTACCAAGAAATACATGGCCCAGGGGATTGTCGAAAACTATAAAGCAAGCAATTAGTGATCAGTTGCACCTAAGGGGTGGAGAGTAACACCAAATAAAGAAAATAGCCTAACAGAACTCAGAGAAAGAGACAATTGAAAGAGAGCCCCATAAGCTACCACCTGAGATTTCCCCCCTCTCATAAAACAGGAAGGCAGCTCAAGGTTTGTGCAGCTGCTTGAATATGTCCTAAAGAACCAGGTTTGTCTTTCTGTTCCACCTTCCTTAGCACAGTCCTCCTCATGGTCTCGAGATGACTGTGGCACCTCTAGGTATTGTGTCTGAATTCCATAAATGAAGTAAGAGAATGGGAAGTAAAGGTCTCCAAAAGCTTCCTTTTTATTCCAGAAGGGAGGCTCTCCCTTAGGACTCCTGTCTATATCTTATTGGCCAGAACTTCATTCGGTTGCTATTCCTAGCTGTAAGGGAGGTTGGAAACTATATACTTTACTTTTTAGTCTCTAGTTCTGAAAGGCAAGGGATAAGTGGTTGGAATAGATATTGAATGAACCTCTTACAGTATTTGTCACACTTTGTTTAATTGAAATGCAGTAATTAACACTGTGGACACCTCCCATGAGGATATGATTCATGATGCCCAGATGGACTACCATGGCACCCGCCTGGCAACCTGCTCCTCAGGTCCGTCAAAATCTTCAATGTGCGAAATGGAGGACAGATCCTTATTGCCAACCTCAGAGGTCACGAGGGTCCTGTGTGGCAAGTGGCCTGGGCCCACCCCATGTATGGCAACATCCTGGCATCCGGCTCCTATGACCGGAAAGTCATTATCTGGAAGGAGGAGAATGGCACCTGGGAGAAGACTCTGAGCACACAGGACACGACTCCTCAGTAAACTCTGTGTGCTGGGCCCCCCATGACTACAGCCTAATACTGGCCTGTCGGAGCTCAGATGGGGCCATCTCCCTGCTGACATACACCGGAGAGGGCCAGTGGGAAGTAAAGAAGATCAACAATGCTCATACTATTGACTGCAATGCCATCAGTTGGGCCCCTGCTGTTGTACCTGGAAGCCTCATAGACCAGCCATCGGAACAGAAGCCCAACTACATCAAGGGGTTTGCTTCAGGCGACTGTGACAACCTCATCAAACTGTGGAAGGAAGAGGCGGATGGCCAGTGGAAGGAGGAACAGAAGCTAGAAGCGCACAGTGACTGGGTTCGAGATGTGGCCTGGGCCCCCTCCATTGGCCTGCCCACCAGCATCATCGCCAGTTGCTCCCAGGACGGTCGTGTGTTCATCTGGACTTGTGATGACACCTCAGGCAATACATGGTCACCCAAACTTTGCACAAGTTCAATGATGTTGGGTGGCATGTGAGCTGGTACATCACAGCCAACATCCTGGCTGTCTCGGGCGGAGACAATAAGGTGACCCTGTGGAAGGAGTCCGTTGACAGACAGTGGGTGTGCATCAGTGATGTCAACAAGGGCCAGGGATCTCTGTCTGCTTCTGTCACAGAGGGCCAGCAGAACGAGCAATGACAAGACAGGCAAGCCCAGCTCCTCACCTGCTGACTCCAGGACTGCCCTTTCCTGGACCAACTGACCAAATGGCTGGGAGGAACAGCTCCAACATGATTACTTTCCCAGGAGTAGTTACAAATGCAACCAGATTGATCATCTGCCTTAACATGATTTGATATGGTTTGTAATTTATTGTCCTGCTGAAAGCATTCATATTATGAGGAAAAAACTACAAATGATCTTCAGATCTATTATTTTAAAGTATTTTTGGCCATTTTTATGTACCTTTTGGGTTCAGGCATTATTTGGGGGCGGTTGTTTCCAAAATAGTTAAATAAATTCATAAAAAAACAGGGGACTGTTCCCGTTTTTTGGGGGGGGGCTCTTCCACAAAAGAATGCTTTATTGACAAATTACCCATTATTCACTTTAAGGAAAAGTTACACCTTACTACACTTGCATCCCGCCTTCTCACCACACCCCATCCATGATTCTAACCCTGAAGAAAACACACAGAATGCAGTTCTTCCCATGGCACCAGCCTGGATTGCAGTCCCCCAGGTGCCTGAATCGACCAGCAGACACTCAGGTTACCCAGAGCATACCACCGTCCACCAAAGTGGACTCTGCGGGTGGCTCCTTCCCCAGGGAGTGCACAGCTGCGACACTGGAGAGGTCTCTGCCTGCTGGGAGCCAGTAAGGCACAGAGCTGCCCCTCCAGACACACCCCACAAGTGGGGCCCTGAATGCAAGGCTGCTGGGGTCTGGCAGTTTTAGAACGAGAATGAGATCTTTGTAGCTCCTGAGAACAGGTGACAGCAGAGTTCCAGCTGACCCCAATGCAGGGCCATCCCCAGCGTGCGGAAAACAGGCAGGCTGAAGCTGAAGACGTAATGCACCAGCCATCTACCTGTGGGGGGTGCTGGCTCTTCTTCCTCCTGCCCCACCCCCACTCCCACTCCCAGAGGCCCAGGAGCCCTCTGGCCAGCAGGAGTTGCCCCTGTCCTTGAGAGGAGAGAGAAGCAGGCTTCACACACTGGGGTGAAGTGCATCGGCGAATAAAACACCAATGGTCCAAGCATGCTGCCCTTCGGGCTAGATGCAGAATTCTACACAGTGCCCAAAACCCACTAAAGAACCCTTATTTTTATATATAAAAACATTATAAACAAATAAAGCATAAGGCGATGTAAGGCTTGTATTTCAGCTTGAGTCCAAAGAACTCACTCCATCTTCCCTGGAGCTTCCAGACATTGGAACCCCAGCCCCGGGCTCTCCCTGAGGTAGGCACAGGGCACAGGAGAACAGACTCCTGTTTCACAGCTGGGGAAACCCAAGGTTCAGGGCCCGAAGGAGCTTGCCAACAGCCAGCAGACAGTTCTAGAAGTAGAGTCTAGAGCTGTGCCATCCAATATGGTGGCCATGATGGGGCTAGGGCCCTGTGCTAATATTTGGAGCCATTGAATAATGTGTATGATACAGTACCTGGTTTTTTTGGCTTTTATTAACGTGGTGACTAGAAGGTTCAAAATTGGGTATGTGTCTCACATTCTATTTCTGCATGGCTGGGTGGCTTCCCGGAGCAGTCATGTTGCGGTCCTTGTGGCCACTGCTATGCGGTCGTCGCCACTACGGGTGGTGGTGGTGTGCTCGAGCAACCAGAACCGGAGCATGGAGGCGCACAACATCCTCAGCAAACATGGATTCAGTGTCCGGTCCTTTGGAACAGGAACTCACGTGAAGCTCCCAGGACTAGCACCTGACAAGCCAAATGTTTATGATTTCAAAACTACATATGATCAGATGTACAATGATCTCCTTAGGAAGGATAAAGAACTCTATAGCAGAATGGCATCTTACATATGTTGGACAGAAATAAGAGAATCAAGTCTCGAACTGCAGAGACCTGTTCCATCTGATCCTCACCTGTGAAGAGAGAGCGTACGATCAGGTGGTAGAAGATCTGAATCCCAGAGAGCAGGAGACCTGCCAGCCGGTGCACGTGATCAATGTGGACATTCAGGACAACCACAAGGAGGCCACCCTGGGGGCGTTCCTCATCTGTGAGCTGTGCCAGTGTATTCAGCACACGGAGGACATGGAGAATGAGATTGGCGAGCTGCTTCAGGAGTTGGAGGAGAAGAGTGGCAGAGCCTTCCTGCACACGGTCTGCTTCTGCTGAGCTGCCTGGCCCGGCGCACTGCCCCCTCCTGAAGCCATCTTGTTGAGCTTCCCTTTGTTAATACTTTTTCCCTCCTGATATTTGTTTTTACCTTTAGGTATTCTGCCGACCGACAGTAGCAGTACCCAATAAATTATACATATGAAATGCAAAGCTACACATAAATGCCAGATTAAAAACAATCAAGTTTTTCTGTTCACTTTGACTTAACGAGTGAGATGTTGATTATAAAATTTTTTTTCTTTAACCAAAACAATACACAACAGTTTCTAGTATCTTCCCCCCATGCATTTGTGGCTTCATTGTGGCTCCTTCTCTCCACCCCCAAACTTGCTGTAATGTACAAATAATCTGAATAAAGCAATGGGCTTGGTCTTACTAGGAAAGAAAAAAAAAAAAAAACAGGGGAACTGTGTACATGCTCAAGACTCTGCCCCTCCCAAAGGAGCAACAGCAATGGCCTCATGCTATAGGGGAAGCAGACTTTACTAAAATGGTCTAGCCAAGTCACAAAACAAATAGCAAAAATAAGTCCCCAAGAGGAGGAAGGGCAATCCAAAATTCCTATAATATATATTACCCAAAATGTCTGATTTTCAACAAAAAATTATGACTTGCAAAGAAACAAGAATGGCTGAAAAACTTCTCAATTACTGAAATACATTAATCTACATGTTCACGAAGCTTAGCAAAGTCCAAACAGGACAAGTACAAAGAAATCCATGCCCAGATACACCAGAGTAAAACTGCTGAAAGACAAAGACAAAGAGAAAATCTTGACAGCAACAAGAGAAAATGACTTATCACACACAAAGGGATCCAAATAGGATAACAGCTGACTTCTCATCTGAAACAATGGAGGCCAGAAGGTAGTGGTACGACATATTCAAAGTGCTGCAAGAAAAATACCCAGAATCCTATACCTACCAAAAATGAAGTGGGGATGCCTGGGTGGCTCAATTAGTTAAGTCTCTGCCTTCAGCTCAGGTCATGATCCCAGGGTTCTGGAATTGAGCCCACATCAGACTCCCTGCTCAGTGGGGAATCTGCCTCTTTCTCCCCATCTGCCTCTCCCCCCACCCCACTCCACCCCCATTCATACTTTCTCCCTCAAGTTAAAAAATAAAATAAAATCTTTTTTTAAAAATGAGAGTGAAATAAAAATATTCCCAGGAAACCAAAACTGAACAAATTTTATTCTGGCAGATCCATCTTATAAAAGAAATATGAAAAGAAGCTTTTTAGGCTAAAAGGAAGTACTCACAGATGAAAATTCTAATCCACATGGAAAAAAGAGCACCATTAAAGGTAACTATGTAATTATTTCCAAAACAAAAACAAAAGCAGAATACATATTATTTTATTTTTCCTCTTAGCTGATTTAAAAAATATATGAAACAACTCATATATCAATGTATTATTGAGCCACAAAAGTCATATATTTGACAATAATAACATAAATGAGGTACATAGGAGCTGAGTTATATTGTAGTAAGGAAATGACACCAGATTGTAACTCAAACCTGCATGAACCAATTAAAAAAAACAAAGATTGTAAATAATAAGATAAATAGAACAATTCAATAAATACATCCTTCCTCTCCTTTGCTCAGCTTCTTTATATAAAACAGCAATTAGGGGGGTGAGGGGTGGGGGTGAATGGGTGACAGGCACTGAGGGGGGCACTTGACGGGATGAGCACTGGGTGTTATTCTGTATGTTGGCAAATTGAACACCAATAAAAAATAAATTCATTATTAAAAAACAGCAATTATAACAATGTACTGTTTGGTTTGGAACATGTATAAATTTAATATATATAACAATAATACAAAAGGGCTATTCTGTAATCTATTTAGGAATAGATCTATTAAGGAATATAATTTCTGTATCACATTAAAATGGAGTTAAAAGAAATCCAAATTAGATTTTTTTTATAAGATTTGTGTGGTAGGCCCTAGAGCAACCACTAAAATAGTAATCAAAAAAATCTAAAGAATCACTAAATGAAGGAAAATCTTATACTAGAAAACATTCACTTCATGCAAAAGAAAGAAGTAAAGGAGGAAGAGAGGGACAAAAGAAGTAGAGGAGACAGAGTAAATAAAAAATAAAATGGCAGATATAAGTCTAACTATATCAATAACCACATTAACTACATTAACTACAAATGGATTAAACTATCCAATCAACAGGCAGGGAATGACATATTTGATAAAAAACTTCATCCAACTATGTGCTGGTTATATGACTCACAGCATTACATCCAGAGATTCACAAAGGTTACAGCAGAAGGATGAAAGGAGTTAGATCATGTGTATACCAACCACAAGAAAGCTGGAGTGGCTATATTAATATCAGATGAAGTAGCTTTAACATTTATTACTAGAGACAAAGAGGGACATTTTATAAAGCTAATCCATAGGGAAATTATAACAATTATAAACATATATGCACCAAACAACAGAGCCCTGCAATATGTGAAGCAAAGGCTGACTGAATTAAGGGTAGAAATAGACAATTCAGGGGATCTCTGGGTGGCGCAGCGGTTTGGCGCCTGCCTTTGGCCCAGGGCGCGATCCTGGAGACCCGGGATCGAATCCTGCATCGGGCTCCCGGTGCATGGAGCCTGCTTCTCCCTCTGCCTCTCTCTCTCTCTCTCTCTCTCTCTCTGTGACTATCATAAAAAAAAAAAAAGAAATAGACAATTCAACGATAATCATCAGAGCCTTCAGTACTACACTTTCTCTTAAAGATTTTATGTATGTATGTATGTGTTTATGAGAGACAGAGATTGTGACAGAGATAGGAAGAGGGAACATGAGCAGAGAGGAGAGGGAAAAGCAGGTTCCTCACTGAGCAGGGAGCCCAATGCAGGGCTCGATCCCCGGACCCTGGGTTCATGACCTGAGTTGAAGGCAGATGCTTAACTGACTGAGCCCCCCAGGCACCCCAACACTAAACTTTTAGTAATGGATAGAATGAGGTAGGAGATCAATAAGGAAACAGGAGACTTTGAACAACAATATGCACAAAGTAGACCTAACTGATATGATAGAACGCTGCACTTAACAAGAGCAGAATATACATTTTCTTCAGATGTACATGGAACATTCTACAGGACAGATAATAAGTCACAAAACAAACTTCAATTACTTTTTAAAAACCTGAAATTCTACAAAGTATGATCTGCAATCACACTGGAGTAAAACTGAAAATTAATAAGAGAGAGATGTTGAGAAATTCACAAATATGTGCAAATTAAACAACAAATTACTAAATGCCAATGGCTTAAAGGAAAAAAATCAGAACGGAAATTAGAATATATTTTGAGATTAATAAAAAATATAAAAATTACACATGAATAATTCTGGATGCAGTTTAGAGGGCGATTTGTAGGTATAACTTACAAAGAAGAAAAAAGATTGCAAATCAATAAACTTCTACCTCAAGATCCTAGAATAAGAAGTGCAAACTGAACCCCAAGCAAGCAGCAGGAACAAAATAATAAATACTACAGTAGAGATTAATGAATTAGCATAAAAGCAATAGAAAAATCAACTAAATCAAGTGTTTGTTCTCAGAAAAGATGCACAAAATTGATAAACCTTAAACTAGACCAAAGAGGAAAAGAAGAGAGAAGATTCAAATTACTAAAGTCAGAAATGAAAGAGGGGACATAACTACAGACCTTACAGAAATAAAAATAATTTAAAAGAATGCTGTGAACTGTATGTCACAGATGAGATGAGTTAGATGAAATGGACAAATCCCTAGAAAGAAGAACTAAAAATAACCCAATAAGAAATAGAAGATCTAAGTAACCCATACAAGTAAGTAGTTTGTCTTAGTAATCAACTTCCACAAAGAAAAGTCCAAGACCAAATGGCTTCATTGGTAAATTCTTCCAAACATTTGAAAAGGACTTAATACGAATTCTTCATGAACACTTCCTAAAATTAAAGAGAACAGGGCAGTTTCCGACTAATTCTATGAGGCCAGCATTGTCCCTATATCAAAACCAGACAGACATCACAAGAAAATGAGACACCATTCACTTATATTTTCCTATGAATATAAACACAAAATCCTCAACAAAATGTTATTAAGTGGAACCAAGCAATGTATAAAAAGAATTATGCACCATGACCAAATGGGATTTATCCCAGGAATGCAATGTTGGTTTAACATCTGAAAATCAGTTAACATCGTATGCCACATCAGTAGTATGAAGGGGAAAAAAGCACATTATCATTATTTTAGAGACTGTATTTACTTGTTTATTTGAGAGAGAAAGAGAGAGCGGACAAGCAGGGAGAGCAGCAGGCAGAGGGAGAAGGAGAAGTAGGCTCCCCTCTGAGCAGGAAGCCCAACACAGGGCTCAGTCACAGGACCTCAGGATCATGACCTGAGCTGAAGACAGATGCTTAACTGAGCCACCCAGGCATCCAAAAATCACGTTATCATTTCAATTAATGAAGAAAAAGGTATCTGACAAAATCTAACACCTTTTCATCATAAAAACACTCAACAAACTAGAAATAGAATTATCTCAACTTAATAAATGCCATACATGAAAAATCCACATATGTAATGGTGAAAAAACAAATACTTTTCTCTCACAATCAGAAATAAACAAGTTCTCACCTCTTTTATTTAACTTGTATTGAAGCTTCTAGCTGGGGAAATTGGGTGAGAAAATGAAATAAAGGGCATCTACATGGGAAAAGAAGAAGTAAAACTATCTCTAGTTGCAGATGACATGGTATTGTATGCATACAATCCTATGGAATCCATTAAAATCTATTAGAGCTTACAAACAAGTTCAGCAAAACTGCAGAATACAAAAAAAATAGATAAAAATCAAATATATTTCAAAAACAATTTTATTTATAATAATATCAGAATAAAATTAGGGGATAAGTTAACAAAAGTAATAGAAAACTTTTATTCTGACAATTGAAAAATATTGCTGAAAGAAATTGAAAAAGATCTAAATAAGTAGAAAGACGTGTTTCACACCAAGCCCATGTTCATGGACTGAACAACTTAATATCGTTACAATGCTGATATTCAACACAATCCCTATCAAAATCCCACCTGAGTTCTTTTCAGAAATTGACAAGCTGATCCTAAAATTCATATAGAAATTCAACAACATGGGGATCCCTGGGTGACTCAGTGGTTTGGCGCTTGCCTTTGGCCCAGGGCGCGATCCTGGAGTCCCGGGATCGAGTCCCGCGTCGGGCTCCCGGCATGGAGCCTGCTTCTCCCTCTGCCTGTGTCTCTGCCTCTCTCTCTCTCTCTCTCTCTCTCTGTGTCTATCATAAATAAATAAATCTTTTTTTTTAAAGAAATTCAACAAGAATCTTGAAAAAAGAGCAAAATCTTGCCCATTTCAAAACTTACTACAAAGCTATAGTAATGAGAACAGTGTGGTGCTGACATAGGAAAGATGTGTAGACTGAGGGAATGCAATTGAGAGTCCATAAGTAACCCTTCACATTTTACAGCCAACTGATTTTCTCTAAGGGTGTCAAGGTGATTTGGTGGAGAGAAAATAGTCTTTGTAACAAATGATGTTGGGACAACTGCAACCAATATCAAAGAATGAAGGTGGATTCCTACCTCACACCACATACAAAAGGTAACTCAAAATGGACCAAAGATCTAAACACAAGAGCTGAAGCTATACAAGCCTTAGCAGAAAATACCACCATAAGTCTTCCCAATATTGGATAGAAATAGTTCCTTAGATATGGTCCCAGAAGAATAAGCAACCAAAGAAACAGACTGGGGATCATCAAAATTAAAACTTGTTGTGCTTTAAAGGGGACCATCAGGGGATCCCTGGGTGGCTCAGTGGTTTAGTGCCTGCCTTCAGTCCAGGGTGTGATCTTGGAGTCCTGGGATCGAGTCCCACATTGGGCTCCCTGCATGGAGCTTGCTTCTCCCTCTGCCTGTGTCTCTGCTTCTCTCTCTCTCTCTCTCTCTCTCTCTCTCCCTCTCCCTCTCTCTCCCTCTCTCTCTCTCTCTGTGTCTCTCATGAATAAATAAAATATTTTAAAAAGGGGGACCATCAAGAAGATAAAAAGACAACTGCAAAGTGGGATAAAATACCTGCAAATCCTGTGTTTTATAACGAACTAGTATCCAGAATATATAAAGAACTATTATGACTCAATAAGAAGACAACAGATAACCAATTTAGAAATGGACAGAGGATCTGAATAGACCTTTCTCCAAGGCAGACTACAAATACCCAGTAAGAATACAAAAGGATGTTCACCATCATTGGCCATCAGGGAAATGACCATCAACCTATGAGATACCACTTCATGCCCACTAGAATGGCTGTAACCAAAAGGACATGGCTGCAGGTGTTGGCAAGGGTGTGGAGAAATTGAAACCCTCCTACCTCCTGGTGGGAATGTAAGATAGTAGGGCTGCTCTGGCAAGCAGTTTGTTCCTCAAAAAACTAGACGTAGAACTACCAGATGACCCAGCAATTCCACTCATAGGTATTTACTCAAGAGAAATGAAAACATAAGCCCATGCAGACTTGCCTAGGGATGTGTAGAGCAGCCTTGATGGCCAAAGTCATCAGCTAAACCTGGAACCAATGCAGGTGAGATGTAAGAATATGAATGAATGTCCACATAACTATGCAGAGTGAGGAAAGCTGTACACAAACTTTCCAGGGCAATGAACATGTTCAGTATCTTGAGTGCAGTGAGGGTTCCATGAGGATGGTTAGAGGAAGGAAGAGAGGGAAGGAGGGAAGGGGAGAGAGATGTGTATGTGTGTGTGTGTGTGTGTGTGTATGTGTGTGTGTGTGTGTGTGAAAACTGTATCAACTTCATCAGAAGTTGATGAAGATGAAAGACAACCTATACAATGAAAGAATGTATTTGTGGCACAGCTGGGTGGCCGGTGAAGCATCTGCCTTCGGCTCAGGTCATGATCTCAGGGTCCTGGGATTCAGCCCCTGCATCAGGCTCCCTGCTCAGTGGGAGTCTGTTTCTCCCTCTCCCTCTGCTGCTTCCTGCCCCACTTGTGTGTTCTCTCTCTCTCAAATAAACAAAATCTTTAAAAAGAAAAAGATGTTTGCAAATCCTAACCTACTGATAAGGCTTTAAGAACCAGAAATATATAAAGAACTACAAACTCAACAACAAAACAACAAACAACTCAATTAAAAAAACAGGCAAAGGACTTGAACAGACGTTTCTCCGAAGAAGATATACAAGCAGCCAACAAGCACATGAAAAGACACTATTATTAGTCATTAGTGAAATGCAAATTAAAACCAAATGAGTCACCACAATTACAGAGATGACTATGAACAACCAATGGAAAGTGACAAGTTGGAGATGGACATGGAGAATTGGAACCCTGGCGGTGACATGAAATGGTGCAGCTGCTGTGGAAGACAGATTGGTGGTTCGTCAAGAAATTAAACATGGAATCACCATAGGGTCTGGCGATTTCAGTTCTTGGTACACACCTACAGGAACTGAAAACAAGGACTTGAACAGATACCTGTATATATGTTAATGTTTCAAGCAGCATTAATTATTCACAACAGCTAAAAAGTAGAAACAACCTGTTCCCACTGAGGGTGGATGGATAAACAAAATGTGGTCTACACCCAGACTGGAACAGTACTCAGTCTTAAAAAAGGAGGAAATCCTGGTCCCTGCTATGGTGTTGGATGGACCCTGACGACACTAGGATAAAGGGAGTCAGCCAGACACTGAAGGACGATCCTGTGGGGGTCCACGTGTATGAGCCACACGGGCCAGGTGAATTCACAGGGACAGGAGGGGGACTCCAGGCCATTGGCGGGGGGCAGTTGGTATTTAGTGGGGACACAGTTTCTGTGTGATTGCAAGATGCTGTGACTGTAAGCAAAGCCGCTGAATTGTATACTTGAAATGGTTAAAACTACAAATTTTATATTGTATGTATTTTACCACAATTGAAGATTATTAATACTGTGATAAACAAAACCCTATCCAACTGTGCACTTTAAGTGGGTGAACTCTGCATGAAAGGTATCACCTTTTACACTTTACATGTAAGCATTTCATTGTATGTCAGTTATATTTCCATAAAGCAGCTAGCAAAACTATGCAACTGTTACTTTGATAAAAATAAAAATTTTCTTAAAATTTAATTTTTATGGGCAGCCCTGGTGGCTTGGCAGTTTAGCACCTGCCTTCGGCCCAGGGTGTGATCCTGGGGTCCTGGAATCCAGTCCCACGTCAGGCTCCCTGCATGGAGCCTGCTCCTCCTTCTGCCTATATCTCTGCCTCTCTCTCTCTCTCTCTCTGTCTCAAGAATAAATAAACTCTAAAAAAAAAAAAAAAAGAAATTTAATTTTTATGAATGTAGTCTCTAAGTAATTCCACAACACAAATCTCTACCGAACAGAATCTACCATCTCTCACCGGGGCCCTGCTGCCCTGGGACTCACTCACTCAGCTAAGAATGAGGCACAGCCCTGGGGCGGGGGCGCAGGAGGCAGGGGCTGGGGTTCCTGGTGCTGAGAGGTGGCAGGGTGCTGTTGCCTTGTTAGTTCTCCCACGAAACAGGAATCACAATAATCGCCACGTCAAGGGATTTATGGAGGCGTCTTAGAGAAGGCCTAGCAGCGTCCCAGCATGTCAGCCCTGAGCACAGGGGGCTCTGGGCCCAGTAGAGGACAGGTGGAAGGAGCCCAGAGGGGAGAAGCCGGGCCAGGCAGCCCCTGAGGTCCCGGAGCGGTGGGTGGGGCAGTAAACCCCAGGGCGGGGCGGGGGTGGCAGTGGGAGCTGGGTCCTGTCCTGGGGACCCTAGGTAGAGACCAGGGCCCCTGTGACCACCAGCTTCTCAAAGCGCCTGCAGTCCCGTGCTGACTGTGCTGAATTCAGCCCCATCCTGCATGAGGCACACCGCCACCCGCCCCTGCTCTGTCTCCCTCCCAGGGCGCCAGGGTGCTGTGGGGCCTCCATCCCCGTCTCAGCCCCCGCTCCTGCCACACCTCCTGCTGCACTCCTGGATCTGCCACCAAGCCAGGCCCAGGCCCCGGACCCACCTCCGGACAGCCCGCCTGCGCTATGAATAGCAAACGGCCCCTTTCCTTTCCAAATATAAAATGTTTGCTTTCAATCAGGGGCGTCTGGGGAAATGGAAATTATAGGATTGGAGAGTGTCCTTGGGTAAAGAAATACGTGGAATGCCGAAACCTCGCAGGGCCTCTGATTAGGGCTGAAATAATTCCTGCTGTAATATAAACAAGCCTCGCTCGGCTAATGGGGGGCGGGGAGCAGCCGGGAAATAGGGCGCACGCGGCCTCTTTGTTCTCCCCTGGCATGCCGGGGCGGCGGGATCCCCCAGCGGGCCGGTGCGGGGCAGGCCAGCCTGGGGGCTCCGGGCGGTGGAAGCCGGGCTCCCAGAGAGCTGAGCGGCCGCTCTGAGACCCTGGCTTGTGTTGGCACCGGGTCACACGGGACTGCCAGTTCTGCGGGGTGGGGGTGCTACCGGTCCCACCCGTCCAGGCTTCTGCACCCTGGGCCTGGTCTGGGGGCTGCAGGAGCAGAGGCCAGCGGGGTTCGGGGCCAGGGATGAAGGACAGGAGCCTGGGGAAGCCCATCTGAGCAAGTTTCCCGGAAGAGGCAGTTAGTCAACAGATGCTCGTCAGTGTCCCCTTGAGGCATGTGAAGGGGTGAGGACCCGCTCGCCACCTCGAGGGGCACAGACACCGCCAGCAGGCCAACCGCAGGCCGGGCAGCAGCCCCAGGCTCCCAGGTCAGGGACGCCCGCCACCACCAGGACAAGGCCAGGCCTGGGAGGCTGTCTGTGACCTGAGCCTGTGACCCTGCCCTGTGTAAGGGCACCACCCCCACCTCCCCAGGGCCAGGGTCAGTGAGCACCCCAGGTACCCACAGCCGGAGAGTCCTGGAGTCACCAACACTCCTGGTTGCAACACCAAATGGATCTTCTCCATTGCAGACAACCTCCGGCTGCTCCCCCCGCTGACAGGGCTTTTATGTCTGCTGTCCCCCACCTCCCAGGAGGTGGCGTTCATAAGAACCCTAATCAGAGAGACAAGACCTCGGGTCAGTGCTCCCCGAGGAGCCAGCCACAGTGACTGCAGGGGCTCACAGTGTTTCTGTGGCACCATCTACCACCTGTAAAATGGGCACAGATGGCAAAGCCCACCGAGGTGGCCCTGATGGAGGGGGTGTGCCATCGGGTCTGACCTTATGAGGCCCCCCAGTGCATCCCCACACCTGGCTCCCAAGTGTGCCCAGGTTGGCCCCAGGTGGCGGCCAGGGTCTTTGAAGGGCCTGAAGGAGCACCGGCGAGGGAAAGGTAGGAGCTGGATGGCCCGGGAGCAGGGCAGACTCACCCAGTTTGCGGACCCCAGCCTGGCCATGGGTGCAGAGCTGGGAGGAGGGAGATGTGGTGGGGGCCCCCACCCAGGGCTCCCCAAGGGTGGAGACGTACCAGCCAAGGGGGCCCAGGGCTGCTGCCAGGCCTCTGCCGAGTGAGGGAGTGACGAGGACTCGACCCTTTGTCCTGCTCAACATCTGAAGTGAGAACGTGCTGAAAGCCCCACATGTGGGGCGTGTGGAGCTGTTTGTACCTGGGCCCAGGAGCTCACGGGGAGGGGGGGCGAGGGGCAGCCCCACAGCCTGGCCGGTGCGGGCCCTCCCAGGGCACTGCCAAGGCTGGGGCGGGGACAAGCCCCTCCCCTCCCTTCATCCCCTCCTCCCCCCTCCTCCCCCTCCCCCCAGCCCGCCCGGGCCGCCAGCGGTTCCGTGTTTACACTACATTAATAATGGTTTAAAGGTTCTCATAAATAGATGCTGATTAATTGGCAATCCATTTGCTGAAGCCTGGCCTGCCAGACGGTTTCCTGGAGGCCCCGCTCCACGTCCCTGTTTACTCCCAGGGCGCTGCCCCGGGTGCTAATGCGGCAGGCTGTAGGCTCCCAGGCCTGAGGGGGCAGACCCATGGCCCACCACGCACCCTGGTGCCCGCCCCTGGGCCGTCGCCCTGTTGGCTGGGGCGGCCGAGCATCCCCTGAGCTGGGCGTGCCAGGCCGTCCCGGGCCGTCCCGTCCCCCTGCCGTGTCAGTCAGGACCCGCACCTGCCACTGGTGGGCCACCCGGTCACACAGGTGGTCACTCGCTCTTGCTTCGGGGAGCCTCCCCCTAAGCCGGCCCTGGCGACGGTCAGGGGAGGGCCTGGACCTGGCAGCCCCTTACTCCTGGAGGCCTCCTGGAGGCCACGGTCCCTTGGGCGGGGGTGAAGCGGGGTGAGCTCTGCACCCCAACGGTGTGGGGGGGGGCTCAGCTGAGTGTCACTGCCCTGAGGGTCCTCTCAAGGAGGCCCCCCAGCCTGCACTGCCTCCTTCCTGGCCGCCAGGCAGACACCCCTGCATGCCAGGCCCAGCCCCGGGTGGGTGGGGTCTCCACTGCCCTTCACCCTGGTTGTGGAGGGCACAGAGAGGGCACAGGGAGAGCCAGGCCTGCCGCCCCCATGCTGCAGCCTGAAGCCCTGCACGGTCCTCCAGGACCTGAACTGCACTCATCTGTGTGTACGGAGCGCTGTCCTCATCAGGCCACACGTACCATTTGTGCAGATGGGCACATGGCACTCTGAGGGTCACCCGTCCCGGGGCCACCTGTCTGGCAAGCGCTGGCCAGGACAGGGGTCCCAGCCGGCTCCAGAGGGCCCTAACCACCAGGCCATGCTGCCCACACCACTGCTGAAGCGTGAGGGAGGGAGGGGTGAATGCCAGAGCGAGTGGGGGAGGGCCTCCCTGGTGATTGGTTTTTAAAGCTCCTCAGACCCCAGCTCAGTGGGGAGGTCAAAGGTGATTGCTGATGGTTGTCACTCAAACAAAATAGGCCCGTTTTCATTTTTCACTTGGGCCCAGACCCCTCCAAACAGACAGTGATTAGGCCCTGATTGAGCCTTTCCTCTGCCTGATGACTCCCACATGTGACCCACGCCTAAATTACCTGCAAATGTTCCACGATGAGCTGCCGAGAGCCCTGCAGCCCCACCAGCTCCTGCCGCAGCGGGAGCCCAGCACACAGGTGTGTGCAAGCCAGGACTCCAGGGGAGGCACCTGCGGCCCTGCGCCCCGGAGCCCTGGGGGTGGTGCCCCTGAGCCTCCATCCGCCCTGTCCCATCCCTCCATGCAGAGGGCAGGTTGTAGCCAGGGCAAGCGTGGAGGCACTGCGGGCCGGGCCCTGCAGCCCCCCACCCCCAGGAGGCCCCGGCTCCAGTTCTCGACTCTGCTGCAGGCAGGGAGCTCCGGAGGTGTGGTGCAGGACAGATGGGCCGCTCAGCTGCGTGAACAGTGCTGGGCAGGGGCACGCACCCCGTCACGCTCACCGTGACTCCCGGGATGCAGGGAGGGTTCCAGGTGGCCCCCCACAGAGAAGCCTGGAGCTGTCCAAAGGCACCTCCCCACTCTCTACACAGGGGCCACCACTCGACATGCCTGACCTGCCGCCACTCTGAGGCCACGTTCAGAGGAGGACACCGTGGTCTGAGAGGCCCATGGTCACACAGCCACTCAGTGGGGATGTGGCCTGTGGCCTCAGCCCACACGAGCCACTTCAGGGCCGAGGCCCCGGCCTGCAGATGGCAGAGGGATGTCCAGCAGACGCTGCTGTGTGCGTTCTGACAGCCCACCCAGCCCCACGCCAGGCAGGACTCCCCGCACAGCATCTCAGCTCCAGCCGCACACCCCCAGTGACGGGCAGCTCAGTCCAATCCCTATAGAGCCCTGCAGCCCTAGGCTGGGGGTCAAGGTCTCCCCAAATAACAAAGCATTCCTGGCGGTCCTGGGTCTATGCTCTGAAGCCCCAGGAGGATCTGGATCTCTTCCTCTCATTCATTCATTCAAGCGTACGTTTGTGCAGCGAGGCCGCTCTGACCACCCACCTAGCTGTCCCCTCACCGGCACGTGCTCCACTGTAGTCTCGGTACTCACTCCTCTCCACGGTGAGCCAGTTCATGGGTTGCTTGCGGTTTGTCCCCATCCCTGTTAGAACATCAGCTGCTCACCCCCCTCACAGGGCCAGGGTCACTGTGGGACACTTGACAGACACAGAGACAGAGAAAGGAAGGAGAGACAGAAGATGAATCCGTGCTTCAGACTGGGGAAAGCAGGGCATCAGATGGGGAGCAAGGGAGGCCAGGCCTTAGAGACAGGGAGCAGGTGGGTGGTTGGAAGGAGGCCTGGGGGTCCAACCGCAGGAGGTGACCAGACCCGTTTCTGGAGTTGGGCCCAGTGGGAGGCGTGGGGACGTGGATGGAGGAGGCAGGAGCACAGCCAGGCTGCAGGTCATGGCGGTGTGCAGGTTGTACACTGCACATAGGGGCTGTGTGGAGTCCAGCCATTTCCCACCTGCCTGCCTGCAAGAAGCCAGCAGGGGCCTTGGGTGGGCTCTGGGGTGGGGAGGGCTTGGGCCCCGGGTGGCTGGCCTGGCGGTGCGTCTGCTCTGAGTTTTAGGGTGAGGACCGGACCGCGTTGGTGGGGGAGGCAGTCTGCACAGAGGGCTGGGCCCTGCCCCGTGGCCCCCACACCCCCTCCTGAAGACCCACATGCAGGGTGTTACCTGCCTGGCCAGCCCACACTGTCCCCTCCGTCCCCGTCCCTGTCCAGTCCTGGGCAGGAAGCAGCTCAGAGCTCGGCCCCTCCTCAGCAGCAGGTGGGTGGCCCCTCATCAGCCTGATGTGGAAAGTGGACTAACTCCTCCCAATTACCCTCGAATCTGGAAACTTTTTGTGCCTCCGACATTTCCTCTAGCCTGAGAGGTAATCAGCCCCTTGGCCCTCCCCCTCAGGGCTGGGGCGTGGGGGCACCAGGGGCAGTTGTGCCCCAGAAAATTATTTCTCATCGCCAATTATTGCCCATTAGAGCTAATGGTCGCGCTTAATCACCGCACACTTATCTGGGGTTTTTAAGCCACTGGAACAGCCCCCTCCCCCACTCCGCTCTCCTGTGAGCAGAGCTCAAGCCATTGCCAGAAAAAAATTTTTTTTTAACCAAATCACACATCTGATACCGTTTTGTTTGAAAAATGAGTTGCCCTCCCCTTTCTCGTGAATGCCGGTCACACAGCCAGTGAGGTTTGGGGGACAGAGATGAGATCGCCCTGGGGCTCATTCTGGGGGAGGTGGGGCTCCCTCCCCCATGATCCTGCCTAGCCCCAGTTACAGGTAAGGAAACTGGGGTGAGGCAGCCACAGCATGCGCGTGCAGGCCAAGCGAGGGCCCAGGCAGAGGGTTGGACCTGACAGGGTGGGGACGGGCCACAGGGCAAACCCTGGGGATCCCTAACCCTTGGCACTGGGACAGGCACGTCAGGGGGCTCGCCCATGTCAGCCTGCCATGCTAGACGTCCACTGAGGACTACCACATGTCCAGTGTCCATCTGAGAAGCAGAGGGGCCCCAACAGGCCAAGGCTGGGTTGTCTCTGCGCAGACAGGGGACCCGGCCCCTGGTGCGTGTCCACTATGCATCAGGGAGATGCCCTGGGCAGAGTCGGCTCCATGACCTCTTTCTATGGACATGCCGGAGCCTCTCTGGGTTTTGGCTTCCTTATCTGAAAAATGGGGCCCTGGCTCCCCCAGGGGTGGGGCCACTGCAAGGACATGGGCACTGGCCCCACCGTTGGCGTGGACGCCCCGTCCCCATTGGGGAGAGAGCTGGGAAGCAGGTGCCCGGGACACACACTGCTGCAGGGCAAACGTGGCTGCCCAGCCTCCGGTCACCAGCCCAGTCCCCCTGGTCACCCAGCCCGGCCCCCTAGCCACCCAGCCCAGTCCCCCAGCCACTCAGCTTGGCCCCCTGGCTTGATGCATGGACCCCACTTCTCACCCGTGACCTCAGGCAAACCTCACGGTCCCCCAAGGTCCAGCCTCTCAAAGACACCCTCCTCCCCGGGCATGCTGTGAGGACGTCAGCCAAGCCCTGTTTCTGGGGGCCATGGGGGTGGGCCGGCGGAACACTTCAGCATAGCAGATGGTCCCAGGGGGTCGTGCGCACCCAGAACAGGGCAGCACCAGGGAGCCCACACATAGGTCAGGTGTTGGTCACCACCCGTTGCATGTACCTGGCTCTGTGCCATGAAGGACACATGAGGCAAAGGTGGCTGTGGAGCTGTGAGCACGCCCGTGCCCAGGGAAAGGAACCTGGAGCCTGGGAATATGGCCCGTCCCAGGGTTGGGGTGGGGTGGGCGCCATATGAATCTGGACCGCGTGTTCTGTGTGTTCTGCGGGAGCATGCAGGAAAACGGTGGCCGCCGTGGAGGGTCAGAGGAACCAGCCTGCGGGGTCACCCGCAGCCCCTCAGGACAGCCACGGCTGTGAGCAGTGGGCCCCATCCTGACCTGTCCCGTCATACATAGATGGGGGGGGGTCTTTTAAAAAAAAGATTTTATTTATTTAGTTATTCATGAGAGACACAGAGAGAGAGAGAGAGAGAGAGGCAGACACAGGCAGAGGGAGAAGCAGGCTTTCTGCGGGGAGCCTGATGGGGGACTCAATCCTGCGACTCCAGATCTGCCCTGGGCCAAAGGCAAGTGCTTAACTGCCGAGCCCGCTAGGTGTCCCAGGAGAGGGTGGTGGGGTGGGGGGGGGGGTGTCTTTCTTACAAGGCAACATGCAGGCTCTGTCACCAGCTGGCGACTGTGGGGGGACCTGTGTTGAAAATTGGCTTCTCAGCAGCCTCTGTGAGGAAGGCAAGCTCTGGCAGGGTCCCTTCCCCCCACTTCCCCCCCTTTCCCCCCTATGCTGACCAAGCCAGGAACCCTCCCAAGGAGCAGGGAGCGGATCAGATGCGAGGAAGGGGAGCGCAAGAGCAAACGGCAGGCAGGCAGGCAGGCAGGACCTTAGCGGGTGGAAAATTTGCCGCCTCCATGTGGTGCCCCAAGAGGGACCTTCCCTTGAAGGGAAGCCACAACTGCGAAGACACAACCTGAACCCAAGCAGGAGGCAATGCAGACCCACGAGGGAGTATCCCTCAAGAGGCCACCTTCTTCCAGGCTGCTGCTGCTGCTGTTGCTGCTGCAAAGAAGGCCTGGGCACCCCGTCAGACTGCAGGAGACAGTGGGGGAGCAGCCCCGGAGGGACACCACAGGGTCAGCTAACAGAGTCAGGGCGTGCACATGGCACATGGGGGACGTGTGGCCCCAGGGCCAGGTTTCCTGCAGAGGGAGCTGCGGGTGTGCTGGGGGCGCCCTGATGCCTGTGGTGCCCGGCAGGCTGGGTGTGCACGGAACAGCGGGAAGGGAGCCAGTGGCACCGCGCATGAACCAGTCTGCCCTCATCAAGGTCGGCGTCCTCCACACCGTCCTTATTCCTGCAGCTTTCTGTAAATGCTAAATGGTTTCCCTATAAACGAAGACAACGGAAGGGCCTGGAAAACAGAGCTGGGACCCCAGGGAGACGGCAGGACGGGCATGGGGAGGGAGGGAGGCATGCCGTCAGCGGTAAGAAAGCAGGGCCGGGTGGCTGCACCACAGAGGATGAGCTCCCCATCACACAAGGCATGTAAGCAAGGGCAGCGCCCAAACTCTAGGGACCCTGTGCAGGGAGCTCCTGGACGCCAAGGGGTCTGTGTTCCCCAAAGTCTGCGTATCCTGGAGAGAGGGCAGGTGGCGGGTGGCTGGGGCTGCGGGTAGCTGGGGCAGTGGGAGGCCCTGGTGGCGTCCGCAGGCCTGCCCCACTGCTCAGTCCTGGGCAGGGCCCTCGGGGTCCCCATCAGGAGTAGTGCCGTCCCCCTAGGTCTGGCGGGGTATCCCAAGGCCGTGGAGCCCTCGCAGAGTGACCCCATGAGGTCAGGCCCCAGCGCTGCTGTCGCGCCGCTGCTCTCTCCCTAGCCGTCAGCACTGACTGCAATGGCAGGAGGACCTGGGCCGTGGTCAGGGCGGAGGCCGCGGGGGTGGCTGTGCTGGGGTCACTTGGGAGTCCCTGGAAGAGGTGGAAGATGCAGCTGCTGTCGATGGGTCCCTGGAGGTCTGGCCAGCATGCTCTGCTCCCCTGCAGGCCCCCTGCCAGCCTTCTCCTGCCAGTTGGTCCCGTGCTCTGCCTGCATCCAGGGGGGACCCTGGAGGGCTGCCCGGTGGTGGTGTCAGCAGGGTGTGAGCAGACGGGTGGTTGGTGGGTCACCCTCCACCTGGATTCTTCTTGCTGAGGCCCCCAATGTCCCTGGGCTGCCAGATGTGGCACCTCTTCAGGGAGGGGCCCATCCATCAAGGAGCCGTCAGTGGTCAGGTGCAACCTGCACACCCCAGCGGGGCCCAGGCGGCGTCAATCCAGGTTGCAGCCAGAGCCGCGGGGTCCATGAGTGATGGATGGCACCACCCAGCCACTCTCGGCCCTTGTTTATGGGCCGGGCAAACAGCGGTCAGTCCTCTGAGACCATCACTCATGCAGCTACCAGGCAGCCCGTGGCCCTGGGGCTCCCCAGCTCTCGTCTCCCCGTCAGCCTGACCACTGCCCAGCCACGGAAAACAGAGGGGCACACAGCCCCTCCAGGGTGCACGGGGCCATGATATGGCCTGCCACCTACACCCCCCACCCCCCACCCCCCGCTGTCTGCTGTCCCCCAGGGCCCTCCTGGGTCCCGTTGGGGTCTACATGGGGCGGGGGATCGGGCTCTGCTCTGAGGAAGTACCATCCTCCCTCCCTCCTTCCCTCCTTCCTCCCTCTTTCCTTGCCTCCTTCCCTCCCTCCTTTCTTCCCTCCTCCCTCCCTCCCTTCCTTCCTCCCTCCTTCCCTCCTTCTTTCCTTCCTTCCTTCCCTCCTTCCTTCATTCCTCCCTCCATCATTCCTTCTTTTCTTCCTTCCTCTCTCCTTCCTTCCTTCTTTTATTCCTTCTCTTTTCCCCCCTCCTTCCTCCCTCCCTTCCTTTTCTTCCTTCCTTTCTTCCTTCTCTCCTTCCCTCCCTCCTCCCTTTCTCCCTTCCTTCCCTTCTTCCTTCTTTCCCTCCTTCCTTCCCTCCTTTCTTCCTACTTCCCTCCCTCTCTCCTTCCCTCCTTCCCTACTTCCTTCCTTCCTCCCTCCCTTCCTCCCTCCCCCTCCTCCTCCCTCTGCCTCCAGGAGCTTCAGTCACCCTCCTCCCCTCAGCCTAGAGCAGAGTTGTTGAGGGTCACACAGGGCAGTGGTGGGGAGGGCAGGGGGTATGACATCTCCTTCCTCCCAGCGAGCGTCCTCACAAACTCAATGGCAAACGTGAACCAGGCCCGCAGCCTCAGCTCCCTGAACCTGGTAAAGGTCGGGCTAGGAGTCTGCCTTCAACTGCAAAGACTAATGGAAGGCTCAAGTGTAGGAGACACAACGGGGAGGCTCCTAGAGGAAAATGCAGTAGGTGTGTGCTAAACTTGGGGTGGATGGTGTCCCTTGGATGTGATGCAGGCAGCACGCGCAGGGGGAAGAAGCATGACTACAGTAGAAGTCATCAAGATTAAAAACTTTTGTGCTTCAAAGGACCCGGTGATGAAAGTAAAAGGACCACCGCAGAGTGGGAGACGATATCCGCAGATTGTGGGTGCGCAGGGCTCTCCCGCTCAGGACACTGCAGCCTTGGCCGAGCTGCAGGGAGCCCGTCCCTGTCATCAGTCATCATTCGTCAGGGACTCGCCCAGTCGCTCACCCCCCAGCGCAGGGAGCAGCAGGTTGTGCAGAGCACAGAGGCCCCTGGTGATCCCTGCTCCCGAGGACACAGAGCAGCCACTCACCCAGGAATTCACCCCAGGATGTGGCAGGGCAAGTGCCCCCCTCCCACTGGCTGTGGACCTAGGCCCGCTGGCCACCAACGTGTCTCGGGCCACCTTGGGGCTCAGTGCACGCATAGGCTGTGCCTCCCCATCTCCCCTTCCCTGGATTTGCTCTGTTTCCCTCAAATTGATTCACTTCCAAGGAGATGTTTACTCATAAAACCTGTGGATGGAAACAGGTTCAACCCTAGCTAGAGACTGGAACTGTGGGGCTTGCTCCTGGAGCCCCCAGAGGTTCCCGAGGGGCTGGAGAGGGTGAACCACACTCACCCCCCCTCAGGGCACCCCCGATTCTCCCCTGGGTCAGTGCTGTGGGGCTGTGCCCACCCTGCACCCCTTCCTGGCCTTCCTGCCTTGTTTTGCTCTCGAGTGTCCTTTGTGTGGGGCAGCGGGGCAGGGGTGGGGGTTTGGGCAGGAGGTTGCACCCTGATGTCAAAAGCCTTTCCCGAAAGCATCTCGCAGCTGTCAGGGGCCGCCCTGGGCGGGTGGAGTGTCCATTAGCAGAGGCAGGTGATTTGTCCTGCGGCTGCTGCTCATGTAAACATGGGGCTCAGGGCGCGGGCTCCGGAGGGGGCGGGGGTGCACCTGGGACACCTGAGTGGAGGTGGGCCAGGTGCCCCACAGGGGGCTCTGAGCGCTGGGGAGCTGCCGAGTGCCCAGCACCCACCCACCCCCACTCAGGCCGCATCCCCTCCCACACCCGCCAGGCACCTGGGCGCCCCCACTCTGTGTCCAGATGGTGTTGTGTCCCCCAGCCCCGGGGTTCACGGGCAGCCCTGTGCCCCCAGCACTCACCATGCGGCCTGATGGTCTGTTTACAAGGCTGTCTTCCGCACCAGACGGAGGGGCTCTGGAGGGAGTTTAATGACCTCCACCTCCTCTGTCAGCGCTAATCAGTGTTTCCTGAATGAATGCGCAAAGGAATGAATGAATTCCTGAGCACACCACCCCCCACCCCCACCAGACCCTGGGTGGGGGGGGGGGTGCAGGCAGGAGCAGCATGTCAGGGGGCAGGTGGTGGTCCTGCTGCGGGAGACCCCGGGGGAGCCCCGGGGTCGGCTGGGGAGGGCGCGTGCTGGAGACAGACCTGAGGGGGTGAGGGCAGGCATCTGGGGAAGGGGCCCCAGGGAAGGGCCTGTGCAAAGGCCATGGGGCAAGACTGGGGATTCAAGGAACAGTGAAAAAGCCGGCAAGGCTGAGCCTAGGGAGGGTGGGAGGTAGGGGGGGCGAGCGGGTTCTGAGCAGCCCGGCCACAGGACCATCCAGCCCTCTGCTAGCCCCAGCCCCCTCACTCCCTTATTGTCAGGGATAAAGGGCCAGACCCTCACTTCACCCTGCAGCAGTGCAAGGCGGAGGACAGCAAGCAGCTCTGGTCCCCCAGATGTCGGGAAGAGTCCCTGAGGGTGGGGAGTCTGAGACGTCCATCCTCCTCAAGGAGATGTCCCGACCCAGGTGCTCCATGCCTGTCCTCCGGCTGTGGTCCTGTGTGCGTGCGTGCTGTCGGGAGTGCTGGCAGCCACCTCGTGCCCATCAGGCACTGCAGAGCCCTCGCCCGGTGCCAAACGGGGAGAACAGCTGCGCCCCCGGTCCTCACCCTAGCCGTGCCCTGTGTGACTTCTCCCCACAGTCGTTGTCTCTCCCCCATTGGCCTCCTTGACAGCGCAGGGCTGGGCTCTTGCACACCCGGGGTCCCGTGTGTGTCTGTCGCCCGGAGCAGGGCCTGGCACAGAATGGGTGCCCTGAAACATCTAGGACACAAACAAGTGCTCAGCCTGCGCCCCAGGGCCACCCCCACTTGGTCTGCCCCAATGGAGTTCCCAGGGCTTCGTGCGCAGTGTGAGCCTCCTTTATGCAACACAGAAGCTCGCCTGCTGGCCTGTCCCCACCACAAACCCACCCATGGGGCCGAGCCCAGGTACCACCACGGCCACCCTCTAGGGGAGCCACCGAGGGACACAGCCACAGGACCTTATGGGCCCGGCCAGAGCCAGTACAGACCTGAGCCAGGCACTTGGCCAGGCACTGCTGACCCCGTTGTTACCGCGGGAGGCCAGGGGACTGGGGCTCCATTCCCACAACACTGCATGACGTGGCCCAGCACACGGGGCACGAGCTCCCGCAGAGCTGAGAATTGCCTGGGGAGGCATCGCAGAACGCGGTGCCGTCGTCCGTGGAAATCTCAGGACCGGAGAAAGGTCCTCTAGGTTTCCACGGGACAAAGAGCTGAGGGTCCAGCTGGGACCCTGAGGGACCCTCACCACGAGTGTGTGCTGACCCCAGCAAGAGGCCTGGGCTGGACCTTGCACAGGTGTGGCGACACCCCGGGCATCCCCTTGAGGGCCTATAGGCTGCCCTAACCCGCACCCTGACCCCCCTGCCCCTGTCCCTCTGGACCCAGCGAGCAAAGCCTGGCCCACTCCTTTTGAATGGCCGTGCCTTCGGGCCCCAGCTGGGCGGGAGCCCCTGTGTCAGGCCTCCACCCCCCAGGCGCCCCCGGCCCCGCTCAGCGAGGGGCAGGCGGTGATGGATGGGGAGGGAGGCTCCATTCCCGAAGACATTCCTCCTGCAGATAAACGGCCTCGAGCGGCCGCCCCCGCAGCAGCCAGCGGAGAGGCCCTCTTGAAAGGCAGGAGATGAGGGGCCTCTGTATATAATAAAGGTGAAAGAGTGTCATCCAGACATTTTTATGCTCCTCCCGAGACCCCAGCTGCCGCGCGGCCGGAAGGACCCAGGGCTTTTAACTGTGGCCTGAGGAAGCGGCTGCTTTTAGCAGGTTCCAGGCCTGAGAGGGAGCTTGGGGTCGGGACGTGGGCACGGCCCAGGGCCCCTCCAGGGAGGAATCCGGGAGGACTGGCAGCCTGACAGATGCACACTGGGGGCACCTGGTCTCAGGAGCCCCCAACAGGGTGTGGGCAGAGTCCCGGTTTGTCAAAGCCTGGCTGTCCCCAGGCACCTGGCCCGGTGGCATCACCATTCCCAATACAGAGGCTCAGGGCCTATGACTCCAGTGCCTCCTTGAAGTTGGAGGGTCAGCAGGACCCTGCTGAGAGGGAAACCTCTCACCAGGGCCAGCACCTCACACACGTTCACTGGGGTTCTTCCTGGGCCCCTCCCTAAGTCTCGGAGCTCAGGAAAGGAGGGTCCACCTGACCTGGGAGATCCCCAGGCTAAGGGTGGCCACACCATGTCCAAGCACACGAGATGGAGCAGAGCCTGGGGCTGCATCCAGGGGCCCAGACACCCAAGGGTCCAGGACGGAGACCCCCCCAAGGGGGCCCGAACACTCAAGTGTCCAGGACAGGGACTCCCTACAAAGGGGTCCAGGCCCCGAACACCGGAGGCAGGTAACAGGCAACAGGCTGCAGTGGGGGGTGCCGACCACAGCTGGCAGCCCCGCCCCACGGGAGTGCTGAGTGTTCCGGAAAAGTGGATGGAGCTGTTTAGGGGCCACTCGGGAGGAAGACACAGAAGGTTCCTAGATGTTTCAGGTCACCTGGACAGACCCTGTGTCCCACCCCAGGGCCCACCTCAGTGTCGGGATCTCCGCGGCAGGGGTGCCCCAGCCCCCTGGTCCCCGGCTGGGCATTGGCGGGATGCCAAGCCCTCCAAGCCCTGGAAAGCCACAGTTTCTACTCAACAGCCTGGCTGTCCAGAGCCCCAGGGCTGGGCGGGCCTCAGGGCCCCTCTCCTGGGCTCCTTTCATTCTCTCCTCACCCCAGAGTCATTGTTGGTCCCTTCCCCAGGGGCCCCAAGACACCCAGCTCCATCTCTTTAGTGGGTCTGGGTTTCCCCAAACACCGAAGGCGCTGGTGGGGAGAAGGGGTCCTGACCAGCGTGGGGACAACAGATGGTGGGGCGTGGGGAAGTGGGTGGTGACCCTCCCCAGAAGCCGTCCCCTCTGCTGGCTCTCCGCCCCACCAGGCCTGCCCCGATGCTCCTGGGGACAACAGGTAGCAGCGGGTTCTTGCATGACGACTCTGTGCGGCTCCGGCAGGTCCTCCCTGACCCTCAGAGCCTTCTGGCCTTGGTGACACAGGCATGTGTACTGGCTACCGGCAGGCCAGGTCAGCAGGTGTCTCTGACCCTGGGGAGGGATCCAACCACCAAGGGAAGACAGGCTGTGCTGGTTATTCAAAAATTTTAATGGGTAACAGAAAACTTGGTTCAAAATCCAAGGAATAGCCAGTGACAGACCCCCTCCCCGTCCCTGACACAGTCCTCCCTTGGGGGCACAGTGTGCGCAGTGGTGTCCATGGGGCGGGAGGGTGCCCAGAGTGCTTCTTGGCCACACCACACCCTGCCTGCTGCCCCTCCCTGTCCCATCCCTGGAGTCAAACCCCAGAACAAGGCCTGGCTTCTCTGAGAACAGCAGGGGCATCCCCCCAGCTGACCTCTTCCCAGCCAACACCCCCGCGGGTCCTCCAGCACCCTCCCCCTCCACCCTGGCCCCCCTGCAGATCCTCCAGGGCCCTCCACCAAGTCCACCTCCCATCCACCCGCATTCTCAAACAGGAACCTCCAAAGGCAAGGAAACCGGGCTGCAGGAAGCACAGAGTAGGCCCCCTCGGGCTCCCCACTGCCCCCCTGCCCCTGCTGCCCTTGCCTGCGCTCAGAGGCCCGAGGCACCAGGGCTGCCCGCCCACCTGGCACAGAGCAGGCCCAGAATGCACAGGCCGCCTGCCCCCAAGAGGTGGGCTGTCCCCTCTGCACGGACAAGGGCTCCAGCACTGGAGCCGCTCCACTCCCGGGGCAGGCTGCGCCGCCTGCCCAGGTCAGGTTTCCATCCGCCACCATCAGGCAGATGTCAAGCTTGAAGGGGCAGCAGTAATTTGGACAATTATAGTCACTATTATTGCTTCCTCTCCTTAAACAGGGGCCCCAATTACTCAGACACGGCCTGCAGCCACTCCCCAAGGCTGAGGGGACCCAGAGGAGGGAGGACAAGGTGGGGGGAGGGGAGGGGAGGCAGTGGACATGGGGGAGGGGGAGGGGGAGGGAATGGACATGGGGAGGGAGAGGGGACCCACTGGGTGGGGGCAGGGATGGGGGCCGACTGGGAGGGGTGGGAAGCGCCCACCTGCTGCAATTGTCCAGTGTGAGTGCTTGCCCCCTGTGTGAACCCGAAGGTCATGGGCCAGGGGACGGGCAGCGCCACGGGCAGGAGACACAAGTGGTCACTGCAGGCCTGGGGGGGCAGGTCTGTTTGAGCCCAAAGTACCTAGGTAGTCCTCCTCTAAACCCCAGGGTAGGTGAGGCCCAGACCTGGGTGGGGGAACATGAGGGCATCGCTGGTCTCAGGGGACTGCACACCCACACCTGGGGCCGGCAGCCCGAGGCCAGGACTCGGTCCCTGGGCCAGGCAGCCCCTTCTGCTGGCACACAGAGCCTGGCACCAGCTCCCAGGCGGGTGGCCAGAGGGGCTCCCCAAGGTGGCTGTGGTACAGGGACCCCAGACCTTCCCCCTTCCTAGGGCTAATGGGCCACAGCCCCAGGTAGAAGTGAGCACTTATGCAGTGCCTGCTTTGTGCGGGTCGGACCTGGTTTACAGGTAGCATCAGTGATCCTCAGGACAGTCGTGTTGGGCGGGCATTTCCTGCTGCCCAACCTTCCAGAGCAGGGAGTAAGGCACTGAGGGGCTGACCAGCTAGGGGTCACACAGCATGAGCTCACCTGGACCCGTGGGAGAAGCAACTCCACCAACACCTGCAGTGTACAGGTGGGTGGGAGGGGGCACTGCCGAGCAAAAGCAGGGTCTGGGCGTGCAGCCGGGGGCCAGGGGACCAGGACCATCATGCCCGTCCTGAGCCGGGGTGCTGTGAGCCAGCTGTGTGCCGCGCCCCCACCTCCACTGGAGCCCTCACCCCAAACACTCATGTCACATCCCTGGATCAACAGGCATGACTGACACTATTACATTTTAATGTTCAGCATCCATTGAACAAACATTAAAGCCTCTTTATCACTCGTGTGCCCCATGAGCACAATCAGGCACCACTAATCCCATTGCCAACCTAGGTCAGCAGCACTGTCCTCCGCGTGTGGGCGCCCTTGACACCAGGGCGGGAGGGACAGCTCCGGGGACATCCCCAGCTCCACACCTACAGGCCGGGCGCCCAGGGCCAGTGGCTGAGCCCCTGCTGTCAGCTCTTTCATCCATAATATGGCACGATGACCACCTCAGAATGTCTCAGCACATGTGCAAGAATGAGACAGCACAGATGCTTGCATTTGACTCTCAGGGCTGTGGAGGCCACCTTGGGGTGGGGGACCCCACTTGCAGACACGACCCCTTGCCATGTCCTCATGTGGTGGTGAGAGGGCAAGCTCTGGTGTCTCTTCTCCCCAGGGCACCAATCCCATCATGGCCACAGCCTCTTGACCCCATCTTACCCTAGTCATTCTGCAAAGTCCCCTCCACACCATCCCCCTGGGGGGCGGGGCTGCAGTGTGTGGGTTTTCAAGGACACAGCAATCGGTCCATTGCAAGGATTAAATAATACAATCTGCATACAAGACTTTGAACATGGTGAACCCTGCTTGGGTCAAAGGGAGTCCTTGGGTCACAGAGCTGGATGCCATTCCTGGTCATCACCTGCCTGCTGTGTGACCGTGGACACATCATCTCTGATATCAGTCCCAGGAGAGCTGACAGGTCCTCACAGCAGCCCTGCTCCTGGCGTGGCATGATGGCAGGTGTACCTAGATGAATATATGTGAAACAGGTGGCCGAGGTCAAGATGGCCAAGATCTGGCATGAGTTTGGGCCTGGAACTCACTGTCCCCTGGGCGACAGCCCAGGAAGGCAGCACCAAACCCATCCCTGCTTCCCCAGGATGTGTGCCTCCAGGCCCAGGGGAGCCATCACAGGGGGCCCAGGTCACAGACTTCCCTGGCTAGCGGCCCACCTCAGGGACCCAGAGCGGACACCCTGCAGGGTTTGAGGAGCCTGGGCCTGAGGTCGCCATCCTGAAAGCCACATGAGCTCCAAGAGAGGCTTCAGGATGGCATGCGGTCAGCACTCGCTGTCACCATCAGCCACCACTGCTGCGTGGAGCTGGCCACTCCAGATCCTCCCCCTCCCTACACCCCCGCCCGGCCCGGGGCCAGGGAGACCACTCTTCCCCGCAGCCTGCAGAACCGGCTCTGCCTTCTGTCCAGGGGGCACCGCCACCTGCTATCTCGACCCCTTCCCTTTGTAGGAGGCCTGCTGACCTTCCCAAGCCTTGTTGCGTTGTCTGCATCTTCATATCTGTCCCCAGCTGTGTGCCCAAGGTGGGAACAGTGCCCTGCCAGCCCTAGGGGTTCACAAGCCTCACTACGGGATGGCACGTGAGGTCCTGCATGTCCCCAAGGCCGCAGCCGCATTTGAAAGTGCTAACACCTGCTCCAGCTGTACAGGGTGTGTGCCATATGTGCTACGGGGCTTCCAGGGAGGCCTGGAGGCGGGGTGCACCTTGTGAGCCCGGCTGGCTGACCACTGCTGTGTGCAGCATGGAGGGAAGGTGGGCAGCTCCTGTCTGCTCCCTGCCAGGCCTATCCCTCCAATGGACCCCGTGAGGCCTGTGACATGCACACAGAGCAGCCAAGCCTGGTGAGGCACAGAGGAGCCACATAGCCGAGGGCAGAACCCACAGTGAAGCTAGGGCCTGCTCCACACCACGAGGCCTGTCCCAAGAAGCATGGGGCTGTCCCTGGGCCTGCCCTGGAAGGGATCCCGCTCCCTGCACTTCTTCCAGCAGGCTGCCCATGTCTCCCTTCCTGGAAGAAGGCTGGACCACCCACACTTGACAAGGTGAGGTCTGTGGGGCACTCGCTCTGAGCACACGGCCACATGCCACTGGCCAAGGACAGCCAGAGACACCAGTTGCCAGCCCGTAATTAACTGCAAGCTGGCAGGCCTGCATCCTGGCAAGGCCCCCAAAGGGCCAGCGGGAGAGGCCTGGCGCCTTGTATACCCTGTGTACTCCTGTACCTGTGCTGGGCTCTGGGTCACCTTGGTCCCTGTGGGGGGTGATCGCAGCTACAATGAGAGCTGCATGCACTCCACTCTCACTGCACGAGCTCACACCATCACGATCCCATTTTGCTGGTGGGGGGACTGAGGTCAGAGTGGGGGCATTGCTACCTGGGGTCACACACCAGGACCAGGGTCTGGCTGGTGACCCACAACACCCAGAGCAGTCTGGGAGGCCACAGCCTCCTTCTCCGAGCCACCTGCTGACCCCAGGAAACAAATGCCTTCTCCCCTTTCCTCCTTGGGGTGGACCTCAGGCAGCACACCGATTTTCTTCCAGAACAGCAGGGAGCTGGGTGCTCAGCAGTTGGTGGGTCCCACGCCCACGGTTGGCTGATGACTTTCAGAGGCCGCTGAGGTGTGGGATGGGGGTGCTGGCCTTGGCCTGGAGCTGACGGCAGTCCAGGGGTAGGGGGGAGGCAGCGTATGTGTCCACCCGGTGAGGCCAGGCTGCACCCCAGGACCCTGGGCTTCTGGCTCACATACACCTACAGGCCTGCAACCGGGTGCGCTCAGGCCTCAGGCCTTGGGTGATCATTAACCTTAGACGTGGTGCCAAACTCAGGGTAGGACCTTACTGGCAGGGCTGAGGTCACCTTCCTCAGTTTCTACGCTGGAAGTCCAGTCCACAGATCAGGGGGCCGGCCCCTCGATCCTACAGCCTTCATTAGCACCAGCTCTGGGACATCGCTGCCCTGGGCTCGGGGACACTGGGAAGCAAGGCCACCCTGGGCCTCAGGAAGCTCAGGTGGGACGGCATGGACCTCTTACAAGTGGAACCTTTGCAAGGCACACCTGAACCAGGGAGTGTGGCTGGGACAGGTGATAGTCACAGCTCTGCTTTGTGCATGGGGCGGTGATTCTCATGCCTGCCGTGCTGGAGAGCACAGGCCAGGCCAGGGGAGACCCTGCAGCTTTTTCCCGCAGCCCCAGGGTACAGAGCTGGGATCTCAGCTGTGTGTTAGGTAGGGCAGACCGAAGCACGAGGGCCTGGTGTGGACCGAGGCCAACCCCGGAGGCAGAGGCACCTGCTTGGAGGTCTCAGCCACAAGACCCTCCTCAGAATGCTCTGAGAAATGCATGATGGAACGTGTCCCTCGGGGACAGCCTGGGGGCTCTGGAGTGTCCCCGAGGCAGAGTTGAATGACTCAGCATCATCCAGTGAGAGCATCTGCAGGTCTGTTATCCTGACTCTGATGTTACCAGGGAGGAAGTTTCCGTTCATGATCACATCCCCTGAACGCCTTTCTAGGCATTTGGAGTGAAAAGAGCATCACCTCGGTTCACTCAGCCACCTCAGTAACAGGTTGCCCCAGGTCAACACCCACATTAAGCTTCCGTTGGCTCATTGTGACAGGTGACTTCAGTTCCTGGAAAGCGATGCTGGTTGTTGCTTTATGAGCATGACTCAGTTTCCCTTGGACAGAAAGCCAGCCAGCCAGCAAGATAGTGCGGCGGGTAGATGGCAGAGTGGTTCCGGAACAGGCACCAGGTGCTGGCAACAGAAAGCAGAGGGGGGCGAGGGGGGGCAGCTCACCTCTGGGGGCAGGGCGGCTCCAAGAGACATTGGGGACCTGTCCAGGGTGCTGGAAACTCTGTGTCCTGGTTATGCGAGCGATCGTGTCAGGAACCCAAGGGGGCCCTTTGATGTTTACGGAAGGTGCTATTTCTCTAGTTTAAAATACAAAGTGATTTTCACACTAACAGCACAACACGCAAGACTTTGCTTCTTTACAGTTAAGGTTCCGACTCCGTTTCAAACCGTCAGAGGAGCTGCGAATCCGATTCCATCACCACTGGCATGAGTTACACACACAACTGGAATCCAACGAGGGCCAAAACCACCCGTGACTCTCGGCACCCACCGTTCCTGCTCTACCCGCAGCCGCTTCCTTCTCGTAGCTTATCCTCCTCGCCTGCTGCCCTGTTTTACTCCCAGGCACCTCTTTTCTGCACTCGCAGATGCATTTCCGCTCGCTCCATCAGCCACCAGGCGAGAGAGAGAGAGAGAGAGAGAGAGAGAGAGAGAGAGAGAGAGAGAGAGAGGTGCGTGAAAGTCTTCCACCCAATTCTGGGCCTGGCTTCCTTTCAGTTTCGTCCATGGTGGGCATTCGATATCTGGAGGCTCTATTACTAAGGTGTACGGACACTTAAAACAATAAAATTGAATGATGTGTGTTGCCCTTCTTTTTAAATTATATTTATTACTAAATGTGTCTCTTGACTGGTATTGGCTCATTTTTTGATAGCTTGAAAGATAACACTTTTTACGTCCTTTCACTTTTTAACCTTATAACCAAAGCATATTTCTTGTAAGCAACGTATTGCTGATTTTCTTTTAAAGATTTTATTTATTTGTTCATGAGAGACACACACAGAGAGAGGCAGAGACACAGGCAGAGGGAGAAGCAGGCTCCATGCAGGGAGCCTGATGTGGGACTCAATCCCGAGTCTCCAGGATCACACCCCAAGCTGAAGGCAGTGCTAAACCACTGAGCCACCAGGGCTGCCCCGTATTGCTGATTTTTTAAAAATCCAGTCCTGTATCTTTATATTTTACGTAGGATACTCAGCCCACTTATATTTGACACCATTTTATGTAATTACTGATATATTTGCATCTAAATATACATTTACTATTATTTGTCTCACCTGTTCTGTGTTCTTTTTTTCTCTGCTTTCCTGCTTTATTCTGGATTTTATCTTCCCCCTCCATTCTTTTAGCTTCTTAGTAATACAATATATTTGTTTACTGCTCTTTTCATAGTAACGATAGAGATTACAATATGCAACCCTATTTTATTAAAATCTAATTTAAATTGGTATTTTTACCAATTGCTAGGCAGTGCAAGGATCTTATGACACAAACTCCATTCACCGCCTTCTGCCTCTTGTATCATTGTTGCAGTGCACATTCATTCTACATTTTTTTAAAGATTATTTATTTATTTATTCATGAGAGACACACAGAGAGAGGCAGAGACACAGGAAGAGGGAGAAGCAGGCTCTATGGAGGGAGCCCAATGCAGGACTCTATCCTAGGACCCCGGGGTCATGACCTGAGCTGAAGGCAGACACTCAACCACTGAGCCACCCAGCTGTCCCCATTCTACATATTTTCTTTCTTTTTTTTTTTAATATTTTACTTATTTATTCATGAGAGACACACAGAGAGAGACGCAGAAACACAGGCAGAGAGAGAAGCAGGCTCCATGCAGGGAGCCTGATGCGGGACTTGATCCCCGGATTCCAGGATCACGCCCTGGGCCAAAGGCAGGCGCTAAACCGCTGAGCCACCCAGGGATCCCGCCCCCCCCTATTCTACATATTTTCATGTAAACTTTGTATTTTGAGATGATGGTAGATTCACAATCAGTTGTATGAAATACCAAAGATCCAGGGTATGCTCCACCCAGTTTTCCCACTGATAACAACCAGGTGCAGTCAAGCTGCAGAACATTTCCACCATAAGGACCCCTTACATGGCCCTTTCAGAGCCACATCCAATTCCCTCCTCCCCCCACACCCTAGTTTCCTCTTTGAAGTAAACTTGTTTAAATAAAAATAAGATAGGTTTAAATAAAATATTTCAAAATGACAGTATAGATATTATGCTGATACAGCAAAAATCGGGGGGAATTTCACAAATGGGTAAAATGTGGGAAACACCAGCTGAAGGCTTTTGGAAGTAGCACTAGTTGGGCTGAATTCTGAAGTGAGGGGCAGAGGTCAGGGCCAAAATGGTGGCAGGAAGGTGGCACATCACAATGCCCTGAAGCCTCTGCAAGCTCAGCCTAGTGTGGCTGGAGGGCAATGAACAAGTGGGAGACCACGGAAGGGTGGTCAGGAGTCAGAGGTCAGCAGAGACCTAGAGGCCACAGAGGAGTGTGGATTTCCTCCAAAGTTAACAAGACACTGCTGTGGGGATGTAAACAAAGAGATTATGAGATTTTGATGTATGTTTGTAAAGATGCATTCCAGCACTCTACAGTGTCCAACAACCCTATGGCTGTGTATGGAGAATGGACAGGAGGGGTCTCCGGTGTGGAGGCAAATGCAATTGCCTTGCAAGAGCCCAGGGTCATCAGGAGATGGCAGTAGGGGATGGATTCGGGATATGGCGTCTAAAATCAGCTTTATTGAGATATGAGAGCAACGCTGAATCATGAAGAAATAGATAATCTGAAATGACCAATAATGAGTGAAGACATTGAAACAGTGATCAAAAACCTCCCAACACAGAATAGCCCTGGACTAGATGGTTTCACTAGTGAATTCTACCAAATATTTTAAGAATTAATACCAATCCTTCTCAAACTCTTCCAAAAAAACTGAAAAGGAAATAATACTCCCAAACTCATTTTATGAGGCCAGAATCACTCTGATGCCAAAGTCAAATAAGGATGCTACAAGAAAAGAAGACTAAAGGCCAATATCCCCGACTAACACAGATGTAAGAGAACTCAATAAAATACTAGCAACCCAAATTCAACAATACAATAGAAGGATCATACACCTTGATCAAATGGGATTTATCCTGAGGTGCAAGGAAGTTTCAACATATGCAAATCAATAAATGTGATATACTACAATAATATCATGAAAGATAAAAGTCACATGATTATCTCAATAGATGCAGAAAATGCATTTGACAAAATTGAACATGACCAAAAAACCTTTAACTAATTGGGTATAGTATGAATTTCCCTAACATAATAAAGGTTATATATAACAAACACAGAAAATGTCATACTCAAAGGTGAAAGATTTAAAGTTTTCCTGGCCAGATTAGGAATAAGACAAAAATTCCCACTTTTATCACTCCTGTTCAACATAGTATTGAAAGTCTTCGACAGAGGAATTAAATAAGAAAAAGAAATAAAAGACATCCAAATTGGAAGGCAAGAAGTAAAAATGTCTCTGCCTGCAGACGTTATGATTTTACATGTGGAAAACTCTAAAGACGCCACCAAAAACTATTACTACTAATCAATAAATTCAGTTAAGTTGTAGGATACAAAATCAATACTTAAAAACCAATTGCATTTCTACATATAACCATGAACTACCTGAAAAAGAAATAAAGGAGGGATGCCTGGGTGGCTCAGCAGTTGGGCGCCTGCCTTCGGCTCAGGTCATGAACCCGGGATCCGGAATTGAGTCCCACACTGGGCTCCCTGCAAGAAGCTTGCTTCTCCCTCTGCCTGTGTTTCTGCCTCTCTCTCTCAGTCTGTGTCTCTCATGAATAAATAAATAAATCTTAAATCAATCAATCAACCAATCAATCAATCTCATTTGCAATAGGGTCAAAAAATAAAAATAATTAGAAAAAAATTTAACCAAGGAGGTGAATGATTTGCACACTAAAATTATAAGATACAGATGAAAGAAATTTTAAGAGACACAAATAAAGGGAAAGATAGTCCATATTCGTGGATCAGAAAAACTAACATTGTTAAGATGTCCATATTGCACAAAGCCATCTATAGATTCAATGCAACCCTTATCAAAACACCAATATTTTCCACAGAAATTTTTAAAAATCCTAATTCATATAAAATAACAAAAGACACAGAGTAGCCAAGGCAATCTAGAGAAAGAACAAAGTTCAGGAATCATAATTCCTGATTTTAAACTTTATTACAAAACTATAGTAATCAAAACAGGGTGGCACTGGCATAAAAATGGATGCATAGACCAATGGAAAAGACTTGAGGGCCCCAAACCCATGCATATTCAGCCAACAAATATTTGACAAGGGAGCCAAGAAGATTCGATGGGGTGTAAATAGTCTTTTCAGAGAATGATGATGGGGAAAATGGACTAGCACATGCAGAATGCAGTTAGAATCCCATCTCAGACCACTCACAAAAATTAACTTGAAATGGATTAAAGGCTTAAATGAAAGACCCAAAATTATAAAACAACTAGAAGAAAATATGGAGGGAAAGCTCATTGACATTAATCTATGCCTAAAATTTTTGGATATGGCACCAAATCAGAAGCAATGAAAGCAAGAATAAACAAGTGGTACTACATCAAGCTGAAGAACTTCTGCACTCCAAAAAACAATCAGCAAAATGAAAAGGCAACCTACAGAATGGGATAAAATATTTGCAAACCCCCTATCTGATTAGAAATTAATATGTAGACTATATAAGGAACTCCAACTCAATACCAAAAATTAAAAAATCAAATTAAAAAACAGGCAAAGGACTTGAGACATTCTTCCAACGAAGACATCCAGATGATCAACAAACACATGAAAAGATGCTCAGCATCATTCATCACCAGTGCAATTACTGCTCTATTTTTAACTCTTTGAGGAACCTCCACACAGTTTTCCAGAGTGGCTGCACCAGTTCACCTTCCCACCAACAGTGCAGGAGGGTTCCCCTTTCTCCACATCCTCTCCAATATTTGTTGTTTCCTGTCTTGTTAATTTTCCCCATTCTCACTGGTGTGAGGTGGTATCTCACTGTGGTTTTGATTTGTATTTCCCTGACGGCAAGGGATGTGGAGCATTTTCTCATGTGCTTGTTGGCCATGTGTAGGTCTTCCTCTGTGCATTTCTGTTCATGTCTTTTGCCCATTTCATTATTGGATTGTTTGTTTCTTTGCTGTTGAGTTTAATAAGTTATTTATAGATCCTGGATACTAGCCCTTTATCTGATATGTCATTTGCAAATATCATCTCCCATTCTGTAGGTTGTCTTTTAGTTTTGTTGACTGTTTCTTTTGCTGTGCAAAAGCTTTTTATCTTGATTAAGTCCCAATAGTTCATTTTGCTTTTGTTTCCATTCATAGATGTATCTTGCAAGAAGCTGCTGTGGCCAAGTTCAAAAAGGGTGTTGCCTGTGTTCTCCTCTAGGATTTTGATGGATTCTTGTCTCACATTTAGATCTTTCATCCATTTTGAGTTTATCTTTGTGTATGGTGTAAGAGAATGGTCCAGTTTCATTCTTCTGCATGTGGCTGTCCAATTTTCCCAGCACCATTTATTGAAGAGACTGTCCTTTTTCCAGTGGATAGTATTTCCTGCTATGTCTAATATTGGTTGGACCAATAGAGTTGACCATAGAGTTGAGGTCCATTTCTGGGTTCTCTATTCTGTTCCACTGATCTATGTGTCTGTTTTTGTGCCAGTACCATACTGTCTTGATGATCACAGCTTTGTAGTACAACTTGAAATCTGGCATTGTGATGCCCTGGTCTGGTTTTCCTTTTCAATATTCCCCTGGCTATTCGGGGTCTTTTCTGATTCCACACAAATCTTAAGATTATTTGTTTCAACTCTCTGAAGAAAGTCCATGGTATTTTGATAGGGACTGCTTTAAATGTGAATTTCCCTGGGTAGCATTGACATTTTCACAATATTAATTCTTCCAATCCATGAGCATGGAATATTTTTCCATCTCTTTGTGTCTTCCTCAATTTCTTTCAGAAGTGTTCTGTAGTTTTTAGGGTATAAATCATTTACCTCTTTGGTTAGGTTTATTCCAAGGTATCTTTTGCTTTTGGGTGCAATTGTAAGTGGGATTGACTCCTTAATTTCTCTTTCTTCAGTCTCATAGTTAGTGTATAGAAATGCCACTGATTTCTGGGCATTGATTTTGTATCTTGCCACACTGTCAAATTGCTGTATGAGTTCTAGCAATCTTGGGGTGGAGTCTTTTGGGTTTTCTACGTACAGTATCATGTCATCTGTGAAGAGGGAGAGTTTGATTTCTTCTTTGCCAATTTGAATGCATTTTATTTCTTTTTGTTGCCTGATTGCTGAGGCTAGGACTTCTAGTACTATGTTGAATAGCAGTGGTGAGAGTGGACATCCCTGTCATGTTCCTGATCTTAGGGGAAAGGCTCCCAGTGTTTCCCTATTAAGAATGATATTCACTGTGGGCTTTTTGTAGATGGCTTTTAAGATGTTGAGGAATGTTCCCTCTATCTCTACTCTCTGAAGAGTTTTGATCAGGAATGGATGCTGTATTTTGTCAAATGCTTTCTCTGTATCTATTGAGAGGATTATATGGTTCTTGTTTTTTCTCTTGTTGATATGATCTATCACCTTGATTGCTTTATGAGTGTTGAACCAGCCTTGCATCCTGGGGATAAATCCCACTTGGTCATGGTGAATAATCCTCTTAATGTACTGTTGGATCCTATTGGCTAGTATGTAGTTGAGAATTTTTGCATCTATGTTCATCAGGGAGATTGGTCTATAATTCTCTTTTTTGGTGGGGTCTTTGTCTGGTTTTGGAATTAAGGTGGTGCTGGCCTCATAAAACAAGTTTGGAAGTATCCCATTCCTTTATATATTTTGGAACAGCTTTAGTAGAATAGGTATTGTTTCTTTTTTATTTTTATTTATTTTTATTTTTTAATGTATTTTTTATTGGTGTTCAATTTGCCAACATATAGAATACCACCCAGTGCTCATCCCATCAAGTGCCCCCCTCAGTGCCCATCACCCAGTTACCCCCACCCCCTGCCTACCTCCCTTTCTACCACCCCTTGTTCGTTTCCCAGAGTTAGGAGTCTCTCATGTTCTGTCTCCCTTTCTGATTTTTCCCACTCATTTAGTCTCCTTTCCCCTTTATTCCCTTTTACTATTTTTTATATTCCCCAAATGAATGAGACCATATAATGTTTGTCCTTCTCCGATTGACTTATTTCACTCAGCATAATACCCTCCAGTTCCATCCACGTCGAAGCAAATGGTGGGTATTTGTCGTTTCTAATGGCTGAGTAATATTCCATTGTACACATAGACCACATCTTCTTTATCCATTCATCTGTTGATGGACACCGAGGCTCCTTCCACAGTTTGGCTATTGTGGACATTGCTGCTATAAACATCGGGGTGCAGGTGTCCTGGCATTTCACTGCATCTGTATCTTTGGGGTAAATCCCCAGCAGTGCAATTACTGCTCTATTTTTAACTCTTTGAGGAACCTCCATACCATTTTCCAGAGTGGCTGCACTAGTTCACATTCCCACCAACAGTGCAGGAGGGTTCCCCTTTCTCCACATCCTCTACAACATCTGTTGTTTCCTGTCTTGTTAATTTTCCCCATTCTCACTGGTGTGAGGTGGTATATCATTGTGGTTTTGATTTGTATTTCCCTGACGGCAAGGGATGCGGAGCATTTTCTCATGTGCTTGTTGGCCATGTCTATGTCTTCCTCTGTGAGATTTCTGTTCATGTCTTTTGCCCACTTCATGATTGGATTGTTTGTTTCTTTGCTGTTGAGTTTAATAAGTTCTTTATAGATCTTGGATACTAGCCCTTTATCTGATATGTCATTTGCAAATATCTTCTCCCATTCTGTAGGTTGTCTTTTAGTTTTGTTGACTGTTTCTTTTGCTGTGCAAAAGCTTATTATCTTGATGAAGTCCCAATAGTTCATTTTTGCTTTTGTTTCTCTTGCCTTCATGCATGTATCTTGCAAGAAGTTACTGTGGCCAATTGTTTCTTTTTTAAACGTTTGATAGAATTCCCCTGGGAAGCCATCTGGCCCTGGACTTTTGTGTCTTGGGAGGTTTTTGATGACTGCTTCAATTTCCTCCCTGGTTATTGGCCTGTTCAGGTTTTCTTTTTCTTCCTGTTCCAGTTTTGGTAGTTTGTGGTTTTCCAGAAATGCGTCCATTTTTTCTAGATTGCCTAATTTATTGGCATATAGCTGCTCATAATATGTTTTTAAAATTGTTTGTATTTCCTTGACATTGCTTGTGATCTCTCATTTTTCATTCATGATTTTATTGAGTCTTTTCTCTCTTCTTTTTAATAAGACTGGCTAATGGTTTATATATCTTATTAATTCTTTCAAAGAACCAACTCCTGGTTTTGTTGATCTGTTCGACAATTCTTCTGGTCTCTATTTCATTGAGTTCTGCTCAAATCTTTATTTACTCTCTTCTTCTGCTGGGTGTAGGTTTTATCTGCTGTTCTTTCTCCAGTTCCTTCAGGTGCAAGGTTAGTTTGTGTATTTGAGTTTTTTCCAATTGTTTGAGGGAGGCTTGTATTGCGATGTATTTCCCTCTCAGGACTGCTTTTGCTGTATCCCAAAGACTTTGAATGGTTGTATCTTCATTCTCATTAGTTTCCATGAATGTTTTTTAATTCTTCTCTAATTTCCTGGTTGACCCTTTCATCTTTTAGAGGATGGTCCTTATCCTCCACGTGTTTGAGTTTCTTCCAAATTTCTTCTTGTGATTGAGTTCAAGTTTCAAAGCATTATGGTCTGAAAATATGCAGGGGACAATCCCAATCTTTTGGTATCGGTTGAGACCTGATTTTTGACCTAGTATGTGGTCTATTCTGGAGAAATTTCCATGTGCACTTGAGAAGAATGTGTATTCAGTTGCATTAGGATGTAAAGTTCTGTAAATATCTGTGAAATCCATCTGGTCCAGTGTATCATTTAAAGCTCTTGTTTCTTTGGAGATGTTGTGCTTAGAAGATCTGTCATTTGCAGAAAGTGCCATTTTGAAGTCTCCCAGTATTAGTGTATTATTACCTAAGTATGTCTTTACTTTGGTTATTAATTGATTGATATACTTGGCAGCTCCCACATTAGGGGCATAAATATTTATGATTGTTAGGTCCTCTTGTTGGATAGATCCTTTAAGTATGATATAGTGTCCCTCTTCATCTCTTACTACAGTCTTTGGGATAAACTTAAATTTATCTGAAAAAAAAACTTTAATTTATCTGATATGAAGATTGCTACCCCAGATTTCTTTTGAGGACCATTTGAATGGTAAATGGTTCTCCAATGTTTCATTTTCAGGCTGGAGGTGTCCTTAGGTCTAAAATGAGTCTCTTGTAGACAGCAAATAGATGGGTCCAGTCTGAAACCCTGCATCTTTTAATGGGATCATTTAGTCCATTCACATTCAGAGTTACTATTGAAAGATATTAATTCAGTGTCATCATAATACCTATTAAATCCTTGTTTTTGTGGATTTTTTCATTGGGCTTCCTATTTCTTTTATTTTTTTATTTTTTTTTATTTTTTTTTAAATTTTTTTTTTATTTATGATAGTCACAGAGAGAGAGAGAGAGAGGCAGAGACACAGGCAGAGGGAGAAGCAGGCTCCATGCACCGGGAGCCCGACGTGGGATTCGATCCCCGGTCTCCAGGATCGCGCCCTGGGCCAAAGGCAGGCGCCAAACCGCTGCGCCACCCAGGGATCCCTTTTTTTTTATTTTTTTATTTATTTATGATAGTCACAGAGAGAGAGAGGCAGAGACATAGGCAGAGGGAGAAGCAGGCTCCATGCACCGAGAGCCCAATGTGGGATTCGATCCCGGGTCTCCAGGATCGCGCCCTGGGCCAAAGGCAGGCGCCAAACCACTGCGCCACCCAGGGATCCCTTTTTTTTTTTTTTTTACACACACACACACACACACACACACAAACATAAACCCAAGTCATTTCTTTTTTTTTTTTAATTTTTTATTTATTTATGATAGTCACAGAGAGAGAGAGAGAGAGAGGGGCAGAGACACAGAGGGAGAAGCAGGCTCCATGTACCGGGAGCCTGACGCGGGATTCGATCCCGGGTCTCCAGGATCGCGCCCTGGGCCAAAGGCAGGCGCTAAACCGCTGCACCACCCAGGGATCCCCATGGGCTTCCTATTTCTTTTACAGGGTCCCCTTAATATTTATTGCAGAGCTGGTTTGGTGGTCACATATTCTTTCAGTTTCTGACTATCTTGGAAGCTCTTTATCTCTCCTATTCTGAATGAGGCCCTTGCTGGATAAAGTATTCTTGGCTGCATGTTCTTCTCATTTAGGACCCTGAATATATCCTGCCAGCCCTTTCTGGCCTGCCAGGTCTCTGTGGAGAAGTCTGCCGTTAATCTAATATCTCTACCCATATAAATTAGGGATCTCTTGTCTCTTGCTGCTTTAAGGATTTTCTCTTGGAAATTTCTTTGGAATTTGCAAGTTTCACTATTAAATGTCAAGGTGTTGAATGGTTTTTTATTGATTTTAGGGGGGGCACCTCTCTGTCTCCTGGATCTGAATGCCTGTTTCTTTCCCCAAATTAGGGAAGTTCTCAGCTATGATTTGTTCAAATATGCTTTCTGGTTCTCTGGCCCTCTTGGTGACCTCTGGAACCCCAATTATACATAGATTTTTCCTTTTGAGGCTGTCATTTATTTCCCTTAACCTTTCCTCATGGTCTTTTGTTTTTCTCTTTTTTCCTCAGCTTCCTTCCTTGCCATCAACTTGTCTTCTATGTCACTCACTCTTTCTTCTACCTCATTAACCCTCGTTGTTAGGACCTTCAGTTTGGATTGCATCTCATTTAATTGATTTTTAATTTCTGCCTGATTAGTTCTAAATTCTGTATTCATGAAGTCTCTTGATTCCTTTATGCTTTTTTCCAGAGCCACCAGTAGCTTTATAATTGTGCTTCTGAATTGGCTTTCTGACAACGAATTGTAATCCAAATTCTGTAACTCTGTGGCAGAGAGTACTGTTTCTGGTTCTTTCTTTTGTAGTGAGTTCTTCTTTCTAGTCATTTTGCTCAGTGCAGAGTGGCTGTATGAATAGGCTGCATCAAGAATATCAACCACAACCTAAGTAAATTTCACCCTAGATGATTCTTGTTAGAAGCAAAAGCCCTTCTCTCTGTAGCGTTCCAGCTGTTCTCTCTTTAAATCTCAGCTCGAATTTGTAGGTTTTCAGGATGATTTGAAAGTTATCTTATTCACTTATTTAATAGTTGTCTATCCCCATTAGAATATAAGCTCCAAGAGAGAAGGTACCAAGACAGCTCTGATAGTTGCAGGATCCCAGGTGTCTAGAACCTTGACTGGCACTTAGTAAGCCCTCAACAAACATTTGTCAAATAAAAGAACAAATGAGGAAATTAAAAGAGTAGATCTTAAATGTTATCACCACCATTAAAAAAATAAGTAAATAAGGCAACTATGGAAGGGTAGTCATTTTGCAGTTTGTCCATGTAATAAAATACCACTACACATTTTAAACTTACATATGTTGCATGTCAGTGATATCACCATAGAGCTGGGGGAAAATATCAAGGAGCAAAGGGGCTGGATTGTAAAATAAGAAAATGTCTGGGACTCTAAAATACCACCAAAGCTATCTTCTAAAGTGGCTGTGCCATTCTGCATTACCACCGACAGGAACTGGGCACTCCTGGTGCTCCACATTCCCTCCAGCACATGGTGTTGTCATGCTCTGGATTTTGGCCATTCCAGTACCTCTGCAGTAGAGGCTCCTTGTTTAAATTAGCACCTCTGAATTATATATGATAGTGAGCATCTTCTCTTATGTTTATTTTCCATTTGCGTATCTTCTTTTGTGAGTAGTCTCTTCAGATACTTTGCTCCTTTTTCTTAATTAGGTTGTTTTCTTATTGTTGAGGGTTTTTTTTTTTAAAGATTTTATTCACTTATTCATGACAGACACACAGAGAGAGAGAGAGGCAGAGACACAGGCAGAGGGAGAAGCAGGCTCCTTGCAGGAAGCCTGACATGGGACTTGATCCCGGGTCTCCAGGATCACATCCCGGGCTGAAGGCGTCACTAAACTGCTGGGCCACCGGGGCTATCCTTATTGTTGAGTTTTAAGAGCCCTTTGTGTATTTTAGAAATAGGGATTGTATTTTTTTTTAATCAAATGTTTACTCTGAGTCTGAGGCTTCTCTTTTCATTAGCTGTATAGTGTCTTCTGTTGATCAGAAATTTTTAACTTCAATGAAATCCAACTTATTAAGTTTTCCTTTCATGGACCATGCACTGGGGCATTTTATCTAAAGACTGTTCATCAAACTCAAGTCATCTAGATTTTCCCTATGTCATCTTCTAGAAGTTTAATAATTTTTTCATGGTCAGGGAGGACAGAATGCTCTGGGTTGCCCTTCCCCTTCCCTGCTGGAAGCATGCGAGCTTTCTTCTCTGATCTTCATCCTGAGGATCCCGTGCTGCTCCAGGAGGTGGAACTCATAAAAGTGAACGTTTCATGTCTCAAGCTAGCCCATGCTCAGTCCCTGGAAGTTTGTCACTTGGCCCTGATGCTTCCCCAGTTGCTGGCTCTGGCAGTGGCTTCAGCTCAGCAGAAGCTGCGATGCTGTGTGTCTACCCAATGCTCCAGGCTCCAGGTGGCCATTTGCCCTATGACCTCTGATTACTGCCTCCATGGTTTTGCCTTTACTAGAATGTCATATAGTTGGAGTCATGTAGTACACTTCCATTTCAGATAGGCTTTTTTCACCTAGTAATATGCACTCAAGTTTCCTCCATGTCTTTTCATGGCTTGGTGGCCCATTTCTTTTTTGGGTCATATTCCCTTGCCTGGATGCACCACAGTTTGTCTATCGATTCACCTATTGGAGAATATGTTGATTGTTTCCAGTTTGGGGCAGTTATAAATAAAGCTGGCATAAATGCTGATGTGCAGGATTTGGTGTGAATATAAGTTTTCAACTCATTAAGCAGCTAGGGGAGTGATTGCTGGACAGTATAGTAAGAGTACACTCAGTTTGTGAGAAATCACCAAACATTTCCCAAGGGGCTTCACCATTTTGCGTTCCTACCAGCAGTGAATGAGAATTCTTGTTGCTCCACATCCTTTCCAGAATTTGGTGTTGTCTTTGCCTTCATTTTCAAATATAGTTTTGCTGGGTGTAGAAACCTAGGTTGACAATGTTTTCCTCTCTGTGCTCTAAGATTGTCTCCATTATCTTTTGGTTTGCACAGGTTCTGACAAGAAGTCCTCTCTTTTCTTGTATGATGTTACTTTTCTCTTTTATCCTTTATAATCATTTTTAAGAAATAGGATTATGATATATAAAGCCTCTGAATGTGTTTTGAAGTCAGAGCCAGCAGATTACTGATGATGGATCAGATGGAGGAGTCAAGGAGTAAAGGCATCAAAGATGCTGCCAAAAGTCTGAGCTTGAGCAGCTGGGAAGATGGAGTGCAGGTTGCCGAGAATGCAGCTGGTATGGGCTGTGAGAAATCACAGCTTGGTCGATTCAGAGAAGAAGGTGGCATGTTCCTCAGGCTGCCTCAGAAAGCAGAGCCTTGGACAGAAATTACAGGGCAAGTAGTTTGAGAGACGATCCTAGGCAGCACCAGATAGGAAAGGGACATGGGCAGAGGAGGAAGGCAGGTGGATGCAGGTGTATTGTCCAAGTTAGCACTGCAGGCAGTGGGTGCCTCCTCCCACCCGAGAATTCCAGAAACCCCTCTGGAACACACTCCTCAGAGGTGGCCAATGCAGGGGACAGGGAGAGGGAGCCATCCAGGGCATGAGGGCTGGTCCTGGGCACTGATGCTCAGACACTGCTGGCCTGCCTCACCCAGGCAGAGCAAGGCTCTGGGGGCAAATGACCTTGGGTGGAGACGTGGGTGCTGGCAGCTGGATGTGGGCTGTTGAGGTCCAAAGGGGTAAGGGAGGAGCTGGGTGGTGGAGCAAGGACAGTCCTCGGTTAGCCCTGCATGAGCCAGGGGCTCCCAAATTTAGGAGTGAAAGTTCCCACCCCTGATAGATACCTCCCATTGGCTCGGCCGTTGGCCTGGGTGCTCCCATCACCTCATTTACTCCTGGTCAGGGCACGGCAGCTCTTCACAGAGACTCCAGCTGCAGACAAGGGAGCCCGGCTTTGTGAGGCTCCCACCCAGCCCTGATGCCCACTGGCTGACCACATTCCACAGAAGGGACTGAGAGCTGCCCTCGCCTATACGAGGCCATGCGGCTCGCTGCTCACAGGGAAGCTGCAGCTGGCCCTGACACGTATCCACCTGCTTGGGCCTCTCCCCAGCCCAGCGCTGCTGCCCCCAGGAGCCCAGTCCCCCACTTCCACTGTCCAGCAGCAAGTGTCAGACACAGTGGGCGTCCCGTTTATCACCATGTCCTGCGAATTAAAAACAATGTCCATGAGGTCATATCCATGGGCTTTGGGGTTGGCTGTGTAAATATTTGGCCTTCAGGACTCTTCTCGGCCAAGCTCCTCAGGGTGCTGACGTTAAACACACTCCTTCAGGAAAAATGCAGTTGGTCTCAGGAAGGCCTCGGGGTCCGGCTCTCAGAGAGTGTCTGCTCAGGCTAATGTTTGACAACACAAAGCCCATTTTTCCTATGACTTTTTCTCATTTAAGACAAGAAAGATTGCCCTCTACTCGCCAACACACATACTCACAGTCATTAATACGCAGGCATTTTAAAACATTTGTGATCAGAAAGGTCTGTGTTTTCTCATTTCCTTACAGTGTCAGGGAGATTTGAGAGGGAGGGAGGGAGGGAAGGAGGGAGGGAGGGAGGGAGGGAGGGAGGAGGGAGGAGAAGGCAATCTTAGTACCCACCGCCGGGGCTTTGTGGAAAGATGCTCTGTGCATGCCCAGGATGCTGTGGCCATCTGAGGCGGTGCTGCAGATCCCGGGTGGGTCCACACCCCATCCTCAGGTGGCAAGCTGGTCCCTGAGCCACTGGACTCTGTACACAGGAACTCTGAGGGCCGTGGTGGTCAGAAGCATAGCCGCCTTTCCTCTGTGGGGGCAGGGGGGCTGCAGGTGCCTTTACCTGCACTCTGAGATGTGCCCTCAGGTGTGTGGGTCTCTTGTGGCTGCTGTGAGCAGACAGGTGGCTTCTGGGACAGGTGTTTATTCCCTCGGCTCTGCAGGCTTGGTTCCCTCCTGCTTGCCGCTGACGCCTCACTGATCTCTGCCTTCTTCATCACACGGCCTTTTTTCCTCTGTGTCTGTGGCCCTGAGTTCATGTCTCCTCTTCTTAGATGGACAACAGTCATGTTGGGTTAGGTGTCCCCCCACCCACCAGTGTGACCTTGTCTTAACTAGTTGGCATCTGTAAACACCTCATCTCTCAGCAAGGGCACCTCCTGAGGCCCTGGGGTCAGGACTTCTACACAACCTTCAGTGTGGGGATGCCCTGGTGAGCATCGGCCAGCTGTAGACTGTGGGCAGGTCGGGAATAGGGAGATGGAACTGAGGACGATCCTCTGTTCCTGGAGTCACAGCTGTGCCCCGTGCTGTGGGGTGCCCCCAGGCAGTGTCCCAACTGCAGAGCCGCTTTGCAGGGAAGAAGGGGCCTGGGTGCAGGGGGAGAAGCTGGCCCTGCCAGGTGGAGGCCACATCCCTGGCAAGAAGGGTGAGGGCGCCAGGTGGGGACCTGACAGCTACTGCCGCGTGTCCACACTGGTCCCCGTGAGCCACCAGGACTTCTGCGCCCTGGCAGCTGGGGTGCTGGGCAAGCTCCCGTGAAGGGGAGTGGGAGGGGTGAGGCCCGGGGACAGCTGACCGCCACAAGACGGAGGAACACTGAAGCTGAAGCAGAATAGCTTATTATGACCCCTCGCTGACTCTGAGGAGGACGGGGAACAGAGCCCGGTGACCAGGGCTGGGGCAGGAACCCCTGGGCAGTGGAGGCCGCAGAGCCAGCCTAGTGGGTGTGCGGACAGACAGTGGACAGACCTGCGGGGCCGGCGTCTCAGGCGGAGCGGGGGCCGTGACTGCGCAGACACCTTCCGAAACTCCTTCAGATCACTACTTCACAGCAGCGATCCCTTACGACATGCTTGCGGTGTAGACAACACCCAGGAGCGGGCCTGCCTGTCCCCCTGGGCCTCCCGGTCCCACCTGGGCGGCCGCTGCCGGGGCGCAGGGTCACCGTCCTCGCTTCCTGCAGACGCGCCCCGGACCCTCGCGTGCGCGCCCCTAACCGCCGAGCGCCACCGCAGACTCCGCGGGTGGACATCCCACGGCCTCTTGGGTGGCCCAGGCCGCCCCGCAGCGCCGTGCGCTTTTCACTGGGGGAGTTTGCGCGATTTGTCCCCCCTCCGGTCGGGGACACGTGGCTGCCCCACACGGTCGCCGCCACGAGAAAGGTCCTGGGGATGCTCGTGCGCGGACCCCGGTGCCCCAGGGTGGTCCCCGCCTGGGAGCGGGGCTGCGCGGGGCCGTGGGCAGGTGTCAGCTGTGCCGCCTGACCCCAGACCGGCCATGGGGCCCCGCGGGCAGGTTCACCGCTGCGGAGAGGGGAGGGATCTGCTTGGCTCCAGCCCTCCCCCCAGCCCTCCCCCCAGCCCTCTCCCACCAAGCCCCTCCCCCAGCGACCCCCGCCCTCGCCTCTACGTCCCATACTTTTCAAGATGGTCACAATACTGCTCACAAATGTCACAAAATGACCAGGAAAGCAGCAGGAATGGCTTGTTGGCTGCTCCAGTCTCGGGCTCCAGGGTAAGAGACACGACCGTATTTTCCGTATTTGCTCTTTCCTTAAACCCCAAGGCCACAGCCTTTCTCTGGGAGGCTCCCCAGGGTCCGTTCCCACCCCCCACCCACCCCCCCCCACCTCCCCGGCTTCCACCACTGCCGGCTCTGGGAGGCTGTGCTCTGGAGCCCTGGCTGTGATGTGCAGGCTAAGATCCTGGGGACAGGGCTGGAAGTGGCAGCAAGTCCAGAGGCTTTGTGTGGGGCTGGGGGGATGTGGGCAGGTGTAGGGCTCAGGTCAGCGAGGATGAAGGTACCCAGGGCGGGGCTTGACCCCCCAACTCAGCTAGACCTGGCTATCTGGCTGGTCTCAGCTTCCACATCCACTGGGAAGGGCTCAGACCTCAGTGGGACCTAGGCCCCTCCCGGGCACACAGTGCCTGTTCTATAAACAGCCCTAAAACAAGAAATCTCCTCTGTGCGGAGCCAATGGAGAGGCCCCCGCAGAGGACACAGAGGGAAGTCCACTGCAGATGTGTGGCTGGGACCAGAATGGGATCTGGAGGCTTGAGAGGGAGAACAGGGCCATCGGGGGGCATCTGCTGGGCCCTCTGGGGGTCAGCAGGGGCAACGGGCTCATGTTGGGACTGCACTTGTGGAAGGAAAGAGGGAAGGAGCAGAGGGGCCCTCAGAGCACCCTGCTGACCTGGCAAGGTGTCACCCAATGCTTGGGGCACCCTGGGCAGGGAGAGACCAAGAAGGACATGGGGGCACCTAGCGGGAGGCAGGCAGCTGCCCACACCCCTCCACGGGCTCCTGGCACCACCCCTGTGAGCTCCCATGACATAGACCTGCATGTTGTCAGGACCACAGATGCGTGGCTGCCTGAGCCCCAGCCTGCAATGCTGTGTGGGTCTTCCAGGCCTGAGTGCCCCTCTTCTCCCCGGCCAGCCCCCTGGTGGGACCCTTCTGGATGCACCTGGGACTGTGTTAACCCTTCTTGCACCAGAGGCTGAAGCTGCTTGGGTTGGGCATAGTCCCTTGAGGGATAGCCTTCTTCTGGTCAGTGGACATGTGGAGCCTCCTGGAGGAAGAAGAGAGAAACCCCTGGGGCCAGGAGAGAGGGCAGGGGGCAGCCCTCCTGGTGGAGGTGTCCACGCCAGCCCTCCTAGGTGTTCCTATCAACCCCCCACTGCGGGGTCACTGCTGTCCCCAAAACAGACGCTGGCTCTCCCGAGTGGCTTCTCCTTGAGCAGAAAGCCTGCATTTCACCCAGTCTCACAGCAACACCAGGAGTCCAGCTGCTGTGGAAGTGACCCTGCATGTGCCCAGGAGCAGTAGGGTGGCTGGGAGTCCCCAGAGAGAGGGATGAGAAGGAGGCAGAGGGGAGGAGGGGTCCTAGCGGCCAGGCCCCCCTGCACATGGAGGTCCTACCCGCACCAGGAGGCAGCAAAGCTCTGACACACCCACAGGTTCCCCGTGCACACCTTCCAGCGGCTGCACACACCTCCTTATCCGCTGGTCCTGGGGGCTCGTGGGGCAGCAGGAGGGAGCGGAGCGAGGGCTGACTATGGGTGCCCTCCTCAGGGTCCCCGCCTTGCTCCGCTGGCCCTCACCCTCGTGCCTGCCTCTGACCTTGGTTGTCTCACAGGGACGGGGTGATAGGACCCCTGAGCCCAGAGCCTGTGGAGAGACGACTCCCTTCCCGGCCCACAGGCGCGTGGAGCTCTCGGTGACTTCCACGGGCTGGCTGGGCCTCCAGCCCCTGACATGCCTCTAACCCCGGCCTCCTAGCTGTTTATCCTCAACCGCGTGAAGAAGGCATAAACCGTGGAGCTTGCCCAGGTATTTATTTTAGTTAGTGAAAATGCCTTGGACTTTGCCAAGAGCCATTTGACTTTAATTGGAAACTTTTGAGGCATTAATACTGCACCGAGGTTTAAGATGTGTCGGAGGCTCTGAAACCATCCATCACGTGAAGGCTGCTTCAGACCAGGTGGAATGAAGACAACCTTTTAGCAAATCCACCTCCCTTAATGGACTCATTTATAACTCTCTGGATCACTGGGCAGCGTCTCTCCTGCAGAACCCCAGGAGCGCCAGCCAGCGTGTCTGAAAGCAGCCAACATCTGGTGACTGTAAATGAGGAACCCAGAAAAAACAAAACACAACATAAACAAGAAGCAGCTTGGGGAGGGCCAGCTGGACGCCCCCATTCTGTGCTCAGGGCGGACACTTCCCATCACGTGCAGGAAGCCGGGGGGATGCACTATCTGCACTTCCTCCAAGAAACGTCCCCACCAACAGCTCTGTCTATGGAGAGCCTCAGAGGGCCAGCCCGGTCAGGAGGCCACACCAGCTCCCCTGGCCTCATCCCATGATACACCCCCATGGGCATCTCGGGCCTGATCCCATCACAAGGCCCTAGTGTAGGCTCTTTCCTGTGCCCAGAGCAGTCCTTCTGCTCATCTGTACTAGTTAGCTATCACTGCGAAACAAAGGATCTCACACTAAGCAGTTGAGAACAACAGAAGTTCAGAATGTCAAAAAGGAAAGAACAACATTGATGTGGCTAAAAATAGAAGCAAATGTAATAAACTACCTTCTCATTAGTTTTTAGGTCATATTTGACGATTGAAGCAAAAATTGTAATCTGATGTGGTGCTCAGTGTATGAAGAAGAAATACTTGAGATCTGTTCTTTAAATGGGAAAGGTAATGAACCTACAGGGAATTAGGTTTTCTACACTTTATAGTTTGTTCAAAAACATTGTACATAAGTCAAAAGAGCATACTAAAAGATGTTGAAATAATCTACAGAGAGATATTAAGAGATCATATGGTGTTTCTATTTTTAACTTCTTGAGGAACCTCCTCACTGTTTTCCAGAGTGGCTGTACCAGTTTGCATCCCACCCACAGTGTAAGAGCGTTCCTCCTTCTCCACACCCTCACCAACACCTGTTTTTCTTGTGTTCTTGATTTTAGCCATTCTGACTGGTGTCAGGTAGTATCTCATTGTGGTTTTGATGCCACATCAAAACCTGTATTTGTATTTCCTTGATGCCAAGTGATGTGGAGCATCTTTTCACATGTCTGTTGGCCATCTATATATCTTCTTTGGATAAATGTCTGTTCATATGAAAGACTCCTAACTCTGGGAAACGAACTAGGGGTGGTGGAAGGGGAGGTGGGCGGGGGGTGGGGGTGACTGAGTGACAGGCACTAGGGGGGCACTTGACGGGATGAGCACTGGGTGTTAGTCTATATGTTGGCAAATTGAACACCAATAAAAAATAAATTTATAAAAATAAAACAAAACAAACAAACAAACAAAATGTTCATGACTTCAGCCCATTTTTAATAGGATTACCTGGGTGTTTTGGTGTTGAGTCATAGGAGTTCTTAACATATTTTGGATATTAACCCCTTATCAGATAGAATGTTGCCATTTGTGACAACATGGATGAACCTAGAAGATATTACACTAATTGAAATAAGCCAGACAGAGAAAGACAAATAGATATGATTTCATTTGTATGTGGAATCTAAAAAATAAAACAAATGAATGAGCAAATAAATAACAACTAAAAAGAGAGAAAGAAATAGACTCATAGAGAACAAACTGGCAATTGCCCAAGGGAGGTCAGTGAAATAGGTGAAGGGGACTAGGATGTATAGGTGTCCCCTTATAAAAAAAAAAATAAGTCATGAGATGAAAAGTGTGGCATAGAGAATACAGCCAATAATATTGTAATGCACTTATCATGGAGAACATTTCATAATGTACATAATTGCTGATCACTACACTGTATACTTGAAACTAATTTAATATCATACCTCAGCTATACTTGAATTTAAAATGTTTTTAATTTTAAAATAATGAGTAGAAATGGATGAAATTGAAACAAGAAAACAGTATAGAAATTTAATGGGGAAAAAAGCTGTCTCTTTGAGTAAACCAATAAAAGAGATCATCCTCTGGCAATACTAAAAATACCCAGAGAGTAGACACAAATAACCCACATCAGGAATGGAAAAGGCACTACCACTCCACATACTGAAACCATGTACATGATGATGGGGATTCTACAAACAATTCTAGCCTCATAAATTCAACAACTGAGAAAAAACGGAGAGAAAGAACAAGAGAGTAATTTCTCAAACACCACAAACTATGAAAACTCACTGAGACAAGTGAGACAAACTATATAATCCTATAACCTTTAATAAATTGAGTTGGTAATTTGTAAGCTTCCGAGAAAAAAGTTACCAGGCCCAGATGTTTTGCTAGAGAATTCTAATGAACACTTAAAGAAGAATGGAAACCATTTCTATGCAGGGACGCTCCAAAAACAGAGGCTGGAGTACCTCCCAACTTCTGTTAGGAGTCCTGTCACTGCCTGACACCCAACCCAGATAAGGACTGTTTGAGAAAGGAGAGAAGGGAAATGATAACCCAATTTCTCTACCAAACTCAGATGCAAAGATTCTCCACAAATGAGGCCAATGAACCCAGCAGTGTAACACAAGGCATTATACGCCATGAACAAGTGAGATTTATTCCAAGAATGCAAAGCTGGTTCAATATTCTACAATCAGAATAATAAACCTCATCCAAAGATTAGGGAGAAAAGTCAAATGATCACAGCAATCAATGCAGAAAACCACTTGATACAATCCAAGACCCACTCATGATAAAAACTTAAGGAACTAGGAATAGAGGGGGAACCACTCAGCTTGCCCAAGAAGGCCTACTACAAAAACCCTACAGCTAACATCATACTTAATGGTATGGCAAAGGACTGTGGTCCTTTCCCTCTAAATTTGGGGTCAGTCATCACTGTCATTTCACATAGTCCTGGAGGTTCCAGTCACTGCATGAAGGCAAGGGGAAAGGGCACACAGATTGGAAAGGATGAATTTAAACCATTCCTATTCGCAGATGACATGACTGTCTATGTGGAAAACCCAAAAGAATATACAGAAAAAAATTCCCTACAACTAACTGAGCTCAGCAGGCCAAGAGGACACAAGACCAACACACAAAAATCAACTGTGTTGCTATATACTAACAATAAATATGTAAACATAGAAATAAAAATACATCATTTACATGCCCCCAAAGGTATAAAGTATAACAAATATGTACAGAATCTGACAATTTAAAAATACTGGTTTAAAAAAAAACAAACAAGATCTAAATAAAATGTAGAGCCATACCATGCTCATGGATTGGAAGACTCAGCATGGTGAAGAAGTCAGTCTCAACTGACCTATAATATTGATGCAATTCCTATCAGAAACCCAAATGGGTTTTTGATCCATGCAAACAAGCTCATTCCAGAATGTATGTGGATAGCACAGGCCCAGGGAATCTAGGCAGCCATGATGAGGGACCACGCAGGAGAAGCCCCTTTCCTGACAGTAAGCCTCCCTCTGTCATCACAGCAAAGAGGATGGGGTGATGCCAGGGGGAGAGACACAGGACACAGGGATCCACAGGACACAACAGGGACCTGGCAGGAGCCTCACCAAGGGCAGGGGTGATTGCCAAATGCACAAAGGAAGGACTAACAGCCTTTCCACAAATGCCATTGGAGCGATAGGACATCCACAGGCAAACCGGAAGCCCCGATCTAAACCACATACCTAATATGAACAGAAGCTCAAGATGGATCATAGATTAAAGGTAAAATGGAAACTATGAAATTTCAAGGAAAAAACTCAGGGGAAAGTCTTAGGATCTAGGACCAGTGTCCTTAGTCTGGACGCTACCAAATTTATAAATTGGACCCTATCAAATTAAAATTGTTTGCTCTTTACAGACTGTTAAGAGCTCTGGAGCAGCTAGGTCATAGGCAGTCAGAGCTTACAAGGCCACCTGAGGGCTAGCAGCCAGGGAAACTGAGGCCCAGAGAGATGAGAAAACCAGAGCTAGTCATCACAGCAACTAGCCCTTAGATGTGGTGCAGACATGGTCACATGCAGTGGGGTGTCAGGAATGTGTAGTTCCCTGAAGTTCATGGACCACACCCTTTGTGTTCTGTCCTCAGACCACATGTAGAGGGACAGTGATCCATAAAGCCTTCCCTAGGAAACATGAAGCAATAATGATAACACCACTGGTAATGAGCACTCATGTATCCCAAACACTATCCTGCCCCCATTACACTGTCCTCTGATATCCTACAGCATTGTTGGTAAGGTTTTTGACACATAGTAGGTGCTTGATAACCAAGATTCCATCTCCTTCTTCCCCTGACAGTTTCTCAGAACTTCACAGCCCTAGCTCAGGGTCATTACTTCTGTGACTGTCTCTTAGGATGGTGTTGCCAGCACAGGGCAGAACAGTGCCTATCATTACCCTGCCTCCAGGTGTGCCTGAAGCATGTTCTCCTCTTTGGCTGCTGGATAGCCCCATCTGGAAGCTGGTACCAGTTCAGAGAATGCAATTTCCATTCTAAAATCTGGCTGCAAACCTTCTGACACTCCTGCATAGAGTGGCAGTCTATGTCCCCTCCTTGGAACCAGGTGGGCTGTAGCTGCTTTGAACAAGGAAAAAGGGGAAGTGATGTGATAGCTTTGGGGGCTGAGTCACAAGAAGCCATGCAACTTCCCCCTTCCCTGCTGGAACTCCCACCTTGGAGCCCTAGACTGCTGTGGAAAGAGTCTCATCACCCTGAGGCCAGAGAACCAGTGCAGTTGACAGTACCCATGGAGCCTGTAACCCAGCCGCCCTGGCACTGTTGGCACCAGCATGCTGTCACCAAGTGGTCCTCTCAACCCCACTATCTCAGCCTCTGTAAAGCCCTTTGAATCTTTCTGGCTGAAACACCAGACATTGTATCACAGAGACAAGCTGTCTCCACTGTGTTCTGATTGAATTTCTGACCCACAGAATCTCTGGGCACAATAAAATTATTGTTTTAAACCCCAAAGTTTGGGCTGGTTTGTTATGTAGCAAGAGGTCATTAGAATATAGGATCACAGAGCACCGGGTTCTGCGTCCAAAGCCCTAATCTGCCATGGGCCAGATGTGGAAATCTGAGTTCCATTTCTCCAGATGCAAAAGGATCTAAGTTGGTCATAGAATATGATGACAAACATAAGACCTTGCACACCTCCCCCATCTCCTTTAAGGGCAGACATTGTTACCGAGCACAGCACGGCTCCCACACTTACCCGCAGTCTCCTCAAGTAGCCCTCCTGATGTGGACTCACTGTCAGTGGCATCATGACACCTACCCCTAGAGTGTCCATGATGACCAAGTGCACTGACTACAGTGCCTGAGCCTGGGGAGGGTGCTGCTCAGACAGCCCCTTTCTGTCTCACTGTAGAGCTGGGACATCTCATCTCATTGTATGCAGTCCCCAGACTGGGATTACACTATTGGCTCCCATGGTTCTCAGGCCTTCAGATGTGGGATGAATTACACCTCCTGCTGTCCTGAGTCTCCAGCTTACAGACAGCAGATCATGGGACTTCTCAGCCCCCATAATCACATGAGCCAATTCCTCATACCAAATCTCTCTCTCATCAATTGATAGATAGTTTGAGAGAATCCTAGGCTGGTGCATACAATAACTGAAATTTAAAACATTTACTGGAGGGATTCAACAGGGGATTTGAGAAAGCAGAACAAAGAATAAATGGATTCAAAGATAGGAGAGTTGAAATTATTGTGACTGAAAAATAGAAAGAAAAATCAATGGCAATAAAAAAAATCAATGGCAAAAAATGAACAGAGCCCAGAAGACACCATCAAATAGATCATCATATGTGTTGTGTGAATTTCAGTGTTTCATAGCTAAACTTAAATACAACCATACGCAGACACATTATAATTAAATAGTCAAAAGCTAAAGACCAAAAGAAAATACTGAAAGCATCAAAAGAGAAGCAACTTGTCACATATAAGGGGTCCACAATAAAATTATCCAATTGATTTCTCACCAGAAATCTTAGAGGCCAGAAGAAAGTGGGATGATATATTCAAAGTGCTGAATGAAAAAATTATCAAACAAGATTTTTATGTTCAGCAAAACTGTCTTTCCAAATGAGCAAGAAATTAAGACATTCCTAGGAAATAAAAACTAAGGGAATTTGCCTCCACTAGACCCACCCTGCAAGAAGTGCTAAAGGGAGTTCTTCAGGTTGAAAAACAAAACATTAACTTGAAGCTATGCAAAGAAATGCAGATTTCTGATAAAGGAAAATACATGAAAATATAAAAATGCCAGTATTATTTCAATTTTAGTTTGCAACTCCACTGTTTATTTTCCAAAGGATTTAAAAGACAAATGCATAAAATTATAAATCTATGCCATTGGATGCACAGTGTTAAAGATGTAATTTGTGATATCAAGGGGAACAAAACTGTACAGAAGCATGGATTTGTATACAATGGAAATTAAGTTTGTTAAGTTTGTATCAATCTGAATTATATTGTTGTTACTTGGGAATGTTAAATGTAAGCCCCATGGTAACCGCAAAAAATAATATGTATAGAAAATACGCGTGAAGAGCAATGAGAAAAAAATAAAAATGTTTCACTTAAAAAAAAATAAACTAAATCCAAAGAAGCCAGTAATGAGGGTATGAGACAGAAAGAGCTATATGACACATAGAAAACAAACATCAAAATGACAAAAGTAATTCCTTCCTTATCAGCTATTATTTTAAATGTAAATGATTAAAATTTTCAGTCAAAGGGAAAATTAATAGAACAAATACACAAAAGTGATCTAACTATATATTGCCTATAAGAAACTCACTTTAGATCTAAAGATATAAATAGATCAAAAGTCATAGAATGAAGAGATTTTCCATGCAAATGTTAAACAAAAGAAAGCTGGGATAACTATACTAAGATCACAAATAGATTTTAGGTTAAATACTGTTACAAGAGACAAGTGAATTACTTTATATATTGATGGAAGAGTCAGGAATGTAAAATAATTATAAATATATATGCACCAAATAACAGAGCCTCCAAATATATGAAGCAAACAGTGACAGAATTAAAAGGGGAAAAAGATAACTCAACAGTACAGTTGGAGACTTTAATAACCAACTTTCAATAGCAAACAGAACAATCAGACAGAAGATCAATAGGAAATACAGAATTTGAACAACCATAAACCAATTAGCTGTAAAAGACCCGTACAGAACACTCCACCCAACAACAGCAGAATGCAGTCCTTCTCAAGTAAACATGGAACATTTTCCATGATAAAACACATGTTAGGCCACAAAATAAATCTCAATACATTTTAAAAAATTGAAATCATACCAAGTATCTTCGATGATCACAAAGAATGAAACTAGGAATCAATAACAAAAGGAAAAATTTGAAATACAAAAACATATTTCACAAATATGTGAAAATTAATATACTCCTAAATAACCAATGATCAAAAGAAAAGGAAAATGGGAAAATGTCTTGAAATGAATAAAACAAAAAACACAGCATACCAAAATTTATGGGTCACAGAGAAAGCAGGACTAAAAGGAAAATTTATAGCAGCAAATACACATATTTTTTTAAAAGGTTTTATTTATTCATGAGAGACACAGAGAGAGAGGCAGAGACATAGGCAGAGGGAGAAGCAGGTTCTCTGTAGGGAGCCCAATGTAGGACTTGATCCCAGGACCCAGGATCACACCCTGAGCCAAGGCAGATGCTCAACCACTGAGTCACCCAGGTACCCCAAATATATACATTTTTAAAGGATGTCAAATCAATAATTCAACTGTACTCTTTAAAAACCTAGAAAAAGAAACACAAATTAAACCCAAAGGGAGAAGAAGGAAGGAAATAATAAGGATTAAGGGAGAGAGGGATCCCTGGGCGGCTCAGTGGTTTAGCACCTGCCTTCAGCCCAGGGTGTGATCCTGGAGTCCCAGGATCGAGTCCCACATGGGGCTCCCTGCACGGGGCCTTCTTCTCCCTTTGCCTGTGTCTCTGCCACTCCCCCCCCCCCTCTGTGTGTCTCCATGAATAAATAAATAAAATCTTTAAAAAAAATATTAAGGGAGAGATAAACTATAGGATAGAAACACAACAGAGGGGAAAAAATCAATGAAACCAAAAGTTGGTTCTTTGAAAAAAAAATCAACAAAATTGACATACTTTTAGCTAAACTGACAAATAATGAAGATGCAACTTTCAAATTCAGAACTGAAAGTGAGGATACTACTGATTTTACAGAAATAAAAAGGATTATAAGAATTAGGATTCAAAAGAATATTGTGAACAATACATTGGAGGAAATCTAGAAGAATGGACAAATTCCTAGAAACACACAATGTACCAAAACTGACTCATGAAGAAATAGAAAGTTTGAATAACCAGTAAAGAGATTGAATCAGTAATTTAAAATTTCCCAAAAAAGAAATATCAGGGCCAAATGGCTTCCCTGGTGAATACTAACAAACATTTAAAGAGAAATTATGCCAATCTTCTTCAAACTCTTTCAAAAATTTAAGAGGAGGAAATACTTCCTAACTTATTTGATGAGGCCAGCATGACCCTGATTGCTGTAGACAAATACACTACAAAAAAAAAAAGGAAAGAAAAGAAAAAAGAAAAAAGAAAAAGAAAAGCTCAGACCAATATCCCCTATGAATATAGATGCAAAAATCTTCTACAAAATACTAGCATACCAAATTCAGCAGCATATGAAAATAATTATTACTATAACCAAGTAGGATTTATCCCAGGAAGGCAAGGGAAGTTCAACATATGAAAACCAATCAATGCAATAATTAATAGAATGTATGGGGAAAACACCCGATCATCTCAATCAATGCAGGAAAAGTCCAATACTCCTTTGTGATAAAAAAAAAAAAAAAAACACTTGATAAATTAGGAGGAGTAAGGGGAAGTTCCTCAACATGAAATATCATATATGAAAAACCCACAACTTACATAATACTCAATGGCAAAAAACTAAAAGTATTTCCTCAAAGATTAGGAATAAGACAAAGTTACCCACTGTCACCACTTTGTTCAACATTTAAAAAGCAAGAAAAAGAAATAAATGCAAGTTATCCAAATTGGAAAGGAAGAAGTGAAATCATTTCTGTTCTAACATAACATGATGTTCTATGTACAAACAATAATGAATCGATACACAACAAAGCTCTCAGAGCTAATAAGTGAATCCAGCAAAGTTGCAGAATACCAAACCAACAGGCTAAAATGAGTTGCATTTCTACGCACTAACAATAAGAAGGAAATTACAAAAATAATTCTATTTACAATAGCATCAAAATGAATGAAATACTTAGGAATAAATTTAACAAAATATACAAAGCCTTGTACACAGAGAACTACAAAACATGGCTGAATGAAATTAAAGCAGACGTCAATGTTATGACATCCCATGTTCATGGATCAGAAAACTTAATACTGTCAAGGTAACAACACTACCCAAAGGATCTATAGATTCAATGCAATCTCCATCAAAATCTTTACAGCACTTTTAATTTTTTTTTTAGAAATAGAAAAACACACCCTAAAATGGAGTCTCAAGGAAGCCCAAATCGCCAAAGAATCTTGAAATAGAAGAACAAATTTGGAGGACTTACACTTCCTTATTTCGAGTCTTACTGGAAAACTAAAGCAATCAAAACAGTGTGATCTGGCATAAGGATGGACTTACAGAGCATTGGGATAGAATGGAGGGTCACAAAGTGAAGGGGGTTCAAATGATTTCCAAAAAGGGAGCCGAGACCATTCAATGCAGAAAACACAGATTTTTTTTTCAACAAAAAGTGCTGGAAAAACTGCATATCCACATACAAAAGAATAAAGCTGGACCCTTTTCCATCCCCTATTCAAATATTAACTCAAAACATATCAAGACATAAACATAAGAGTTGAAAACTATGAGTCTTAATAGGAATCATAAAGGGGAATCTTCATGACCTTAGGTATGTCACCAAAAGCAGAGGCAACACGAAAAAATAAGTTGGATCTGGCAAAATTAAAAATGTTTGTGCATCCAAAGGCAAAATCCAGAGAGTGAAAAAACAACCCACAGAATGGGAGAAGATACTTGCAAGTCGCATCTGTGATCAGGACCTCATCTCAAAAATATATAAAGAACTCCAACCAGGGGATCCCTGGGTGGTGCAGCGGTTTGGCGCCTGCCTTTGGCCCAGGGCGCGATCCTGGAGACCCGGGATCGAATCCCACATTGGGCTCCCGGTGCACGGAGCCTGCTTCTCCCTCTGCCTATGTCTCTGCCTCTCTCTCTCTCTCTCTCTCTGTGTGTGTGTGTGTGTGTGACTATCATAAATAAATAAAAATTTTTAAAAAAAAGGAACTCCAACCACTCAACTACAAAAATCAAACAATCCACTTCAAAAACGGCAAAGGGTCGGAAAGGTATATTTCTCAAAGACATACACATGGGGCAACAAACACATGCACAAATACTCAACCTCATTAGTCATTAGCTAAAGGCCAGTGAAAACCACTATTAGATACCACCTCGTAGCTCCCAGGACAGCTATTGTAAAAAATCAAAGAAACATAACAAGTATGGTGGCAGTGTGGAGAAATTGGAACACCCCCCCACCCCAGTCCTGCCTAGAATGTCAAATGCCCTGGCTGGGATGGGAAGTGGAGTGGCGGTCCTGCAGACAGAGAAACACACACTTACCATAGGGCCCCACCATCCCACGCATAAGCAGACTCAGAAGAACTTGAGGACTCAAACAGGTGCCAGATAGCCACATCAAACAGGTGCCGGTCAGCTGTTCTCATGACAGCCGGGAGGCACAAACACGCCAGGTGGCCGCCTGCACACAAACAGGGGAGACAAACGTGACGTGTGCGGATGAGGGGAGAGCCATGGGGAATGACAGGCAGGGGTGCTCCGACCCATGCTGCGGCCTGCATGAGCCTCAGTGATGTTACACCAAGGGGCAGAAACTAGCCACAGAGGGACACACCTTCCCATTCTACTTCTGTGAAGCTCCTACAATGGGGAAGTTGAGGCAGAGAGTGGAATGTGGTCCACAAGTGCAGGCAGAGGGGTCGGCAAGGTGCTGCTTTACACATTGTGTTTGGGACAATGAGCAGGTACTGGGGGTGTGTGATGGCCGTGGATATACAACAGTGAGGGTACTTGATGCCTTCACTGAGACGTCACTTAAAAGTGGTTAAAATGGTAAATTTTGTAGTATATATATTTGGCCACGATAAAGATTCCGAGAAAGAAAGAGAAAGAAAGAAAGAAAGAAAGAAAGAAAGAAAGAAAGAAAGAAAGAAAGAAAGAAAGAAAGAAAGAAAGAAAGAAAAGAAAAGAAAGAAAGAAAAGGAGGCTCAGCATGCAGGCCAGCCTGACTGCTCCCCACCGGACCCCTCCTCCCCATGCAGCCCACGCCCCATGAGAATGGTCAGCAGAAGGGTGCTGTCGTCCACAGAGAAAGATGTTCCCCTCTCTCAGCCTGAGTTCTCCAGCAGAAGGGGAGACGCTCTCTTGTTCTGTCCCTGCGTGGGAATCCTAACCTTTCCGTGGGAGGGGCCAACTCTTCTAGCTCTAGAAGAATCCAGGAGGTGAGAGAGCAGCTACAACTAACCAAGCCTAAGGCTCACACCACAGTGACGCATCTCCCACATCGTAACTGCACTGCAGACAGAGACCCCCAGTGCCATGAGGCATGGGGACCAGCCCAGGTCCCACCGGTGGACACACACAAGCAGTCAGGGTCCATGCCCTACATCTACCCGAATCCTTTCTCTCAATTTCTAGTGACAGAAGGGAGGCCTCATCAGGCGAGAGGCAAAGAAGTGCTGGATTTGGAAGCGGAAAGTTCGGCTCGAGGCTTTGGCTCTGGCTCACTGTACGTCTTCAGTCCAGTCTTGTTTCCTTCATCAGTAAAGGAGGACCCAAACATCCCCCTTATGGGGCTTTGCGCTTGAGTCACTGTGACCATAATGCTCATGCAGGGGACATTCTGGGGCCCGGCCTGGTTACTTCCATGTACCCGAGGCAACCACACTGGGAGAGTCTCATTCTCTTGGCCTGATACATTTTTGTCCCAAAGATGTGAAGATGTAAGTGTAATGACATTGGGCCCCCAACGATAGTGAACACCCAGGTGGGAAGGTGAAGGACTCGTAGCTGGACCAACAGCTGCTTGGTGGCAGCATGCAGGGGTGATTTCTCTTCTGTAAAGGAGTAAGACTAAGTATTCTTCAAGTATCTTAGGAAGCGTGATGAGCCTTGAGGAAAGCAGGGGGAGAAGCAGGAGAGCACGGGGTCCCCCTGGGGCACCGCACAGAGGGAAACACCACGAATACAGGTGAGCGCTGGCTTCGGCTTCACTAGCTGGGTGCTTTTGACCTGGGCACCTCCCCTTTGGGCCTCTTGCCCCAGGGGCCCACCACCTCCTTGTGAGCTCTTGGAACAGAATCTTCCGACAGACAGGGAGGACGTGGGGGGTGTGGTCAGACATCCCCGTGGGGGGCGGGGCTTCCCACCCGCCCATGACTCCTCCAGGCGAGGGCTCCCGGTAAGGATGGGCGCCCCGGGAGGCCTGTGGGGAAGCAAACACCAAGGCAGAGCAGTCGCCAGAGAGAATGCACCAGGGGACACTGAGGCAAAGTGGCGCAACCTTGTCCGCAGATGGAGCTGCCCCTCCGTCCACCCACGGTTGCCATGTGGGAGCCTGGACTCGCATGGACAGACCTCCTGGTTTTTCCTAGAAGCTCCAGAGATCCAGATAGTTCAGTGAAGCGTGTGTAACAGTCAAGACCATCTTGGCCCTGCTGCAGTAACAAGCGGCCCACACAGCTGAAACAAAGGGACTGTGCTGCAGAGTCAGCCCAGGTCACTGGCACTGTTACTGTGACTCGTGTCCCGTGTGATTCACAGGGGGATATAGGGGGGCTGGAGGGGTGGACGCCGCCAGAGGAGCCTCCCCGGCCCAGCCATGTCCACACCAAGGACCGACGGCCACCTCCCCGCCCCGACCCCACAGCAACAGGCCAAGTCGTGGAGGGACGGTCGCCTCTGCTCACCTCTGGCCAGCAGTAAAGCTAACCATGGTGCTCAGAGGGAGGAAGTCCCTGCCAAGCGCACAGCTAGCCACCCCACCTCCTGACGTTAAAGTGTTTTGCTCAGTGCGCAGGCCACACAGCCTGCAGGTGGGCTGTGTCCCCGGGCTGCGAGCCGCCAGTGGGAGGTGCTCGCGGCCACAGCTCTGACAGCCAACCAGACGCAAAGCCTTGTCCACATCGGCACCCACAGGGCCCAGCTGCAGCCATCCACGCCCACCCACGCCCACCCGCGCCCACCCACGCCCTCCTGTGCCCTCCCAGAGCTGGGCCTTTCCCAAAGCCCCCAGCCCGTGGGCTCCACACCTGCAGTGGGATGCCTCACTTGGCCTCCTGCCCCATTCCTTCCATCCACAGGCGGGGGCTCCGTAGAGGATTTTGAAAGAAACAATGTATGAATGCATGGGATCCCCATCGTCACCCCAGTCTACGGATGGGGAAACCGAATCATGGAAGACTGAGGTGCTTAACCTCAGCCACCACCTCCACCATCCCCCCGCCATGGTCACTGCTGTCCCTGGAAGGAGAGGATGCGGCTGCCTCTGGCTGTACCCACCGGGCCATGCCTCCCACCTGGCACTCAGGGCCCACCCAGACACACGGCTTGCGGCTGCCCTCACCATCCTCCAAGCCTCTGGCCCAGGAGAGGTGGCACCTACCGCACAGACCAGCGATCAAGGCCACAGGTTGCCCAGACAGGGGCCCCACACTCTAGCCAGCCCACGGCCCTAGGGACGCAGTCAGGGAGCTGCACCCAAGGGTAGCTGATTGGGGGGGACACCTCCCTGTTGGATCGTGTGGGGTAAAGTACACAGAGCACAAATGTACCGTTTTAACCATTTGTGCAGCCATCAGCACATTCGCTTCCAGGACGTTTCATCCTGCGCACCCCTCCAGCACTCGCCCCCGGGCGCCACCCACCTCCTAGCTCCGTTATCTGAATACTTGAGGTGGTCCTACAGTATTGGTGCTTCTGTGACTGGCTCCCTTCATGACCGCCGCGTGCTCAGGGTCCACCCATGCTGCAGCGGGCGAAAGGATCTCCCTAAGGCCGAGTGACATACGCTGTGACGTGGGCACAGGCTTGGGCGGCGGTCAGCAGGCACCAGGGGCAAGTGTGGGCTGACCCCTGCCCTCGTTCTCTCGGGCTACACCCAGACGTGTGGTCGGTGCATCAGACAGCAATCCCATTCTCAACTTTTTTTTAGGAAGAGAGACATATTCTTACATGACATTTTTACTAATTTATATTGATTACAGGAAAGTGGGAAAAACATAGTAAAAAAAAAAAACCCCAAAATGACTGTTTTTTCAGCTTTGCTGCTATATCCCCATATGTGGGGTCCCCTCTGGAGGTGTGAACACACCTCCACCCCACGCGACTGCTCCCCTTGAGTCTGCCCTCTCCACGCGTGGCTGCTGCCCTGGCTTGGCAGACGCGATGTGGCCCTGCCCTGATGGTGGGCGTGGGGAGAGCGCCCCGGCCGCGGAGGCCGTGCCAGGCCTTGGCCAGACAAGGAGCGCCCCGGTCCCCGGCGCCTCCCCTCTGCCCGCCGAGCCCGGGCCCCAGGCCCCGCGTGCAGGTGCTGGGGCCCAGCCACTCCAGAGTCATCTAGAGAATATATTCGAGCTGTCGTGTGGAGTTGAGTTTCTTTTGGCACACGTTGGAGACTGACAAAAATATTCACGTCAAAACATTTCTGGTGCAAAATTTATGAAAGCATTTGAATTTGGCCTGGGCATTTCTTTCTCCTCCCCCCCCCCCCCCCCCCCCCGTCTCCCCCTCCCCCGCCTTGTCCCGAGCCGGGGGCGGGGAGAAGAGATAGAGTCCAGATGTTGGTGGGAATGTCTCCCTCCGCCCCCTCCCCCAGCCCCTCTGGCCACGGGGGCTTCAGAATCAATGGCCACTGTGTGTCCACAGGAGCACAAAGGCGGGTGCGGCCGGAGCCCTGTGTGCGCTGAGGAAGGGCCCGGCCTGGAGTCTGCCCCTAACCCCTGGGTCGGGGTAATTGTCTGCAGAGGCGGCCCGGGGCGGGGGCAGTAATGATTTAGGCAGGATCTATTTCACCGCGAGCCTTTTCTACTCCGAAGACGCCTAATCGAAAGTAATCTGAAAATTAGGGAAAATAAAAACCATGCCCACCGTTACATAAATACCCATTTCCTCGCATTGGCTGCTCGAAACCACCTCATTCCAGAGCAGCGTGATGTTTCCCTGATGGGCAAGGCCGGGCTGGGGCCTTTTGATCCAATCGGCCCGCCACGGCTCCCTCCCGTGGGGCTTGGGAGCAGAGGGTGGGAGCGCCTGGGCATGGGCGCCCAGGTCCCCGGAGACCTCACATGGGGCCTGAGGGTGGGGGAGGGGAACAGCTGTGCTGGAAGTGGCCTGTGGAACACCCGTTTATTCTTCCCCACGACAGACGGCCAGGTCAAGTCCGGATGACCTGTCCTCTGGTCCCTCCTTGGCCTCACACACTCCCTGCACAGACACCACAGCGCTGCTCCCCACAGAAGGCTGGCAGCTCCTGGCCCAGGTCTGTGCTTGCTGCCCACCTGCTGTCCATGCCCCTCTTGAGGTGGCCCTCCTGGACTCCCCCAGCACAGGATGCTCCCCAGCCACACAGGTAATACTGGCTGGGTTCTTGCCTCTAAATACCAGTCCACAAGCTCCAGGGGCCACTGGCAACCTTCCGCAAACATTTGCCGGCAGGAGGAAGGTTTTCATGCAACAGTGGGGTCCAGAGGTTACAGAAAGGCTGGAGCCCTGGGGCCACGGAGGAAAACCCGGGTCTGCTCTCCTCGCCGGCCAGCGAGCAGGGGCGGGCAAAGCTCAGCAGATGGTGATTCTCAACGTGGCTGCCAGTCCTCTGATGTTCCCTCAAAAAGCAGGGTCTCCCCTTGGATGTGGTGGGTCTGTGACAAAGAAGCTTCCACATGGTTCTAGAAGTCAGACCCCACTCGGACACTCTCTCTGGGCCAAGTGCTGCACGTGGAGCCGTGATGGGGAACCATGCTCTGTGCTCAGGAGGGGTGGGCTCACCCTGTGTCCCAGGACAGACACCACCACCCAGCCACATGTCTCACCCCCTGAGAGGCTACTGCCCGCCCCCGCCCCTTTGCAGAACCCCTACCTCTGCCGGGCAAGTGGAACATTCCAGGATGTAGTGTCCTTGGATCAAGGGACAAGTACTACAGTCCTGCTGCCTCTAGGGCCCTCAGGACACCCAAGTAACAGATAATGGGACCTTTGTCAGCCAAAGTTGGGGCACAGGGACTGGCATGGCCACATCTCTTCCGGGTGGCTGGAGATCGGCCACCATGCACAGCCTAGCATCCGGCAAGTTTGTGTGTGTCTCCTGGCAGCATTGGCAAGCACCGGGGACTGGGGATCCCATGGAGGGGCAAGGCTTTCCCCCAGGGCCACCCACAGGTCAAGTCTGCATCCAGAGTGGGTGCCACCCAGGACGATGCTTGGCCAGCCATACCTGTGGCTTTTCAAGGGAGGCAGAGAGGCAGTACAGCAACCTTTACTAAGAGGGTGCCAGACATCATTCTCCTTAGCACTCACCACAGCAAGCAGGGGAGGCAGTGCCTGAGCAAGACAGAAGGCCCCGGCCCTAGGTGGAGGCTGGACCCCGGGACCTTCAAGCTCTCTGACCCCTGGAGACAGGACAGCTCAGAGGCCCACCATCACGGCCATACCCCCCCAGCTGACTGGCCCCTTCCCCAGGCTGGGGTGGGGGCTCCGCTCACAGCAGCACCTTCGGTCATGCGTATTTCTGGTGGGGGGTGCTCAGCAGCCTGGCTAGGTTGAGGCAATGCTGGCCTGGGAGTCCCCAGGGAGGTGGGGAGCCAGCAGCTGCAGGGAGGGGGAAACCAGTGAGGGAGCAAGAGAGGGGTGCAGTGCAGGAGTGCACAATGTGGCTGACTCTCTCCTCGAGGGCTGGGAGGCCACCTCACACAGCACATGACCCCCTCTGTCCGGTTTCATGTGCTCAGAGGAAGGACACCAGCTGGTTCACGCTTCCCCAGGCCCCCAAGGGGGCAAGCCATCCTGCATTCCCTCTCATTTCTACTTGGGAACCGGATGCTGTGTCGGTGGGCAGCCCCCAGAGTCCCCAGAGCAGGGCATGGGCCCTGGGAAGCCAAGCGGGGTCCCCATGCCAGTCGCCATTCCTGGCCAGGCAAGGAGGTTCCATTTAAGACAGAACATAAAGACTCCTAACTCTGGGAAACGAAGTAGGGGTGGTGGAAGGGGAGGAGGGTGGGGGGTGGGGGTGAGTGGGTGACGGGCACTGAGGGGAACACTTGACGGGATGAGCACTGGGTGTTATTCTGTATGTTGGTAAATTGAACACCAATAAAAAATTAATTTATTAAAAAAAATCATGAAAAAAAAAAGGAGGCTCCATTTGTAGTCCCTGGTGACCCTCTCTGTTCCTGCATGCTGGGGGCTTCCAGGGGCAGAAGTTAGCCCCTCCTGTCCCACCAGAGCCCCGACCCACCCCCCCTTCCCCAGGTCCTTGCTGGGTCAGGTTGTGTGAATTCCAATCCTGCCTTTGGAAACAGCCCATCTGCAATGTCTGGGGCTTGGTTAAAATGTCCATCCGAATGCCCTGTGCCCAGGCCAAGGCTCCCCTCATCCGGTGAGAGCAAAGGCACACACATCAGCACCAGCCTCAGAACACTCCCAAAGGTTGTGAAGTGAGAGGAAGCTGTCCCTCTGGGAGCTCTTGAAAGGCTGCTTTGCAGAGGCGGGAATGCAGATGACGAGTCCCAGGTACAGAGCGCAGGGCCGGCAGGAAGGAGGCAGGTGGAGTAGGCCCAACTGGGGGGCCTGCAGGTGGACAGGAGCTGCCCAGACAAACCCTGATGGGATGCCTTCCCCTGCAGCCCCAGGACCCAGAATGGGAGGGATGGGGTGTCCAAAGGCCAGAGGCCCACGGAAGCTGCATGCTCCCCTTCCCCTTCCAGAAGCCTCACCTCTCCCCTTGGGTGGGGGCCTGACTGGCATGCTGACCCCTCGTGCTTTGGGGTGGGTGCTGCGGGGCAGCCAGGGCTGTCGTCGGAGGGAAGGCCATGGGAAGGCCCCTGGAACTGGCGCAATGCTGCAATTACCCGTAAGCCTGGTGTTTACACGGGGGTTTTACAGAGAACTCAAAGCATATCTTCCTGTTGCTTTGGCAGCAAAGGCGTATCAAGTGAGTGTTCAAAAGGGCCGAACCACGTTTGCAAAAATAAAAACCAAATGGCTGAGTAATTTCCACCAGAAAAGGACTCACTCTTGCAATTGCACGGTCTATTTAGCATGCTTTCATAAAACCTTTTAACGAATCAGCCCTGAACCCGCACGCCAGGCCCACCCCACCTGTCAGGCTTGCGTTTCCAAACATAGGTATGGCTGCCCGGGAGATTGGATGCAGGTTTCCAACCGTGTGGGGAGCGCAAGTCCCCGGGGCCCTCCAGGACAGCCCTGGGCCTGGCAGCCACAGATACTGCACTGGCTGGCGGGGGGAGGGGGCAAGGAAACCTGGCTGGGGGCCCCCTCGGCCTGAGCCATCAGGGAGAGCTTCCTGCAGGAGGAAGCGCCAGAGCCACAGCCTAGAAGGAAGGCCTTGGTGGGGAGGGCCCCAAGGTGAGGCGCAAGCGCCCACAGGAGACCAGAGGGAAAGTGCTTGGTGTGGAGGCTTTCATTCTGGAGAGCCAGGCGGGTGGCGGGCCTTAGCGGGGCAGGTGAGGATCCAGGCCACCTGCCATCCCGAATGGTGCCCCAGCCTGGCCCCAGGCGCCTGCAGGAGACCCAAATGCAGAGGCGGCCATACCTCCCGAGCGCTGGGGTTGGCCCCCAGGAGGGCCCCATGGTCTGGCAGCGTTTACGCATCCACTCCCCTGTTGCTAGTTGTCTGTGCTGTTCCCGGAGCCATACCCACACCTGCTGCGGCCATTCCTCCTGGTGGGTGTCTGAGGATGAGGAGGCCCTGTGGGTCCCATGGTCACTATGTGTTTGCCCTCACAGAAGCTTCCAGAACGTGCCGCCTGTGGGGCCCACCACACAGCACCTGTGGGCGTGAGTCCCAGCCGCTGCCCGTTCCCTTCCACCCAGGGCACTGCCCACATGTGATCCCAGTTGCAAGGGTCTTGTTACACTTGTCACTCGCACTCTCAGCTGCGTGTGCCCGTCCACCTGCTCCCCGGCTACCCAAGTACCTTCTCCTGAGGGAGGCTCTCCAGACCCTTTGCCCCTAGGCTGTGTCTGACTGGGTTTGAGACGACTTTCTATGTTTCGGGTAAAGAAGTCCTACTTAGATTTTTTCCGTCTGAACTTTGGCTTGCCTTTCCTTTTTAATATTTTACTTTGAAATAATTGAAGATTCAAAGCAGGTTGCAAAAAAAAAAAAAGTATGAGGAGCAGCTCTATACCCTCCATGCAGCTTCCCCCAGCGCCTTCCTGAGGTGGGGAGGGGGCAACCCACGGAGCCTGTCAGCCCCCCGCGGCCGTTCCAGCGGGCAGGCGAGCGCACCCCACGCTATGCCCTCCTCTTGCCACCTCCGTGGCTGCAGACACTCCGCCGGGTCATCCCCAGACGACTCCGTGTGAGGCCCGTTTACAGCTGCCTCTCCCCTGACCACTAATCTTGGCTCTAACTCCAAACTCACGTTGCTCCATAAATGCTCTATGCAAGGGCTCCTGCAGTGTGTGTCTGTTTTGAAATAGGCTTTTCCCCTCACATTGCTCCAAGGGGTCCTCCTGCATCCCCGTGTGTGTCAGCTTTCCAGGGTCTCTACATGTGTGTGGAAGGTCACTGGGGTGTTTCAAGATCTTGGCTATTACAAATAAAGTTGATGTGAACATTCCTGTCCAAATTTCTGTGTGAAAATAAATTTCCATTTTCTGGGATAAATGCCTAGAAGTATAATTGCCAGGTCCTCTAGTAATTCCACTAATAGGTTTAACGGGAACTGCCCAAGCATTCTGCAGTCCCGCCGACCGTGGGAGCGAGCCCCTGTCCGGGCCTCCTCCAGCCGTGGCCTCAGCAGTCCCGGTGGGTGGGTAAGAAGATCGTGTTCTTGACCTCGGCCACAGCAGCTTCTTGCAAGACACACCTATGAAGGCAAGGGAAATAGAAGCAAAAATGAACTATTGGGACTTCATCAGGATAAAGAGCTTCTGCACAACAAAGGGAACAGTCAACAAAACTAAAAGAAAACCTACAGGACCAAAGAAGATATTTGCACATGACACATCAGATAAAGGGCTTGGTATCCAAGATCCATAAAGAATTTATCAAGCTCCACATCCAAGAAACAATCCAGTCATGAAATGGGCAGGAGACATGAACAGACATTTCTCCAAAGAAGACCTCCACATGGCCAACAAGCACAGGAGAAAATGCTCCACATCACTCAGCATCAGGGAAATACAAATCAAAACCACAATGGGATCTCACCTCACACTAGTGAGAATGGCAAAAAATAATGAGAGGAAATAACAAATGTTGGAGAGGATGTGGAAAAGAGGGAACCCTCTTACACTGTTGGTGGGAAAGTGAACTGTGCAGCCACTCTGGAAAACTTGCGTGGAGGTTCCTCAAAGAGTTAAAAATAGAGCTGCCCTACGACCCAGCAATTGCACTGCTGGGGATTTACCCCAAAGATACAGACACAGTGAAAAAGCGAGACACCTGCACCCCAGTGTTCACAGCAGCAATGTCCACAATAGCCAAACTGTGGAAGGAGCCTTGGTGTCCTTTGACAGATGAACGGATAAAGGAGATGTGGTCTATGTATACAATGGAATATTACTCAGCCAGCAGAAAGGATGACTACCTACCATTTACACTGACGTGGATGGAACTGGAGGGTATTATGCTGAGTGAAGTAAGTCAATAGGAGAAGGACAATCATCATATGGCCTCATACATGGAGTGAATATAAGAAATAGTGAAAGGGATTATAAGGAAAAGGAGGGGAACTGAGTGGGAAAAATTAGAGAGGGAGACAAACCATCAGAGACTCTTGACTCTGGGAAACAAAGGGTTGCGGAAGGGGAGGTGGGCGGGGGGATGGGATAACTGGGTGACAGGCACGGAGGAGGGCACTAGATGGGATGAGCATGGGTTATACTATATGTGGGCAAATTGAATTTAAATTTTAAAAAATAGAAGGGCAGCCCAGGTGGCTCAGTGGGTTAGCGCCACCTTCAGCCCAGGGCCTGATCCTGGAGACCTGGGATCAGGTCCCACGTCTGGCTCCCTGCATGGAGCCTGCTTCTCCCTCTGCCTGTGTCTCTGACTCTCTCTCTATGTGTGTTTCTCATGAATAAATAAAATCTTTTTTAAAAAATAGAAGAAGGAGGAGGAGGAGAAAGAAGGAAGAAGAAGGAAAAAGAGATGATGATGATCACGCTCCCCAATGGCTCCTGCCGTCGAGCCTCTACTCACAGGGCTCATCCATGTATCATCTCTTCTGGATTTCTGCTCAAGCATGTGCCCATCCTAATGGGAAGGCTCGTGTTTATGTGTGGTGCCAAGATGTCTATGTGCCATGAAGACTGGCCTTTTGTCACACCTGCAGCTTGCAAGCAGTTTCTCCCGGTCTGGAGACACATGTTCGCCCTGGTGGTAGAGCATCTTTCACGAAGGAACCAAAAGGTTCTATTTTTTTTTTAAAGATTTATTTATTCATTTATGATAGACAGAGAGAGAGAGAGAGAGAGAGAGAGAGAGAGAGAGGCAGAGACACCGGCAGAGGGAGAAGCAGGCTCCATGCCGGGAGCCCGACGTGGGACTCGATCCTGGGACTCCAGGATCGCGCCCTGGGCCAAAGGCAGGCGCCAAACCCCCGAGCCACCCAGGGATCCCATAAAGGCTCTATTTTTGATCAATTCTCCTTTTATGGATCATTCTCTTGATATGAAGCCTAAGAATGCTCTGGTCTAGGTGCTAAAGATTTTCCCCTGGGTTTTCTTGAAGTTTTGTAGTTTCCATTTTAGTTTAGATCTATGATCCATCTCGAGCTGGTGGTCATAGCACATGTGCAGTTTGGGTCGGGGCTCCTGGTTTATCGAGGACATCCTGTCACTCCAGCGGCATTCGAGGGAAGGCTCCTGTGGGGTCACTCTGTGTGTCCTGTAGATCCCTGTGCCCTGTGTCTGTCCCCTGGCACCACCCTATCCCCTTTGCTGTGGGGACAGAGGGAGCCTTACTGTCGGGGGAGGGTCCCTCCTGGTCATGGCTGCCCAGCTGCCTGCATTTTTTAGCAGGGGCAGCTGTCACAGGGCCACAGACTGGAGGTTTCTTTCTTTCTTTTTTTTTTTAATTTTTATTTATTTATGATAGTCACAGAGAGAGAGAGAGAGAGAGGCAGAGAGACATAGGCAGAGGGATAAGCAGGCTCCATGCACAGGGAGCCCGACGTGGGATTCGACCCCGGGTCTCCAGGATCGCGTCCTGGGCCAAAGGCAGGCGCTAAACCGCTGCGCCACCGAGGGTTCCCAGACTGGAGGTTTCAACACGAGTTCGTTCTGCCCTAGTTCTGGAGGCTAGAAGCCCCAGATCAGGGTGTCACAGGGGTAGTTCCTTCTGCAGCTGAGGGGGAGGCTCTGCTCTCTCCTTGGCTTGTAGGTGGCATCCTCATCCCGTGTCTGTGACTCCACATTTCCTGATATGCCAGCTGTATAGGATTAGGGTCACCCTAATCTCCTCCATTTAACTCAGCCTCCTCTATAAAGACCTTATCACTGAATAAGGTATCATTCTGAGGTACAGGGGCGAGGGTGTCAACACGGGTCTGCGGGTGCACCATCTGGCCCCTTGCACTTCTTTCAGGTGTGTGACTTTCCACGTGAATTTTACAATGGGCCTGTCTGTGTCTCCCAGGAGGTATCTCGAGGCTCCAGCAGGAATTGCACCAAATCTACAGACAGGTCTGGAAGCGCTGAGTTCTGTAGGGCGCTGGGGGTCAGGTTCCTGAGCATGGTGTGGCCCTCTCCACTCATGGAGGTCGTCTTTGGTTTCTTTCATCCACATTTTATAATTGTCAGCATTTCAGATCCCGTGCACATTCATCACACTCACACCGACGTATTTTATTCTCTTTGGAGTGAGTATAAACGGTACTGTGTTTTTAATATCAATTTCCAAATGTCCTCATTACTCTAAAGACATACAATTGACTTTTGCCATTTTTATCCTTTATCCTCTGACCTTGCTGAACTCACTTATTACTTCAAAGGGTTTGTTTGCTGTTTGTTGACTCCTTTCGATTTTCTGTGTAGACAATCATGTCATCTGCAAATAGGTACAGTTTAATTTCTTTCACTCTGGTTGTAGAGCCAGTTGAGGGAGATCCCCTCTCTGTTCCTAGTTTGCTGAGGTGTTTTTTTTTTTTTTAATCATGAATGTGTGTTAAATGTTGCCAAATGTTTTTCTTGCCTGAATTGATATCATCATATGGTTTTTCTTCTTTAACCAGTTGATGTGGATTGTATCGACTGATTTTAAAATCCTGAACCAGTCATGCATCCCTGGAATAATCCAGGAATGCTTCACAGTGATGGATTTGACTCAGCCACATTTTGTGGAAGGTTTTGCTTCTAAAATCATGAGAAATACTAGTTTTTAGTTGTCTTTTGGTACACTTTCTGTTTTGGTGCCAGGGAGCTCTTGGCCTTGTGAAACGTACTGGGAAGTGTTCCTTCCTCTTGTCTGAAGGAGATTGTACACAAATGGTGCTAATTTTTCTTTACGTGTTGGCTAGAATGGGACGCCTGGGTGGCTCAGTGGTTTGGCGCCTGCCCTTGTCCCAGAGCATGATCCTGGAGTGCTGGGATCAAGCCCCATGTTGGGTTCCCTGAAGTGAGCCTGCTTCTTCCTCTGCTTGTGTCTCTGCCTCTCTCTCTCTCTCTCTCTCTGTGTGTGTGTGTGTGTCTCTCATGAATAAATAAATAAAATCTTTTTTAAAAAATGTTGGCTAGAATATTCTAGGGAAATCATTTTGCCCTGGAGATTTCTTTTTCAGGAGCTTTTAATTACCCATTCAATTTACTCAGTGGCTATAGGACTAGTCAGCTCGTTTCATTCATCTTGGTTGGACTTCGGTCATTTGTGATGTTGGAGGAATTCATCCATTTCTTCTAAGTTGTCAAATTCATGATCTTAAGTTTCGTATGGTATTTCCCTGTTAGGTTTCAATGCTGGCAGGACCTCCAGTGATGCCCTGCTTCGTTCTGTTGGAGATTTGGGTCTCCTCTCTGTGGCTTAGCCAGTCTTGCTAGAAGATCAACTTTAAGGATTTTTTTTCATTAATTTTCTGATTTCTTTTCCTCTTTACCATCTCCTAGATTCCTACTCTTATCATGATTTCCTTTCTCCAGATTGCCTTGGATAGATTTAGTTCTTCTTTTTCTCATCTCTGGAGGTTCAAATGTAGATGACCTCCCAGGACTTTTATCATTCCTACCATAAGCATTTCCCTGTCTGCATGGCCTTCACTGCATCCTACAAATTTTGGCATGCCACGTTTTTGTTTTTCACCTAGTTCTACTCATTTTTGTAATTTTTTTGCAACTTCCTTTTTGTCACGTAATCACATAGAAACATGTTGATTACTTCCCGAGTGTTTGGACAGATTCCTTTTGTTTTCACCTTATTGATTTCAAAGGTGAATCAATTATGGCCAGAGGACACACTGTATGGGATTTCCATTCTTTCAAAAGTATTGAGGTTAGCATCATGGTCTGTGTTGGTAAATGCCCACGGCCATGTGAAAAGGATGTGTATTCCATAATGGTATGGGATGACAGCTCTGTATCTTCTCTGGCTGAGAGGGAGGAGTCGGCCTCCCAGTGATAACTGGCTTTGCCCGTCTCTCCTTCACCTCTTCAGGGTTTCGCTCCATGTACTTGGCAGATGTGTTGTTTAGCGCATAAACATTTAGGATTGCCGTGTCTCCTTGGCTCATTGCTGCCTTTATCATTACGTAATGCCTCTCTTTTTCCCTGGTCATTTTTTCTGCTCTGCACCTTACTTTTTGTGGCATTAAGGTAGGTAGTTATCTTTTTTGTGAATTAATGCTTGGAATGCATGTATCTTTTCCCATCCTTTCACTTTTCAACCTATCTGTGTCATCACGTTTAAAGTGAGTTTCTGAATGACAGCCGGTAACTGGAAGAGTTTTTATCCATTCTGCCAATCTGTGTTTTTTAATTGACATATTGAGATCATTTTTACGTAAAGTAATTATTGCTGTATTAGGGCTTACGTTTGCCATTACATGATTATTTTCCATTTGTCCCTTTGGTGTCTGTTCCTCTGATTTTTTTTTCCCCTTGCCTTTCTGTGGGTTACTTGAACATTTTTGAGGGCTCCGTTGTGATGTTTTATGGTAATTTTGAGTCTGTGTAGCTTTGTTAATGGTTGCTCTGGGTTCTACCACATACTGACATGAGTCATCACAGCCTCCTGGTGGAGGTATTTCACCAGTTTGAGTGATGTGCAGAAACCTTTTTTCCATTCAGATTCCCTCTGCTCTCCCAAATCTTAAAATGCAATTTTCCTAATTATTTCCTCTCGGTGCACGGAGCACCACATCCAAGGGCGCATGATGAATGAAACCCTTGAGGTGAAGTGATTACTTCTTGTTTACTTCTATTTTGACCTGTTCCGGCCTCCTTCTATCGGACAGCGTCCTGCAGGTGCTCCAACAACAAACCGGCTCAGTCTCCAGCCCTTGGAGAGAGAGCCTTTCTTTCCCTGAAGGAAAGCTGCACTGAGACTAGGACGCGAGGTGGACAGTCTTGAAAATCCTGCTGCCTCCTCCTGAGCTCAGCAGTGCCAGTCGGGGGCTCTGCTGTCACCGGAGGTGGTGCGTCTCTACAAGCAACACACCATTTTTCTCTGACTTCTGAAAAAGACCTTTTCTTTATCCTTACTTTTCACAAGCTTAGTTCCAGGATGTCAGCTGGTAACTGGAACAGTTTTTATCCATTCTACCAATCTGTGTGGGTGTGCATTTCTTTGAGTTTATCTTGCCTGGCATTTGCTCAGTCTCTTGAATCTGCAGGTTTATGTCTTTCGTGTGGTTTATGTTTGTGTGTTCTTATCAGAAACTCACACGTAACAAAATATTTTTATTGTGATGATGTTCAACTTGTCAGTTTTTACTATTATGTTTTGTTCCTTTTGAATCCCATCTAAAAACTCTTTGCCCACACAAATATGTGAAGATCTTCTCCTACGCTTTCTTCTAGAAGATGTGTAGTTTTAGCTTTGAAGTTAAGTCTCTGTCCTTTTTGGCCTTAATTTTTGTGTATGAGTGAAATAAGGACCAGGGTTCAGACATCTAGTTTTCCAGTAACATTTCTTGAAAAGACTCTCCCTTCTATGTTATGTTGAATTGCCATGGTAACTTTGTGGAAAACCAGTTGACCACATACATGTGGATTCGCTTCTAGACACTCCATCCAGTTCCATTTTTGTATATCGGCTATATTGTTTTGTTTACTTAGCTTAAAAATAAGTCTTAATAACTTTATATGAAATTTTGAAATCAACCAGTGTTAAGTCTAATTTTGTTTGTTCATTCAAGTTTTTTTACTTCTCTCAACAGTTTCTGTAGTTTCCAGCATATAGGTCTTGCAAATATTCTTGTTCAATATTCCCAAGAATTTTGTGTTTTTATGTACTGCTGTATAATTTCACTCTCTGGTAGTTAATTGCTAGCACATAGAAAATACAGTTGATTTCTAAATACTGATTTTGTGGGATGCCGGGGTGGTTCAGTGGTTGAGTGTCTGCCTTTGGCTCAGGGCGTGATCTGGGGTCCTGGGGTCGAGTCTCACATCGGGCTTTCTGCAGGGAGCCTGCTTCTCCCTCTGCCTGTGTCTCTGCCTCTCTCTCTGTGTCTCTCATGAATAAATAAAATCTTTAAAAATAAATAAATACTGATCTTGTATCTTGTGACATTTGTCAATCTGTCCACTCATCACTTTTTCCTCTTTCTCTCATTCGTTGGTCATTACACATAAAACTGATTTATGCTCTGGGTCTTCACTCAAATCAGTTCCAGTAGCTCTTCTGTAGATTCCTGAGGGATTATTATGTACATGACCTGTTAATGTTCTTTACTCTGCAGGCCTTTTATTCCTCTCTCTCACCTTATCGCACTGGCTTAGTACACTCCTGAATGGAAGTGATAAGAATATTCCATTCTGTTTTGGGGGGAATACCCTGTGTTCTCCCCAAAATATATGTCCTTTACCAGGACATCCACTGAAGACATTACCTTCTATTTCCAGTTTCCTGAAAATTTTTCATCCTCAATGGGTACTCAATTTTATCAAGGGGGTTGGTTTTTTTTTCTTTTTCTTTTAGTCTACTGAAATGATCATATAGCATACAGTAGTCTTCTTTATTCTTTTAATATAGTGAATTACATTGATTGATTTGAGAATGCTAAGTCAACTTTACCTTCCTGAGATAAACCCCACTTAAACACAACTTTTTTTATACATGCTGCTGGATTTGATTGTTGATACTTTATTTTTTTAAATTTATTAATACTTTATTTATTTATTTATTTTAATAATAAATTTATTTTTTATTGGTGTTCAATTTGTTTGTTGATACTCTATGGAGAATCTCATATTTATATTCATAAAAGGTATAGAATTTATAATTTTCTTTGCAATTTCTTTGTGATGTCTGTAGTTTTGACCTAAGGGTAATGCTAGCCACATAAAATGAGATAAGAAGTGTTGCCTCATCCTGTATTTTTTGAAAGAGTTTATAAATCTTCATAAAATGTCTCTAGAATTCACCAATAAAGTCACTGGGGCCTGGGATTTTTTTTTGTGGGGAAAGGCTTTTTAATTATGAATTCAGATTGTTTTATACTGAGGGGGCTAATCAGATATCCTATCTCTTGCAGCTCTGATGTTTTGTATCCTTCAAGAAATTTGTTACTATAGAACTTATTTTATAAAGTTGATCATAATAATCTTTTATTCTTTAATGTCTATAGGGTCTGTAGTAATGACCACTTTTCCATTCGTGATCTTAGGAGTTGGTATCTTCTCCACGTTTTTTCTTGGTCTGTCTAGCTGGAGATTTATTAATGTTATTGATATTTTCAAAGACCCAATTGCTGGTTTAATTAATGTTCTCTATTATTTGTCTACTTTCTACTTCATTGCTTTTTTTCATGTGAATATTTAAGTTGAAGATTAAAGCAGTCAGAAGAAGTAAAGTTAAGAATTTCAAACTTGGGGCACCTGGGTGGCTCAGTCAATTAAGTGTCCAACTAGTGATTTTGGCTCAGGTCATGATCTCGGTGTTGTGGGATGGAGTCCCACATCAGGCTCCGTGCTTAGCAGGGATCCCGCTTGAGATTCTCGCCCACTGCCCCTTCCCTCCTTCAAATACATAAATCTTAATTTAAAAAAAAAAAAAGAATTCAGAAGTTAGTCACAGTAGCCACATTTCAAATGCTCACGTGAATTATACCAACATTTCTATCTTTGCAAATAATTCCACTGGATGGCTCTGGTCTGGGGGTGGGAGGTCTATTTCTCAGTTGTTCCCATTTATTTTAGCAAGCCATTTCTGAAAGCTTCTTGGATGAGCCATGCGGCCCTCTAATCCACCATAGTCTCCTGATAAACATAACTTTGTCTCCAGCTCAGGCCGTATGGCCACCTACCTTCATCCAGGTACCTCTGCCTCCTCTCGGCCCTGACTGTCTGTTCCCCATTTCTGCTTCCAGAAACACCTTCCAACACAGACATCTGCCCCTGCTCAAATGCAATAGCCCCATTGCCTGGAATCCCACAAGACTTTCCAGTGAGGCATGATCTGCCTCCCAATAGCCTGCGCCATGATTTAGATAGGTCACTGAGTCACTTGTGTCATTTCTCCATCACATACTGGTCCACAGGGGGACAGAGAAGGGGAACAGAGGTACTTGCTCACTTCTCTTGGGCCAGGCCCATGTCCTAAGCCCCAGAGCTCAGGGCCCTCAGAGCTACCGAGGAAAACAGGTTCCTGCTCTTTAAGACCAGCTGGGTTTGGGGTGTGAGCCAAGCATCCAGGAGGGCATGAGCTCCCCAGCAGCAGTGCAAAGAACTGAGAGCACTAGTCTGGAATGGGTGCAGGGACAAAGGGTAGGGCCTGGGGCCTTGTGCTTTTCCATCCAGGGCCCCTGGGCCACCGGGACAGGCCAGCCCAACCCTTTACAGGAGTGGCTGGCATCTCTCCCTGACAGCCTGCCCTCCAGCCCTCCAGCCATGAATCACCTAGGCCTCACAGGAGGAAGCAGCGATAACCCCCGGCCCCAGAAGGGCCCCCCCCATCTCTGTCTTAATCCACCCTGCAGGGCAGGGCTCCACAGCCCCCTCCACTCCCGCCCCTGTCAGCCTGCACACCCCTGCCCCGCCCCCCACACCATGAGCTCCTTGGCCTGGAGCCCCCTTCCTCACAACCTCCTCCCTTTCTTGCAACCTCCCCCCTTCCTACCTCCGCCTCCCCCTGGGTCCCTGGTCTCTCAGCCCACCTGGCTCTCCCAAACTGCCTGCCCTGAGCCCTAGCACCCAGCAAAGGGTGAGGCTGGGGACTGTCTTCTGAGGGACATGGGCTGGGACCGACGCCCTGAGAGGATGGAGGCAGTTAGCAGGGAGCCACAGAGGGTGAGAGAGCTGGACAGCCCACCAGAGGACACGGTGAACAAGGCTAAATGTGGGGATCTAGAAGAGGGAAATGACAGGGCAGGGCCAGTGTAGGGGGCCCGGGGTGCTGAGGGGAGCTGGTGGGGGGTCCCAGGGGCAGGGGGTCCCGGGGATGCTGGGGGGGGCCCAAGAGTGTGTGTGGGGGTCCCAGGGAGGGCTCAGGGAGCCAGCAGGTGCTCTGATCTGAGCCAACCCAGTGTAGGGGTGCAGGAGGACAGGTGAGAAGCCTCCCTAGGACCCAAAGGGCAGAGGAGCAGAGGCTCCAGCAGCTGTGTGGATGTGGCCATGGGACACCCTGGAGGAGGGTCCATTCCACAGGGAGGAAGTTGAGGCCCACAGAACCAGGAGCCTCCTTCCCCTCTTTCCTCCAAGCAGGCACATCCGCTGTTTGGGAAATGCGGTTTGCGGGGGGAGGGGGGATTGCGATCTTGAAATAACACTGGCTGGAGCTGGGGGGAGGCTGGGGGCCAGCGGGTGGACAATCAATTATGAGGATCCCGCCGTGAGCGGGCCGGGCGGGGGCCCAGCCAGGCCGGCTGTTTACATGCGTGCTCGTCTGTTTGGGGCCTGCAAATCCGTGTCAGATGTTAATGGAACAGCGTCATTTTTCTGCCGAGGTGGCATCCCCGGGGATGTTTGGATGAGGCGGCCGGCGGGACTCGGCCTGGGAAAGGCGGGCGGCGGCTGAGGAGGGAGGTCATCTGTCAGGCTGCCCGACAGCCGCTGCCCCGCCCAGGCCCCCTGTCCACCGGCGGGGAGGCACCCCACGCCCATGCTCTCCAGGAGGGAGGAGACTGCAAAGTGCTCCCAGCGGGCCCAGGCCCCTCGGCCACCTCCTGCGGTGACCCGACCCCCTGCGGGCGTGGCCGAGAGGACAGCGGGTGGGCCAGGGGGACACACTCCCACGCATCCCAGCTGGCGCCTCTCCTCTGTCCCTCCACTCGCGGTCAGCGGACCGAACAAGAGGCCCAGAGACAGGAAGTGACTGCTGGAGATCACACAGCCGGCGGCCCCTGGGTGAGAGAGGGGGTGGAGGCCTTCCTGAGGTCCCACCGCCAGGCGGCCAGGCGAGGGGTGCCCACCCCTCCTGACTCGTAGGGCCGGTAGGGGACATGACCTTGCCAGAACCTTGGCCCTGCTGAGCTCTCCACCCTCCCTGTGCCCCACTATTCCTTGGGAAGCTCACTCCTGCCCCAGGGCCTTTGCACAGGCCTTTTTGCAACCCCAACACTTACATCAGGCCCTCTGCTCAAAGGCTGTCTCCTCCGAGAGGCCTCCAGCCCAGGGCCCAAGCCGCCCCTCCCGCACAGACCAAGGCGGAGGCGCAGCGGTAAGGGACCAGCCGCAGGAAAGCTCGAGCACTCGGCCTCGCACACAGTAGGCACTCTGGAAATGCAGTCACACTGGCCACCTAGTGTTTGACAGAACGTTGTGCCACTGCGACCATGGGAATTACTGTGCAGGGGACTTGCTTTCCAGGACTGGGAACTAGCGGGTAGCAGCCTTTCTAAAACCCTGGATGGGGAGCCCCCTTGACAGTCCTTCTTCTCTACCCAAAGAGGGCAGAGACCCCCCCAAACGATCTGCCTCAGTGTCCCTCTCTGCAAAGAAAGCCTCTTGCTCGGCTGTGCAGAGGTGGGGTGGGCAGGGCTGGGTGGAGGGCAGGTCTCTGTGTAGCCTACAGAGCTAGAGACCCTCATGGGGGGGGGGCGGCGAAACCAGGTGAGGGGACGGCACCTGCGCCCTTCACACAGCTGCCGGTGCCACAGTGTGACCTGGCCCTGCTGCCTGGAATTCAGCCCCCTGCTCCAGCCATCCCCACCTCAGGGCCTTTGCACGGCAGCCACCTTCCATCTGCTCTTGCCTCCTGGGGACCGAGAACTGTCCTACCTGCACTTGAACCCCAGCTCCACCAGCTGTGAGGCTGCATGCCTCAGTTTCTCCCTGGTTAAGATACAGACAGTCCTAGGACCTTCGAGGACAGTGGCGAGCGTGAAGCTGCCAGGACCTGGTTGGTGTAGGAACAGACCCCCCCTCCCCCCCCCAGGCGCTCACCTAGGTCAGGACGACCGACCCCTCGCTCCTTCCAGAGTTGAGCACCGGCGCCACACCCCCACCTCCACCGCCCCCACACCACTGGCTCCCACTCCGATGCCTCGACGGTTGGTTCCCGGCCCTGCCCTGCCCCCTGGTGGTCACTCTTGACATTTCCCCAAGGCGCCCAGTGGGACCCTTGCCGGCTGGTCCCCAGCCTGGAGGGGGCCCAGGGGCCCACAGTGCTGGGCACAGGGCGCGGTGGAGGCTCCCAGGGAGGGGGTGCAGCGAGGGGCTCCCGAGGGAGGCGAGCCCCAGGGGGTACGGGAGCCCTGGAGGGACGCCGCCTGCCTCGGGGCCTTTGCTCACGTTGCTAAAGACGTTCCGGTCTCCCCGTGGGAAGCCCCCTTACCTGGGTGTGCACGCAGACGCTGGCCAGACCTCGTCCTCCTCCAGGCCAGGCAGCGGTCTCTCCTGAGCTCCGCGACCTCTTTGGGGAAGTGCGCTGGATGATGGCTCCAGAAGGTTCTGAGCACTGCCTGGCCCGGCACGTAGCAGCTGTGGGTGACCATGGAATCCCGCTGGACTTGGGAAGGCCGGGCTGGAGCGCGGCGTGGGCCCTGTGGTGGTGACGATGGCTCCAGCCGCCCCTAGGGCCACCCTCCTCGGGCTCTGCAGGCCCACAGGATGGGGAGGTGGGGAGTTAGGGCCTGGGGTCAGGAGCCTGGGAGTGGGTGCTGGGCCTCCCCATCTGGAGGCGGTCAGCCTCAGCAGCTGACCCGCACCTGCTGCAACTGCCTTGGGAGCCCGGCGCGGGGGCAGGGGCCTTGGGCCTGGAGCTCATGCTTGCGGGACTCGTGCCCGTGGGGACGTCTGAAAGCCCAGAGGCCGGCGGTGGAGGCGGTGGGAAGGAAGCGTGGTGACCTGGACCCGGGCCCTGGGTATGAACGGACCGCACAGCCTGCCCTGCCCGGAGGGGGAGACCCCAGAAAATCCACAGCACCTGGCCCCTCCACCCCTGCGGGGTGCACCCAGGGCCACAGCTCAGACACGCCCAGCCAGGGACCCTGTTGGGACACCTTGCACAGGCTGCGGGGCCCCATGGGGGCACAGGGCACGGCCCAGGGATCCTGCGTTGGGGCTTAGGGCTCAGGGGATGCTGGGTAGCCTCTGGGAGCCTCTCCCCAGCCCTGACCTCAGCCCCCTGCCCCCAGACAAGCTCTAAAGGTCCAGTCCTGACAGCCACACGAAGGCAGGGGTACCAGGAGCACCCAGACGGCCCAGCCTCCAGGGTGCGGGCTCAGGGCAGGCCAGTCTGGGTTTGGTGGGCATCCGGAGAGGGGCCTGCAGAACAGGGCACCTGATGGCTGTGAGGTGACAGCGTGGTCACCCGCCCCCCCCCCCACCCCCGGAGCCATGGAGCAGAATCTGTCTGGAGCTGGGCAGGGATAAGACAGCAGCAAGCAGGGAGAGTGCCCAGTCGGGGGGACGTGGGCTGTTGGGGGCTCTGGGACGGTGCTACCTCCAAGGGCAGCAACGCCTGAGATGCCCAACAGAGGGGCCGCCCCACGTGGACACAGGGCACCACGGGGGGGCAGCACTTTCCATTCAGGAGAGTGGGTACCTGGAGCCCCACCCCAACCCTCCAGCTCAGGGAGGTCCTGGAGGCGCTCAGCCGCGTGGGGCACAGATGGCCACGCTGGCTGCCCAGCAGGATGGAGGGACCTTGCTGTGCTTTGTCACAAATGGCACATGATGAACTGCCACCCACACACCGTCTGAATACACTGCCCACCCACAGACGCTCTCAGCGGGGCGGCCTGCGTCTGGAGGCTTGGTGCATGGACAGGCAGCTCTGCTAGCTGGAGCCCCATGCCCAGACCAAGCCCATCGGCCCCTGTGGACCAGCCTCAGTATGACAGGCCCGGCCGGCAGCAGGGATGCCCAGCGGGTCCCTCCCGGGTGCCCGAACCCTCCGTCCTCTCCGGCCCCACGTCCCGACTGCAGGGGCGTAGACAGATCCTGCACAGCCGCGGAGCATCTCTGGGTGCCTGGCCTGCACTCACCGGCCTCCGCTAGGTACGCACCGTGGGCAGTAGGTGCTTCTGGAGGCTCCCGAGGCTGCCCGGGGCCGCGGTCACGGAGCCGGGGTCCCACAGGCCGCCGGCCCCCACGGGCTCTTCGGGCCGTTCCTGCAGGCGGCGTGGGGCACGGCGGCTCTGGGGTGCAGGGCAGCACGTGGGCCGGGCCCTCGGTGCCCCCTCCCACCACCCCCACCGCGGGAGCAGACGCTGGCGAGTGAGCAGGAACGACACAGACATGGTTCTGTACAAAACCTGAAATATTTTTACTCTTTTAAAACTTTGATCTAAGCTGCCTTAGACCTCATGGACTCGATACAAGAGTAATATGAATTGGGAAATAAAACACTTTAATAGCCACGGTAAACTTTGTTAGAAATGTACATGTTGCCAAATAATAATAATAAACTTTAAAAAATAAAAGAGAGAGAGAGAGAGAACAGCTTGATGGCCGGGTTAGATTATATAAATGTTCAACGAGGACGGGAAAGGAGCCTCGCAGACGCCGGGACGGCACGGTGGGCGCCGTGGGCGCCCTGCGAGCTCGTCCGCCAGCCTCGGGGCCGGCCTCACGGACACGGCGCCCGGGGACAGGCGTATAAACAAAGCTCATAAGAAATGTACAAATATAAAAAGCTACAAACATTAATAAATTACAGCATCACAAAACACAGAAACACTTCACAAGGTGCTAAGTAAAATAACTGCATCCCCACCCCCTTCGCCAACGAGACGGAAAGAAAGAGCTGGTGTCCGGGTCGGAGACCCCGCGCCCGCCGCGTGGAACAGGTCTGGGGCGCGGTTTGCTGCTGCAAACACACAGAGAAGGCTCCGCAGACACCACTTGTTTTTCAGGCAATACCTTAGTTCCTAAAAGAAAAAAGTAACACCAACAGGAACAATAAACAGAAAGAAGGAAGGCAAACCCAAGTGTTCGTCATACTCGGCAAAAAACTCGTATAAATGTTAATGACGGACTCTCTAGAAAGAAATTCCTAAAGATACTTTTACTCTTATAAAAAAGAAGTTATTTAAAAAGCTATTTACACGCTACATTCTATGAAAAATATGCTTCAGGAGATACATCTAAAATTAAAATACAGGATTGCCTGAGAAACAACTCCAGCCCCCTCCATGTCGACGGGCGGACGTTCAGTCCGGGGTCCACCTGGGGACTCGACACCAAACACACAGGTGACAAGACAGACGTGCTGGGCCCCGCGTCCTCGGGCTGCCCGCCGCCATCCGCCCCGCCAGGCGGGGTGCCTCGGCTGAGAAGTGCTTCTAGGAGTGTAGCCGGGGGGGCAGCACGGGGCCCCCCCCCACGGCTTGGCCCAGGCCCCCAGGCCCCACATCACAGCTGGGCCCGACCCTGCCTGGGGGGAGAGGGGGAACCCCGTGACGGCGCCCCCTCCCCACCAACACACTGACCCTGCTCACGGCCCCGGCGTCCCAAGAAAGGCCCCAGCCATTCAGGGCACGACACCCAACATCCGGCCCGCCACCCGCCACCGGGGAGCACAGAGGCCCCTCTCCCGGCCGGGCCGCACACTCTCTGGACTGTCTGAGAATCACTCAGGAAGAGCAGGGGGGCACAGAAGACCCCACTCTCTCCTCCTCTTCCTCTCTAGTGTTCTTTCCTTTTTTAAGCCTCTGGAGCCTACCGGCCTGTGGCCAGCTCGGACTCTGGGCCTGGTGAGCACTGGCTCACTCCTCCTTCCTCGAAGGACTCATGTTCCCAACAGAGCTGCAGAAGCCCTGTGATCACACCCACACTCAGGGGGGCCCAGAGGCTCTCCTGGAACTGGAATGGTCCTCAAACAGGCAGGGCCGAGTTTCGGGAACTGGTCACTCTAAGCAACTTGAGAAAGGACGTCCGTCCGCGTCGGTGCGCTCTGCCGGCTGAAGCAACAGATGCTCATATGGGGGGAGTGGTGGCCGGGAGGGCCAGGCCCTCCCCAGGGTGAGGCAGCGCAGCCGCCCTCCTGGGGGCTGATGTCCTAGCGGGGCTCCGGGGGTCCTGAGCGGAGCAGAAGGATCCTGGCTTTCCAAACTTTAAAGGAGCAGTTTTCCATTCCGATGAATTTTCAAAATTTTCCCAAGCCTCTGCTTGGCGGTGGCCATGCCCTTCTTTGTACGTTTTCCTGCAGGCAGAGGAGATGGAAATGTGCCAGGTGAGCAGAGGTCAGGGGAGGCCGGGGTCCCACCCTTGGGGCACGGTGACAAGGGCGGGGAGCACTGCTACAGGGGTGAGGCACAGGGTGGAGACAGGTGGGGCCCAGGGGACGGTGGGGACCAAGGACCTCACAGCAGTCCTGCCCCCAACGGATCCCCTCGGGCCCTCCCAGGAGCCTTCAGCCTGGCACTGACCACACCTCCTCCTGGCCAGGCCCTGAAGCCCAGGCCACCAGACCCGCCCGGCCCATGTGTGACCACAGCTTCCTGTCCAAAGGGCCGAGGGGTGGCTGTGGACACATGGCCAAGCTGCACAAGGAACCTGCCGTCCCCACGGTATAGCCGTGGGCGGCCTGGGGAATGCAGGCACGGTACCTTTGGCAGCGGTGTTGTTGGGGGATGATGCGGAGGGCCGCCTCTGCGTGAGGAAGACCCCGGGGGCCATGGGCTGGGAGGCTCGGCCAGCCTGCGCCCCTGCAAAGGCTCCAGCCGCCGTGTATTCGTGGTCCGCCAGGCTGCTGCTATGTGCCTCAGGCGGGGGCTCAGGTGAGCTGCCCTCCTGGGAGGCCTGGCTACTGGCTGTGCTGGTAGAGGCCGGGGTGGTGGAGGCCGGGGTGGTGGAAGCCGAGGTGGTAGAGGCCGAGGTGGTGGAGGCCGAGGTGGTGGAGGCGGACGTGGTGCTGGCAGACGTGGTGCTGGCAGACGTGGTGCTGGCAGAGGTGGTGGAGGCGGAGGGGGAGGGCGTGTTGGGAGCCAGCTTCCTCTTGGTGTTCTTTTTCTTTCTGCTCTTCTGCTCCTCCTTTGGACACAGCACATGGGCGGCCTCAGACGCTGAGTGGCCCCTCAGGCCTCCTGAGCGAGGGGATGAGTCCCCTGCCCCATCACCCCCCATTACCCAACCCTGAGTGGCCAGTTCCCGCCTCCCCAACACCCCCCAGGGGTCAGCACTGCTCCAGTGACCCCAAGCCCGTGACAGCCCCTGGCCTCCCCTGGGAGCAGAGGTAGGCTCCCTCCTCACCTGCTGGGACAGCTTGGCTGCAGCAGCTGCCAGCCCAGTCTCGATGGAGGCCACCCTGGTGCCCTCGCGCACAGGCCTGTCCTGCCTCGGCACCGATGGCCCAACCCTTGCTGTGGGAGAGAAGGACACCTGCTCGAGCGGTGTCCCCCCATCATCTGCATGCCCTCCCAGGCCCCATGACCCGGCCCCCGTCTGTCCAAGATCACAACATGAGCCCCGATGTGAAGGGCCCATGCCAGCAAGACAGGAGCAAGCAGGTGGGGTCATGCAGATGGTGACAAGCCCCCCACCCCCATGGCTGCCATGACCCTGCCAGGTGCAGTCATGGCCTTCCCAGGGGTGCTCTCTCAGACCCCATGGGGACCCCCACCCACCTAGCCCACTCACAGGAGGAGTGCAGCCCCACTGAGGCCCCTGCAGGCCCCCACCCCCACCCCCGGCCACAGCCTTGAAGCCAGAGGGACGGGCAGGGGGCGCCCAGTTCCACACACTACCTGTGGGGCTGTAGGGAGCGTCGTCAGAGCCTTTCCTCCTCTTGGACCGGGACTTGAAGACGGGACTGTCCTCATCCGACTCCAGAGAGGGATAAACTACGGGGTGGGGGGAGGACCTGAGCCAGCGACGCCGCGGGGGACAAAGCTTCTGTGGGCAGGTCTGGTGAGCTGCTGTCCCCCCCAGAACGGCTGCCCCATGCACGGCATAGGCGGCCCCCAAACCATCGGGCCTGGCCACAGGGCCTCCTAGCAGGTCCCCTGCTCTGTGGCTGCAGAGAGGGAAACACCCAGCATCCCTGGAGCCCACCCAGCGGGTCCCTGGGAAGCAAGCCCCACCTGATAGCCCTGGTGACCCCAGGTGCCCCCACTATAGGGGTGTCTTGCCACCTCCAGGGCCTGCCCTGCCCCCCAAGGGAGCTCACTGCCAACAGCCTATCAGACTGGGGTGGGTCCCCAGCTACCCGCCCAGCTAGGCCCCTACTGGCCCCCAGCCACCCCCCCAGTGGCACCCCCAGCCAACTCCCAGCCAGGACCCCGGGAGTGGAGCAGAAGGTCCAGGGCCAACCTCCACTCGGAGAGGGCTCTTCTGGGGGCAGGAGCGTGAGCTCCAAGGCAGCCCCTGCACCACCAGAGCCAGCACCCCTGGGCCCTAACCACCCCTGGGGGCAGGCCATGGTGTGCAGGCAGGTCCTCGTTCCTGAGACCCTCCCCAAGACCGGCAGCAGCCCCCACCGAACTGCTGGGAGCCCCAAGGGCAGGGTCTGAAAGGCTGTGGTCAGTGGTGAGGGGTCAGCCCTGGGGACCCCCCCACTCTGCCCACCTCCAAGGCAGCCGCTCTGGGCCTCAGTGTCATTTTCCACACCGAGACCGACCAAGTGGATGGGGTCTCAAGCAGTGTGCAAGCGTATGGCCGTGGGGTGGCTGGGCCAGGGCAGGGCATCTGCCCTCCACCCAGAACACCACCTCCCAGGTCCAAGCCCGGGACACCCCACACCTGGCCTCACAAAGCCCCCGCACCTGCGTCCACAGCGCAGCATCCACAGAGGTGATAGGTGGAGGCCGCCAGGCGACTGGGATGGGAGCAGCCGGGGGAGGTGGGGGGTGAGCCCAGCACAGGCTCGGGGCTGTGGGCACGCGCCCTGGAGAGCCCATGAGGACAGCGTGTACCACACATGGCGCACACGCACGGGGGCTCTGTGGTGGGGCCAGGGGCATTCCTCCTGGGTGGCGATAGTGGCACCCCTCCCCTGGGGACACCTTCCGAAGGCTGCCTCCCGTGTCCTGGAGGAGGCCCGGCCCCACATGGCCAGCACCGTGGACAGGCCCTGCCCGCCCCTGGGGCTCACCATAATCCGAGTCCTTGAAGCAGGCGTCCAGGTGGTCCTGCTCCTCCTCGTAGTCGTCCAGGTCCATGCTGTTCTTGGCCGCCCTCTTCAGCAGCCGCTTGCCCGCGCTCTTGCTGCCACCCCCGTTCTTCCGGGCCCCGTGGGCCGCCAATGAGCTGCCCTTGGTCTGGCCGGCACCCCATGTGGTCTGCAGGCAGGAGTCAGAGGCCTGCAGGTTGGCCATGGACAGCATTCCCTGAATGGCTTCCTGTGTGCTGGGGGAGGCCGGGGGCTGGCTGGGGGCACAGAGAGACAGGCACTCAGCTCAGTGCCCAGCGCCCACCGCCCCTGCTCCCTCCCACTCAGCGGTGAGGACACACGGCTGGAGCACAGTGGTTGCTCATGACTCCTGCTTAGGAGAGGGGCCCTCAGGGTGCCTGGGTGGCTCAGCAGTTGAGTGTCTGCCTTCAGCCCAGGATGTGATCCTGGAGACCCAGGATCGAGTCCCACAGCGGGCTCCCCGCAGGGAGCCTGCTTCTCCCTCTGCCTGTGTCTGCCTCTCTCTGGGTCTCTCATGTATAAATAAATAAAATCTTTTTTTTTAAAAAAAAAAAAAAAAAAAGGAACAGCCAGGTGTCTGCCCTCACACCCTGCAGGGACAGAGAAGGCGTGGAGCAGGGACACAGGGAGGGGCAGACAGGGAGTGCCCATGCGTCTGATCGCAGCTGCCCCTTCCATCTTGTTTTCTACCAGAGGGCCACATGTCAGCTCAGCCCCAGGTCCTCAGCCACCCCCATGGGTGCTGTGCTTTCCCAAGGCTGCCTCCCACTGCCCTAACCCTGCACCCGCAGTCCCTAAAGCTCCAGCTCCCCTCCCTCCAGGACTTGCTCTCTGGCTCCTGAGACACCCCATGAGGCTGTGCCTGGCACTGTGCTTTCTGCTGGGCTCTGGGCGGGGCACAGGGCCTCTCCCTGCATCACCAGGGTCCTGGACATGGCTGGATGGGGAGAGCTCACAAAGCACAGGTCTGGGCTCCTCTAGAAGCTTCATCCTCCTCATCCCTGTGGACCCTGTCATGGGGGGCAGGACAGCCCACCCTGGGCTGCAGGGCCCTACTGAACTGACCCTCCCTCCAGCCCCTGGGCCCCAGCAGCCAGGCACAGGCTCCCACCCCGTGCCTGGCTGCTGGGGCCCCACAGCCCTCCTCTCCTCACAGACCAGAAGGCCCAGGGAGCAGGGTCCTCTCCTGATATCGGACGTCCAGACCCCCTCCTGCCTGCCCAGGTGCCCCAGGGGCAGGGCCCACTACGGGGTCTTGCAACCCCAAAGCAGCAGCCAAAGTGTCAGTCCAAGCAAGCCCTGTCAGAGGTTCAGCATCATCCTGCATCAGCGGCTTTCACACCCTCCCCTACACCCTTCCCCCCTCCCCTCCCCCCAAAGTGTTTTGGAGCACATGTAGTAGAACCCTTAACCTGAAAAGGGACCATGAGTCCCCACGCGGAAATGAGAGCTTCCCAGGCCTCGGGCTGGAGGTTGGGGGTGGAGCTGGCCCCCAGGGAGCACCCAGGGCCCAGGGAGGCCAGCGTGGACAGAACCGTCCTGCTGGTCACTGCTGGCTCCAGGCCCGGGCACCGCCCCAGCTCCCGCCCTGACACAGGACCACAGCGCTCTGGTTTCTGCTGGGGCCAAACAGGACTGCAGACCCAAGGCCAAAACAATGAAAAGGTCCAGTCCAGGCAGCAACCCCCACCCCCGGCAGAGGCAGGAACTCCCTGCCACGGATGCAGCCTCCCCAGCCCCACTGCGAGGATCTGCCCTGGAGCACAAGGGCGCTGTGCAGCACGGTCACTGGGGGTCTCTGAACAGGACAGACCTCTGCCCACAGGGGAACAGCAGTGGGCTCCCCACCCCCTGTGACTCCAGGCTCTGGGGTGTCCACACGGCCCCTCAGCCAGGGCAGGGAGGGCTGGGGCCAGGGCACACACTGCACAGGACCCCACCACCACCATGGGGTCCCTGCCCAGTTTGGTTGCTCCAAGGGGCAGGCCTGAGAGCCCAGGGCCGCAGGCAGCAGGGGCCACACGTCTGTCCACACACGGCCAGTGAATCAAGGAGCACAGTCTACCTAGCTCACATGGAAAATAATCTCTTAATCCTCCAATTATCATTCCAACATTCCCCTACCCCTGCGGTGCGCACTGCCAACCATCCACAACAAATTAACATATTTCCCTCCATTTTTTTCAGCTTTTTTTTTCCCAGCAGCGAAAACTTAAAACAGAGCAAATGGACCATCAAAAACTGACCTGCTCTCCAATCGGGAGATTGGGGAGAGGAACCGCCTGCAGCGGGGAGAGGGGGTGGGCCTGGCAGGCATGCATGTGCACGTGCGGGTGGTGTGAGGGCACATGTGAGTGTCTGCAGGTAGTGAGCGTAGCACTGCACACAGGCCGCCCTCCTCCCGGGCCGGGGTCCCGGTGTCCCCCGTGCAGAGACCCTGCTCTCCAGCATCTTGACCTTCAGGCAGCACCAGGGTAATGGTGCCCCCAGGGGCCAGCACCAGCAGCAGTGCCCTGCCCTCAGTGAACCGGGGTCACAGCCAGGCTTGTCCCAGCAAAGGGGCCTCAGGCCCCGTCCCACCACGGCAGAGGCCACAGGGCATCTGTGGGTGAGGGGCCCTTGGGGCACCTCTACAGAAGTCCCTCCTGGCGGGCAGGAGATGCAGGCCTCTGGCCATCTGAAGGGAACATGGCACCCAGAACAGAGTCCTGAGAGGAGACTCAGCCATTCGACTCCACCTCCTTGGCTTTGGGTGTCTACACCCACCGGGAGCAGCCTCCCTGCGGGTTCACGCGGCCCTGGGACCTGGGTTCTGGAAACATGGCCTCACCTCAGAGGCAGATGTAGGGGAGCCCCGTGCAGGCCCCTTGCAGGCCGCACAGGCTGCCCTTCCCCGGCAGGTCCCCCTGCCTGGACATCGATGCCCAGCACATGCAGACCCCTGGGACCCCACACCCGGGTCCATCAACAGGCAGGTGGGGCTCTGGTCCCCCAAGGCGGCGGGGAGCCCCAACCCCTTGGTGAGCTGTTTGTGCTACTTGTGGAAATCCCATGTGGGGAAAAAATGAACACAACACTTAACCCAGTTTAAGCAGATGGAGAGAGAATTCAACTGGGACCATGTCCAGAAAAATGAGCCCGGGCCCTTCATCCAACGAAGCCTAGAGGGGTTAGCTGGTTCATCTCCCATCAGAGGCCAGGCCACCCCGGGCCTTCACGGCCGCAGCCACACGAAGGCATGTCGGGGTGCACACGGGGCTTCAGGACAGTCTGGTGTGGCCCCCGTGCCCCACGGGGTGTGGCCCTGGGAACCCTCCTCGGGCCACAGCTCTTCCATCCCCAAGCTCTGAGGCCATGGTCTCCATCCCTGCGGGGTGAGGTCTCTGCAGCCCCAGGGCTCAAAGATACCACATGCCCTTGACCAGGAGGCTGGGTTTGCGCCATGGAAAATTTACTACATGACCTTCAGAGCATCTGGGTAGCGTCCAGATGGAGCCAGCCAGACGTCACGGCTGGAGCTGAGTGTCCAGGACTGTGGTGGGTGGGGTGCGGCCCCCTACTCACCTCCCTGGCCACTAGGCAGCCCCTCTGTGGGGCACGGGTCCTGCTCTGGCTGCCCTGCCTCTGCGGTGAGGGCACAAATGGCCCCACGTTGGCGTGGCCTGGGCTCCTCCCCAGGGGTACCCGCACCCCACGGCCTCTCTGCAGGCACCCTGGACCTACCTGTTGGGGTTGTACTCAAGGGCTCCCACCTCCTCGCTGGCCTGCAGGAGGTCCAGGATGCCCGCCGCCGAGCCCGCACCCTCCTTCTTCACTTTGGCGTTGCGGGCAGGCTTGGTGTCTGTGTCAATGTGCAGTGAGCCCTCGTCAGAGGAGTCGTCGCTCTATTGTGGGGACAGGGCCACAGGTCAGAGGCTTTAGGGGACCTGCTATTTCCCCCTGCACGGAAAGATGTTTCTCCAAGTTTTTAAAGAGCCAGCCCTTGTAATGGGCACCACAGGGCCAGCTGGCCAGACACACCGTACAGGAGATTGCCGGAGCTTTCCACTGGGACTGCAGGCCTGCCCGTGGGACGGGGCTGTCCTGATGCCCTGTTTCCCCAGAGGACCCCAGAGGACCCTGTTTCCTCACAGGGCCTCCCACATGAACCCCAATCCTGACCAGAGATACAAGGAGCTGGGGGGCTGGGCAGGGAACAAGTGGAAGCTCAGACCCACAGCCCCTGGCAGGTGGCTCTGCAGGGACCTGGCCTCCTGGGAGCTGCTGGGCCTGGCACCATCTGTCATGGTCATGGCAGGGCAGCCACCCGCAGAGACCCACAGACCCCCGCTTTCAGCCCTCCTCCACGGGGCCACGGCCTGAACCCTGGCCACCCTCCCCATGAAAACACCCGAGGAGAGGCAGAAGAGGACAACCCTTTTGCAGCCCCCACACCAGGCTATCAGCAGGGTCCTGCGTGCGCAGACCAGCCCAAGGCAGGCATGGACACACGGCTCGGCCTCACCTTGTAGAGTGCGGACTCCAGCTTTGGCTTCGTGACGGGCGTGGGCAGTGGCTCCTTCCCATCCAGTAAGACTGAAACACAGCAGACGGGCGTCTGGCAGAGGCCACGGAGGACGGCCCACTCCCCACCCTCACGCCCTCACTCACAAGACAAGTCTCTCTTGGGGGCGGTCCTCTTCCTCCGGATGGGAAACTCGTCAATCTTGAGCTCCCCGTCGTCCGACACGTACTCGTACTCGTCCCGCACCGGCTGTGGCTTGTCCTCCTTGAAGCTCTGCATGGCCCCAAACACGCCCGGGCTGGGCTGCGGCTTCAGGGCCTTGGGGCTGCGGCAGCACGAGCAGTGTCAGCGTCCCCACGGCCCCTGCTAGGCCTCGATAATGTGCTCCCCAAGCCCCCACGCAGAGTCCCGCACCAGCCTGGCTCATGCCAATGTCCTGCATCCCCTGCACAGCTCTCGGGAGCATAAATTCAGACGATATTCTTAAAGACCATCCTTCAGCAGGGCCTTCCCTCAGGGCAAGGAAGGCTCTGGGCGTGCCCAGCGGTGGGGAGAGCGGGGGCAGTGGGGACATCGGGGACAGTGGGCAGGGCAGGCCCGCGTCAGCTCCCAGCAGGGTGGCTCCGAGCACCAGGCAGCCCTGCTGCACATGGGGCACACATGGGGTGACATGGCTCACGTGCGCACTGCTGCTGCCTCCTCCGTGACCAAGACCCCCGGCTCATCCCGCCAGGCCCTGAGTGGCCCTGTCTCCCCACTACCTGTAGTGAGGGCCTTGAAGGCCAGGGCAGGACACTGGCCCCAGCCACCTGCTCCCCCGCCAAGGGGCGCCCACCCTGACTTCAGACAGACCACAGCAGGTGGGGCTTCTCGGCGGGTGAGGGGTGGCTGGCCAGCCAAGCTGCTCAGAAGATGTGCCCGTTCATGGTCTAGAACATGGATGTACCCATTCACACACACACACCCTCTCAGGCTATGGCCTCCACCTCAGCTCAGTGCCACCTCCTCCAGGAGGCCCTCCTGATTTCTCGGGCCCTGGAGGCCCCACAAATCATTCTTCCATAGCCCTCATCTCAGCCATAATTTTAGGCACATTTGATAATATGAAGTTCACGCTGGCCCCTCCCCACCAGTCTCTGTGCTCTGAGGCCAGGACCCTGACCCACCCTACTCCCTCTGCACCAGCCCAGGACAGCAACCGAGTCACGCTCTGCTCCTCTGCCAGCTGCCCCCCTCTCCACCCACCAGGGCTACGGCCTGGGAGGCAGGGATGGGGTCTGCTCACTCGGGAGGGGGGGGCCTCGGCTGGGGAGCCTGCAGGAGGGGGCGCATGTGCATGAGCATGTGTGACGGGGGTGTGAGCACATGTGAGCACGTTATGACGTGTGTGAGCCCATGGACGGGGTGCATGTGCGTGAGCATGTGTGTGTATAACGGGGGTGTGTGGTGTGAGCACGTGTGAGCATGTATGTGTGTGAACATGTGTGATGGGGCATGAGTGTGTTTAAGTGTGTAATGGGGGTGTGTGATATGAGCATGTATGATATGTGTGAGCACTTGTGATGGAGCATATGTGTGTGTGTATAACGGGGGTGTGTGATGTGAGCACGTGTGAGCACGTATGGCATGTGTGAGCCCGTGGACAGGGCACATGTGTGTGAGCGTGCACCTACCTCAGCAGCCTCCTGTTAAAGGAAAATGAGAACTTGGGGTCCCTGTTCCCCGACAAAGGACACTTCTCCAGCTTCTGCTCCTCCTCCATCTTCAGCAGGGAATCAGGTTTGCTGTTCTGAAAAGGAAGCCCGAGACGGTCCTTGAGCCCCCAGCTAGCTTTCCCTCCGACCCGTTGCCCAGGAACCCCTGCTCTCTGTCACTCAGGGCCTAAAGGACCCAGTCCCGCCCCGGGTCACATGTGCTCGAAGCTGGGCCAGCTGTCAGCTTGTAGGGTGATGCACTTGGTTCCCCAGGCCAGGAGGTGCCCCCGCCATGGAAGGCAGCCCCACAGAGGCCACACTCACAACCCTTGCCTCCATAGGCCAGCTTGGCACTGCCCCCGGGGGACAGGTGTTCACACACCTGCATCTTGTGGAAGATGCCCCCACCCCAGGCAGGTGCACACACACGTGCACACACACACCTCACCTTGTACTTCCATTTGGCTTCTGACTTGCTTTTAGTTTGCTCTCGGATTTCTAGCCTCTCCACATCATTCTGTGAGCTGATCGCCTCCTTGTTGGGCACGCTCAGGACGCTCTTTGTGGCCTAGGACACAGGAGTCATGACCCAGCAGTGGACATGGGACGATGTCTAGGAACCCCGAGGCTACCCGGCAAAGTGACAGCCACACAGCATAGGGCCCCTGCCTCCTACTGGCTCACATGCAATGGCCCATCCACCCCATCTGCTCACCCACCATCCATCCCACCTATCCATCCACCATCTGTCCATCACTCATCCACCCATACAGACATCCATCCATCCCATTCATCCACCATCCCACCCACCCACCATCCCATCCATCCATGCATCTCATCTACCTATCATTCCATCTACCCATCCACCTACCATCCATCATCCCATTCACCCATCCATCCACTATCCATCCATCCATCCAGCTATCCACCATTCCATTCACTCACCTACCCACCCATCTACCTCCCATCCACCCCCACCCACTCATCCATCCCACCCACTCACCCATCCCTTCTATCCAACCATCCACCTGCCCATCCATCCACCTATTCATGCACCCTCCCTGCTTCCTCTTTCTCTCCCCTCTTCCTGGCACCCACCCATCGATCCATCTGTTCATCTATTCATTCATCCACCCTCTTTGCCTTGATGAAGGGAGAACCAATGTGCCCCACTGCAGCCCTGTGATGCTGGCCCTGGTGGTCACTGACCCCACCCCCAGCCTCAGCGAGAAGTGGGTAACAGCCTCCCGTTAGCAGGAAATCCCTCAATGGTGCTTGGTCTTGGGCTCCTGGTCCCTGAAGCCCACACCTCTGGTCACACTGCTAGGTCCTCGGGGCCAGGCCTGCCTTTCTCACTGCCTATAGGGGCTCAGGCCGCTCCAGTAACCACTCCCATCACCAGTCGCCCTTCTGCCTCCCTGCTGGTCTCCACTGGGTGCCTGGCCCACCTTCAGAACTCAGCCGACACCTGGGCCCCAGAGGAAACTCAGCCAGCTCATTCCCCCAGGTGACCCTGTGTGGTACCCCTGTCCTAGCAAACACCACTGCCTTTACTGGGAGGTCTCTCCTCGCTGTGCCATGCTCACCAGGACACAGCCACCAACCCTGACCCTCTAGCTCAGGGACACAGCAGCCCTAGCTCCACCCCAGGCCAGCTCCTGAGGGGTCTGCAGCCCTCCAACCACAGACGGGGTGAGACTACCCACCTTGCCTTTCTTCGGAGGCTCAATTTTGGTCAGTGCCTCCTTGGTGTGTGCCTCCAGCAGGTCCAGGTTGGGGATGGTGGGCGAGGCCGCCCCCCTGCACTTCTTCCCTTTTTTCTTGCCTCCATCCTTGAGCTTCAGCGGTTTGGGGGGCTTCGGGGGTTTGGGGGGTTTGGGGGACTTGGGAACTTTGGACGGCTTGGGCATCTTCACGGTTTTGGGAATCTTTTTTTTGGACACTTTCTCCAGGAAGGATCGAGGAGGACTGGCTTCAATGGGGGATGGGGGCTCCTCTTTCTCCCGGTCCCCAAAGCAGACCTCATCCGTGGGGACAGCTGGGGTCACTTCAGGTCGGGAGGCCTTGGAGGCATTCTAGGGAGAGGAGGAGGAGATGTGGCCAGCTGCCCCGGTCAGGAGGGTCTCTGCTTGGGCTCTGGGAGACACTCCAGCAGGAAGGAGCATCTGTCTACACCATGCACGGGGCAGGCTGACATCTCTCCTACAGTATCCATGCGACATGCTCACACCTGCCTACACCACTATGTGACATATTCATCAATACAACACATCTGTGCCAAGGTGCCACTCGTCTACCCATCAGCCACCTGACCCCTCTACATCCTTGGTGGGGACTGCCATCCTACCCTGCAGCACAGAGGCTGGGACAGCCCAGGGTCTCCAGCAGCTGGCATGGCCCTCCCTCTGGATCCCTCCCCACCTACTTGGGGAGCTGGAGAGGAGCCCCACCTTGCTGTCCCTGGGCTGGGGCCAGGAGGCCATGGGCAGCCACAGTGCCTGGGAGTCCCCACCGTGCAGCAGCCCTGCCCTGGAGGGCCGGGGTGGCAGCTGTCTCAGACATGGTGGTCCCTGGCAGGTGGGCAGCGGGGCCGCTGTACAGGGTTGGCGGCCCCCGGGGTCAGGCCCTACCTCGCTGAGCCGGATCTCTTTGGCGAGGTCTTTGATGAGCTGGGAAGGTTTGAAGTGCTCTGGGAGCTCGTCCTCATGCTCCGCCAAAGCCTGGAGGGCAGCAGACGCGGGCCAGGGGTCAGCCGCCCAGTCTAGGTGCTGACGTCCACCTGCACTGGCCATGCCACCCCACCCCTGCCCACCCATAGGGGCTGAAGCAGGCTCAGCCTCCCGGACCCTGACTCACCCACATGGTCCCTCCCAGTAGTCTCCTGCCTACCAACCAAGGACCCACTGCCGCCCACACAGGCTAGGGGTACCGGCTACACGGGGTCCTGAACGAGTCAGCCCACTCCAGCCAGATGTCAGCCCGGGCTGAGATGGCTCTGCCATGACCCCTCCCCAGGGGGTTGTAACATGTCCCAGAGAGGGCAAGCTGCCCAAGGCCACCAGCAGCTGGGCATTATATGAGCCATCCCCTCTTCCTGGGCACAAGGCCACTACATGGCTGAGGTGACAGGGAGGGACACCAGATATGGTTCTAGGCCCAGAGGCCAGAGATGTGGCTCTAGGACAGAGATATGGGAGGTCACCAGACAGTGTGCTAGGGGCAGGGGCAGGAGGGACAGGGCAGTGCTGCTGGGGGGGATGCGGGGAAAGGGGCATTGCCCCCGGAGCCTGGGGGGCACTGGGCATACTGTTGTGGGTACCCTGGGGGTAGGACACCAGGCCACAACAGGGGGCATGACAGGGGACACTGTGGAAGGAAGGTCCACCTCAGAGTGAAGCCCACTTTGGAGCCAGTGCCTTGCTGGCCAGCGAGGCTGAGGCCCCTGCCGTCTCCTGCCCTGGGGTGCCCTCCGCGCCACCTCTGGCATTCCCCACTACAGGTGGGCTCCGCAGGCTAGCTCCCACCCAAGGAAGGACCCATGCTGGGGGACCCCCACCAGCCACCCTCCCTCTGCTCGGGGACACACCTGGCACACCTCCCTACCTGCTTTTTCGTCCATGATCTAAAAGCACCATTGAGAATTTTAGCTCCTTGGACTAAATGAGGGGGCAGCTGCTTCCCAGACTTGTGGGAACCTGGGGGTCATAGAGGGATCGGGTCAGGTGAGTGTGTGCCTGCCCACCCTCACCCACCACTCCTGTGGGCGATGTCACATGGGGGGTGCGGGGTGGAGTCGGCAGGACCCCCACCCACTGCCACCTGCCCAACTGCCAACGGTCCCTCATGGAACCTCGGGGGGCCTGCCCCAGATGCCCCGGGAGGGGCGGGACCAGCCCTCCCTCGCCCACCCGCCAGGTCCTGCTGGCAGGTGGCTTAGCTCCCTGCACTGCCCGCCCCTGCCACTCCAGTGAGGGCCCAGGTGCTGCCAGGGCTCCCACGGCCTCTGCACAGCTGTGGCAGCACAGCCTCCCAGACGCCCTTGGGGACAGAGTGCCCCCTCGTGGTCAGGGAGCGCACTGCAGGGGCAGAGACTGGCGGCCTGGTACTCTGGGGCCCTGGCAGGGGGCACCCAGCAGTCAGCGCTCACCCTATCAGGCCACCCCAGGGTAGGCTCTGCATGTCCCACTCCCACAGGCTCCCTCCTAGGCAACCCCTCTACTGGGGGGAAGCTTAGGGATCTGAATTCGGGGCGAGATGGGCAAATTTCACTGAACTCTGGCCAGCTAAGGTTAAGGTCCATGTCCTTCGCTTCCCCACCTCAGACTGGAGCCAGAGCACAGAGGGCTCCGCATGATGGGGCTTCAGCCCGCAGTGGGAAGCCAGGATGGACCCTCAAGGCCTGAGGTAGAGGGCAGATGGATGTCTGTGGAGGGCAGGGACCCAAGGAGCCCACCCCTTCCCACGAGCCTCCCCGGGGACCCCAACATGCACACCCTCCCCAGGGTGGCAGGAACGCCACCAGGGTCTTTCAGCTGCAGCCCAGAGCCAGGCAGACCCCCGGCCTCTGACATTCCAGCTGAGCCCCATCAGCAGCCCCGTGAGGGACCAGCCCCCAGAGCCACAGCAGAGATGCCAACCTGGATGTCATCATACCTCTGAACGCCTCCAGCAGGTGCTTCCCCATGTACCAGCAGGCAGTTTCAAAGTTGGGAAACTGAGTCAGGCTACCCAGTTTCAACCTCCTTTCTACTTCGTATGCTCTGGAAACCACAGCAAAGAACCATCCAGTGTATGAGTTCTGAGCAGGTGACACTAGGGTGAGCCCACATCACAGCCACAAGGCCACACCAAGGCTGTGCCACTCTGGCCTCCCCTGCGTCAGGGCGAGCCCCACAGGCCAGTGCCCAGGGAGAGGATTTCAACTCACCCCACACCCCCCAGGGGCCACAGGGGCTATCAGGGACCGGGCCACCCAGGGGCCCTGGCAGGACGGCACAAGAGGCTAACAGCGTGCCCAGAACTCAGGGGAGGTGCCACTGCAGCGGCGTGGCAGCAGGGACTCTGGCAGGTGGAACCAGGCAGGTGCGGCCCTACCTCATCTGCATCTCCACGCTCAGGCTGTGGAGGAAATGTCCCGCGAAGGCCAGGCAATCCACGGGCGTGAGCGTGGCGTAAATCCAGCCTGCGGAGGTGGGGATGTGGGAGCCCTCCGTGGCACATTCACACCACCCGGCCTCAGCCCATCTGCCCTGGCGGGCTGCCCCACGTGCCCTACGCTCCGTGCAATGAGGCCCAGCCTCCCAGGAGGAGAGTCTGTGTCCCAGCTGGCCTGGACGCTAAGCACACGCCTGCCTCACACAGACCCAGGAGCCAAGGGCACCCACCCAGGCCCGCCCACATTGGGGTGCCCTCCCTCTGGCCTCCACACATGGCGGAAGGGCCAAGGCAGCGCTGCCGCAGCCCAGGGAAGTGGGCACGTCCCAGACAGTCCTTGGATGTGAGCCTCGGCCAGGAACCCATCCCCTGGAGGCCCCAGGGTGAGGGCAGAGCCCTGCGGGGTAGACAGGGCACGGGAAAGGGCGCCCACCTGAGGGGATGAAGAGCGTCTGGCCCTGCTTGACAGTGCACTTGTAACACCTGTCCACCTGGTCGGCAAAGAACATCTCACTGTGGTTCGCGGCTGACTGCCAGCGCTCATACAGGGAGATGTTGGCCGAGGCCGGCTTGATGAGATAGAAGATCTTCTCCCCCTGCCAACGAGAGGCCATTGGCAGAGCCCGCCACGACTTGGGGCGCTGGGGGCAGGGGAGCCACAACCCAGGGTGCTGGGGTACAGGGGAGCCACGACCCAGGGCGCTGGCCGAGCCCAAGCCTTTGGATCCCCTTGTTCGTCTGTCTTCACATGTGCCTCTGTCCTGGCTCCCCCAACCCCCCGGGGCTCTGTGTGGGCTCAATGCTGCATGCTCCCCCACCCCTTCTTCTAGGAAGTCCTCCAAGCAGCGCTCCCTTCCTGGGGCATGCACACTGCTCAGCCCTGGCCTCCACCAGCGGGCTGCCTCCAACGGCAGCCTCCTCAGAATGACACTGCGCACCCTACCCGCTGTGCCCCCGAGGGTTGGACAAGTGTCCATTCTGCACAAGTGGCGGTGCTGGCCCGCCAAGCACGTGGGGACAGCAGGGGTCTTGCTGGCGCAGGCAGGTACCCACCTTGAGCACGTGGTACCAGGCGGAGGCACCACCCGAGTCGATGTGGAAGTCGGTGTAGCTGTCCTTCACGCAGATGAGGCAGTACTTGGTCACCTTGGGCTTGGCCAGCAGCGCGTCATCGGGCCAGCAGTTCTCCACCCATGACAGCTTCTTGACGATGTCGGGTGGCTCCACGAAGCTGGACATCCTGGGCAGAGACCGGAAGAGGGTCACAGCAGCAAAAGCACCCCCAAGTCCCCAGGGCCCTGGGGGGAACGGGCCCTGGGGTGTGCGTCCCTCCCCTATGGGCTACGAAGCATTGCCCCCACTTGACAGACCAGCAAACTAAGGTTCGTGGGGTTGGAAGGGGCCGCGGCAACACCAAACCGCGCTGTGTTCCACGGAGGCCAGAGACAGCGCTCCGTGGAGCACAGGCCGGCCGACGAGGGGGCAGGTGGCAGCGGCCTGCCTCGCATGCACCCGGTGCCCCGGGCATCACTCCACAGACCCTGCGGGGCTCTGGTAGGCCAGTACGCTCTTTCCAAGGAGGATACGGAAATACAAAGGTGGCCTCTTGGGGAATGTCGCTGTCTTGGTGAGAGTGCCCGGCAACGGCCTGGCATGCTCGCTGCTCGGGGGGACAGACCGCACAGCAATGCATCAGAGGCCATGCCGCCAAGACGACACAGACACGGACCACACACCAGGCCCTGCCGCCCAACCTCAGCGACCTCACCGGCAGACCTCATAGCAGGTCCCCAGAGATGCCCATCTCTGTTCCCAGAGCCCTCCTCCACGCACCCGTGCCCACAGTGGCCTAGACCACACACCACACAGGAGAGGGACCCAGCCCGCCACCTGGGGCCCCGCGGCCATCTGCACACCCACCCAGGCTTCCCAACACGGCCACACATGCCCTTCTTTCCTTGCTTGACCGCTCCTCGGGGGTCCTGTCGCCAAGGCCAGCAGCTCCCTACAGCTCCTGGTGTGGGGGGCGGTGACCCAAGGCCCCAGGCACTGAGGCCCCCGTGGGGGACAGAGCACGGTTAACCACATATGTGCACATAATACACAGCAGGGCCATCTCTCTACCCATCACAGGTGCCTCCAGGGTCAGGGGACGCAGGAGTCACTGCAGGGTCCCTGAGGCCACAGCCCTGAGACCACTACCAACGGTCTATGGGGTCGGGCCCAGCCCCTGCCACCCCAGCTGACCTCCACAGGGACAGACCACACTATCTGCAGAGGCACCCTCCCCCTCTCAGCTGCTGGGCGGCCCTAGCACCAAGGCCACAGCCCAGCATGAAGTGTGAGGGCCCCTTGTGTACTTAGACTGGGCCTGTGGGAACCACACACCTTCTGCCAGCAAAGGAGTGGCCCCAAGAGGCCCAAGGGGAACCCCAAGCCAAAGCTCTAACCACCCCAGCTCCACACCTGCAGCTGCCTATGAGGACCACAGGCTGGCCAGCAGATCAGGCGGTGGCACCAGTCCGGGTGTGATCCATGGCCATGGTCACAGCTCAGCCTCCTTGACAATGCATAGCAGGCAGCTTTCGCCCATTTCTCCTAGTGCCACGGAATCCATTCTATTTCCCTTTATGCCTTTGCCGACAGGAAGCTCAAACACAACCAACAGCAGCTACGATACCCTGCCGGGGTTCTACGTCTCCCTGGGCTTTCTGGACTACACTGTCCTACCCGCCCTTCTGTACGAGCTACTTGGCTGACTCGTGGGCTTCTCAGAAGTTGGCAAGGTGGACAGGATCCAAGAGTGAAGTCAGGCTTAAACTAAACCATCAACAACTCAGGCCTTGTGGTGCACGAGAGGCCAGCTGGAGAGGCAGGAGTGCAACCAAGGAGCAGGAAGACGCGGCCCCGCTACACGGAGCCCTGGTCCTGGGAGGGCAGGACCGACGGACGGCCAGCCTCTGACACCAGAGGCCGGGACCTCGGTGGGCCCCAGACATTCAGAGCGCAACCCATGGGGCCTCCGCCCCGAGAACAGCAGTTGGCAGAGCAGGCCCAGCACACAGAGCTCGGGCTGAATCAACGGGAAGGGCAGGGCACAGAGCAACACTACGAGTGCACCTCTGGGTGTGCAGGCACATGAGCCCGTGGTAGGGGCATGTGGAAGCACGTAAGCCCATGTGTGGTGCAAGGATGTGCGTTCTGGAAGAATCTGTACCACCTCCGGCTCTGGCTGGGGGGCAGGATAGGGGCTGGCCAGACGATGAAACAGATCCTTTTGTTTGGATTTGTCACAATGCACGATGCACGAGAGGAGAAAGGGCAAGCAAGTGCAGCGGCCCTGCCACCTGAGTGCGTGTGGGCTACTCCATGGGCGGCGCGCACCTGGTGTCAGAGAACTCGAGGCTGGTGAGGTTGAGCACCCGCTTGCGGTTGGTGCTGTAGTAGTAGTCCACAAACTCCTTCAGCTTCATTTTGCAGTCTTTCTGCTTGGCCACGTCTGTCACATCCACGCTCCGCTCTGGGCCTGCGGGTGGGAGGAGGTGGTGAGTGGGGCAGGGTGCGCGCGGGGACCCAGGTGGGCCGTCCACCCCCGCCCGCCCCTGACTGCCACGGCGAGGGGGGCCAGACAGCGAGTGGACACATGGGACGCAGGCACACAGGGACTTCTTTTTTTTTTTTAATAAAATAATTTTTATTGGTGTTCAATTTACCAACATACAGAATAACACCCAGTGCTCATCCCGTCAAGTATCCCCCTCAGTGCCCGTCACCCACTCACCCCCACCCCCCGCCCTCCTCCCCTTCCACCATCCCTAGTTCGTTTCCCAGAGTTAGGAGTCTTTATGTTCTGTCTCCCTTTCTGATATTTCCCACACATTTCTTCTCCCTTCCACACAGGGACTTCTGACGAACATACCACAAGTGGGTAGTTAGTCCAGGTGCGCCCCAAATCAAGCCTGGGGCACACTCCACTTTCAAAAGGTAAAAAAATTAAAAACTCCTACACTTCTAGGGCACTAACTTTTTTTCCCAAAAACTGGTAAGTAAAAGGGAAAATAGTTTTCTGTAGCTGATGAGGAAAAAGTCAGCGTCAAGTCGCTGGTGACAGGAGGATCTAGGCAATCAAGGAACGGGCAAGGGCAAGCGCATCACGTCTGACTCAAAATTAGCAGTGGCAGAAAGATGCTCAGCGGGGACAGCCTCGCTGTCGTCTCAGTCCCCGGGGCCGCGTAGCCAGCTGTGCCTCTCCATCCAGGCCCGGGCGGGGGCCCAGGCGGAACAGCAGGCCCTGGGACAGGTTTATGGACATCGCAGGCTTGCTGTTGGCCCAAAACCCCAACAGGCCTGATCCTCCAACCGTCTGGACATGGGGAGAGGCTGAGGGGAATAATCAAGGGAAGTGGTGCTGCCCTCACGGCCACCCAGAGGGCCCTGCGGTAACCAAGGCAGCTCTGTCCCTGCTGCGGAGAGCTGGCCTAGGGCCCCTACCGGCTTCTCACATCTGCCAAAATGACGTACAAAGCAGACATTGGCTTGAAATGTCAGGTGTGAGGACACAGCAAAACCATAGAAATCTCGTGGTCCTGTGGCCAATACTGGACACGGAGACCCCACTTCCCATGTCATGTGGGTGTGACAAGGTCCGTAATGAAACAAGGAGAAGGGAAGACATTTGTGGCAACAGCCTGAGGGCCCCCTGCCCTCAGGGAAGCTGCTGCCGCTCCTGCAGGTGCCCGTGGCAGGAGGGGCAGCGTGTGGGGCAGCGCGTGGGGCAACGCATGAGGGAGCCACGGCCTATGTAGCTGGCTTAGCCGGGCCCAGGGACACAGCCATGGAACAAAATGACACAGCTCCAGGTGGAGACAGCTCAGGGAAGGCAGAGGGCAAGCCCTGACTTTAGCTGTCACTGCAGGTGCTGGGTGGTGCCTCTCCCTTGGGGGGCCTGGACATCTGCTTTCCAGGGTCTTCCCTCCTCCTGCACTGGCCACTCAGCCATCCCTGAGCCCCAGCCACTGCGAGGACCCCAGCTCCACGGGTATCCCTGCTGGGGAGATGGCCTCAGAGATGATGCCCAAGCACATGGGCACAATGCCTACAGCGCTGGGAGCTGCCAGGGGATGTATGCCATGCTGGACAGGGCGGCATGAACTGAAAGTGGAGGACTCAGTGAGGCCGGGAACCAGGCTGGCCCAGGAGGGGCCAAGGGGATGCAGCACAAACCCCAGGAAGGGACCCCCCCACCGCTGGCAGGATGAACCAGTCCCAAGACAGTCCCCACTTTGCAGCCACAGTAACTGACGAGGAGCCATTTAGTGGGACAGGGGTCTCATTCCAGAAGGGCATGAAGGAAGCCCAGCTCATGGGCACAGGGACCAGCTGGGGCCCATGACCAGCAGGCCACTCACCCACGTAGTTCTCCACATCGCTGACGTAGAAGGTGGGGGCCGGGACTGCCAGGCCCAACCCATCTTTCTTGGGGACGAGGATGGGCTCAGCAAAGCCATGCTCCTCCATGTAGCCCAGTGTGAGCTGGCTGCCCGGCACGCGGACCACCACGTCTTCCGCGCTGTGGGAAAAGTGGAGGTAGGGGGTCATGCCAGCCTGGGGCCTCCTGCCCCGCAGCACCCGGATGGGCCTGGATATGGACACCCACGGCCCGATCTCCTGCCACGTGCCCTCACGCCCTGGGGCAGCCATGGGGCACAGACTGGGTCGTCGGGGTCCAGGAGGCCCAGGATGGGGACAGGCAGGGAGGGGCAGACATGTGAGCGAGGTCTCCGCCCTTCTCCCTCCCTCCACCTGCCCAGCCTCCCCTGCACAGGATTCCCCTCCAGTGCTCAGACCTCACATCTCATGTGGAGTGGGGCCAGGCCTGAGGACATGGCAGATGGACACAAACCTTTCAGGGAGAACCGACCCCTGAGGCAAGCCGGGCACAGGACCTGGAGGCAGCCCAGGTCCCTGGCCATTCATGCCCAGTGGCATGCCATGGGGACCAGGAGCTGGACCAGAATCGAGGCAGACATTGGGAGGGGCAGACAGGGCCACAAGCCCAGGCAGAGAGCAGAGCTGGGGGGCGGGGGATGACAGGAGACAGCGCCAGGGCAGCCGTCCAGGCCCAGAGGGCAGCAGGGACAGGCAAAGGCCCCGGGAGGATGAGGCAGGGAGGGAGGAAAACAGAGCAGGAAGCTTTGACTATGCGTGAGTGGAAATTCTAGACGTGAAAAACATCATGTTTGAAAAAATTTTAAATTCAACAGATGCGTTTAATGGTAGCTGCCTGAAAAAAATGGTGAATTTGATGAAATTTGAAAAATAATACAGAGAATGGAGAGTGCTTATTTAAAAAGAAAACAGAACATTTTTCAGAACTGAGATAAGATAATTCCTCAAATTTAAAGAACTTACTGAGTCCTGAGTAGAATTAATAAAAACAAACACATATCTGGGAGCTGTGTAGCATGTCTGTGGTACATCAAGGACAAGGGGACAATCTTAAGTTTTCAGAGAAAAAAAGATTTTTTACCAACCCAAACCAACCAAGCAAAACACCAGCCCCTAGGCTGACAATAGACACCTCATGAGCAACCAGAGATGCCAAAGGATGATAGAACTGCATCTTCAGAGTTCAAGGAAAATAACTTTTACTCTTGAATTTTATTTATTTATTTATTTATTTATTTATTTATTTATTTATTTATAAGATTGTTTATTTATTTATTCATGAGAGACACACACAGAGAGAGGCAGAGACACAGGCGGAGGGAGAAACAGGCTCCATGCAGGGAGCCTGACTTGGGACTCAATCTCAGGTCTCCAGGATCACACCCTGGGCTGAAGGCGGTGCTAAGCTGCTGAGCTACCTGGGCTGCCCTACTCTCAAATTTTAGATCCATTTTAGAAAAATCAGAATCATTCAAGAATAAGGATAAAATGAAAACATTTTCAAAAACAGAGACTACATCTATAAGTATTTCCTAAACCACTAAAGGATAATTCAACAAGACAGCAATCAAATTTAGAAGAAAGAAACGGGACTCAAAGCATAATGGAAAACTGTGCTACGGGTTTCACACAGTCCCTATCACACCACCTGCAGACTTCTCTGCAGAAACTAACAAGCTGAACTTGGGATGCTGAATGGAAATGCAGGGCACCCAGATGACCTAAGCAGTCTTTAAAAAGAAGAACAAAGTTGAAGACACTTACCAATCTCAAAATTCACTCCAAAGCTACAGTAATCAAGACTGTGTGGTGCTGGCATGAGAAGAGAGAAGAGACATACAGATCAGTGGAGCAGAATCCAGTGTCCAGAAATAAACCCAAACATCTATGGTCGACTGCTTTGTACCAAGAGCACCGAGATAACTCAATGGAGAAAAAACAGCCATTTCCATGAATGACAAACGGGAGAACAAAAAAGAATGAACACAAAAGAATGAAGCAGGATCCCTACCTCACATCATATGCAAAAATTAATTCAAAATGAGCTGAAGACCTAAATACAAAAGCTAGAACTATAAAATGTTCAAAAGAAAACACAAGCATAAATCTTCTTGATCCTGATTTGGCAATGGTTTCTCAGAAGCCAAAACCATGAGCAACAACAACAAAATAAATAAATTAGATTCCATCAAAATTATAAACATTTTTGCTTCAAAGGATACCATCAAGAAAGTGGGTAGGCAATCCACAGAATGGGAGAAAGTATCTGATAAGTGACAAGTATCCAGAACATGTATAGAACTATTAAAACTCAACAATAAAAAGGCAACCAATTAACTAGACAGGGCTACAGTAATATGGGGCTGATTTCTGGTTTCAATTCCAACATGTAAAGAGCTTGGAAATAGTCACTCCTGTCCTTGCAAGAAAAAGTCTGAACAAACTGAAAATCAACAGATTTTCTTAGATTCACAGAGAATTAGGGTTACAGGGCAAGCAGCCACCCTGGAAACCTGGGGCGAGAGGCAAATACAGAAAACCCTAATTGAGGCAATCTTACCTGAAGCAGAAGCTGCTAAAGGTGGTAAGTGGGAGGAATGTCTAAACAGTAATTTTTGACAAAGAGCAGAGGTGGAGTGTGAACTAGCTGCAGGGATAAGAACTCATGGGGGCTCAGTCTCAGAGGAGACTCACATGGTCATGGGTTTTACCTGCAGGTTCTCCTGGTGAAGATCTGCTCCTACTTCAGGCAGGGTTGGGGGGAAGCGCCTGTGTTTGTCCTCCATAACAAAAGTCTACCTTCCAGGAGAGCGCACTTAACCAGGTCCTCATCTGACAGGGGGAAGGGCAGCTGGCCTCCTCCAGCCCCCACTAGCTTCCTGTCTCAGGAAGGGAGAGAAAAAGCAAAGGCCAAGAAATGCTTCCAAAGGTAAGAGCCCAGAGCCCCAGGCCCACTGAAGCACTGAAGTTTACTATTCAATTATAGAACACTTCCCCTTGCCCTAACCCTGATCACCATATAACAGCATAACAACAGTGGAGCATAATGGAGAGAACTGCAAGACAGATTCCATTTAAGAAGGAGTTGTTAGGGAAGCCCAAGGAAAACAGGGAAGGAAACTATGAGAAGCGATGTGTCTGGCACCTACAGCCACCATGGACACAGCCCAGTCCCTCACTCTAAATGTGTAAGTACCTCAGCTCATTTGACTCAATACATCATGTCCAGCCTTCAACAAAAAAAAAAAATCACAAGGCATGCCAATCAAAAGGCAAGAAACCCATAGTATGAGGAGACAAAGCAAATCACCTCACACCTGTCAGAATGCCTAAAATCAAAAAGGCAAGAAATGTTGGTGTTGGCAAGGTGTTGGTGAGGATGTGGAGAAAGGGGAGCCCTCGTGCACTGTTGCTGGGAATGCAGACTGGTGACTGTGGGAGTCAGTATGGAGGCTCCTCAAAAAATAATAAATAAAGATACTGTATGGTCTAATAATTCCACTACTGAGTACTGAGTATTTACCAAAAGACAATGAAATTACTAATTCAAAAAGATGTATCCCCAGGAAGCCTGGGTGGCTCAGTGGTTGAGCATCTGCCTTTGGCTCAGGTCATGATGCCGGGGTCTTAGTATCAAGTCCTGCATCGGGCTCCCCGCAGGGAGCCTACTTCTCCCGCTGCCAGTACCTCTGCCTTTCTCTTGGTGTCTCTCATGAGTAAATAAATAAAAAAATCTTTAAAAACAAAACAAAACAACACAACACAAAAAGATGCACCCTTATGTTTATAACAGGATTATTTACAATTGTCAAGAGATGGAAGTAGCCCACATGTCTATCCATAGACGAATGGATATAGAAGATGTGGTATATACACAATGGAATATTAATCATAAAAAAGAATGAATCTTGCCATTTGCAATGACATAGATGGAACTAGAGTATTATGCTAAGCAAAATAAATCAGAGAAAGAAAACTACCATAGGATTTCACTCATATGTGGAATTTGAGAAACAAAATAAATGAGCATAAGGAGGACCAAAAAGAGAGGCAAACCAAGAAACAGACTCTTCGCTATAGAGAACACACTGATGGTCACCAGAGGGGAGGTGGGAGGCAGTGGGGGAAATAAGTGATGGGTATTAAGAGGACACTTATCCTGGTGAGTACTGAAGTGATGTACAGAGCACCTGGGTGGCTCAGTCCATTAAGCATCCAACTCTTGGTTTCAGCTCAGGTCTTGAGATCAAGCCCCGTGTCAGCTCCACGCTCAGCACAGAGTCTGCTTAAGATTCTCTCTCTCTCCCTCTTTCTCCCTCCCTGCCTCTCCCCCTGCTCATGTGCTCATTCACTCTGTCAAATAAATAAATAAAATATTTTTAAAAATTGCTGAATCACTACCTTGTACATCTGAACTAGTATATACTGTATGTTAATTATACTTCAATTTAAAAAATATTTTTTTAATTTATCAGAAAACAGCTCAGATATAGCAAGAATTTGGAATTATCAGATAGGAAATTTTTTAAAATTATGAATAAAATGTTAGGAGTGTTAGTGGAAAAAGTGGACAACATGCAAGAATGGAAGGGAAATACAAGTAGAGAAGTGGACACTCTAAAAATCAAAAGTAAATGATAGAAACAATTAAAAAGTGTGGCAGAGATGAAGAATGTCTTTGATGGGCTCATCAGTAGACTGGACATGACTAAGAAAAGAATCAGTGAGCTAGAAGTTAAGTCAATAAAATCTGCCCAACCTGAAATGCAAAGAGCAAAAAGAATGAAAAAGGCAAGAAACAGAATATCCAAGCAGTGGAGAACAACTGCAGAAAGAGTAACATGCATCATGGGAAGACAGAAAGAAAAGAGAGAGAGAGAGAGAGGAGCAGAAGAAACGTTTGAAGTAATAGTGGCTGAGAATTGTCTAAAAATAATGACAGACATGAAACCACAGATCCAGAAAACTCAGACAACACTGAGCAGGATAAACACCCACACGATTCCTAGGCATGTCATAACCAAACTGCAAAACATGAAAGATGGTATCCTGACAAAGGCAGATGAGAAAGATCCTGTTCTACCACGATGGTGTGAAGAGCTCTGCTAACCCCACCCAGGGAAACTGGTGAAAATTATTTTGAAAAACAACGATTCAAAATCTCTGGAAATGGTTCTAAGAGCAGACAGCAAATGAAGAAACATCTAGTACAGAAAATCTATGAAAACTTGGTAGGAAAGGCATGTGACCATGTCTCCCTTCACTTCCCTGGCTTGGTGAGGAGACTCCCCTCTGTCAAGTGGCAGCCAGGGACACAGGAATGCTGAATGGGAGTGCTTCCCACCTTCCAGGCAAAGGGATTTCCTCCTGGAAGGACGGCAGCCCTTCTCCCCCTAGCTGTCTGTTGCTGGTTCTAAGTGTTGTGTGAGGGCAGCCAAGACACAAGGGCTCTCTTCCACCCAGCCCACACTCATGGAACTGAGACTGTACTGAGAAGACTGTGGCCCTGGTCACCTTGGCCCAGCCTCTTCTCCTCAATGTTCTACTAGAAGTCCTAGCCAGAGCAATTAGGCAAGAAAAAAAAAAAGTAACACAGACTGGAAAAGAATAAAGAAAATGATCTATTCACAGATGACATGATCTTGTATATAGCAAGTTGTAAGAAACCTACTAAAAATCTATTAGGACTAAAAAACTAGCTCATCAAGGTTGCAGGATACAAAATCAATATACAAAAAACTATTTCAGTACAGTAGCCATAAAATAAAATTAAGAAAACAGTCCCATTTAAAAGACATCAAGAAAAATAAATTACTTGGGAATAAATTTAACAAAGGAACTACAAAACTTATACTCTGAAAATTGAAAAATATATTTGAAGGAAATTTAAAAGATCTCAATAAATGAGAAAATATCCATGTCTGGGGGCCAGAAGACTGAGCATTTTTCAGGTGGCAGTACTCTGATCCTACTGATGTACAGACTCAACATAATCTGTATCAGCTGACTTCTCTGTAGGCTCGACAAGATGATTCTACAATTCATATGGAATTGCAACAGACCCACAATGGCCAAAATTATCTTTAAAAAGAAAAACAAAGTTGGAAGACTCACACTAGTCATTTCAAAACATACTGCAAAGCACAGTAATCCAGACAGCCTGAGACTGGCCTGAGGGTAAACAGAGATTAGTAGAATAGAATAGAGTGTCCAGAAATAAATGCAGACACTTCTAGCTAAGGGCCAAGACCACTTAGTAGAAAAAGGATTGTCTTTTTACAAATGGTGCAGGGACAAATGGAGAGCCACATGCAAAAAAAAATTAATAATAATAAAACAAAAATAAAACAAAACAACTTAGATCCTTACCTCACACTATATGAAGAAATTAACTCAAAATGTATCAAAGACCAAACCGTAAGACCTAAACACTATAAAATTCTTCAAAAAGAGAACATCGGGATAAATCCTCATGACTCTGGGTTTGGACTTGGCAAATGATCCACAGCTATGACAACAAAAGCACAAATAAAATGAAAAATGGATAACCTGGACTCCCTCAAAATGACAAATGTTTGTGCTTCAACGGATACAAGCGAGAAGGTGAAAAGTCTACAAAAAGGGGGAATGTATTCATAAATCATGTATCTGTTAAGAAACTTGTATCTGAAATAAAGGAAGAATTCTTATGACTCAATAATAGAAAGACACAAAAAATTAAAAATAGGTAAAGGGTCTGAATTGACGATTCTCCAAGGAAGACATATAAATGACCACCAAGCGCATGAAAAGATGCCCAACGTGACTCATCAGCGGGAAATGGCAACCAAACCCAAGTGAGAGAATACTTCACACCTAGAATGATGGTTAGAATCAAAATGCCAGGTGATGATGTGCTGGGAAGGGCGATAAGAAATTGGAACCCTCACGCTCTGCTGCTGGGATCAGAAAATGGTGTGACCACTTTGGAAAACAGGCTGGCAGTTCCCCAGACAACTGAATACAGAGCTACTCCTACAAACACAAAAACATATGTCCAACAAAATCTTGTACAAGAATGTTTCCAGCAGAAACAGTCACAGGAGCCAAAAATCAGAAATAATCCAAATGTGTCAGCTGATGAATGGATAAACAAAATATGGTCCACCCAAACAGCAGAATATTAAATAAAAACTTTGGGGGTGACGGGAACGTTCTAGAACTAGCTGGTAGTGGTGCACACATCTGTGACTACACTAGAGAGACTGAATCGTACTTCAAACGGGTGAACTGAGTGGCATGAGTTACATCCCAGTGAAAGTGGGGGAAGAGAAAGAAGACAGAGGAGGAAAGCACCTTCTCCACAGAGGATCACGGGTAAGAGTCACACTGGATTTCTCACCAGAAATTGTGCGTGCAAGAAGGCAGCGGAGGGAAATATTTGAACTGTTTAAGGAAAACACTCCCCACGTAGCATTCTGTGCCCAGTGAATTACTCTTCAAAAGTCGAGGAGAAGCAAAGACATTGTCAGACCAACAAAGTCTTCAGGCGTGAGGGGCCAGGGTGAGGGCTCAGAGCAGGTCCAGTGGCAGGTGCCGCTTTTCAGCAGTGCTTCCCCTGCCCTCACCCCGGACACAGGGCCCCCGAGAGGGGGACCCAGGGAGAGCCTGCCAGGCCCAGGGACACAGGAAAGGCCATCCCGTGTGGGCTGGGATCGGCCACACCTGGAGGGTGGTCTTGGGCGGGACCCAGCCCCGTTGCGGGACCGGACAAACCTGAGGACCACAGCCTCTCCTCAGGATGGCTCCAAGGCCCACACCAGGCAGGGGGGCTGATGTGCCTAGAGGGTCCCCAACACCTGTACCTGGAAGTGCTGAGAAGGGAGAGCCAGGGTGCCTGGAGCTTTGGGGGTTGCACTGAGCCCCTGGAGGGAAGGCCGTGCTCCCGAGCCCTGGGAGGACAAGGCTGCTGCCGCCCACCTGGGGAAGGTCCGACTCCGCAGCTCCTTGATGAAGAGCTGGCTGCCATTCTGCACGGGCTTCACGTCGGGTGTCTGCCCTGGGCCGTGTTTGTGCCAGGCCCGCTTCTTCTTCACTGTGGGGAGACAGGGGCAGCTCAGGGAGGACAGCCAGGGAGGGCTGGGAGGACAGCCAGGGAGCTGCCAACGCTGCACACCTCAGCCCCCCAGAAGCAAAGCCCTCGAGGTCCTTGGGGCCCGGCGCACCCACCTCCCTCCACCCTGTGACCTCCTCACCCGCCCCACCCCTACCAGTCCTCTGGCTCAGCGACCACACCCAGCACCTGGGGTGGCCCCGGGACGCTCTCCACTGGCACCCAGTCTGCTGAAAGCCTGTCGCGTCAGAGGCACCTGCTGGAAGTCCCCCCAAGGCCAGCCTTCGGGGCACCATCCCTCTGACTTGTCCTCAAATATCCCAAAGCCTGTCACCTCCCTGCAGGGACCTTCGCTGCCCCGACAGCCACAGCTGGGGCACCGCAGCTTCTGGCCTCCTCACCCCCTAGCTGTACGCACCCACGTCCCCAGTGTGTCCACCCTCACATACCCCCAACCTGCCTGCTCCCATTGACTCTCCCGTCCTGGTGTGTGCTCCCAGGACGGGGGCCCCCACCTTGGACTTTTTACACACAGCGAGTGCACACACCCCTACTAGACACATTCCCCGCACAGGCATACCCACACAGTGCACACACGCATACTCACACCCCCACTGGACTGCAAGCCAGTGATTTCCTTGTGGCCCCTGCCCCCACTCAGGGCAGCTCCTGGGGACTGAGGCTGCTGGACAGGGTCTGGAATAGGCTGGATGAAGCTGGACATGAGGGTTGCGAGTGGACCCTCTGGGCACCTGTCCTTCAGAGACGAGCATGGGGAGTGGGATGCCACTTCCCCCCCCCCCCCGTGCCCTGCACAGTCACAGCCCCGAGACCGTCGCCAACAATGGCGTGATATTTCTGCCATGCTTGGTCTGCACGCATGTTATGGAAACCTGGCAAGATGGTGAGGGCGGAGGACTCCAGGCTGGGGCTTCCGGGAGCACCAGGCACATGTGGGAGTTGAGGAGAGCCCAGTTGGCCGCCCAGATCCTTCTTGCCTCACCATCCTGTCACTGTGCAACCCTGAAGAAGGGACTGGGCATCTCTGTGCCATATCTTTAATAGAGAGGGACGAGTCCTAGTCTCACCTACTCCTCGGGTGCCCCAGGAGCTCTTGGGGTACCCTCTGAGCAGGCATGGCCCGTCCCCCAGGCAAGGTTGCTTGGGCGGCAGGCTCCTGTTCACTGAGCTCCCTGCACTCACCACGCTTGGCACGGCCCAACACCAGCGGGCCCAGGGGCACAGGTGGGAATGGCCACCCTCCCGGGCACTGCACTGGCCCCTCAATGCCCACTGAGCAGCCCAGCTCCGCATGGGGGACGACAATGCTGCAGGTGGCCTGAGAGTCACCCCTTCTTCCCAAAGAGCCCAGGAGGGTGACAGCAAGGGCACCCAAGGCTGAGGCAGGGCCCGGGACACCACCCCAACAATGGCTCAGGGCACCCTGACTCTGAGACCAGTGTCCACATCACCATCCCTTTGCTGAGCCCATGGCTGCATCAGGACATGCCCCAGCCACATGGTGCTTGGCAATCAGGGGCCCGTGGCAAGCGGGGCCTCCCTGCTGCCCCCGTGGGAGTTGAACCTGACCTTGCTTACAAGGGGTCCAGCGCGTCTGGGGATTTGAGAAGGACGTGGAAGGGGAACATGCTGGCAGCCACAAATGACACCACAGAGAGGAGAGGCCGGTGGGTGACAGATACCCTCATGCAGCTGTGAGGGGGGAGCTGCTGTGGAGGGACCCCCGTGGGTCCCCAGGGTCCTCCAGGACCAGCACCTGCATATGCCCCAGGATGCAGAGGCCCCGCAGGAGGGCCCTGGCCAGGAAGCCATGTAGGGAAACTGAGGCGAAGGGTGGCCGGGGTTATGGGTGTAAAGGGCAGTGGGAACACTGCAACCCCACACGCCTGCTGAGAGCTGTGCCTGAGAAGCAGGTGCCCTGAGGGCTGTGGCCATCCTGGGCCTCACCCGGGACCAGGCACCAAGAGGACAGACCTACCCGCCGGACACTGCACTGGAGCCTATGGCTGGGACAATAGCCAGACACGGAGCTGCGACAGAGGCAGGGTGGGTGCCACGGGGCTCCTTCCCCCCACCTCTGGGGCCCAGGAGCCCGAGTGTCCCCCCACTTATGCACCCCCGATAAGGCACCCTGGACACATCCGCCCAGGAGAAGGCTGGGGATGACAGGTGCCCTCAGGGAGGAGGGCTGAGCCGTGAGGGTACAGCTGCCACCACAGGAGCATGAAGCCACATCTACCCTTGAGCTGCCCCTCCCCTGCCTCCGAGCCAGCCGCGGGGACTCCTTTCCAGGTTCCCGGGGACCCTCAGACCCCAAATCTGTGTGAATCGGGTGAACCCGTGAGCCCATCCTTGATGCAGTGTGCCCCCCACAAACCCACATAGGGCCCCCAGGGCAGACCACGGGCTCAGGGGTCCCCGGGGACATGGGGGGGCGAGGGTCTGCACTGTGGAGCATCCGACTGGAGCAGATGCGGCCAACAGATCACTGTGTCACAGTCAGTGACACAGACCTGTTCAAGGGTGGAGTGACAGTCATGCGTACGCACATGGGTGGGAGTCTTAGTTCCTCCAGCTCGGCCACGACATGGCAAGCAGCCTCCACCCACAGCAGTGAAGCCCAGCTCACAGGATTCACAAAGCACGCGCACACACCTGCACACACATGTGAGCCCACACATGAGCATAAATGTGCATACACACAATCGTGCACGCGTGTTCATGCTCATGCACACATCTACACACGTGCACACACATCACGTGTGCACACACGCATGCACACGCCTGTACACACATAAATCTCGTGTGCACACACATGTGCACGCACTTGTACACATACATCCATGCACACACACTCATGCACACACAGCCAGGAAGGGCTGCTGGATCCCAGCAGACGTGCCCTGGGGGTGGCTGGCTATACGTTCCAGGAAGGGTCACCCGCACTTGGGTTTTAGCAGGAATACAGGGCAGCGGGAACCCCCCAGCACAGGGGCAGGGTCTCAGCAGGCACAGGGGGCCCCCCAATCACGGGCAAGCTTGTGGTCAGGGAGGTGCTTCCAGGATGTGGAGATGTCGGAGAGGTCACGCCATGTGTGAGCTCCAACACCCCCCTCTTGCACTTCATGCAAGAGTCCCCAGGATGCTCAGCTCTGTTGTGGGGTCAGGCGGGGTCTCCTAGCCCTGTCCTGCTCCATCCCTGGCCTCACCACAGGGCTGTGCGGGGCAACCCCAGCCCCCTGCCCAGCCCCCCACCCCCCCCCCAGCCCTGAGCTTTCCCTGGGGCTCACGAGCTGTTAGGAGGCCCCTAACCCACAAGGTGACAGTCATTGCGTGGACCTGCTATAAGGCAGGGAGCACAGTCATGTCTGGGGAATTGCAGCAGATACACCCTGAGCACCAGCACTGCCAGCTACTGGGGGTACGAGGGGAGGTTAGCAGCCTAGAAACCTGCTGGTTGTGTGCATCTGGCACTGCTTTATTGCGTGTGACCATGTCCCAAGCCAGAGTCAATGCAGGCTGCAGTCCCCTAGTGACCCTGGCGCACAGGCCAGGCACAAAGGGAAGCCAAGAAGGAGAGGTGACATCCCCCCATCTTGCCCAGCTTCCTGGGTGGCTGGGGCACAGCCCCCAAGACTGCCTTAACCCACAAAATGGGGGTGCCGGCACCCGCCTTGACCTCTGCTGGATCCAGGACTCGCCCCACAGGACCTATGGGGGTCCAGCCTCTGCCCTGTGGGTGGACACCAGGTGGGATGAAGTGACAGGACTCCTGGTGGCCTGGAGCCAGCTGTGGCTACACACACACACACACACACACATACACACATACACACACGCCTCCAGTCATCCAGGGCTCAGGATGGCAGGGCTGTGATCAGCACCCAGCCAGGGCCAGCGTCCACACTGCACCTTTTATGAGCACCTATGTCCCTCAACCCAGGCCAGAAACCGGAGGCCACATTAACACCCCCATGCCATCTGTCTTGTCCCTGGGCCAGGTGTCCCCAAGGTACCTGTAGACCAGGGCACACCCCCTGCATGGCTCAGCCTCAGAATTCACCTCCTAGTGGGGACACAAGCTCCGGTGGAGGCACATTGGCTGAGCCTGTCCCCAAGGAGCTCCACGGGATGCACCACAGCCCCACGGGACCAGCTGGCAGTTTGAGAAAGGGAATCTCCCAATAGGTGTTACCAGAGAAGGGACAGCAGACCCCCAACACAGGCCCTCTGTGGCAGCAGGCTGTGGGCAGTGGGCAGAGCAGCCTCTGGACACCCCTGGCAGGCTGTCCCCATCTCGGATGGGCCTGGCCTGCAAATGCTGGTGCTTGAGGCCCCTACCCAGGCCTCTGAAAGTTGGTGGAATCTCTCTCTGCACAGGCCAAGCAGCCTCAGCTGCACCCCTGGGCAGGAGCGACCAGGAGAGGCACGGTGACAAGTCCATGGGGGCAGCAAGCAAGGCCGGCAGTGGTCCCCAGGCACCAGGATGCAGCCACCTCGGGTATGTCGCCCAGCACACCAGGCCAGGGCCGGTGGGAGCTCAGGGGTAGCAGTATGGCCCAGTACTTACAGGTGGACTTCCCGTGGGTTTTCTCGCAGTTCGGGCAGTGGTATATGTCGATGTCTGGGGCCTCCTCCTCTTCCACTCCCACACAGCTGAAATGAAGGAAGCACAGATGTTGCCGTTGGTCAGCAACCGCTCGGGGTCTTCCCGACAGAACCCAGGGCGGCTCCCGCTCATCTCTCAGGAGGGCTGCGCAGTACCCGCGCCAGAACAGTGGCCCATGGGATAGAAGGGGGCTCGAGGAGGAGGGAGGGCGGAGAGACAGGGAAGGCCTTGCTGCACAAGACCCGGCTACATGGAGGGATGGGCCGTCCCCCAGGCCTGCCTGCACGAGGGCCACCGCATCCCATCAGCACAGAGCTGGGGGGTCCCAGGGGGTCTGGCGGGCTGCCCCCACCACATCACCAGGGCAGCTTGGGGCTATGGATTGGGCCCCTCCTGCCATCTCAGGGGGTGGTACCATGGTGCCAGGACAACTGAATACCAGAAGTTGAATCTCTACCTCACACCATATATAAAAATTAACTAAAAACAGATTAACAACCTAAATATAAGGCCTGGCACCGCCAACGCTAAGAAGAGAACACAGGAGTACAACTTCATGACCCTGGCTTTGGTCACAGACTCCCAGATAGGACGCCAGAAACATAAGCAACTAAGAAAAATCAAGCTGGATATCATCGAAATGTAAAAGCTTTTTGCACTAAAGGACACTAGGAAGAAAATGAAAAGACAAGACGGAGAACGGGAGACAGTATTTGAAATCACGTGTCTGACAAGGGTCCCGTGTCCGGAGCGCACACAGAGCTTCACAGCGCGACGGCTGCGAGACGCACAACTCAGCTTTGACGTGGGCCAAGGAAGTGAACAGACACACTTCCCAGGATGAGCTACAAACGGCCAACAAGCTCACGAAAGACGCTCAATGTTCTCAGTCGTGTGATGTCACTAGAACGCACATCCAAACCATGAGAGGCCGCCCCACACCTGCTAGGGCAGCTCTGACTTTTACAAGAAAGAAACTCCAGGAAAACTGCCAGTGCAGCCGCACTGTGGGAAACCTCTGCCAGTGAGAACATAAAAGCCAACCATTTCCACGGGATTGTCTGACGGCTCCTCACACACTTACAGACTCGCCCTGTGACCAGGAGCCCTGCACCCCATAGAGCAGGGCCTCGACAAACCCGTGCATACAAGCACCCACAGCAACATCCGGCACAGTAACGAAAAGATGGAGGCCACCCAACGTCCACCAGAGGACGGATGGACAAACCGACGTGGGCCGTCCACGCCACGGGGTCGTCCTCGCCCTTGACAGGGATCGGGCGCTGGCCCTGCTATGACACGGATGTGGCCTGTGACAGGAGCCAGACACACAAGGTCACAGATTGTAGGACCAGCTGGGGTGCCAGAGGCTGAGGAGCGGCCGCTGACTGGGCACAAGGTCTCCTCCTGGGCTAAAATGTGTGCGGATTGGGCACAGCCCGTTTTTGCACAACAGTGTGAACTGAACACCACTGAGGTGCTCACTTTAAGAGGGGTGGTTTCACGTCACATGAATTTGATCTCAGTCACCGACACAGAGGACCTGCCTTGTGACAGTGGCACCCGATCACCGCCACCACTGACCATTGTCCTAAGGCCAGCCGAGTGCTCGCCCTGCCTCAGGCAGCTCCAGGGGCCCCATGCCGGTGAGCCTGCAACCTCCCCGCAGCCACAGGAGGATCGTCACTTGCCTGTGGTAGGAGAAGCCCAGGTGGCCAAGGGGGAACATGTACCCAGACCCCAAGCACCCCCTCGCTGGGTTCCCTATCTCCTGCCAGGTGAGCCCTCACAGCCCCAGGGTCCCCAGACGGGGCCATGGTCTATGGTCCATGGTGACAGGAGCGGAGCCTGAGCCCAGAGCCCAGAGCAAAGGTTCCTGAAAATACCAACTGCACTCTTCATCTTAGAACATCAACAGCAGCACGCGGACAGCGTGAAGAGTCAAACGTGGAAGATTAAGCCGTCATGAGCCCACCGCCAGGCCACACTTACCTACTCCGTGATGCGAAGTGACTTCCACACAAGCAAGGAATTGCAAAGGAAGCCAGAGCAAAGGAGCTGAGACGGGTTCCCAGCCAGTGGCAAACTCCGAAGTGCCCACCTAGGAACACAGGCCCCTCCAGGCCCCGGCGTGAAGGGTAATCTCTCCATGGAAGAACCGGGTGGAGCCCGCCCCACTAGCCACCCAGGAAATGGGAGCTGGAGGCACATGAGGCAGCGATTACCCCATAAATCCAGCCACGCAGACATGCTGAGCTGCTCCTGCCACAGGTAGAGGCTCAGGTAGATGCTCAGGAGGCAGCAAAAAGCCCAGATCTCCAGGCCTGCCCTCCCACAGGGCCCCAGGGAGTCCCCTCTTCCCGCTGTCCCCATCCCCACCAGCGGCCAGCTCCCTCCTGTGTCTTCGGGTCCTCCAAGCCCCGGACACTGCCCCACCCACAAGGAGGAGTCACCCACCCACCAACCCAGCCCCTTGCCTGGCCCCCTGCAGCCCCCTGGCCCCTCTGTTCCTCCCTCCCAGCCCCCAGCCCCCTGCCTGCCCCAGAAAGGGCCCTGCACCCCCCAGCCTACTCTGTACCCCCCGGCTCGCTCTGCACCCCAGGCCCTGGGCCAACTGGCCTCAGTTTGCTCATTGATCAATCAGAGACCACACTGGCATGAGGTGGGCAGAGATGCATGGTAAGCCCCCATCACCCACACCCACCAGGAGCCACATGCTGTGAGAGCCAGAGTCCTATAGACGTTCAGGACCCAGAATCCACACCCAGGGTCCACAGCCCATGTCCACACCCCAAGTCTACACCCCACATCCACCCTGTGTCCACACCATACGTCCACACCCAGAGTCCACACCTCAGGACCAAACCCCCATCTCCACCTGGAGTCCTCACCCCAGGTCCACCCCACTCCAGGCTTCCTGGTCACTGGCAGCCCTGAACAGATGGCCCACCTGCCCTCATGGGTCTGCCTCTGCTCCTGTGGGAATCCTGGGGACCTTTGGCCATCACAGACTCCTGCCTGGCCTGGCCACGGGGACCCCTGGGACACACAAGGTGCCGACCCAGCACACAGGATGTCACAGGCCCCAGGGCCCTTTCAATAGGTCAGGGCTTAGGGGTACAGCGGAGCGCAGAAGGAATGGGGGCTGTGGGGATGGGAATCCACAAGCCTTCTCCACCCCACTCAATCACCACCCTCTGATCCCACATGTCCGGAGACCCTCATGCTCTGGAAGGCCCACAGCACAAACCCATGTGATGGGGGAAGCTGAGGCCCAGGGGTTGCCGTTCCTGCAGCCAACACTGCTCCCGCCCCAGGCCTCTTCTTTACAACAGCAGCCCCTGGGTGCGCAGGCCTCAGCTGAGCCACGACCCGCTATAGCTGCTGGGTTCAGGGTGTCCAGATGAGGGACAGGGAAGGGCCGGGGTATGGGTCCCTTGTTCTGCGCAGGACACCTTGGGGCTGCCCCTCACCTGGGTGCTGGCGCCATAGCTAACCTCCCTCCCCTGGGGATGCCAACAGCTCCCCCACAACCTGTGGCATGTGTCACCTCGGGGCCCTGAGTGCCTGTGTCTGCAACCCGACCCTGCCCTGACCCTGCCCCGGGCGCACGCACCCCCACCCGACCCTGTCCTGGGAGCACCCCAGCCAGGACACACCTAATTCCCCACGTTTGGGATGTGGAACCCACGGCTCACGGGAGTTCTGGGTGGTGAGCCCTCCACCACGGCATCCCCTCCAGCTCCTGGGGACGGCCTGTTCCTGGAACCACTCATTGGTTTGACCATCCCAAAGTTAAGGCTTTCCCAGCGCATCCCAAGAAATTACATGGGAAAGCACCCAAAAACCTAAGAGAACAACAGCCATGGAAAAGTCGTGAACATGCTCTGCCCTGAAGCCGGGAGCCAAGACCTGGAGTCGGGATCCAGGGCGACGGCCTGCATGGCCCGCACCCCGGAGCACAGAGGTGCCCAGCTGTCCCCACGGCCGCCGTCCCAGCATCAGGAATTGTCACATTAAAGCCAAACACAAGGCAAATGCATCTCGTGATCATGACCGGGTGCACCTCAGGAGATTCAGGGGGCAGGTCGGGGGAGAGAATCCCATGGCCCAGGACAGGCGGAGGGTGGGCCCCACGGCCTGGAGGAGCCCCAGCACCCAGGGAGGGAGGTCAGCGCCTGTGGATACCACTACGAGGTCTTCTCCACATCCGCAGCAGGGCCCCGGAGGCCTACCCTGTCCCCCCTGGAGAGAGGCAGGGCCCAGTGGGCCACGGAGAGCGAGGAAACACCTGACTCAGCCTCTCCATGAAGGGCGGGCATCAGGCATGGGAGCAGGCCCCAGGGCTGTCCACACTCCAGGCCCAAGCAGGGGTTCAAAGGAACAGGGACAGATCCCACCTACAGGCCCTGCCACCCTGTCCCTGTATCACCACTTCTGTATATGGCAGTGGGGAGGGGGGTGGCCAAGGGCTGGGAACAAAATGAGAGCAGCTGTAGTGCCTGGGGGAGCAGGGGGAAGGAAGGGAGGGGGAGAGAGCAGGGATGGGGGAGGAGAGAGGGAGGGGAAAGGGAGAGGAGAGGGAGGAAGGAGGGGAGAGTGAAGGGGGGGAAGGGGGTAGCGGGAGGAGGGTGAGCGAGGCAGGGAGCTGCTGGGGGAGTGGTGGGGGGCGCTGGAGGGCAGGGCAGGGCCACAGGAGGGCACGAAAGCCCTGGGAGGCCAGAGCTACCACAGAACCTGTGCGGCCCTGGCAGCAGGGACCGGCGGGCACAGTGGCAGTGTCATGGGCTGTATCTGCTGAGGGCAGTGCCGCACAGGGTGGGCCGCAGGCAGGAGTGTGGTCCACGGAGGCCACCTCAGAGCCCACCAGGGCCCCAAAGACAGGGTCTGTTTGCACCGGACTTTCCACATCCTGCAGGCCCCTGGGGCCCAGGTGGGGGTGGTAGTGACAGCTGAGGGAGATGGCAGGGGGGAGATGCAGGGCATCTCATGCCCAAGGAGCGGGGGAGCCCACGTGGCCCCCAGCAGGGTGCAACCCTCGGGGGAGTCCTGGTCACAACCGGGGCCCCAAGCGCCAGAGGCCACCTGGGGTGCGCAGCCATGAAAGCACAGTGGGGGGGTGAACGCGTCAGCATGTGTACAGCTGTGGCTTGGGGCGGCATAGGGCTGCAGACCCGCTTCTAAAGAAGAACCAAATACCTCTTCACACACCCACATGGACCCCGACATGGAAAACCCTCTCTGGAAGCCCTGGCGTGCACCATCCTCCTGGTGGGGAACCACAACCGAGCTGCAGCTGTGCGTGAGTGTGCACATGTGCCTGTGTGTGTGGTGTGTACGTGTGTGTACGCGAGCATACATGTGTGCATACATGTGGGTATGCATGTGCAGGAGTGTGTACTCGCGGGTGTGCCTGTCCTAGGGCCTAAGGTCCTTTGACCACTGGCCCGGAAGGCAGTGCAGAGGGAGGATCACAGTTTCAGGGGCATGTGAGCATGAGTTCTGGGGGCGCCTGTGACCTAAGCCCAGGGACCCACATCCACAGCCAACCCCAAAATGATTAAAGACAATGGAGGTGCCAGGAGCTCAGTAAGAAGAAAGACAGCAAGTGGGGGGGGGGGGCACAGCACTGATAAACTAGCCAAGGACCAGGGACCCAAAGGGGAAGGGTGGGGGGCAGGACCAGGGGCCCAGAAGGGGGTGAGGGGCAGGACCAGGGGCCTGAAAGGGGGTGGGGGCGCAGGACCAGGGGCCCAAAGAGTGAGGTACACAGACACCTGCAGAGGCAGCACGTGTGGGTCACAGGCCTGGTTCCCAGCCACAGGCTCCGGGGGCAGAACCACATCCACCCTGGGAGCAGCAAGGGCTGGGGCCGAGCAGAAGCATCTGCTCCCAGGTGGTCTCATGGGAGTCCCTTCCTGGTGTAGCCTCGCAGGGGTCGGAACTCCCCGTGGGGGGACCGTGTCCTCTCCCTGGGGTCCCAGGCTCCCCTGGCCAGACACCCTACACCTTACTGCTCATGTGCCCTGAATCCACAGTTAAACTGCATGGTGGTTTTCCTATTACTGCCGTCAGACAGTGTTGATTTAACATAAACCACTTCTGTAATCCTGTTCTGACATTTTTTTATTTTTTAAGTTCCAGGAGGAACCTCAGAAAAAAAATAAAAAAGGAAGCGACCCCTTTCATTTGCGGGGGGTAGGGGGGCACAGCCTGCCCTCAGAGGCTCAGGCTCGAGCTCGGTGGCGGTGGCTGATCTGTCCTAAGGGTCAGGGCTGGGGAGTGGCAGGGACCAGGCACACCTGCCCGCGCAGGGCCCACCACCTCCTGAGGCACAGCCGCATGTCCTGAGCTCTTCTCCTGGAACAGCATACTTACACACCTGTTCTAAGGCAAAGAGCAGGAACACACACGGGCTTGATGTGCAAGGTGGCTTACCTGCGATTACTTAAGAGAGCACAGCGAACCCCCCACCAGGACCTCAGACCCCTGCCTGCTCCTCTCTCTGAGCAGAAAGTCAGGCAGCCACTAAAACGCGGATTGTCCCCGTGTTTGAGTCTCACCAGTGAAGACCTGCACACATGGCCACCCCTAGGGCCCACTCCAGTTCCCAGATGGCATGTGTGTCTCCCTTCTCTCTCCCCTGTAGCTTCCTAAGCCCCCAGAATGGAATGTGTTTCCTTCTGTAAAAGCCAGAGCCCTACTTTTATGGCAGGCTCAAACGGCTACCTCATGCCTCTCCCTCGCTCACCCCCTCCCATCTCTCCCAGGTCCTGGTAACCCGTGCAGAAGGCCTCCTGAGCTGTGCACCCTGCAGGGAGGCTGGACACCCGGCTCCGGCCAGCTGAGGGCCCCTGGGTGTCCTCCGGGGAGCCTGCTTAGAGGGGGGAAGCCAGGCTGGCAGGATGAAAGAGGGGCAGGTGGGGCAGGCAGATGCCATCATCACCACCATCCTCATCACCACCACATCATTACCATCACCACCCTCATCAGCATCATCACCACATCATCATCACCACCATCACCACCATCTTCACCATCATAACTATCGTCATTGTCACCCAAGAGCCCAAGTCACTCACACAGACTGGAACAACGCACTCCTAAGTCTGCTTTCTTAAAATCTTACTCCTAAAACATTTAAAAGCACCAAGCCACACCTGCAAGTTTAGTTCAGCTAAGTGGTGCAGAGAAGTGAGGAGAACACACAAGGTCACCTCAGGGCTGCCTCTGGGCCCCAAGGGAAACCTGGCCTTTCTCACACTCCAAAGAGACACAGCAAACTGGGACACCTCCCAATGACCCTCCCAGGGGCCCTGCCACCAGCCTTATGAAGGCAAAGATCCAAATAATTCCAAACGATGAAGACCTCCACCAGGAGTGGAAAAGACCAAGTACCCAGCCCAGTGGCTGCTCCCTGTGTGGCTCGGGTGAACCTCACCCCAGATGTGGACTGCATGTCAAGGGTATGCTCAACAGGAGGAAGATGGGGTTTGGCTGTGGAAAAAACACCGCCTGAGCAGTGATTTAAGTCATGCCTTTGAGTAGACACTTCACAGGAAAAATATTCATGGCTTTTAAACATGGAAAGAGACGCAACAGCACTTGCAGAAAGACGTGACATCCACGTGCGAGAAGGTACATCGGCTGCATGGCCCGGGGGGCTGCAGGGCGCTTGGTGGCATGACACACGGACAAGCATCCCCATGTGTCCTCAGCAGAAACACGCCGGCACAGAAAGCTTGCATACCCTTGTCTGTGGCCCTCCTCCAAAACAGCCCAGGGACACAGGCGCAGGTGTGAACTGGGCACTAACAGCAGCAGCAACCAGATGTCCACCCATGGACAGCTCAGGGAAGTACCTTTAGTGCCAAGGAGTGTAGATTCTACCCTTGCTGACTCAGGACAATCTCTGGGATGCACTGAATCTTCCACTGACATGCAGTGATCTCTAGAACACACCACTCAGCAAAGCACATGAGTTGCAATGAGGGTATATGGTGCACACCTATGTTTTGTTGGGTATTGTTGGAAATGCGCAAACATGCTCCTCTGTGACCAGAATGTTCTGAGAAGACTTAGAAACCTGGCCCCAGGGACACCTGAGTATCTCAGAGGTTGAGCTCTGTCTTCGGCTAAGGTGTGATCCCGGGGTCCTGGGATCGAGTCCCGCATCAGGTTCCCCACAGGGAGCCTGCTTCTCCCTCTGCCTGTGTCTGCCTCTTTCTGTGTCTCTCGTGAATATATAAATAAATAAAATCTTTACAAAGAAGAAAAGAAAAGAAACCTGGCCCCAGTGACCATCTCGAGGACTGGTGGTCTGCAGGGAGGGTCAGACTTATCATCACTGGAGACACAATTTTGACTGTTAAATGTTTTCCTATGTGTGCATATTATTACCCTCTTCAAAAATTTTAAAGAACTATAAACACACACACACAAAAAAAAGAACTATAAACACAATAAACTGATTTGATTTAAAGCAAAGCTTTTGGAATTTTTTATATGTACAGCCTATTAAAAAATACTCTTCTGACTCTAAAAAATAAACCTGTAAAGAATGCAGGTCAAACAAGTGCTGATCCTTGCTCGTGGTGCACGGCCCACACTTTCTGAGCGCGGCTTTAAGTGGTCAAGGAGTCAACACTTCTGCGTTGTCAGAGGTGAAACGGACTCCTGGCAAACACCGTCCTGTCCAGCCCCCTCATGTGTGCGATAAAGATGCTGAGGCCAAGCATGGATACCAGGTCTACCCGACCCACGGCCGCACCTTCTACAAATCACAGGTGGTGCCATTCCGGGGCCCCGAGGGAGGAGGGAGGCATCCGAAGCACTGGCACTCCACAAGTAGGCCCCCAGAGACCAATCACACCTCCCCACAGCAGGCGGGGACTGGAGGTCATCTAGTACGACACGCCAAACAGGCCCTGATGTGCGCAGGGACACAGCACAGCACCCCAGGGAGGCAGTCGACGGGCGTGGGGACTGAGGGGCAGCCCCTACTCAGCCCTGCCAGGAGCAGAGACAAGAGTGTGGCAGCCCCAGGGCAGCACAGGCCCCCTGGCACCTCATACATAAGCGCTGAGCACCGTCAGATCCCCTGAGGTTTCACGACAATCTGGAAGTGCACATCTTTAGGTGAAATTTCCTGATTCTCACATGTCACAGCTAACAGAACTGTTTTCAAAAACCCTGGACAGGGCAGCCCCGGTGGGTCAGCAGTTTAGCGTCGCCTTCAGCCCAGGGCATGATCCTGGAGACCCAGGATCGAGTCCCACGTCAGGCTCCCTGCATGGAGCCTGCTTCTGTCTCTGCCCCCGCCCCCCCCCCGCCGTGTCTCTCATGAATAAATAAATAAAATCTTAAAAAAAAAAACAAAAAAAATAACTATGAGGTATCTATTAAAAAAAAAAAAAAAAAACCAGATGGACCAACATCAGGAGCCCAACAGCCATGCTGCTGGCAATTTGCCACTTCTGGCCCTCCTCCCCCAGCGAATCACCTGAGCAGCGAGTCCCCACCTCACCCACCTGAGGCTCCCTCCACTGCCTGGCCTCAGGGTGTTGAGATCCCACCAGTCTCAGAGGCCTTCAAGCATCCCCTCCAGGGCCGGGCCTCAGTGGTGACATCTGGAGGCAGCCCTCCTCCCAGCCAACACACCCTGCCTTCCGGCAGCCCAAGGAGCACCATATCTGTCCTTGGAGACTCTGGGCCTGGGGCCTCACTGGGACAGCCTGCAGAACCACCGGCACAGCCCAGGGCCTCAGAAACATCAGGATAACTGGGGCAGGGGAGGAGGCTGTCCTGGGCACTGCCGTTCTGGGCCTCCCTCAGCAGCCTTGTCCGTGAACTATAGGGAGAAAAGCTGCCCAACAGCCCCCTGGGAACAGCAGAGACAAAAAAAAACCCTCACAAACCAAAGTATCCAACGTCAGGGGAGCTGTTAGGTCAGAAACCACCTAATGGATCACTATGCACCCAAATGTTTACTGACAGGAACACATTTATACTGCAATAGGAGGAAAAGGCAACCAACTCACCCAGAAGGGGAGCAAACGTGCCACTCTAGGTGGTGGCATATAAGGGGACCGTTTTCTTGTCTTTGAAGTGATTTTTTGCAACAAAAAAAAAACTTACAAAACAAAACATTACAAGGCATACAAGATAAAAATACAGGTCTGATGAGGCAGAGAAAGCATAAGAACCCAGATATCACAGAGATCTCAGAATGATCAGATATTTAAATAACCAGGGTAAACATGCTGAGGGCTTTAACAGAAAAGGTGGACAGCATGTGAGAGCAGATGGGTGTGTATACAGAAAGAATGAAACAAGGAAATCCCAGCAATCAAAAACAGAGCAACAGAAAAATGCCTCAAGGGCTCATCACTAGACTGTCAAGGCCAACCTAAGAATCTGTGAGCTTGGGGGGGCGCCTGGGGAGCAGTCGGTGAAGAATCCAACTCTTGGTTTCAGCTCACGTCATGATCTCAGGGTCCTGAGATCGAACCCCGTGCCAGGGTCCACAATCAGCAGAGTCTGCTAGAGTCTCTCTCCCTCTGCTCCTTCCCCTGCTCATGCTCTCTCTCTCAAGTAAATAAATCTCTAAAAAAAAGAACCTATGAGTTTGAAGATAGGTCAACAGAAACTTCCAAAACTGAAGAGCCAAGAGGGAAAAGGAAGAAAAACACGAACAGAATGTGCAGGGACTATGGGACAACTATACAGGAATAACACATGTGTGCTGGCCAGGCCAGAAGAGACGAAAGAGAGAGGAAATGAGGACAGATCTGAAATCATAATGGCTGAGCATTTTCCAAAATTGGGTGACGGGCTCGAAACACAAATCCAGGAGGCTCAAAGAACACCGAGCAGGATAAATGCCAAACAAATGCCTCGGCATTTCACATTCAAACTGCAGAAAATCAAACACAAAGATAAAATCTTGAAAATACAAAAAGCCAGAGCAAAGAAAATACCTTATCTACAGAAAAAGCAAAGGTAAGAATTATAGCAAACTTCTCCTTAGAAACTATGCAAACAGGAAGAGTGGAGTGAAACACTGATAGTGTTGAAAGAAAAAAAAAATACCAGCCTAGAATTTTGTATCCTGAAAAATTATCTTTTAAAAGTGAAAAAGAAACAGACTTTCTCAGACAAACAACTGAGGGAATTTGTCACAAGCAGGCCAGCCTTGTAAGAAATGTTAAAGAAATATCTTCAGAGAGAAGGAAAGAATATAGGTCACAAATTTCGATCTTCATAAAGAAAGGAAGAGTGTTTGAGAAGGCATAAGTTAAGAAAACATAAAATATTTTGTTTTTCTTATTTTTACTGATGTAACAGATAATAGTTTGTTTAAAACAAACTAGCAACAATGTATTGAATTATAGCTTAGAAATAAATGATAGGAAAACAGCACTTGTATGAGAACAGAGGAAGAATCTGGGAATGCAGTGAGGAGCTTGCACTGCCCTTAACAGGATATTTGCAAGTGGGCCTGCCTTAGCCTTAAGTATATATATTGCAAATGTAATGGCAACTGCTAAAAAAAGTTAAAAAAGAAGTATCACTGATACACTAGAAGAAGAGAAAGAAATTAAATCCTGCACAATGCTCATTTAAAACCAGAGAAGGCAGAAAAAGAGCAGAAGACAAAAACCAAAACAAAGAATAAGAGCAACAAATAGAAAACAGAAATAAACATATAGGTATTAATCCAGCATTATCAGTGGTCACTTTAAACTCCAGCAGTCTATAATACAAATTAAAAGACAGTCTCTAAGGTTGAGAAAAAAAGCAAGACTCTACCATACACTGTCTAGCAAAACCCTGTTTTAAATATAAATATACATAAAACAAAGCATGCTTTAAACATAAAAAATATAGACTAAAAGTAAAGATACAATGTGGGGGAAGAGGAAGAAAAATTCTCTACGCTTTCTACTCAATTTGCTGTGAACCTAAAACCAATTTTTTTTTATAATAAAGGTCTGTTAAAAAATAAATAAAAATTTGGGATCCCTGGGTGGCGCTGCGGTTTGGCGCCTGCCTTTGGCCCAGGGCGCGATCCTGGAGACCCGGGATCGAGTCCCACATCGGGCTCCCGGTGCATGGAGCCTGCTTCTCCCTCTGCCTGTGTCTCTGCCTCTGTCTTTCTCTCTGTGATTATCATGAATAAATAAAAAATTAAAAAAATAAAAAATAAAAAATAAATAAATAAATAAATAAATAAATAAAAATTTAAAAATTTAGGGATGCCAGGGTGGGTCAGTGGTTAGGCACCTGCCTTTGGCTCAGGTCGTGATCTCAGGATCCAGGATCAAGTCCCATATTGGACTCCTTGCGAGGAGCCTGCTTCTCCCTCTGCCTATGTCTCTGCCTCTCTCTCTCTCAGCCTGTGTCTTTCATGAATAAATAAATAAATCTTTAAAATAAATAAATAAATAAATTTTAACTGAGGAAAAAAGGGATGAAAAAGTTATACCATGCTTATAACTAATCAAAAGAAGATCAAGTAACCATATTAATTTCAGATTAAGTAAACTTTGGAGCAAGAAAAATAACTGGGATAAAGAGGGGAAATAGATAATGATAAAGGGGTTAATTTTACTTAATGTGTATGCGCCTAATAACAGAGCATCAAACTACATGAGGCAAAAATTAACAGAACTGCAAGGAGAAACAGACGACACTACCATACTGGCAATTTCCACATCCTTTCCAACAACAGATCAGCAGACAAAAATCAGTAAGGACGTAGCTGAACTGAACAACACTATCAATCAATTAGATCTAATTGATATTCATAGAATACTTCATCCAACAAAAGCAAAATAAACATTCCTTTCAAACTCACATAGAACATTCACCCAAGAAAGATCACATTCTGAGCCATAAAACACATCTTAACAAACTTAAAAGAAATCATACAAAATATATAGTCACAACCCAACAGAATTACACTAGAAATAAGTATCAGAGAGATATATGGAAAACCCTAAAACATCTGAAGATTAAATAACACACTTTTGAATAACACAGAAGCAAAAAAAGTTTGAGGAGAAATTTTAAAATATTTCTAACTGAATGGAAATGAAATACTTATCAAGATTTGTGGGATGCAGTGAAAGCAGTGGTTAGAGGGTGATTTATGGCATTGGATGTGTATGGAACATCTAAAAGCAACATCTAAAAGGAACATCTAAAACCAGTCAGCTCCACTTTCACCTGAAGAAACTAGAAAAAGAAAAGAAAATCCAAAGTAAGCAAAACACATAATGAAAATTAGAGCAGAAATCAATGAAATTGAAAATACCACAAATAAATAGAGAAAAGTCAAGGAAAGCAAAAGATGATTCTTTGTATCCAAGTTAAGAGAAAAAGAGAGAAGACCTAAATTACTAATATCAGAAATGAGAGAGGGGCCATCACTACAGATACCACAGAAAGGATACTAAAAGAATTATTATGAACAACTATCCCACACGTTTATTTTTTTTTAAAGATTTTACTTATTTAGTCATTAGAGACACACAGAGAGAGGCAGAGACATAGGCAGAGGGAGAAGCAGGCTCCCTGCAGGGAGCCTCATGTGGGACTCGATCCCAGGACCCCAGGATCATGCCCTGAGCCAAAGCCAGACACTCAACCACTGTGCCACCCAGGTGCCCCTATGCCCACACATTTAATAACTTAGAAGAAAAAAACCTATTCCTTGAAAGGATTCAATCTACTAAAACTTACAGAAGGAGAAATAAATAATCTAATTAGTCTACATCTGTAAAGGAAATTGAATCAATAATCAACAACTTTCCAAAATGGAAAATACTAGGCCCAATGGGTTCAATGATGAATTTTACCAACATTTAGGAAAGATATTATACCAATTTTCTATAATCTCTTCCAGGAACTAAAAGTAGAAGAAATACTTCCTAACTCATTCTATAAAGCCAGCATTACCTTAATGCAAAGCCAGATGAAGGTATTTATAAGATATTGCAGACCAACATCTCTCGTAAATATAGAAGCAAAAACAGGGCACCCCGGTGGCGCAGCGGTTTAGCGCCCCCTGCAGCCCAGGGCGTGATCCTGGAGCCCTGGAATCGAGTCCCATGTCGGGCTTCTTGCATGGAGCCTGCTTCTCCCTCTGCCTGTGTCTCTGCCTCTCTCTCTCGCTCTGTATCTCTCATGAGTAAATAAATAAAAAAAACTAAAAAAAAAAAAAGAAGCAAAAACTCTTCTACAAAACGTTAGCAAATCAAATTCAACAGTGTATAAAAAAAGTTATACACCATGACCACTAGGGATTGATCCCAGGTATGCAAGGCTGGTTCAGTACTCAAAAACCAATTAATGTAATCCACCACCACATAAACAGGGTAGAGAAAAAAAATATGACCATATCCATAGTGCAGAAAAAGTGTCTGACAAAATCCAGCTTTCCTTCATGATAAAAATTCACAGCAAACTAGAAACAGAGGGGAACGCCCTCTACTCCCTCCCTCTGTTCCAAAGAACAAAGCTCTACAAAACTTACAGCTAACACCATCCTTAAAATGAGAAACTAGATGTTTTTCCAGTAAAATCAGGAACAAGACAAGGATGTCCACTCTCACCCCTCCTATTTAACTCTGTACTGGGAGCCGTAGCTAATGAAATAAGATAGGAAAAGGGAATAAAAGATATGCAGATTGCAAAGGAAGAAATACAACTGCCTTTGTTTGCAGATGACATGAGTGTCTATGCAGAAAATCCCAAGCTGGGACACCTGGGTGGCTCAGCGATTGAGCATCTGCCTTTGGCTCAGGTTGTGACCTCATGGTCCTGCAATAGAGTCCTGTATCAGGCTTCCCGCAGGGAGCCTGCTTCTCCCTCTGCCTGTGTCTCTGCCTCTCTCTCTGTGTCTCTCATGAATAAATAAATAAAATCTTTAAAAAAATGAATGAAAAGAAAATCCCAAGAAAACAACAAAAGCTCCTGGAGCTTTAAGTGATCAGAGCAAGTTTGTAGGATACAAGGTTAATACACAAAAGTAAATTGCTTTTCTCATTCATCAGCAATGAACGTTGGAATGTGAAATTAAAAAACATATACCACTTACATTAACATTTTTTAATTTAAATTCAATTTGCCAACATACAGTGTAACACACCATGCTCATCCCATCAAGTGCCCTCCTCAGTGCCCGTCACCCAGTTACCCCATCCCCACCTCCCCTTCCACTACCTTTTGTTTCCCAGAATCAGGAGTCTCTCATGGTTTGTCTCCTTCTCTAATTCATTTACATTAACACTTAAAAATATGAAATACTTAGATATAAACCTAACAAAATATGTGTAAGATCTACATGAAGAAAACTACAAGACTCTGATGAGAGAAATCAAGGAACTAAATAAATAGAGCAGTGTTCTATGTTCATGGACAGGAGGACTCAATATTGTCAAGACATCAGCTTTTCCCAACTTCATCTATAGATCCAAAGGGATCCCAATTAAAATTCCAATCAACTTATTTCATGGGTATCAACAAACTGATTCTGAGTTTATATGGAGAGATAAAGACCCAGAACAGCCAACACAACACAAGAGTAAAAGATCAAAGCCGGAAGACTGACCCTACCCTAACTTCAAGACTTTCTAGACTGCTACAGTCATCAAGACTGTGGGGTTTGGAGGAGAGAGTAGATAAACAGATCCACAGAAAAGAACGGAGAGCCCAGAAATGGATTCCTGGAGATACAGTCAGCTGGCCTGTGACAGAGGAGCAAAGGCCATGCAATGGAGGAAGATGGTGCTGGCATATGTGGTGTGGGTCAGACACCCACATATGTGTGCACATATGCGCACACATATACACACATATATACACATGTACACTGGATCATCCAGACACCCACACATGCATGCACATGCACACACGCACACACATATACACATATACATATACATATGCATACTGGATCAACTGGACATCCACATACACTAACACACACATACCACACACAAAGAATGAGAACACAGATCTAATAGCTTTACAAAAATCAACTCAAGATTGATCCTGGACCTAAATATAAAATGCAAAATGATAAATCTCTAGAAGACACAGGAGAAAATCTGAGTGTCCTGGTGTCTTTTGAGGTATGATCACTAAAGACACGATCCATGAAAGAAAAAAACTGATATCCTGAGCTTGACTGAAATTTTTTTAAACTGCTCTGTGAAAGACGCTTTTAAGGGAATGAAAAAATAAGCCACAGACTAAGTGAAAATCTTGGCAAAACATGTATCTGGTAAATGACTAGTATCCAAAATATACAACTCTTAAACACACAATAATAAGAAAACTAACATCTCAATTTAAAAATGGGCAAAGGATCCACAGACACCTCACCGGAGGAGACAAGCAGACAGCAAACAAGCGCATGAAAAGATGCTCCACGTCGCCGTCATCAGGGAAATGCAGATTATTATTTTTTTAATTTTATTTATTTATGATAGGCACACAGCGAGAGAGAGAGAGAGAGAGAGAGAGAGAGAGAGAGAGAGAGAGGCAGAGACACAGGCAGAGGGAGAAGCAGGCTCCATGCACCGGAAGCCCGACGTGGGATTCGATCCCGGGTCTCCAGGATAGTGCCCTGGGCCAAAGGCAGGCACTAAACCGCTGCACCACCCAGGGATCCCGGAAATGCAGATTAAAACAGGATCCCACTATTTGCCTGCTGGCCCGGCTGACGTCCAGGACACCAACAGCACCTGGTGTGCCCGGCAGGCTGCTGGGGACTTAGGACGCCACCCCCGCTGCGGAAGACAGCTCGGCAGCTTCTCACAAGACCAAACGTGCCAGGGGTGCCTGGGGGGCTCCATTGGTGAGGCCTCTGCCTTCAGCTCAGGTCGTGACCCCAGGGTCCTGGGATCGAGCCCCACATCGGGCTCCCTACTCAGGAGGGGAGGTCTGCTTCTCCCTCTGCCCCACCCCCACTCATGCTTACTTGCTCTTGCTCTCTCAACTAAATAAAATCATTAAAAAAAAAAGCTAAACACGCTCTTGCCATTTGATCACCAGGCAAACCCTAGGTGTTGACCCGAACCGGCTAAAAATTTAACTGCACACAAAATCCCGCACTTGGGTGCTTATGCAGCTTTATTCGTAATTGCCGACACTCAGAAGCATCGGAAACATCCTTCCATGGGTGCCGGACACATCAGTCCGGGTCCGTGAGCCCAGGGAGGGTGACTCGGCAGCGAAGGAGATGCGCCGCCAGCTGTGAGAAGCCACAGGGGCGCCTCGCCGAGGGGGGTGGCCAGTCTGCAAAGGCAGCATGGGCCCAGCCATACGGCGTTCCGGGACAAAGGACTATGGAGCCCGTGGGGCTGGGGACAGGGAGGGACAGAGAGGTGGGACACACAGGCTTTCTAGGCCATGTGCCTACTCTGTGTCACGTCACTGCACGTTTTCAAGGTGCACGGGGTCACAACACCCGCGTGAAGCCCCAGGGCGACCATGGGCATCAGTCACCAACAATGTGGCTGGGCAGCTCGGACGGACAGCCGCACCCCCGCAAGGTGTCCACAACAGGCCGCGGGCAGGCCAGGGTCCATGGGGACCCTCTGCGCTGTGCTCTCCGTCTTCCTGGAATCCAAAACCACTCTACAAATAAAGTCTATTTTCTCCATCAGACAGGAAACCTGCACGCGTGTCTGAGAGCCGTGAGGGCTCCTGGCTGGACAAGTGCTGCCCCGACAGGAACCCCGAACGACGGGAACGCCGATAAAGCCTGTGGCAATAGCATCAGCACAGACACCGCCGCAGGCAGGTACTCTGGAGCAGGACACGCCACACCCACCGCCTGCGGGAGGCTCACGGCCGCCCACCCAGGGTTCCTGACACCACGGGTGGGGCCGGGGCTCCGGGCCCTCAGCCGCCCACCATACCGCTTGGTCTGATCCCCAGACCACCCCTGCCTTCTCCCACCTCGGGGGTCAGCTCATCTTGAGTCCTCCCCCTGGGGCTCCAAGCACCCCCGCGTCTGTTGCCCGGAGTCCCTCCAATCAGTAAAAATGTCCCCTTGGCCAGCGGGTATCCAGGTGGACCGTGGGCAGCCAGGCCGCATCCTGGGATCCTGTGCATGCCGACCGGCCCACCCTGAACCCAGCCATGTGTTGCTCGGGTGACTCATGCTGGGCTCAAAGTTGGGGGCCCGAGCCAGGCCCACACGCAGGCCCCTGGGGAGGCCCAGGCCAGTCTCCCGGAGGCCAGCCGAGGGCGGGAAAGGCTTCCTTCTCCATGCAGGTAAGGGCAGGTGGACAAAGGTGCAGGGTCTGACACAGGACAGGCCAGAGGGACTCGGGGTGCACCCAGCATGCCCCAAACCAGGAGGTGGATTATGGGGGATCCGGGGCCCTGCAGGTGCAGCTCTGGCCACCGGTGCAGTCCCCAGAAGCTCAGGTGAGGGCTGGCCCGGGAAAGCCCAAGTGACAGCCCATGACCTCTGCTGGGAGGCAGGAAGAATCCAGGGACAGCAGCATTCTGGGGGCTGGGGGTCAGGACAGACTGTGTCCACTGTGAACGCCCTGTGCTCGGCAGCTGGAAATGCCCAGCCCCGCTAGGGGCCACCTGTCCCTCCCCTCGGCTGGCCAGCCAAGTGCTGTCAGGTCCTGGGGGGCAGGTGGGTGGAGCAGGGCAGTGCCTGTCTGTGTCCTGGGGCCCAGGGAACCAGCACAGCACCAGCGCCACTGCCAGCCCAGCCGCCTCCAGCCCAGGGGCCTCCGCGTCCATGCCTCAGCTCCCCTCCCCATCCTTGCCCCAACCAGTCCGGGCCACACGGGGGTCCCTCCCTGATGATGCAGCCCAGGATCTGGGACAACCGGAAGCTCTGTCTCCCCAAGACCCCCGGGTCTCCCAGCGCCCCGGCGGCCTCTGGGGGCAACATCGCAGGCCAAGAACCACACATGAGTCTCAGACCCGGACCCTCTGCTCAGACTCGGCCCCAGCATGATGTCCAAAAGGGGCGGACTCCCGGCAGCCTGCCCGGGACATGCAGGCCATGAAGGCCACAGGAACAGGACGTGACGGCCACCTGGGGGAGCGTCCTCACGGTCCGCAGCCTCTGCCCCCGGAAGGCCTTGTCCAGCAGGCACCGAAGCCGGGTGGTGGCACAGGCCCAGACCCAGGCCCAGGCCAAGGCGGCGCTGGCTGGGGAGGGCCGCAGGCAGGAGGCCACCAGCCATCCTAAGGGTGCCCCGTCCCCGGGAAGTGACACCAAGAGGCAGGTGCGCCCTGACCCATGCCCCCAGCTCAAATTTCCAAACTCAGGAGCTGACCAGGGAAAGCAGCGCCCCTGTCCTGTCCCAGCAGAGGCTCCTGAGAACAGAAAGTCCTTTCAAATTTCAAATGACTTCAGGGGGGCGGGGGGTGAGCTCAAAAGCATGACGGTGCTCACGGGCACTCACACAGCACGAGACATGGTCACACAATCTGCAGAACACTGAACTTCTGGAAACGAACAGTGATGCTAAAATCTGAAACTCTGGGAACACTTTAAGCAACAAATCAGACACATTTGCTAGACGCTGTGGTTCAGGGGGAGGCAGACTTACAGGGCCTCGGCCACCCCTGTCCCGGGCGCCTGCAGGTCCTAGCTGGGGACGGGTGGGGCCGTCTCCCTCCTAGAGCATACTGGGACCCCAGTCCCTCCCACACACCCGCCCACCCCGTGTGCTGGGTTCCCAGCTCAGAGTCCCTCCGGGTCCTCTCAGGGCCACGCAGACCCTCCTGCCAGCACATGGCACCCAAACACCGAACTCAGCCTCCGTACTCGGCTCCTTTCTCCTTTACCAAACCAGCAAGCACAGTGGAAGAACCAGGGGATCTGCCGTGTGTGCAGAGGGTGGATCCCAACCAGCCCAGGAGACAGGAGCTGCCCTCAGTGGTCTAGGGTGCCAGCACTCTGACAGCAGACACACCACTCCCCTTACTGTCACTGCCACTGCTTCCACCCCAGCGCCACACTCCTCGCCCACCACCACCCAGTTCCAAGGGCACAGGTGCAAACCCACAGCAAGGTAAGGGGGCACAGGGTGAGGCCAAGAGGACAGCACCGGGTGCTGCTTCTCAGGGAAATGCCCTCCTGGGTCACCTCCCAGTGACCACATGTCCTTTGCATGGGGACCACTGCCCTGGGCCATCTCCTGGGCTCCCGGCGGCCATGCTGCCTCAACACCCCCTGTGGCAGCATCCGGAAGGATCACCTGGGCCAGCACCTGAGAGACAGGCCTGGCACCTGAGCACCACGCACACCACGAGGCAGCCAAGTACGAGCCGGCCTCCGGGGCCCTGTGCTGGACGGCGCGAGGAGGCCCGGGGTCCTGGGCCTTTTGACGGCCAGGAGGAGCCAAGCCCAGCAGGGCACCGCAACGCAGGGGGCTTGGCAGCAGTCATTATGGGGGCGGGGAGCACTCCATCAGCCCCCGGGAGCCCCATGGGCACCCTGTGTCCCTTCCACGGCCTTTCTGGAGGGCTGAGAGCCACGTCTGGGAGAAGAAGTCGGCAGAGTCCCTGCAACCATGGCTCTCACATGCACTGGGTGTCCTGCCTATCCCACCACAGCCTGGTCCTCACCGTCAGAGGAGCGGGCTCCCCAGCATGTGGTACCCCAGGTGGGTCAGGCTATCCCTGGGATAGCCTGGGAGCTATCAGGACTTCTGGGCCCCAGGTGGTGGTCAGCAGCCAGTCTGCTGGGCCCCTCAGGGCGTCTGGAAGAGGAGGGCACCAGGCCAGGTGCCCTCCAGTGGGGGGTACCCTCAAGCCCATAAGGCAGCCCAACTCCACAAACCCTGTGAGCTGTGAGGCCACAGGGGCGGGGCCTCTGCACAGGGACCATCCTACTCCCCACCTGTCCTCCTCTGGGTCATAAAGTAACGTGCGGTCATGGACACGAGTCGGGGGCACAGGCTGGTCCACGAGCCGCAGAAGAAAACACTCAACCCTGTGGACGTGGGCTTGCTTCCTCCAGGTGTTCGGTGCTCAGTTAGGGATGCACACCAGCTCTGATGCGCTCCGGCCCCAGAGCCCGGGTCCCCAGCCCGTGGCCTGCCAGCCTGCGGGTCTGGGCTCTTCACATATTACCTCCCAGTTCAAACCCTCTGCCTCTGAGACCTGCTCCCGCGGATTTCAACAGGCAGTCCACGTGGAGGATGCGGTCCCTTTAAGAATTAGACGCAAGTCTGGAGAGTCTACTCCAGCAGTTTCCAGGGAAACCATCCCTGAGCAGCAGAGGGACGCCCCTGCCAGGAGCTCAGAAGCCCCTGCCAGGAGCTCAGAAACCTCAACCCTGTAGCCCTGAAGCCCTCACCGACCCACAGCCAGGCTGCCAGACAGGTCAGTGGCCCGGGCAAAACCAGTCCAGGTCATATTAACAGAAACAGAACTCCAAAGCAAGGGAGGGGAGGCCCAGCCCTCCGTCCCCGCAGACCCCCGCTGGCAGCGCCCAGGAGGCCGAGTTAGGTGGCCCCGGGTAGCCTGCCGCCTACAGGGAGTAGCCAGCCCCCCAGCGACAGGCAGCTGGGCCCCCAGGGCTGCTGCACCCGAAGGAGCAGACACGGTGTGGCTGGAGGCCTGTCCCGTTGCAATACCGGGTCCACTCTTTGCACTCGTGTTTAACCGCACATGACCACATGACGAGAAAAGCACAGACAGGACATGGAAACCTGGTGGTCAGGACTGTGGGGGGTGGCGCACCACCGCAGCCGGGAGCTTGGGGGAGGACATGCTGAGTGTCAGTGTCCCACCTGCACTTAAGGGACCCCGGCTGCGCACCGGGTGGTCCTGAGGGTGAGGACACAGGCAGAGCATGGCCCCCACAGTGCAAGGACCCGCCCCGGCACAACAGGGACAGCAGCAGGACACACGGGCAGGGCACACGAGCAGTGCACATGCCTGGTGGGGGACGTCCACCGCGGGCAGTGCGACTGGGAAGGCTCCGGAAGGCCCCACAGGGTGCTCTGGCCCTCCAGGGTGCTCTGGCCCACGATGCTGACAGGGCAGCCCCAGGGGCCAAGGGGGTCCCAGCAAGACACCTCCTCCAGGACCCAGTAGTACCCACATGGGAGGTGCTACGTGGTCCCCAGGGACGGATCTTCTGGCCCACAGGACTCGAACCCAAAGCCCCTGAACCCAGAGCATCAACAGGGAAGCACGGGCAAGGAGGCAGGGTCCTGGCGCTGCCTCCCCTGCCCCTCGGGCCTCGGGACCTCCCCCCGGGAAGGCTGCTGACACTGACTCCTGACCCTGCTTCCAAAGGGGCCTCTGGGAGCCGTGGAGGGGGCCTGGGGTTGCAGAGGGGGCCCAGAGTCACAGAGAGAGCCTCCGGGGGCCACAGAGCAGGAAGCGCAGGGCCAGGAGGCGGTGCTTGTCAAGTCCGTCTCAGGTCTGTTCTCCCCGCCTCCTGGGAAAGCACAGGGCCGCTATGAAAAACCCCGGGGGCAGGGACGTGGGCCCTAGGGACATGGGCCCCAGGATGGCCGCTGCAGACCCATATGACAGCAGGAGAACATGGGACACGACTGCTCGAGGATATGACAACCGCACCCTCCGCCCTGGAGGGACACACATGGATGTGTCACCTAGGACACCAACCTGAGCAGGACACAAAGGCCCAGGGAGTTGGGGGACCTGCACAACCCACTGCCCCTCTGACGGCCCACGCCTTTGGACCCGCACCTTCCCGTCACCAACGTACCTGTCAGGCACAGGGGTATGAGGACAGGTCACCTAAAGGCCAGGACTGTCCCTGGGCAAAACCGGGGGAGCCCAAGGTGACACACAAGCTGAACGTCACGCAGGAGGCTGGCAGACAGGATGCGGAGGGGACACAGAGGGGACATGGAGGGAATGTGCAGGGGACACGGAGGGGACGCTGGCCAGGTGGTGCAGCAGAACCAATGTCCTGACCCCGCAGCATGCCCAGGCTCCTGTGGCCTGAGGGGTGGAGGGTGGCATGCAAGCTGAGCAAACACGAGTATGTTTGGGTCTCAGGAAGTTGGAACGGGGCTGGTTCCCGGGAGAAGGCAAGCTTTCCAGGACACACACTCCGTTTTAAAACGCCACCTGCTCGTGTTGCATTTACAAATCCAGCCCAGCCACCGGCCACCATCTCTAGGTGAATAGAGGCAGGTGTTCTTCATCCCAGGAAACGTCAGCTGCTCTGATTCCCACCTGTCCCCGGGACGCCCCCAGGCCTGCAGGCTGCCCCCTGCCCCGTGTCCCATCTGGGGTCAGTTTCATGTATTCCTGAGTCCTTTCCCTGCCTGGCCCCAGCTCCAGGCCTTCACACACACCTGAGGGGAGACCATGGGGCGCCAGGTGACCAGTGTGGAGGAGCGCATGGCTATGGGGAGGATGGAGAACATGCGCTGGGAGCAGCAGGGGACACGGGTGGGCAAAGCCAGCCCCCGCTCCTGGTCCCTCCCTCACCTCAGCCCAGAGGTGCCCCCGAAGTGAACCCTGCCTGATATGGTGACACTGCCCTCCGGCCCCCACAGAAATGTCACAGTCTGGGGACCGGAGTCGGGGGGGGGGGGTGCCTGGTGCCCGAAGTCAGGCCCAGGGCACCTACTGTCCTTGGGGGGAGCCAGGTGAGGGGCCCCAAGCCCTAGTCCCACACTTGACCACAGGTGCTCACCCCTGCCTCGGCCTGAAATACACGTGCATGACCTACCTACCAGCGTGCAGCACCCAGCAGGCAGGGCCCCACACACAGCGTCCACATGGACCACTCAAGAGTCCTCACCGTGCGAACCCACCACCAGACCCAGGGGCGGCTAGGGCTCCACCTCCAGGGCGCAGATGGAGCCGAGGGTAGGGGCGGGGCAGGAGCAGGGGCAGGTACACTCTGACCTCACCAGGCCCGCCAGGGCCAGGCTGTCAGCCTTCCACCCAGCTTCCATCATCCATCCCCCTGGCCCCCACCAAGGCTCCTTCTACCCTCCCTCCCTCCCCCTTCCCCTCCTTCCCACCCCCCTGCCCGCTCCAGGTTCCCCCACCCCCCACCCCTGCAGCACCAGCACAGAACCCGGTTAATCAAACCTCCGCTAGGGAACGTCAGGCTCTGTCCTGATCCTACTGAGCCGGGGATAAAATGGGAACTCGTGGCCCTGGCCCACACCCCAGGGCGCCTCCCCACCATCGTCCCCCCTCCAGCACATGGTGCTCTGGGTGGCCCCTGGCCAGCGCCCACCATCTTAGCACCAGGGTAGAGGGGAGCCGGGCAGCGGATGACCTGACGCCGCCTCATGTGGCAGGCAGGAAGCCACCCCAAGGGCTATTGCCACCGGTGCCTGAGCCCCAGGGACCCGGGGCTGCCTGCAGCACAAGCCAGTGTGGCTCTCGGGTCAGGGCAGACAGGGGCCCCGAGTGGCCCAGGCGCTGCAGAACAGGGACCACAGCCAAGGGGTGCCCGGGGCTCCGTGCACACAAGTGGCAGGAAACGCCCTCACCACCCGGTGTCCCTGCTGTCACCACCTCATTCCAAAGCAGCTGGGGGACAGCACAGGGTGCCAGATGTTCGGGACTCCCCATGCCCAGGGCAACAACCCTGGGCCTTCTACTAACTCAACAGAGGGCTCCAATGCGGCCCCGCCTGCTTGATCCCCAGGGGTCTGCGGCGTTCAGGAAGCCCCTGCGCCTCCCCAGCCCTGTGCTCCCAGGAGGCAAACGACGACATCAGGCCACAGTTTCTGGATTTTTCCAGGATGCCAAGTGTCACACGGCAGGGAGATGGGGCCCGAACCCCCGAATCCGTATCCCCTCTGTGGCTGAGGGCAGGCCAGCTGGGAGGATGGTGAGCGGGGCCAGCTGGGAAAGCCCTGCGTCTCCAAGGGATGTGCAAGGATTCCCTGGAAGCACCATCCCAGGCCTCCCGCTCACCCACACTGCCCTGACGGGGTGTCCCGGAGGAAGCCAAGTGACAGTCAAAGTAGCCAACCTTCAAGGGGAGCTGTGAGCGTGTGTGTTCTGTCGTGGGACGAGGTGCAGTCTGGCCTGGGACCACTAGCCCGCGCGGGTAGGGGGATCGGAGCCACATACCCGACCCCAGGGCCCTCCCAGGGCACCATCCATGCTCAGTGTCCATACTCTGGCAGCCACGGGAGGAAGGAGAGCCACCTGTATCTCTGTGTGAGGCAAAAAACGGGACCCACTCCCCGTGCACACGGCCAGAGACAAGGCCAAACTTCCTGGGGACACTGGACCGCCTGGCAGGAACTCATGGTTCAGTCAACAGCCCAGGCTACCATCCCTGGGGCAGGTTCTCTGTCCTCATGACCCACTCAGCCCAGGGGGCAGAGCTGACCCAAGCTGCAGGTTCAGGGGTCAGCCTGCCTTCTGGGGTCCTGGGCTGCACCCCCACCTTTGCTGTCCTGCCCACCAGTACTGTGGGAACCCCAAGAATGTCAGCAAGGCATTGGGCAGCATGGACCCAGCAGCGGGCCTGATCCCCCACACCATAGCTTCCTTGGAAGGGAGGAGGCTGAAGGACATAGAGACCCGTGTGCCCCAACACCCCATACACAAGTGTCTGGAAGACACCAGAATGTGACAGAGGCAAAGCCCAGCCGACACGGGCACCCCTCCCCCCCCAAGCGTGTGGACACAAGTGCCACCAAACGTGTACACACCCCCGCACACGCCTGAACCCCTGCATCATGCACACGCCTCATGCTGGACATTCAATCACTAAAAGGTGGTTTCTTTAAACAGGGATAAAAAAAAGTACCAGCAATGAATGACCCGAAAAGGAAGTTCTAGAAACGATCCCACTTACAACTGCAGCCAAAGGAGTAAACCATGCGGCGGTCTGCTTCATGGAGGCATGGTGGATTCAGAGAACACCGTGAAGGAAACCAAAGACCTAAATCTGAATAAATGGAAAGACACCCCGAGCTCTAGGATCAGAACAAAAACCCGGTTCAGAGGTCAGAATGCCCCATGGTGAGCCATCTACAGGCGCAGCGTCTCCCCCGTCAGATCCCATCGGCCCTTTCTGAAGAAACAGAGGCCAATCCTAAAGTCCCATGGAATTGGAAGTTCCGAACAGCTGAAGCGGTATTCATAAAGAACGAAGCCGGAGGTCTCACACCTCCTGTCCAAGCCTGCTGGAGCTACAGTCAGCAGCAGTGTGACTGCTCCAGACCAGCGAATGGAATGGGGCCCAGACACAAGGACTTGTGTACGAGGCCAAATGGTTTCCAACGAGGCTCTCAAGACTTTCAACAGCAAAGGAACAGCCTTGTGAACAGGTCCTGGGATGACTGGATGTCCACTTGCAAGTAAATGTAGGTGATCTCTACCCCAAATCATATAAAAATAACTACATCAAAAACCAAATGTAAGAGTTAAAATTCTAAAATTCTTAGTGGAAATTAAAAGGGCAAATATCTGTCACCTTGGATTAGACATTGATTCTTAGATACGACACCAAAAGCAGAGACAACAGAAGGAAAAAGATAAACCAAATATCGCCTAGTTTAAAACTTTTGTGCATCTATGGACGTTGCCCCATACGTGAGAAGACAGTTCCTGGAAAGGGAAAATCGTGTATCTTTTAAGTGCCCAGAACATATAAAACACTCAAGCAATTCAACAATAAAAAATCAAATAATTCAATTTCAATATGGGTGAAGGATTTCAACAGACATTTTTCCCAAGGAGGCAAACAAAGGGACGACAAGCACATGAAGCCACGCTCACCATCATCAGCCATGAGGACAATGTCTATCGACACGATAGAGTCTACTCCATACCCACGTGGAGGCCTGGGATGTATAAAGTGGGAAATGCCAGGTGTCAGCAAAGACGCAGAGGAATCCAATGGCTCCCACGCGGGTGGTGGGAACCCAGAATGGCGCAGCCTCATGGACAAGAGCTGTGGCCGCCTCGACAGGTAAACACAGAATAACCGCAGGACACAGCAATGTCCCAAAGGAATGAAGGGAGGTCTTCCAACAAATATTTGCACACGAGTGTTCATGACGGCTCTATTGACGACGGCTTTGGTGGGAAGACCCAATGTCCATGGAGTGGGTAAACCACCCTGGTCTGCCCACTGCACTACGCCAGAGAAGCGTGGACAGGAGCCACCCTGATGGACTGACAGCCATGCTGGGGGGAAGAGCCACACACGGGTTCCACGTGGTAGGATTCCCTTCGTAGGAAACATCCAGAACACCGAAATCCCCCGAGTCATGGGAAACTCAAGGACAGCTGTCCAGGGATGGGGGAGCTGTTTAAAGGGTTCAGTTTTCTTCTAAGGTGACGAAAGCATTTGGAAACCAGACAGAGGTGGCAATGCAAAATTCCCAGCGCACAAGATGCAGTAAACCCCGCACTTTCAAACACTCAGCACCACGTGTACATCTCACTCCCAATTAAAAATAAGCAGCAACCAAGACAAAAGTTTGGTTTCTGCACACAGGCCACACATGTGGGGGCACAGCCAGCCTCTGCTACAATCCCAGGTTTCCTCGCAGGAGACAGCGCTCACAGGGTGGTGGGCCCTCGCCCCAGATTGGGCTCATTCAGCAGCACCCAGCCACAGGGCTGAGGACCAAGTCGGAGGAGGAGGAGCAGGGCCCAAGGCACAGCCCTGAGCAGGCATGCGCAGGGCGCTGGGCACAGTGGGGTCGCAGGGGCACCCCCAGGGACTCCCCACCGCAAAGGTGCTTCCTTCCGAGCAGGTCTGGGAAACCACGGACACGGCTGCGATTGTCAGTGCCTACCATTTGCTCAGCCTCAAGCCAGACTAACGTAAGCTGGGTGCTTGCACCTGCCAGGCGTGAGGACTCTCACTGTGGCGTGAGGGGACGAGGTAGCCGACTGGCAGGCCACTGTGGGACCCGACAAACAGGACTAAGCGTGATGCCAGAGCCCCTCCGAAGGGCTGCAGCCACATTGGCCAGTCAGCAGCCCGCCAGGGGCTCTGCTTCCCCCCCAGGACCTCAGTGCAGGGTTCTCCCGGTACATCCCACTTCCTGGCCGACACTTACCCTCAATCTCCTCATTCTCTTGGGAGAAAGTCCTACCATGTGGCCAGGTGCTCTGAGCACAGAGGTGGGGGGGGGGCATGGCCCACTGGAGAGGGTGCCCGGGCAGGGGGCCTTGCCTAACTGCAGGCTAGGCCTGAGCCTGAGCGACCCCGACAAACCCGAGCTGCAGGACGGAGGCCATATCACACATGCCTGCAGCCCACTACTTCCAATAAAAGCAATACCGTGGTGATGACAGCGAGCCTGACTCCAAGGACGGAGGAACGGGGCCTCCACTGTGCCCTCGAGGTGCAGGCAGGACACTGCCCCCATCTCCTCAGAGCCACTTTGACTCACACACTGAGCACTCCTGGTCCCAAGATGACTGTCTCCCCAACTAACCCGTCACACTCACCTGGACTGCATGGCCTCCCAACACCCAGGAAGCCCCAGCTCGAGGACGTAACTGCCACCTCCGGTGCGGAGGCCACGGCGTGGAAGCTTGACCCTGGTGGGCCCTTTCCCTCCCGTGCACATGTTTCTCGCTTCTTGGGGTGAACAGGGCCAGCCAGTGGGGGCCGAGGACTCCCAACAGGGCTCCACCCCAAGAGGGATGGGTGGGTGGGATAAGGACGTGGAAGTACCCCTAAAGCCCACCAGTCCTGGGATGGTGAGCCCAGAGCAGGGGCCCCTCGTGGGGAGGAGCCCAGCTGCACACATGGACAAGTGGAAATCAGAGTTGCACGCAGATCACACCCGGCCTGCCCACACCTCTCACCTGGCCTGGCTGCTGGGCGCACCCGTGTCCCCCCACATCTCCACGACGGCCAGAGGAACCCTATCAGGTCACCCCTCCACTCCTGGGTCAGGGGCCCCATGGGGCTCCCAGCCCTGGTCCCATGCGGCTTCCATGCCCCACAGGGCTCTCCCAGGCTGGCACCAAGCTCCTCATATCCAAGTCTGTCTCGGGTCGAAGAAACCCCACAAGAGGTGACGGATGTGCCTTGTGACCCTGGAAACCTCTGCAGCCAGCACCTCAACCCATGCACAACACGTGCCCAAAAACATCTACCGAGAGACGAAAAGGAAACTTGTCGCCCAAGGGCATGCACCACACCTCCGGCTTCTGAGCTCCTTAAAATCAATTTTACTGCTGATGCCTCCAGAGCCCCTGGAACTGACGGCTGACAGGGACCGGGAAGCCTCGGGATGTGTGGCACTCTAACACATTCATTCCCGTTTTCCACCAGGGTGGTGACAAGGCAAGATGCTGGTCACTCCCTGCAGCAGCCTCGATGCGGCTGCGGCTGCAGCAGCGGTGGGGACACAGGCCCCAGGGGGCTCCGCAGTCCCAAACCTGGGAGGCAAGTCCCCGAGCCCACAGGGCACCACACTTCCTGCCAGACACACACGACAGTTCGGGAGGCAGCTGGCCACAATTCCCTGCCCCAGGTCGAGGACAGCGTCCTGAGCCACGGTGCGGGCCGTGCAGGCGGTGCGGGGGTAGGCCGGCAGGACGGCAGGGTGCCCCGGACCCAGGAGATGGGGTGCCACCCGCTCCTCCCTTCCAGCCCAGCCCAGCAGACAGGCTTCCTGCAGAGGCCAACGTGCCCTGGGAACAGGCGGCACTGCGAGGACCGAGCTGCCCCAACAACGTCCCTGCCTGGTGACACCACTGGGACCCTCCCGGCAAAGCCTGGGCCCCTGTGAGTGTGGGTGACCACAGAGACCCTTCCCAGCCTTCCCCAAACACGGTGCCCTGGAGGGACGTGACAGATCACAGGTGGGACAAGTTGGAGCCTGCCGCCGTTTAACGGTTATGTTTATTTTTACAGTACCTCTCCTGCAAGTTACACTAATGTGCTATTTCAGGGAATGATACAAAATTTCCTTCTAAAAGAAATATTCAGGAGACTGAAATGCACCCTTGGTCCTGGAACAGAGCAGGAGCAGTCAGGGAAAGTCAAACCTGGCTAACAGCCCGCTGGGGCCTGCCCCATGCTTCTGCCTCAGTTTCTGTGCTTGTTGCATAGTCTGCCATGATGCTACCTTCAGAGGAAGCAGGTTGACGGGTCTATGGACACGGAACCACTTTGGTAACTCTTTTAAGTCCAAAATTCTCAAAAATAAAAAGTTATAAAGTTTTCAAAAATGAGTTGAGGCACGCCTGGATGGCTCAGTCAGGAAAGCGTCCAACTCTGGATTTGGGCTCAGGTCGTGAGTTTAAGCCCTGAGTCGGGCTCCGCACTCACTATGGAGCCTGCTTAGTTTAGGTATCCCTGCACCCTCTCCTCTCTAAAAAAAAAAAAAAAAAAAAAAAGAAAAAGAAAATAAAATGAGGCGAGCTGTCGAACCCCAAGTAAACAAGAGGATGGGGAGACATGGATCTGGAGAGTCTGGGGCAGCACAAGCAGCATATGGCACCCTCTCATCACAGAAGAGGGGGTCTGTGCAGGGGCAAGGAGGAAGGGTGCCCAGACCCACCCCTGGATCCTGTGAGCCCCATCTCGGCACCTGCCCCAAGTCCCCAGGGAAAGCTATGTCATGACTCATTTCTGAAAGGCCCTTGACAATGTGCCCAGGGCAGGAGAGGAGCACGGCCCCGTAGACACCAGGGCCACCCCATGTGCGGAGCAGTGACTCCAGGCTGATGAACTAACCTGTGCCTACACTGGATCAAATCAAAGCCCTCCCCTGAGAAATGAGGAGTAAGGAGATAAGGCTAAACGTACCCTGGCCAGTCCAGCAGATCCACCAGCTCTCAGCCCCTCTGCCCGGTCTGCCCCCCCACCACTGCTGGGTTCCCCCCCAACCCCACACCCCCGTCTCAAAGTCTAGTTCAGACCTGGCCTGCCTTCCCAACCTGGCAGAGAGGGCTCCTCGCAGCACAAGGTCTTTCCAGGCCTTCCATGGGGCCTGGGCACCCAGGCAGCTCAGTAGGCCCTGGGAGAGGAGGGGGAGGAGGGGGAGGAAAGAAGGAGGGGGAGAAGGTGCAGGAGGGGGAGGAGGGGAGGGCCCCCATAGGCTGGCAGCTCAGGGTCAGCTTCTCAGCATCTCTGGAACTGAGTAGCCCTGAAGGATCAGGTGGCAGCTCTCACCCTTGGTCCGGCCATGAACTTGGAAGGGATGCCAGCTGGTGGGTGTGCATGCAGGACCGTCCTGGAGAGTCCAGAGGCAGCCCCCACACACCTCTGTCTGCCCCGGGTCTCTGCAGCCCTGGGAATCCACAGGCAGAAAGGCAGCCCCCGAGGCCCCCTGGGAATTCAGGAGGTGTCCCTGCCCACACCAGTGCCCCCCCCTCGTCCCGGGGTCCCTGCCACAGGCATTGCGCTGCCCCTCTCCACCGCCTGGTACTGACCAACCAGATGTGGTCCTGTCACATCTGGCTGCCTGGCTCCCCAACCTGGGAACCAGCGGAGCTACCGGCCCATCCACCCTTCAGGGGAGCGGGAGAGCCAGGGACTTGCGGACCACCCACCAGCACACACTCCTGGTCGCCCCAGCCCGGCTGGTGGAGCCCCGGAGGGCACGGGCCCTGGCCATCCCTGGCCACCCCTGGCCGGCCCTGGCCCCTGTCCTGTCCAGGCCCAAACACGTGAGAACCTGTTGGAGCAGTTTGGGCACCGTGAGCATCTCTTCTTCCTCCTCCCCACTTACTTCTGGGTGGGAAGGGGCCTCGCTCTGAAAACTAGGCCCGGGGCCAGGTCACAGCCAGGGGCCCAGGCCGGCCTGCGGCACCCACCCGGCCCCGAGAGCACAGGTCAAGTCGAACCGGGCGCCCCCCAGCAGAGGGGGGAGCAGGAGAAGGGGGGCCCAGCCCGGCACCCCCCACGGAGCCGTGGGGTCACCCACCCCGCGGGCCAAGGAAGTGGGGTGCGGGGGGAACCCGCCGCCCCCCCGCGTGCACACGCACACACACGCGCGCGCGCACACACACACACACACACACCGGCCCGCGTCCCGGGCTCCGGCTCCGCGGCGGGGGTGGGCGCGCCGGACCCCCCCCCCCCCCCGGGCCGCCCTCCCGCCGCGGCCGCCCCCCACCCTCCCCCCGGCCCGGCCGCCGCTCGCGCCTCTCCGGGGCCCGCGCCCGCGCCGGGAAAGTTCCTGCAACTTCGCGGGGGAGGCGGCGGGCCGGGCCTGGGCCTGGAGCCGGCCTCCCCGCGGCCCCGCTGTCACCGCCGCCCGCGGCGCCCCAACTTCCCGGCGCGGCCCCCGGCCCGCTTTGTGCGCCGCGCGAGGGGCGCCCGCCCGCCCGCCCGGCCCCGGCCCCCGCCCCGGCCCCGGCCCCGGCCCCCGCCCCGGGCACAAAAGGGCGCGCGGCCGGCGGGCGGCGGGGGCCTGCGGCCGGCGGGCAGGGGCGGGCAGCGGCGGGCAGCGGCGGGCGGGCAGCGGCGGGCGGGCGAGCGGGCGCGCACCGGGGCCGGGGCCGGGGCCGGGGCCGGGGCCGGGGCCGGGGCCGGGGCGGCGGGGAGGGGGCGGCGGGGCCGGGGCGGCGGGGCCGGGGCGGCGGCGGGCCGCGCGCTCACCTGCCGTGGAACCAGTCTTTGCAGGCGTCGCACTCGATCATGAAGCGGGTAACGTCGTAGGGCAGCCGGCACACGCAGTACACGGGCACCGTCGCCATGTTCGCGCCGCCCGCCCGCCCTCGGCCCGCGCTGCGCTCCGGGTCGGGCCGGGCGGGCCGGGCGGGCCGGGCGGGGGGCCGGCGGCCGGGCCGGGGCCGGGGCCGGGGCCGGGGCCGGGGCCGGGACGGGGCCGGGGGCGCACGACAGCCCGCGCGCACCCGGCCGGCGCGTCCACACAAAGCGGGGCGCGCGGAGCAGGGCCGCGCCGGGAGCCGCCCGCCGGCCCCGGGGCGCAGGGCGCGAGTGTGCGCGGGGCCGGGCCGCGCGCGGGACACAAAAGGGAATGGACGCGCGGGGGCGGCGGGCGGGGAGCCGCGGCCCCACCGAAGGGACCCCCGGCCGCCGAGCGGCCTCTACGTCAGCGCCCCGGGTGGCGCCGCCTCCGCCCGCCGGCCTGGGCCGCCGCTCCTGCCGAGGAAGGCGGGCCGCGGACCGGGGGAGAAGGCGGGCCGGGGACCTGCCGGGTGAAGGTGGGCCGGGGGAGCCGGGCGGGGGGGGGCTGGGGGGGAGAGGGAGGGGTGAGGGGAGCCGGGGGGGAGAGGTGGAGTGGGGGGCTGTGGGGGAGAGGGAGGGGCGGGGGGGCCGTGGGGGAGAGGGAAGGGTGGGGGGGAGAGGGAGGGGTGAGGGGACCCGGTGGGGGAGAGGTGCGGAGGGGGAACCCATGGGAGACCCCATGGGAGAGAGGTAGGAATGGGGGCAGTTTGTGGGGGGAGAGAGGAAGGGGGGACCCTGGGAGAGAGGTGGGGTGGGGGAGCCCATGGGGGACCCGGTGGGGGAGGAGGGATGAAGGAACCAGGACCGGCCTGGGAGGGGGAAGCAGGGCACAGGGGGGAGCCCCTGGTGTGGGGAGAGCCCTTGCACCATGTCCTTCCCGACAGGCGGCCAAGGAATAATGTGGCCGCGACCTTCGAGCAGAGGGACATGCCCATTGGTGTCTCCCGCATGTCCCCCCCATCCCTGTTCCCTGACCCAGGGTTCAGCTGCCCACACAGGACCCCTGTAGGAGTGCTCAGTCCCTGCAGAACGGCTGACATAGGCTCCCTGCCCTGGAGCCCGGCCACCCATCCATGTGGGCCCCCCCCCACCACGACACCCAGGATCGTGCTACAGGCCCCCAAGATGCTGCTGCCTGGCTCCGGGCCCTGTGGCCTCCTGGGTGGTCAGGCTCCTGTGAGGGTGCCCCGTGCCCCTCTGGGGGTGCACTAGGGAGCCTGCCTATGCCCTGTGCCCTCCTCCTGAGGGTGCCAACTCCCCACCCAGGGCCTCCTGCCCCACCTGTGGCGACTCAGCGAAGCCCTCCCTCCTCTGGGGCTAGCGCGCCTGACATGGTCACCCACCATCCCCAGTGAGGGGGGCCTGGCTGCAGCCTGGCAGTGCCCCGGCTGGGGCGGTGGGTGGGGGGGAGAGTGGAGAAGACACTGGGGACTGAGCACCCATATCCCCCACCTGAGCCACCGTGGCCACTCGGCCCTCTCCATCCCTCCTGGGCCAGGCACACAGGGCCCCAGGAAGCACCTGCCGTTGCCCTGGGTGAAGTAGTGCAGGTGGGGGAGCTGCATGTGCAAGGAGGCTCAAGGGCCTGGGCGCGGTGGCCTGGGCGCGGCTGGGTGACGGTCCCCCCCCATGGTGCTGACTCGCTCACAGCAGCACTGTCCACCTCCACCCCTGCCGTCCAGCAAGGCCAGAGACTCCTGGAGGCCCCTTGGGGCCAGGGAGGCCACCCCCACTGGGCAGCCCTGCCCGATTACAAATGACAATGTCACCAGCGCTGGTCAGAGGCTTTCCGGGTGCTGTGCTTCGTCGTTTGTAGCACCCGGCAGCCAGGGAAGCACGGGAGCAGGCACACAGGTGGGTGTCACAGGGCCACTGAGGCTGGGAGCAGGAAAGCCCCCCGGAGGGGAGGGACCATTCCCGTCACCCACCCCTGCCCATCCGCTCACGTCGCAGCGTCTGGAAGGCTCTGCACACGTGCTCTTCTGCTCCTCGAAGGTCTTCGGAGGCTGCGAGCTGACTGCACATAAAGTAAGCACCACAGGGGCCCCAAAGGCTCTGCGTGCTCACCCTCCAGAAAGCCCGCCTCCCCTCCCCATTCTCCTGTCTCTCCCTCATTTCCTCAGCTGCGCGTTGAGCACCTGCTGTATGCCCTGCCATGTTGCAGCGCCCACATTCCTGCTGTAAAGGGCATGGTGACACGTGTCCCACTGCCCTGGGGGGACCAGCACAGAGGGGAGGGCCTGTATTGACCCAAGCTCACAGGCCACACAGAGGGGGGACCCAGGAAGCAGGGGGCGGTGGCCTAGGGAGGCAGATGTCCCCTCCCACTGCGGCTTTTCCACATGGTCGGCTCTTGGCCTCCGCAGCCACCACAGCCACCACGTTCCTGGGGGCACAGTCCACTTCCCTCCACGCCCGGCACACGGGGGATGCATCTGTGTAAGCATCAAGACCTCAGCACCCCCGAGGGGCCCCAGGAGGGTGGGCACCTGCAGCCAGCCTCGAGGGCAGGCCCTGCTGTCACCTCCTGGCCCAGGGGATCCCTCCCTGTCCACAGGGTAAGCAAAGGTGGGCTGGCCGCTCAGCACAGTGACACAGGCTGCGGCTCACCAGCTGGCCCTCTCCAGGGCATAGCCCTGTGGCAGGAAACGCGCCCTGTCATGCAGCCATCACCCCTGCAACTTCTGTCTTCCCACCGAAATCCCGGTCCAGGTAAACACTGCCCACCCACCCCACCCCCATCCCGCCCCACTGCCCACCACCCTGCTCCCTGTGTCCGAGCACTTGACTGCTCTGGGGGCTGGTGGCGGTGGGGCCTGTGCAGACAGGCCCTGTGACGGGCTCACTCCACGGGCTCCAAGCCCTCCGGGCTCACCCAAGCCACAGCAACTATCAGGACTCCCTTCCTTCGTAAGACAGGGTGCTGGTCCCTCCTGTATCCAACCCATGCCTCACATGTGCAGCACTGTTCAAGGACTCCCGGCTTGTTCCCACTGTTTGGCTGTCGGGAATGATGCTGCTGTGAACGTGGGCATGCAAATACCTGTTTGTGTTCCTGCTTTTACGTGTGTGTATCTGGCAGTGGGCTTGGTCAATCATACAGTGTGTCTCTCTCACACCCTTTGAGGGGCCTCTGCACGGTTCTCCAGAACGGCTGCACCGGTTTGTGTGTCCACCAATGGCACGAGGGCTCCCCTTTCTCTGCATCCTTGCCAATACCTGTTGTCTGGTTGTGTGTGTGTGTGGTGTGCTCACTACTGCTGTCCTAATGTGGCTGCAGTGCTATCTGTGGGGTTGGGTTTTTTTTTTTTTTTTTGAAGTAAAAATTTTTATTTTGATTTTTCAATGTGCAGTTCAATGTAATGCTTGTTTTGGGTGGCAAAAATTTGAATCCTTGTGGTTTCGATGTGCATTTCCCTAATGAGTAATGATGTTGGGCATCTTCTCGTAGGCTTATTAGCCATCTCTATATTTTCTTTGGGGAAATGTCCACTTGAGTCCTTTACTCATTTTTGATTTGGGCTGTGTTTTTTGGTTTAGTTGTAGGTGTTCTTTATATATTCTGGATATTAATCTCTTACCAGATAGATGTTTTCTCAGTCAGTCATCTTTGCACATTGTTGATATATCATATCCTTTGATGCATGAACTTTTTAATTTTGAGGAAATCCAGTTCAACTATTTTTTCTTCTTTGTTGCCTGCACATTTTGACTACACATCCAAGAAATCATCACCAAATCCAGTGTCCTGAAGATCGATCCTGTGTTTTAGGTTTAGGCTTTTGATGCATTCTTCGTTAATTTTTGTATTGGTATTAGTAAGAGTCAACATCCTGCTTTCACTTGCAGAGACACAGTTTTCACAGCACCATGTGTTGAAAGCGCTCTTCTTTTCCCATTAAACGATCATGGCACCCTTGTCAAAATCCATTGACCATTTATTTCCAGGCTTTTTGTTGTCATTCATTGGTCTGTATGTCCAGACTTAGGCCACACTGTGTTGATTTCTGTAGCTTTGTAGTAAGTTTTAGAATCAGGAAGCATGGGCAGCCCTGGTGGTGCAGCGGTTTAGTGCTGCCTTCCGCCCAAGGTGTGATCCTGGAGACCCTGGATCGAGTCCCATGTCGGGTTCCCTGCAAGGAGCCTGTTTCTCCCTCTGCCTGTGTCTCTGCCTCTCTGTGTGTGTGTCTCTATGAATAAATAAGTAAAATCTTTTTTTTCTTTTTTTTTAAGATTTTTATTTTTATTTATTTATGATAGACATAGAGAGAGAGAGAGAGGCAGAGACACAGGCAGAGGGAGAAGCAGGCTCCATGCCAGGACCCTGACACGGGACTCGATCCTGGGACTCCAGGATCGCGCCCTGGGCCAAAGGCCGGCGCGAAACCGCTGAGCCACCCAGGGATCCCCAAATAAATAAAATCTTAAAAAAAAATGTTTAGAATCAGGAAGCATGAACCTCCAACTTTGCTCTTTTTCATTTCACATCTTCTAGGGTCCTTACATCTTCCTCTGAATTTGATGATTGAATTCTCCATTTCTGGAAAAAAGGGCTATTAAAATTTTGACAGGGACTGCATTGAATTGGCAGGTCATTTTGAGTAGTATTGCCATCTTAACAATGTTAGTACTCTGATCCATGGACGTGTGATGTGTTTCCGTTTATTTGTGTCTTACTGCTTTCCGTGATGTTTTATACTTTTCAGCACACAAATCTTTTGTCCCCTTGCTGAAGTGTATTTCTAGGTTGTTTCTGGAGGGGAGGGGGTTCTTTGTTATTGTTGATTTATAAATGGGATTGTGCGCCTTGGTTTATTCTTAGTGTATGGAAACAAAACTGATTTTTATGTGATTTAATTTCTGTGACTTTGCTGAATTTATTACTTCTAACAGTACTTTGTGGAGTCTTCTGAGTTCCTAAGTTTTGATGATTTTACATAAAATCATGTCCTTGGTGGACAAAGATAATTTTACTTCTTTTGTCTAATTTGGATGCTGTTTTTTATGCACACACAATTGCTCTGCCTAGAACTTCCAATATTGTGTTGAACCGAAGTGGTAAAAGTGGCCTCTTTCTCATTTCTGATCTTAGGGGAAATACTTTTTTTTTTTACCTTTTTTTTTTTTTTTTTTTTAGCTTTTTCACCATTGAGTATGATGTTTGCTTTGGGCTTTTTATATGTGGCCTTACTATGCTGAAAAAATTTCTTTGTATTCCTTGTTTGTTGAGCACTTTTATCATGACAGTGTGTTGAATTTTGAAAAGTGCTTTTCCTGCGTTGGTTGAGCCAATCCTGTGGGCTTTACCCCTTTGTTCCGTTAGCGTGGTGTCACAGGGAGTGAGCTGGAGACTGAGCCATCCTTGCATTCCAGGAACCACTTCTACTTGGCTGGGGTGTACCATCTTTCTAACTCAGGAGTGCATGCAGTTTCCTGGTATTTGCTGAGAATTTTGCCTCAAGGTTCATGAGGGTTGTTTTCATAGCTCTCTTTTCTTGTAGAGTCTTTGGCTTTGGTATCAGGGCCATGTTGGCTTCAGGGAAAGTGTTAGGGAAGTGTTCCCTCCTCAACATTTGGGGAGAATTTAAGGATTGGTAGTCACTGGTTTCTAAATTAAATCCGTGGCAGCGTTCACCAGTGAAGCCAGGTGGTCCTGGGCTTTTGCTGGGAGGCTTTTGTTTTTGTGGGGTTTTTTTTTTAAGATTTTATTTATTCATGAGATACACACACAGAGAGGTAGAGAGAGGCAGAGACACAGGCAGAAGGAGAAGCAGGCTCCATGCAGGGAACCTGACAGACTCGATCCTGGGTCTCCAGGATCATGCTCTGGGCTGAAGGCCGTGCTAAACCTCTGAGCCACCCAGGCTACCCCATGCTGGGAGGCTTTTGATCACTGATTCAGTCTCTGTAGTAATTACAGGACTATGAGATGTCCTATTTCTTCACAATTCAGCTTGGGCAGGTTGTGCATGTTGAGGGGTTTGCCCATCCATCTAGGTTGTCTACTACATCAGTACACAGCAGGTGCAGGGTTTATAGCGGTGACCCAGGCAGACACATCCCACCTCCAAGAAGCTCAGGTGCCAGAGCAGATGCCAGGCAGTAATGCTTTGGGGGTGGGAGATGTCAGAAAGGAGCTACTAGTTTGGGGTTGGATGTGTGCTTTTGTAACACAGGAAGCCACCCGGTGAATGCCAGGAGAGTTGTCAGAGCAGGCCCTTGGGAGATGTGGCCCAAGCCAATCTGGTCCAGAACCCAATGAAATGAACATTGACCCATGGGGACTTTGGAAGCCTTGTGGGTTTTTCTGGTAGGTAATGAGTATGCTCTTCTGGTTGACCATCTCTGGGATGGCCCTGTGATGTTTGGAATCAGGAAGTTTGTAGACAAAAGCCCCTCAGCCCAGCGACTCTGTAATTTACCATCCAAAATGGTGCTGTTAATAAAACAAAAGAACAGGGCAAACCGGTTACTCTGGGAAAACCGGCACCAGGGTGACACATAACCCACACGTGGGTCAGTCAGGGTGGAGAGATGGGTCTCTACAAACACCAGGAGTAAATTGGAGTGACAAAGCCTGGGTAGGTCTGCTGTGGTGCCACCAGGTCTTAGCACAGTGGGCCAGGGCCATCGCAGGCGGTGTCCTGAAGCAGCTAGCACTCTGCCTGGGGAATTTCCAGCCAGCCCCCAGTGGACTTCCCAAGATGTCACTGCGCAGTCCAGTACACAGCACAGGGTGACATGCCTGGTGCAGAGTCTGCTTTGCCTTGTGTTCAGGTCCTGGCTGAGTGAGATGCTGGTGAGAGGTAGGGCGGAGGCCTAGTTGGCAGCAGCCAGGGGCCCTCGTGGTGACAGCAGAGCAGCCTCTGCAAGGCTCGCTCCACCAAGTGGGGAGGAAGGAGCAAAGACTGAAAGGCGTACATTAGGTATTGCACAAAGGATCCACAGCAGAGTAAGATGGCTGGGAGAGAGCCACTCCGAGGGCAGGCATCAGGAGAGCCAGGGTCCTGGGCCCGCCCACGCAGGGTGGTGAGAGGCCTCCTCAGGAGCCAGGAGCACAGAGGGCGAGGACGTGTCTGCAGCTCCCCTTGCACGTGCAGGGGCTAACAGGCGAGGGTGGGAGCGGTCAATTAGTTCTTAAATGTCTGCCCCTGCATGGGTTTTGAAGGTCAAAAATCCAGGATATTAATCTGTTGACTGGACCCCCGGACCAACTGAGGGCACGTTAAGATACAAGAGAAAACATCGTCGTGGGAGCGGGTCCGGGAAACCCGAAGCCCGCTGTGCCATCCCACCGGCCAACCTGCGCCTCCCGCCCCTCGGCCAGCCTTCCAGTGAGGAGACAAGACGGCGCCCCACAACCCCGGGCAGCGGCTTCTCCCCTCACCTGTGGGATGAGTTCCTGGCCGCCCTGGCCCTGAGCCCGACCTGGCTCTGCAGACCGCCGTCCTCCCCACCCCAGCAGCCCGTCAGCCTGTTGTTTCTGGTGTCCTTAGCTGATACAGCCTCATGTACACACACCTGCACTGCGCCCCGAAAGGTAAGTGCCACGGAAGTGCGGCCTCTGCCGCCCTCGGAGTCTGGGGCCCTCGAGCCGGGCAGGCACCGCCATGTGCAGCCACACTGGGCAGGCACGCGCACGGCCACAGGGAGGGGCTAGGGTCACAGCGGAGTGCAGAGTGGTGGGGAGCCACCAGGGTGCCGCCGGGTGCGAGGCCGGGTGCGATGCCGGGCGCAGTCCGCCGCCGAGGTCCCCAGGCGTCCGTGGGCAGCCTCCCCAGGGACCGCTCCCGGTCTGAGCGCACTCTGGGAAGTTACTGCAATAAACCTGTTACTTTTGCAACAAGATCTACGAGGGCTCATTTCTACGGAGGAAAACGAGAAACGGCGGCCACGGGGTGTACGACCCGCTCGGGGGCAGCGGCCGGCAGGGGAGGGGACGGCGCGCGCGCGGGCGGCAGGGGGCCGCCCCGCGCACAGACCGGAAGTGTTCGCGGCCCAGCCTCACGCACAGGCCGGAAGTGCTCGCCCCCCTGACCCGCGCATAGGCCGGAAGCGCCCGCGATCCCGCCCTGCTCCGAGCACAAGCCGGAAGTGCACCTCGCCCCGCGCGCAAGACGAAAGCGCCCGCGGCCCCGCCCAGCCCGACGCAAAGGCCGGAAGCGCTTAAGGCCTCGCGCGGTCCAGAGCACAGGCCGGAAGTGCTCACAGCCCGGCCCCAGCACAGGTCGGAAGCGGCGCAGGCCCCGCCCCGCACACAGGCCGGAAGCGGCGCAGGCCCCGCCTCGCGCACGGGCCGGAAGCGGGCCAGTACTCCGACCGCGAAGTCGGGGTGGTGTGGCCGGCGTTCTCCGAGCCGCCCGCAGGGTTTGTCGGCAACTGCGGGCTGTGCGGCCTTGGAGACGCCAGAGCGGCGGCGGGGCGGGGCGGGGCGGGGCGGCAGGGAGCCCGGGTGAGGGCTGACGTGGGCAGCGGCGACCGCGGCACTCGGTGCGCTCTACTGGGTCTTCTGTGTGTCAGCGGGGCTCTCCCCACCCGCCCTCACCCCACTCCCGAGCTCTAGGTGCCCCCGCAGCCCCTGCCCCCGGAGCCCCGGGCGTCCTCCCGCGCACCGCCTGCCCCCGGAGCCCCGGGCGTCCTCCCGCGCTCCCCCTGCCCCCGGGGCCCAGGGCGTCCTCCCGCGCTCCCCCTGCCCCCGGGGCCCCGGGCGTCCTCCCGCGCTCCCCCTGCCCCCGGGGCCCAGGGCGTCCTCCCGCGCTCCCCCTGCCCCCGGGGCCCAGGGCGTCCTCCCGCGCTCCCCCTGCCCCCGGGGCCCAGGGCGTCCTCCCGCGCTCCCCCTGCCCCCGGGGCCCAGGGCGTCCTCTCGCGCTCCCCCTGCCCCCGGGGCCCAGGGCGTCCTCCCGCGCTCCCCCTGCCCCCGGGGCCCAGGGCGTCCTCCCGCGCTCCCCCTGCCCCCGGGGCCCAGGGCGTCCTCTCGCGCTCCCCCTGCCCCCGGGGCCCCGGGCGTCCTCCCGCGCACCGCCTGCCCCCGGGGCCCAGGGCGTCCTCCCGCGCTCCCCCTGCCCCCGGGGCCCAGGGCGTCCTCCCGCGCTCCCCCTGCCCCCGGGGCCCAGGGCGTCCTCCCGCGCTCCCCCTGCCCCCGGGGCCCAGGGCGTCCTCCCGCGCTCCCCCTGCCCCCGGGGCCCAGGGCGTCCTCCCGCGCTCCCCCTGCCCCCGGGGCCCAGGGCGTCCTCCCGCGCTCCCCCTGCCCCCGGGGCCCAGGGCGTCCTCCCGCGCTCCCCCTGCCCCCGGGGCCCAGGGCGTCCTCCCGCGCTCCCCCTGCCCCCGGGGCCCAGGGCGTCCTCCCGCGCTCCCCCTGCCCCGGGGCCCAGGGCGTCCTCCCGCGCTCCCCCTGCCCCCGGGGCCCAGGGCGTCCTCTCGCGCTCCCCCTGCCCCCGGGGCCCCGGGCGTCCTCCCGCGCACCGCCTGCCCCCGGGGCCCAGGGCGTCCTCCCGCGCTCCCCCTGCCCCCGGGGCCCAGGGCGTCCTCTCGCGCTCCCCCTGCCCCCGGGGCCCAGGGCGTCCTCCCGCGCTCCCCCTGCCCCCGGGGCCCAGGGCGTCCTCCCGCGCTCCCCCTGCCCCCGGGGCCCAGGGCGTCCTCCCGCGCTCCCCCTGCCCCCGGGGCCCAGGGCGTCCTCCCGCGCTCCCCCTGCCCCCGGGGCCCAGGGCGTCCTCTCGCGCTCCCCCTGCCCCCGGGGCCCCGGGCGTCCTCCCGCGCACCGCCTGCCCCCGGGGCCCAGGGCGTCCTCCCGCGCTCCCCCTGCCCCCGGGGCCCAGGGCGTCCTCCCGCGCTCCCCCTGCCCCCGGGGCCCAGGGCGTCCTCCCGCGCTCCCCCTGCCCCCGGGGCCCAGGGCGTCCTCTCGCGCTCCCCCTGCCCCCGGGGCCCCGGGCGTCCTCCCGCGCTCCCCCTGCCCCCGGAGCCCAGGGCGTCCTCCCGCGCTCCCCCTGCCCCCGGGGCCCCGGGCGTCCTCCCGCGCTCCGCCTGCCCCCGGGGCCCAGGGCGTCCTCCCGCGCTCCGAGCTCTAGGTGCCCCCCGCAACCCCTGCCCCGGGGGGCCTCCCGAGCTCCCCTCCCCAGCCCTCCCCCGTGCACACTCCACAGTCCCCGCACTCGGCGCCATTCAGAAGCCACGCCGTGCTTATACTAAAAGAATAAAGATTTTTATTAAGCATTGTAAGTTGCATTCGATAGCCTCCGGAACAGCACGCCACGACCCACCTACAATCAGTCAGACCCAACAGCAGTTCATTCTTGCACAATCCATGAGTTAGGGCAGAACTCCCTTCAACTTACAGTAAGATCCTACTCAGGTCTCGCGGGCAGGGACTGGGGAATTACATCTCATTTCTGATCACTAATGTGTGATGAAGAGCATCAGGAGAATTATATGAAAACGAATAAGAAGTGATTCTGATTTCAAAGTACATTGTTTGGAAACAGTAACAAAAACATCAAAATGATATAAGTATACCTGCTTCTACTAAATTCTTGATGGGAAAGTTCTCAAGAACAAGCAATTTGTTTCCTGCTACAGAAGGGGGGGTTGTTTTTTTTTTGTTTTTTTTTTTTAAGATCAAAGGGATTTTTTTTGTTTTTCACAGAATTTCATATTTTGCTAATATGAAGGCATAAAACAGCAACAAAGAACAATAATGCATACAGCAGTGAGTACACCAGGGTAATGTTGATATCTGAAACAGCTAGATAATTTTTGGGGGGGTTTTAGAATAAATGCAACAGAGGTCAATAATCACAAAATTTTAAGGTTAGAGCAAGATCAGTCAATGACTAAACAGAGTTAACATCTTTTATAGGACTATTACTGATTATTAGCATTTTGTTTTGCAAATGGGCACATACTGGTAAGAATGGAAGGACAATAACATGCATAATATTAACTACACACTTTAAAAATTATGAACCATGCAGAAGGTTAGCTCAAGTAGTAGCACTAATGGTCTACATCCGATTCAAAACCACATAGTTCATTGATCACAGATGCATGGTATTAAGTCACAAAAAGTTTCAGAACACATTGTGTTGATTTTGAAAGGTCATTTGCATCTTCTATGATTTCAACTTTATCTCCATTTAACTTGCTTGTAAAGTAAGTATGATGTACTGCATATTTAAAATCAGCAGAACGGCAATATTACTCTATAATTTTTTAGTTTTGATAGTTGCACTTTTTCTTTTAACACAAAAGAACCACATCAACAGTGATGAGATTTAAGTAAGAAAGAAAAACTGTGGTGTGCCTTATTTCTTTCATAATCATAAAATCAAAGCCTTAGACAAAGCTTTCTTGTGAACAGTAATGCAAAATCAAAGATAATGGCATACATATGGTGCCAAATGCTAAAAATGATATTTTAAGCTATATATAAAGACTGCCAAAATTTGTTTTCTTTATAGTTCAAGAAACACAACTATAGGCTTTTGTCATAACCAGTTTAAACTTTGTGTGTACTTCATTTTAAGTGTGGGAGTCAAATGCTCTTCATTTTCTTTCTCTCTTTTTGTTTTATTGTAGCATTTTGACTACAACTGGTTAAAACTAAAAATGTGTTGTTTAAATCTCTGATATCAAAGAGGGATCCGAATTTCCAAAGTCCTCATTTTTCTCTTACGGAAAGGAAAAAATGTACATAACTGTAGGCTCTCTTTCTCTCCAGATATTCCTGAATCCTACCCTTCCAGCATCCTTCACCCTCTATAAAAAATAAGTTTACTCTTCTTTCTTTAAGACAGCAGCCTCCAGAGCATCGGCTCTGCGGCAAGCACTGTCTGTACTTAGTGCATTTAAATGAGGATTTGTATTGCACATCTTAGAGTCATTGTTCAAGGCACTTTCCGAGTGGCTGGGGGCCCTGGCATCGCCCGCGCTCCCGTTCATCTGGGGAGCAGGCTTCTCCTCAGCCACCGCTCCGTTTTCGGCCAGGGACCCATCTGAAGACACGGCAGACGACTTGGATTCCCCGGATCTTGACTTCAGTTCTTTGGCCACTTCTTCTGCTGAAGCAGCATAAGGAGGCTTGCCCTGGTCAAAATCAAGGACAACACATGATAAAGCAGCTGTGACCCAAGAATGGGGGTGGGGCGAGGGTGCCTACCGAGGCCTGATAACGCCTGTTTCATACTGGATAGCACAACACGCTGCGTGGGTGTGTACTGAGCTCTCGGACCTCCTGCAGAGGGCACAGTCCCAAATCTCTATACTCTCCATGACTGCGCACTCCCCCACTCTTCTCTCCATACTCCCCTCCCCATCTATACTCTCCACAGTCTGCATATGCCATCGTCCGTACACTGCATGTATTTATGGTTTGTGTGCTCTCTGTCCTCTGTGCTTCAGCAGGTGCATGTATTCTCTATATAAGCCCCATACGTCCTACGTACTCCTGGGTCTATCCTTCATGTAGTCTGCGTAATCTATACACTCAGTGTGTGCATTCTGTCGCTACAGTCTATACCGTCTACACTCCACACTCTCTGTAGCCTGTGGCTTCTATAGTCTAGTCTGTACTCTATGTGGTCCACACAGTCTCCATACCATCTACACTCTCCACACTCTGTAGCCTATGGCCTCTAGAGTCTAGTCTGTACTATCTGGGGCCCACAGTCTCCATCCTGTCTACACTTCACTCTCTGTAGCCTGTGGCCTCTGTAGTCTACATTCTAATATACTCTGTCTTGCTCCTGACTGACCTGCAGCTGGCAGCAGCTTATCTCGGCAGATCTGTCCTGGGGCCCCTTCCCTATGTATCTCCTAGTCAGTATCCTGACCATGCAGGAGTCCCCCATTCAAAGAGCTCTAACCAGTCCTTCTGGATAGCATCGGTTCTATGCTAACACCACCCCAATAAATCCTCTCTGAAATGTCACATGATGACTCCCCCACGTATTCACACCTCACCGTCCACCCGTCAGTCTGTGGGAAGCCCACTCTACTAGGGAATGAAGCAAACCTAAGTCTTAAAATCCCACTAAGAAACAAGTCTAAGCTGATAATTGCCACTTGTGTTTGTGACTTATCTCTTCGGGTCTCTCTGCTTTTTTTTTTTTTTTTTTTTTTTAATTTTTATTTATGATAGTCACAGAGAGAGAAAGAGAGGCAGAGACACAGGCAGAGAGAAGCAGGCTCCATGCACCGGGAGCCCGACGTGGGAATCGATCCTGGGTCTCCAGGATCGCGCCCTAGGCCAAAGGCAGGCGCCAAACCGCTGCGCCACCCAGGGATCCCTCTCTGCTCCTTTTAACAGATTTAAAAGTACTTCTGGAAAAATAGAAACTTTTAGAGGATTTCAGCTCATGTCCTGGAAAAGACCTCTCAGTAAGACACAAGAAAAACGGCCCAAGATCCTAAACCAGGGGCGTCTCCCCCACCTGCACCGTGACAGCTGGGACCGAGAATTCCAGCACGGGCTGGGCATCGCTGGCCTCTGCCCGTGAGAAGCCAGGAGTACCTGCCAGCCAAGCTGCGGTGATCAACAGTGTCCCCAAACAAAGCCAGGGGCCCTTGAGGGCAACATCACTAGGGCTGAGGACCAGTCAGAACAGACTCACTGCTGAAGAAAACCTTAATGGTCTTTGTACTTCTCAGTGAAGAAACTGAGAACAACCTTCCAGCTCTGCTGTCCTCCCCTGAGAACCCAGGCGGCAGTGGCCCGTCTTCCCCACCCCAACAGCCTGGAGCCTGCCTGAAAACCAGGGGCTGAAGTGCCCCCTCACTCACGCCTCAGGGGTGGCCCCTGCCCTGCGTCCCCTTGGGGCTCAGTCCCAGGGCCTCCTCACTTCAGTGTCCCACCCCTGGGTTCGTAATATGAATGTGCTTTCCCACAAAGCAATACTACCAAAGGTCCTGTTGGAACCTTGAGAAAAATAATACAAAACTAGCAGAGGGCAAAGAGGAGAAGAAAACAGCACTGAAGATTTCACATGCGTCCTTCCAAATCTCCAGGCCCTTGTTCCCCGACAGAAAAGTCCACTTGTCACGAAACCACCCCGCAGCAGTGTGGCCACCTCCAGGGTGCGTATAGTAGGGGCAGGGCCTGCTTACAGCGGAGCTCCCCGGTCCCCGCCAGAGGTTGTGGGCACAGGAATACAGGACGCCAGGGGAGGGAGCATGTGTAGAAACACATTTCTTTCCATGAGCCCTGGACTCTAGGAGCACCCCCACATGAAGTGCACCCCCCAGGCCAGGGCAGCACTGCATCCTCTGCCCCACGAACACATACTCAACCTCCCAGGCAGCAGCAACCCAGATGAGAGACGGGCCACAGACTCTGCAGGCCTGCACTGTCTGTGCTGCTCAAGGTGCAAGAACGCTGACGTCACCCAGAAATGAGCGACAGGAAGCACCAAGGAAGAGCCACACAGATGCTGATGTAAGAACACCCGGGAAGCAACTGCACCCCAATGGATGCAGAATATGCCAGACGGCGTGTCCACAAAAAACTGAGACTTTGTCTTCTGACTTCAGCACAGCACATGGCAGACCAAGGGAAGCCTGCAGGTGAGGTGGAAAACCAAGGGAAGACCCAAAACAGAAACAAAGACTGCTCCGGAAATGAAGGCCCAACCGGGAAAATATAATAGCAAGTGAACATCGTGATATGTGAGATGGTGAAAAGGAAAAGAAGCTTAAAGTCAGGAAGAAACAAAGACAGGGAAACTCAAATCAAACCCCACCAAGGGACCCAGCCAGATGGCTAACCTCACAGGCAGGCAGGCAGGCAGGACAAGGAGCTGTGGCAAGGGCCCTCACACACAGCTGGCGGGACCGGATGCCGTGCAGCTGCCGTGCAGAGGCCAGCAGTTCCTCAGGTGCATGAATGCAGCATGACCACAGGCCCGGGAACTTAGTCCCATAATGACCTGAGAGCAGTGAAGACCTGCATCTGCACGAACATGTGAACATAACGACTGTGGTTAACAATAACTCTATTGCATATCTGAAAGTTGCTCAGAGAGATCTTGTAAGTTCTTATGACAAGAAGATACATTTTTCTAACAATATGAGGCGCTGCACATTCACCGTTCACTTAACTTATGTGGGGACCACTGTGCAATGTATCCAAGTATCAGATTGTTATGCTGTAGACCTGGAGCTAATACCAGGGCACAGGCTGATTACATCTCCAAAAAGCTGGTGAACCCAAGCCTATACATACATGTTCACAGCAGCAGCACTCATAACAGCCAAAGAGGTGGAAACAGCCCAAACGTCCATCAACCAATTAATGGATAAAGAAAACACGCCATTCCCACATGGAGCATCACGCAGCAAGTGAAGGGAATGACGAGTGGGTGCGTGCCACAACAGATGCACATATAGGACACACACGCAGGGCAAGTCCACAGACGTGAAAGGCAGATCCGGGGCTGAGAGGTGTCTGCTCCTGAGGAAGGGGTTTCTCTTGGGGTGGTGAACGTTCTGGAATGAGCAGTGTTGCCGCATGTCCGCAAGAACAGACTGCACTGTGTACCTGAAGCAGGTGAACTGCATAGTAGATGAGTTTTATCTCGAAAGAAAAGAAAACCTCGGAAGGAGGGGAGAACGTGCCAAATGCAGAGAACGAGCTCAAGAGGAGCGCCAGGGATGAGAATCAGGCAAGGAAAAACAACAGAAAGGAAAAACCAGTATTCCAAGAAAACTTTCCGATGCAAGACAAGATCTGAAACTGCGTTTAGAAAGAGCACGTTGTGTGCCGAGCACAGCAACCTGGAGCCGCCAGCATTGGATGCATCATTAAACCTTGGCAGAGAAACAAACAGTTTGGGCATTTAGGCCAAACCGCAAATGACTTCTGAGAGAAAGACAATTCTCGTATTATCAGTCTTTGATGCAAAGGGTTACGACAGAACAGAATGACAGAACACGGATGAGACAGCTGAGGGGGGATGAACCACCACTTTCGATTGTCAGGAAAGCAAAGTGCCTTCAAACACGCCCTCACTCCTCTCAGGTCTTCCCTGCGGCGTCTGCTAAGAGCCCGCGGGACAAACGCTGGCAGGTCACATGCCCAGGCTGTACACTGGGATGCCGCCACTTCCGTCACAAACTCAAGAGCTGAGGGACTGAGCCACGGTGCGGGCAGCTAGGACGAAGCCGATGACAGCCCAGGGCACTCTTACCTGCTCAGCCCCGGTTCTCAGGGTGGAACGGATGGACACAGGTACCCACAGTAAAGTTCAGGTCCAATTCTCAAAGTCTTAAATTTGAGTCAGAAGAGTCAATACAAAGTCTTGAGGTATTTCACTGAAAAAACAGCAGCGGCTTGCACACGTGTGTGTGTGTGTGTATGTGTGTACACAGGACATAAGAGTGCATGGCAGCATGTGCATGACATACGCCAGCACATGTACTTTTTCTGGCTCTGTTCACAGGAAAAGCCCAAAAACAGTGATTTGGCATGAGGGAAGGAAGAGATCCACACGCAGACGTTATCACCAAAGAGACTCAACAGATGTTCCGTAAGTAAAAGCCCTCGGTTTAAACTGGAAACATTAGTGTGAATCCATGAGGATTTTATCTTAAAAACATACAATAAAAAGCAGGCATGTCGTGTGTGTGTTTCTGCACAAAGAAACAGGAGTGTGTTCACTCATGTGCACACAGAGAGCAGGACAGTGACTGACCCCACGGCATTGGGGCCCACGGGTGCTATGTGGTCTGGAAATGCTGTTTCCCACTGAAGAGCCCAAGAAAGTAAGTAATGTTGTGGTTCTGCTGGGCCAGATCATGCCCGCAAAGGAGGCTGCTACAGACCCAAGGCCACACGAAGAGCCCATAGCCAGGGTGGGCAAGGCATCTGTCCTGCAAGGTCTGTGACACTCGGTACGAAACAGGAGGTGATGGGAGGGATCTCCTTATAAAAATACTCCAACAACGAAAACAGAAGTGATGGACCAAGAAGATCTTCCTTCTTCAATGTCCAGGGAATGAACAGACCTAGTCAGTAGCACGTGAGGACAGTAGGTCCTAACAACATAAAAGCAGACACACAGACGCTTCTTGTGCCCCTGACAAAAGCGTGCAGGTCATTTCAGCCTTGTCACAGGGACAGACCCAAGGCCAGCATAGCACCCAGACCCACCAGCAGGAGTGAGGATGAGGAGGTCGGGTCATAGGGGCACAGACTCGGCACGACGCAGAAAGTCCATGGGTGGCATGCCGCCTTGGCGGGGTGGGGAGGCAGATCTAGGGACTCTGAAGACACAGCAAAGTGCAAGAGCCTGAGTACACACAGCACAGAGTCACGGAGAGGCTAAGCCATGCTTGCCTGGGCTCCATCTGGTGCCTGTGTTTTGTATCAAAGGCCCGTAACCTGTAGGGGTAACGGCACCACGAGAGCCATGTGCACAGCATAGGTTCTGGGTTGGGGCACAGCAAGCGTCCCTCCCTCTCCTAAACCTGTTCAGCTGAGAAGTGTGTCTCTGAAGGCAGAAGCCGGTCAGGGTGGGCTGGGGGACCACAGTGAGCCGAGCACAGCCCCTAGCCCAAGTGGTGCTGCACTGCAGATGGGCTGTCAGGCCCCGCTTCTAGGGAGGGGGCTGCCTTTGCACCTCACTTATTAGGTGTATTTCATCAAAGCAAAGGTTTCCGGGGCACCTGGGGGTATAGCCGGTGGTGGAGTGTCCATCCGACTCTGGGTTTCTGCTCAGGTCATGAACTCAGGGCTGTGGGGTCAAGCCCCATGTCAGGATCCCCTCTCCCTCTGCCCACCCTACCCCCCCACAACTCTCTCTCAAGTCAAATAAAATAAATCTTACAAACAAGTTTCTAAGATGCTGAGTTCAGCTTAGAGAGGCAGGCAGCTCAGTTTCTCCTGGCCGATTACATCTCCGTGTGTGGGTTATCAGTGCGTGAGACACAAAAGAGGCCTGATGTTTGCACAGTGGGGGTGGAAATGCAGACTGATTAAACGTCCTAACTGTAGAAGTGGGCCGACTGGCATTCTTTAAAGATCCTTCTCAGGGGAAGTTCATCAGGCCCCAGGTCCTAACATGGTAGATCCAAAGGGGGAGGAAACTCTAGCTCTCCCATGCAGAAGGTACTCGGCGCTGTCCCTATAGGCTGAGCCTTCGGGGAAGAGCTGGTCAAGACGGTCCAGGAGGAAAAAAAGACGGCACTTTTCTTCTTAAATCCTAACTATTTCTCTAAATAACGTTTTGTAATATAAATACCACTAGCAGTCGTGGGGCCACCCCGTGCAGCTGTGACTAGACCACACTCTTTAGCACTGACGCCGCCGGTCCACCTGGGCTGAGGAGCTGGCCAGGACCTCAAGCCACCAGCCCCACAGACCAATCCCTCGGATGCGCGGCACTGCCCCACATTGCACGTTACCTGAATCACACCCTGGTTTTTATAGCCTCTGCCGTAGTACCGTCCACCTCTTCCAAACGTTCTGATCACTGGGGTAGAAATCACTCCCCTTGGACGCCTGAGTGGAGAGAAGGGGACAGGACACACAGGCTTGAATCTGCCCAGGCAGCTGAGACATTTAAAACCATATCGATCTCACACAGTAGCACTGGTCTATCAAATCAGTCACATGGGATTTATTCCAACATTCTGAGAAATTGATCTTATTTTGGGGCCCACATCCAGTCATTCAATTCTTAAGCCAAAATGCTTCAAAAAATTGCTACTTTTTTTTAAGTATTGAAAAATGGTTAATTGAATAAAGTGTGGATAGTTATTTAACAATGGTTGAAATAAATCATAATGCCACATATTATGGAATCCTATGTAACCAAAAGAACATCAAAGAAATGTATCTAATGAGTCAGAATTGAGAGAGTCAGAATTGAAAGAACAAGGGGTGGTTTTCTTATTAACACAAGTACATTTTCAGAACGTACCCTCTTGCTGGTCCTCCAACAGAAACTACCTGTAGGGGGAAAGGCCCGCGGCCCCCGCGGCCCCGTCTGCTCCCAGCCCAGTGGCCGACCACGGTGCCCGCGATTTCAAGCTTCCCTCCCTGAGAAGGTATAGGTTGGATTCCTGCACAAAAAAAAAACAGAACAAATCTTGACAATCACGGAATTAAAAATAGCAAAATGAAACAAGCAAGCCAATTTCTGCTCAATTGTGGCCTGTATTTCATATAAAACCCCTCTCCCTGGTTTTGTGAAGACTCTTTATTTATCACGTAAAGTATCTATGTGCACCTCATTTGATTTCAATGGTTTTAAGTGCTGTTAAAAGTACACCTGAGAGTGAAACAGTTGTGCTGGCTTCTCAAAGGACCTATAACGACTGAAACGACACATTACAAATGCACAGCTTTTAGACTGAAAAAGGTTCCACGAGGTGTTGCCACCGGATGCTCGCGGTGAACCGTCTCCAACATCACAGTGGACGCTGGCAAACTCAGCACATTTTCTCCTTGGGGAACTGCTTCCAGGCCTCCTGCCTCCACCACGCATCATACAAATCAACCGGTCAACGTGGCTGGTATTTCTCCGTGTGCTGTTTAATTATCCCCTCTCTTGGGGTCACACATACCCACTGTATTCACTGACTTCTGCTAGCTATGGACCGCCTGCGTTTTCTAAGGTCTTCTGACTTAACGAAGAAAATTCTCAAATAATTAACTGCTAGGAACACTTCTGATAAAAACCAAACAGAAGAGAACCTCAAGTTTCTTATCTCTTGGCAGATGGGAGTGGATTATAATAAACTCTCCATCAGGACAGTTCACTGCCCAATGAGACCTATGATAAGCCTCACGTTCCTAAACGCCACGCTGAAAACTATGAAAACAGATGAAACAGGTTTTGGTAATATGTTTTATTTGACCCAACAGACCCAAAATAGTATCATTTCAACATAAGCTTAATATAAAAACTATTAGTTAGATACTTTGTGGTCTTTTTTTCCATGTTTGGTCTACAACTGGATGTGTGTTTTGTGTTTGGGGCTCAGCTCTGCTGAGGCAGGCACAGGCCGAGTGCTCCAGAGCTAAGCTAAGGTGTCTGCCGGTCAGTCCCCAGGACAGCTGAGCTTCAGACACAAGATGGGGGAAGTTATGTAGCAGGATCCTCTTTGCCATTTCAGTCTAAGAAACTACTTCTGCCCCACAGCGTCCACAGCCACCAGCCCACCCAGAGCATCATCCCAAGGGCACGCTGATGTGAGCGTCCACACGGGTGCAGGGAGCTGAAGCCGACGGTGAAGCAGAGCGCGAACTGCACACTGTGTGGCGTGGCAGGAAGGAAAGCACCGGTAGGAGGCAGGGAAGGGCATGCGGGGCTGGTGAGGGGAGACCTGGCCCCAGAGGCCCTGCAGCGGGGGCTGCGTTGGCCTGCGAGTCTTTCCTGCTCCCCCAAGGAGCTGAGCCGCAAATACATTCCTGGGCAGGAGAGAAAGACTGTCCTGTCCTAACGTTGCTCACACATGTATGTGGAGAGCCCTGTACCTGGGTGGGTGGCCGGGTCTCACTCCGCAGCCCCAAAGTACGGGACATATGACAGGTTACAAATCACACCCTCTAATTACAGAAAATCACAAGACGTTATTTCAGAAGTAAACATTAAGCCTTTTTTCTCCCTCGTGAGGCTAACACATACAAGAGGAGAAGCAAAAAGAAGTTTAAAATAAACCCATTTATCTACATGGTATTAGAGCTTTCTTTAAAAATCTTTCCCATGAAGTGGTCTGTGGGCAGTTTCTGTGCCAGGAATCCTGCCACGGCCTCAGAACCTTCTATACCAGCTCATCCTCTTGTCGGGGAGCAGCCGCCCATGAGCACCGTCTGCAGCCTGTTCCACCACAGGAGGCGACGCTGGGGCTGGGCACATGGGGCCGCGTGGACACCCAGAGGCCCCCTGGAAGGCAGAGAGCTGGGGTGGGGGTGGGGGGGGACGGGGCCAGGAGCGGGCCTAGCAGCAAGGATGTGGTGCTGGGCTGGGACAGCGGAGGGGGGCCAGGCGGGGCAGCGAAGCTCTAGGAGGAGGCGTGGCATAATTACCGCCCTGCGACTTGCTAGTCCTGCTGCTGTCACCGCCAGAGAAGGCTCCGCAGTGTCCCGCTGCCGTGGCCACTCGGAAGGCACGGTACGCGCCTGTCGCTACAGTCTCCCCATAGGGGCCTCCAAAGCCACACATTCCTGTGGGACCCAGGTGGAGAGAGATGGAGAAGCCATGAGGAGCAGGGCCGGGGTGCCAGGGGGCCTATGAGCAGTGGCCTCATCTCCTTCAGCTGCTGGGGAGGCATCTCCCAGCTCTCTCCCCAGTGCAGGGGTGACTCTCAAGTGTGTGCCTCGGGGGCTCAGCGGCAGGCCCAGGGGGCGGCCCTGGCAGAGAGCACTCCCCAACCCCCCCATGACGTGAGCCGACCTGCTGTGAAGCCCAATCTCTGCAACAGCCTCTGTATTTGCCTCTCCCTTCCCCGTCAGGGCTTCAGGGGTCAAGTGTGCGCTTGTCTACTGCGAAGAGCTGGCGCTGCAATCGTCTCCGTCTGTCCGACGACTGACTACACGGTCCCGACATGGCGGGCTGCGCCCCCCACAGTGCCCGCACAACTCACCTGCAAAGCCCCGCCCTCGGCCCTGAGCCGGGGGTACGGGCCCGAAGTGCCGGGGGTACACGGAGGCAGGGTAGAAGGGCAGAGCTGCGGGCGGCGGGAAGGGCAAGGGGTGGCTCTGCCGGGAGAGGCTCAGCCCTTCCAGGATGCTTTGCCGCATCTTCTCCACCTTGGCAGCTTGCTCCGCCTGCAAGTCAAGGGCCCACACGTGAAAACTTACTTCGAGAGCTTTCCTCGAGCTGGAATGCCCGGAAGAGAAGGGACACATGCTGGCCAAGGACGTGTCACGGTCTGCGCAGCCACACTCTGTCCAGACGCCGGCAAGACCCCTCCCGCTCCCACAGCCCCAATCCCACAACCAGCAACGGAAACCCCGCCTTTCTCGGCCCCGGTGCCGTGGAGAACTGTTTACCACGGAAGGTCTTAAGTGAAAGTGTGGTTTTGGTTCTGGAACCCGCGGCTGAGCCCACAGGTGACATAGCCGCACAGACATGCCCACGAAGTGAGCACCCAGCCTGTGAGGCGTGAGAGGGGCGGTGAGGCACCGCTGGGGGCCGCGTCATGGGCAGCAGCAGCACCCGCACAACACAGCTCGCGTGCATCTCGCCCACCATGGAGAACCACCTATGACGTCCGCCTGGACCATCCTTGGCTAACAAACATGCACATACATGTAGCAATGACAATCTTCAGCCAGAACGTGGGAAAACCCGCCTACACCAGGCATCCATCTCTAGCCTGTCCCTGACCTGCCACCATGGCGGACGAGGAAGACAGGTAATCAGGAGCCCGCAGGAATGTGAGCCTCTTTGTGCAACGGCACAAGGTCACCTGACAGCTGTTCACTTTGCACTTATACCAGGATTTCAAACAGGCCCGGGCCCTGCTCCTTCCTGAGTCTGCTGATTCACCTACTTGCTAAAATGTGTCTGCAGCCATGTGTCAGCACCCGTGCGTTCTGGTGGCTGTGCGCAGACCCAAGTGGAGCAGGTTGAGGTCTGAGCGGCCACCGAGGCTCTGCCATCCTGATTCACATTTTACAGTGTAAACAGGTCCTGTTCACTGTGGACTTGGTGCCACATTTTCGTGTTTCTGTGGGGGGTTCTGCTGTTTGAAACGGGCCCGAGCACAGTGCTGAGAGCTGTGCCAGGCTGACACGTGCCTCGTGGACAAAGCGTGTGCATCACAGCACCACCAGCCGTGGGGACAGTATGAGTTAACCATATAAATCCATCGACATGTCTTGTAACAGAAACATACACAGCACAAAGCAGCGCACTGAGTGGCTGACATAGATGTGGCCAGAGGGCTGCAGGGCCCCATGAGCAAGGTTCCATGTTTGGTGACTCCACATGCAGGTGGGTGCAGCGCAGTGTGGTTGTCCAGGGCCGAGTTCTCAGCCTGCCAGTGCTCCTCCCTCCCAGGTGGCTAGCCACTCTTCCCTGTCCCCTGCTGACCTCCCTGCAACTGACCTGACCATCACAGAGGTCGATGAGCGGGGTCTTCTCCCGGCTTGCTTTGAGGAGTTTGGACTGGAAGAGCTTCCCATCGAAATACATCCACGGGCAGCAGTGCTCCCAGGGCACCGGCTGGCCGCACGCGTCGTTTGCAAACAGGGCCATGTCCACACCACTCATGAAGAGAGCTGACAGCTGAATGCCTCGGGGGTCGAGGTTCTCGATCTTTAAATGGAAAAGAGTGATTTCCGTGGGGTAAGCTGCTATAGCACCTGCTTCTTGCCACGTCTGACTACAGCTGTCCACACTGACCATGGACACCCCTCCACCAAAGGCCCCCTAAGCACACTTCCTGCTACCTCACAGTGACCCTGGACACTGGCTGTGTGAACGCAAGGGCTTTTCATGTTACTTAATACATTTAAATATCTGAGACTGTCTCATGAACATACTGGTTATTTTAACGTGGAATCTGTAAAGCCGCACACATGTGTACAGCAACACGGTCACGGATGGCCTGCAGCACCTTCACCGTGCTCCCCGAGTCACTGCAAATTATATACGCTGCTCGTGTACCAACAGGAAGATTACGACAAGGCACGTGCTACTAAGACTTTACATTTTTCAGGTCACTACATTAAAAATGTCCTCAGTATAATCTCATTCTAAAACCTGTACTTCATGTTCACATTATCCTGTATGTTCACGTGCTAGATAGCAACTCATTAATGGGACTGTCAAATGTTTCGGGAGAAATGGATAGCTTATAAATGGAGAACACAACAAAACACTGTGTCTGGACCATGCAGACTCCCTGTCCTGGCTCCCCACCCGCCCGTGCACACGTACGGCCTCTCTGCTCGCACCTGGTGCGCCGCGCAAGGAACACTGACACATACAGTCAACTCTTGATTATCTGCGAAGGACCTGGTTTGTGGATTATCCAGAACCGAGTCTCCCCAGCCTGCCTGCACCCTTCCTCAGGCGACAGAGTCTCGAGAATGCAGTCTTTATGGGCACCAACCTAAGCAATGCCTAAGTGCAGCAGGTGCACTGGCTCTCCATTAAAAAGAAAAAATTCCCACACCAAATGCTGATGAATTTATGATTACCTGCTGTTTGTGCTCAGTGCCCACATCTCCACAACCAGCTAATACTGCTTCCCAACCTCTGCGTTTTGGATTTTCGGTCAACATACTTCAGAACTTTCTAAACCTGGAGAAGCCTGTCCATGCCCGCGGCCCAGCCCCACCAGCCCCAGCTCCGGCCCTTGCTCCTCAGGAGCCCTCAGCCCCGCCAGGAGGGACACCATGCTCCACTGAGGGCAGGGGGGACTGGAGGATGGGACCACATGCGTTTTTATATTTACGAGCAGAAAGTGGGGAGAGGATCAAAACGGAGGAAGAATTCACTCGAAGTGAAAAGTCCCTTCTCCTCCGAGAGTCTTAAAGCAAAAAGAGGGAGCTTCTTCCTGGAAAGCTGACGCTGGGAGCACGGCCTTGCAGCAAGTGGGCCAGGGAAGCTGGGGTGGCGTAGCTGCTGCCCGCCACCTAGCGGAGCTCAGGGAGCCAGTGCTGCTGCTGGGAGCCCACCATGTGCCCATGCCACCCTCACCTGCGGACACAGACCCCCCGCCCAGGACCAGTGCTCTCTGGAGAGCTGGCGGGAGGCGGGGGCAGGTTGGCCTCACCCACACACACCTACTTATTTGAGACGGACTCGCCATCTGTGAAGGAGCCGTCTGGATGGGTTTCCAAAATGATGATCGAGTCATTTGGCTTCAGTAATGACAACTACTACAACCTCACAGAAAAAAAATCTCAAATGCTGTTTCATGTAAATAAAATCTCAACTGCTGTGTAGATCTTGCCTCACCCAAAAAATACTCTAAATTACTTCATACGGTGTTTTATGTTTCTTCCCTACATGCTCATTATACAAACAAGACTATAACCCTCCAGGACCCATGACACAGGCCTTGGGGCCACTGTGTACATCTTCACGTGCATGTCATTCTCGTCTCCACCACCGTGGCTCCCAGCACTCCACTTCACAGAGGAGGACGGGGACACGTACTCACAGGATGCACGAGGTCCTAACACTGCTCACCAGCGGCACAGGAGTCTGATCCCCTAGTTGCAGGAGTGGCTGCAATTGTCATACACCAGCCTTACTCTCTCACCACCAGAAGACAAAACTATCAGCAGCGTCCAAAAAGTTCCTCAACTAGACACAGTGTCACGATTCTCTGACTATAAGAAATACAAATACGGAACTCTGTCCCTGAGCAATGGCGGTGGCTGCCCCACCCCGTGGCTCACTCCTGGGCTGTAGACCCCTAATGGGCCACGTTCACCCGCACGCACCCAAACTCTTTCTAGAGCCACAGGGGCCCCGTACAGTCTTATAGATCCTTCTCCATCTTTTGTATTCTGCACCAAGTAGTGAAACTGTTAATGTAAAGCAATTTCAGGGATGTCAAGAGTGAGGGAGAACGAAACTGGACCAACCCTGAGCCTATATAGACATACTGGTCCTGACCCTTCCCCACCCCATCTCCAAACACAGGGCCAGTGCTGACCAACCTTCGCCACTCCCTTCATGCGGGTAGCCTAGGAGAAGTGCTGGAAACACAGCAGGAAAACACAAGAGCCGTTGAGCCCCGTCACAGGTCTGCATGGACCATGCCGGACACACGCCTGCCCACAGCCATGGCGGGCAGATAGCACACGCGGGCCAGGTGGCACTCTGACAGAGTCATCCCACAGTAACACCTGCAACATCTTTCCCCAGCAAACCTCCCATCAGAAAAGCCAGCGAGAGGAGAGGTCAAATTGTCAGAATTCTTTTTCTTTTCCTCTCCTCTTTATTCTAAAAAGCATGTAATGGACAAAAATGGGAGAAGAAAAATACGGTCTGGGCAATCCACAAACTGGATAACGGCCCCCAAGACAACTACCAAAATCAAGAGTTGACTATATCCAAGACAGTGAAACAGCGTTCCATGGAAAAGCATCGTCCTTGCTTTCAATGTATAAAAATTTCTAATGGTTAGATGAAAAAACAATTTAAAAATGTACTTTTCTACCCCTGAATGTTGGGACTCTCGGCTCTGCACAGGGGTTTACGTAGCATGTAAACAATGACTATTCCTATCAGTTCTCCAGCTGGCAGCTGAGAGAATCCTCCATCTAGTTCTGGGAGCCTGGGCTGCTGTGAAGGAAGCACCCGCAGTACGGGCCATCCTCCAGGGGAAGGTGGGCCTCCAGACCAGCAAGAGCTGGAGGGACAGGGCGGGCCGCAGGTCACCACACACAAACTAGGTCTTTCTAAACACAGCTCTAGAAACACCCGGCTTCAGATGAAGGATCAGGAGAAAACCATGAAAGCACTAAGGCCTCAAAAGAATCAAAATGCAAGCTGAGAGTGCGGCTGACTTTCCAAGGTTACACCCTGTGTGTTGATCCGAAATGAAAAGGGTATGGGAGAGAAGATGGACTCTGCGGAAAAGCAAGTTGATGGTGAGCAGGGCTCGGCGGGCGTACCTGATACCTGGCGGTCTGATTTTCAGAACTGGGATGTCAATACTGATGTAATAATCTAAATAAGAGAAACAGGAAGTAGAGGTAGAGGGATGGCAGTACACGCTAGTCAGAGTATTCACAACACCCCTGAGCACAGGATGGGACCTAGACCGCGCTGAGGGCGCCACCAGTCGGGGGCCCGGAGGGAGGGCCTGCACAGAAGGCTGGCCTTTTGGGGAACCCCAGCCAAATACTCTAGAACGAAAACTTAAGTTCAAAAACATTACAAATGAAAATAATCTCTGTCTAACAAATGGAAAAGCCTGATCTGGAATACAATTTGGGGTGAGTTCTGAGTTCTGTTGTCTTACTGGGCTTGTGTCGTCGAAGCATCAGAAGCCTACGGCGACCACACATGACCTGGGCTCCGCACAGTCGAGAGCCGCTCAACACCAAATTACTGGGTTTAACTCAGTCATTCAGGGGAACCAGACACTGACTGGGCCCCACCCGGGGAATACTGAAAATCTATAAAGTGAGCCTCGAATGCCCCTGCAGGGAAAGAACGCCTTCGTAAAGAATGGCAAAAAGATCTAAAAGTGAAGGCGATTTGTCAAAAGAGAGTCTTTGATTACAAATCAAATATTGAAAAAAAAAAAGACAAAAACAAAACTAAACAAAAACACAACCTCAAAGAAAAAACAAAACCCTGTACATTAAAAAGAAAAGGCAGCTCCACTGATTTGGCTAACTCTGGAAAGTCTTAAACTTTCTAAAGTTTAGTACAGACCTTACAGAAAGCGAGTACCGCCGTGCACACACAGCGACTAACCCAAGTGCACTGAAAAGATAAGCACCCCGAAAAATCAGGGGACCACTTGGAGAAAATTAACATCGCCAAAACAATTACAGAACAAAAAGACTTACTGGGAGGAAAAATTAAAAGGAATATGATGTTAAATGTTAAGTAAAAGGGGCACAGGGATGATGGCGCAGCACCGTGCTTCAAGTGGTTTTTTAAAATGGTTCACATCCAGGAGGGCCAAGACTATTTTTTAGAGAAAATGAATGCGGTCATTAGGAACAACAGAACGAAACGAGAAAAGAATCCTGGCCAGATGTGAGAAAATCCTGAAGACCAAGCCCTCCCCTGGGCTCGGGGTCCCCACCTGAAACAAAAGCAAGTTTACTGCTTGATGTGAAAACAAGAGAAAACACCCCCTGGTAACGAGGGAAAACCTGTCTCGGACACAAGGAGACTTGATTGTTTCAGTCACCGGGAAGGATGCCGCTCTTGCCCTGAAGGCTCCCAAGTCTGCGGCTGGGTTTCTAGTCTACGCTCTGGGCAGCTTGGCCCGGTGAGGTCACCCCATCACAGAACTCCAAGGCAGCACTTCCCAACACAGAATGAGGCTTGTCCATTACCTTGAGCTCCTGCAGCTGGTCGGGCTCATAGAGTTTGGGGGACAGCGCCTGAGCCAGGAAGGCGTCCAGCTCCTGGCGGCGCAGAATCCGCGCTCCGGGCCACTGCACCATATACCTGTGGGTGGACAGAGAGGGTCTGGCGTCAGCGTCAGGATGGAGCCGTCACCAGTCACACACACAAGCCGCCATCCAGTTTCTAAGGACACGTGGGTGACATGCATAGGGCAACCCCCGAGGGCTCTCACCCAGCGTCTCTATGTGCCCAGCAAGACACCAGCTACAAATGCGTGTCACCACCTGGGCTCAACAGTATTTGCTTTCAGAGGGATTAAAGTCGCACCCCACATCTACACATGCTACAAACCAGCTGCGCAGTGATTTCTGATACTTCACTCAGGTATTCAAACCTGAAAATACATCTTAGGCACCAATTCACACAATTTATTTTAATTCAAGACTGTATACCTGGGAGGCAGATGCTAGGTCCAAATAAGAAAGACGCAGCTCCTGGTGAACAGTGAGTGTCGCGTGAGACATGTGCACAGAAGAGGCTCCAGTGCGGCAGGTGAGCGCGTGGGGAAGGGCAGGAAGGGGCCTGAGGGACCCAAACTGATGCTGCGGCCTCCAAAACCGGTGCCCTCAACCCTCGGACACACAGACCTCCCGGGCGGGGGGGGGGGGGGGGGGGGGGGGGGGGGCAGCCCTGGTGGGAGCAGCTATGGGCAAAACTGATTTTTAAATCTGAAACATCCATCTGTGCCGTCTGCCTGGGAACTGCCAGGCATCCACCTCTTCCCCTTACTCACCTTGCCATACGCACAGCCTTCATGACAGCCACAGGGAGCCCAGCCAAGGTGTGGCCACCACCCAGAACAGCCTGAGTCCTCCCGAGCCCAACAGCCCCGGCCCCACACTCAGCAAACCAGAAGGACCACCCAGTCAAGTTGCTGCTGATCACTAAAAATAACGTGGGTGTCAGAACCCTGTAACCTCTGGCGGGCAGCTCCAAGAGCAGACAGCCCTGACATCCCCACAAAGCTCCTTCCAGTCCCATCTGTGAGAAGTTCTCTCAGAGCTGAGAATCTAAGTCAACAAGAGCAGGAGCAAGTTGGTGTGGAATGTGCAAGAACATTAGTCCATGGGAATGTGCAAGAACCCGCAAAGAGGAGGTTCCATCCAGCAGATTTAGAGGTATTTTCAATGAAACCCCCAAGAGAACACGGTAAATGCTTGCTAGGTGCCAGGCACTGGTCTACACAGGCACATACTGCACTGCACCAAACCCCATGGCCCCAGGAACCCCAGGGTAGGGGCCACCCTGAAACACGGGGGACACACATTTTGCAGGAACATTACGTGGTTCCTGGTATGAGGAGGAAGTAAAAGTAATTTCAATGCAAATGAAGGGTAGACGACATCTCCATGGTATGAAGATTAAGCTAGATGTACTTAACAGAAATGGTCGCCCTGTTGATGCCCACAGTGACCAAGGCAGCACCCTTGCAGCTGTGCAGGTACCGCACGCCTGCGGTACAACGGCCTTGGTCTGAGTCTGGGCTCGTCGAGAGCCTGTGGTGTGCACAGTCCCCTTCATCTGACAACAGCAGCCGTGGGGAGCACCATGCACAGTGTACATCCTCGGCCTGCAAGTCTGGCTACCTTGTATTTATCTATCATTCCCTAAAGGTGGAGATGAAATCACAGAACACGAGATTTGCCGTCTTGAGCATGTGCACGTAGACAGTGCCTGTGTGCAAGCCGCTAGTCACCTGTGTGCCTGGGAGACAGACGCCTCCTCCAGGCCCCCCACATGCTCCTTCTAAGATGATGAATGAGGAAAACCGCCATCTAGGGGACAGGCTGCTTTTGTTGGCAGCAAAGACTCTCTGAGCTGTGTTTTTGGTTAGGATGCCTGGTATCTGCTCCATTTGGTTTTCTATTCACGTTTTCCCAGAACCACCATCTACCTCTCTCCTGGATGCACAAAGATGTGAGGAACACACAGCCATGGGCCATGCCCACAGCATTATGGTCTTGAGTAGAGGTGACAGGAGCAGCGGCCTGGCCTGCTCCCCCCGAGCAGATGGTGGGCGGCTGTCTGTGGGGCTGGGCTGGGTCAGGACCCCTGCAAAGGTCAAAGACACTGCCGACTGCCTGCATCTTGCATGGGGACTCAGCCCTCCACCTCCTCAACTGTCTACACCTGGGTCCTGCCAGGTGTAAACCCAGCCTGCCACTCCGAGCCCGAGCCCGAGCCCTTTGGGAGGAGGGCCTGTCTGTCCTGGCTGTACTGCAGGAAGGACGCCTTCCGCCGTACTCTACACCTGTGCTCCACCCCCACGCTGAACCTGAGCTCAAGTCTGCACCCCACCCTACACCAGCTTCGCGAGGATGGTTCTAGGGACCTGGCTGCCCTCCTCCCATCCCCCAGGGCTGTCACCATGTCGACTGCAGAGCACAAATGACAGAGACATGGAGATCACCACCAGCGTGCGGCCGGGGCAGTTGCCCCCAAGGCAGGAACAAACCTCACTGGAAAGAGACCCCGGCACACACGAATCGAGAAACCGTCTAGTCGGGGGCAGACGAGCGGCAGCCAGGGTCTCGGGGCCTCGTCAAGGTCGCAGGAGATCTAGAGACGGACAGGCCGGTGTTCACCCCACATCAACCCAGAGGACCCCTCGAGAGGGGCCACCAGGGCTGGAGGAGACTCAACAGCCAGATCTGGCGGGAGCTGAGATCTGCTGCTGACCCAGAACGTCCCTGCAACAACCAGCAAATATCAGAGATGTGTGCAGGAGCTTTGCTGGGAGGACCTTTCTGATTTTGATGTCTTTGTTTTTAGAAACACATACCCAAGAGCTCAGGAGCAAAGGCATAGCACCCACAACCTACATCCAAGGGTCCAGGACACATGGACAGAACAGGACAAAGCCGTGGCCGTAACACACGACCATGTGGGGGTGAAGATGAAAGATAGCCACAAACTCCTTGAATCCCTCCCAATTTGTTCAAGTCTGAAGTTACGCAAAACAAAGGGGGGCAGAGGAGGGAAGTGGGAAGAAAAGGAAAAGAGAAAATTAAAGAGAGAAAACCCCAGCCCAGCACAGCCACCACAGCCAAGGGTGGCAGGGGCACTCCCGCAGCCCCACAGTGAGCCAGACCCTTGCACTCCTTCTCCCTGTCCCACATCCCTGTCCCTCAGTCTGCAGCACAACTAACCGCCTTCCTTGGATTTGCAGACCACGGGTCTCAAGAGTGCAGGACCACACACTCCCAGGAGACAAGGCTGGACCACATCCGCAAACACCTGCCACAGATGCCAATGAATCTGTCAGGGTCCTGTAGATGTGGAGCCTGCTGCCTGGGCACCGACAGGGCCTCATCACCTCCCTCCCAGGGACCTAGGCCTGACCCCAGGGCCTCGAGAGGCACACATCGACCCCGAACCACCCTCCTGGCCTCTCCCCTCCTCCTTAGCCCACCCCCTCGCCTGAGATCATGCCAGAGCCCAAGGGGGGGTGCAGTGCATTGGTCACCTGCCTTGGCCCAACCCCAAATGCAGAAGGTCAAACACACTCTCTCTGTGGATGTGGACCAGTCTGGTTCCTGGTGTCCTGGGGCTTGTCGTGTGAGCCGCGGTCCCTCACAGCTCCCGGACTTCCTCTCAACCAGCTCCACTTCCCTGGACCTGAAACAGCTTTCCTGAGCAGCTCTCCTACGTCTGCCCATCTCCATAGCCAAGCAGGCCACCTGCCTCCCACAGGGGTGCTACAGCCCCCTGAGACATGGCCAGTCACACTAATCTTTCCAAGTTCTAAAACAAGTGTATTTTCTACAAATAACCACACACATACACACAAATCAATCATAAAGACTGTCTTAAAAACAATCCTGAAATCTGAAATCTGAAAGACTCTACAAAGGCCATCTGAGCAATGCTGGGGCGATGGCCAAGGAGGCACCACGAGGATGAACATGGAGACCAGGTGAGGGTGGCGGCTTCCAGGTTGGTGGACAGACAGCCATCCATGGGGTAAAGGCCACAGGATGACTTAGATTTGGAAGAGACAAATATGATCAACCAAATGTATTCTTGATAATTAGATCTTAGAGGATCCAAAACCTTTGTCTCTAATGTTTGGCTACTTTAGGTTTTTTTATTGACAAAAACAGCTCCATAAATGAATTTTCCATTCAAGGAAACCAGAAGATTCTAAACAAAAATTAATTTAAAGCAAAGATCTAGCTTCTCCCATGAGCCAATCCTCAATACACTCAAGTCAGTCAACCTCAATTCAGCAAAGAAGAGGCTTCTGCACGAGTCACTAACCGTAAAGCCTGGGGTGAACGAAGAAAACGTGAGGAAATGAACCCTTGCCTGAAGCCAAGGGGAAGAAACAGGGGAGCCGAGGGCCAAGGGTGAGGGACACCCAGGGCCAGGTCCCAGGCTCTGATGCCACTCAGAGGCTGTCCCGTGGGGAGGGTCCAGGGCCTGGGAGGCAGGGCCGTCTCTGCCCCTAGGAAGCAGGGAGGTGCTGCCAGGGTGTCGGAGAACGACCCAGCAGGGACAATGAAGCACCAAGTTAGTGACAGCCATAGAAGATGCAGAAGCTGTGAGTCCACGTAGGTCTGAGGGGAAGGAGAGTCCATGTAACAGGTACTCGTTCCCAAGGGGACCAAGAGGCCCCGCCGGAGCAGTGCTGTGGACACCCGCCTGGCCTGATGGTCAGGGTGCCGGTGCACAGCCCGGGCGTGACCATGGCAGTAGGGGGGGCCGCCATACCTTCCAGTGTCTGGTGAACAACCAATAGTACTTAACACAAGACATGAACCCTTAAGTCTAGATGGAAGGCAGGACACAGACTGATTCTGAGGATGGTCCTTTTTTGCCCCTGATTACAAAGGCTGTATCCTGCCCACGCTACAGCACCCCGCCTGCAGCCCCAATTCTTCTCTGTAGGGTCTGTGGGGAGCACTGATCATGCACACGGCTGCTGAGTCAGCAGGCTGTACACCTAATACTAACAGAACATAGGTTAATTATACTCCAATTTAAAAAAAATTAAAGTCTCTTTGTATTGCACTTGCAACTTTTCCCTATGTTGGAAACTGGTTCAAAAAACGAAAGAACCAAATGCACGTATGCACGCCAGCTTGCCTTACTGCCAACACCAAGTATCCCCCCAGCATCTGGGGCCCAGCAGTGGAGGGCAGGGCAGCACGCAGCGCCCAGACCTGGTCTCAATCCCTGTCCAGGGGCAGGAGAGGGCAGGGCCCAGGGTGAGCCTCAGCCTCCGGTGGTGCCAGAAAGCAATACGTGCTGGGGACAGAGGACACAAGAGCCCCAAACAGGCCCTGAGGCCGAAGCTGGGACAATCTGAGCTACCGAATAAACAATGTCACCTGAGGTTATAACTCTAGGAATGAAACAGCCACGCATCCACATGGTCCACCCTAGGTTAAGTGCTTGCAAGGAAAGAACAGATACATTTTCCCAAAAGAACTCCAAATGACACATAATAAAACACGTATAGCCTTTAAAATCCCTACTTTTTTTTTTTTTTTTTTTTTAAGATTTTATTTATTCAGAGAGAGAGAGAGGCAGAGTCACAGGCAGAGGAGAAGCAGGCTCCGTGCAGGGAGCCTGACATGGGACTCGATCCCGGGTCTCCAGGATCACACCCCGGGCTGCAGGCAGAGCTAAACCACTGCGCTACTGGGGCTGCCCCCAAATCCCTACTTTTTAAAGGATAAAGTATGTTTAAGATCATGACATTTCTATCAAACACACCATGTAGGATGCACTCCAATCCACACTGTGTTCCATCTCAGACATGAACACGGATGAGCACAGTGGCCCAGGATCACAGGCACCCTTGGGCACAGCCGTGTGGTCACGTGGGAGGCCGCACCTACCGTAGGACGCAGCACAGCACCGTCAGGTGGGTGGGCACGCTGGCCGGGTTGAGCATGGCTGGTGTGTCCGACCTCATGCAGGCCAGGAAGGCCCTCATCCTGCGATTCTTGTCCTCCACAGCCTTGCCCAGCCACAGCCGCTTCAGGTTGGGGCACGTCCACTCCCTGAAGGCCAGGGCTTCCACCAGCTCCGGTGTCTGTGGAGATTTCCCTTTGTACGCTGCCCACTCTTTAATGATGACAGGTGGAACTGGAGGAGGGAAAAGCAGAGGAGACCCATTTGTGCCCAGCTCAGCCACCGGAAGCCAAAACAAATCCAACCCTCCAATAAGCACAGCCTGAGGATGCCACCGCTCACACAGCAATGCATTCTCTCATCAGCAAGCCACCGGCCACCAGTCCTCAGGTCTAGAACGTCGTGTCCCCTGTGCACTGTGGTGGCTCAATCAGATTTCCATTCAGGCCACCAATAAGTTCTTCCTCAATCAAATCACGGTTTCACTTCCCCATATAACTCATATGTATAAATCAAAGATGTCAGAAAACATTTATTAAGTCTGTTAAGTTTTAATAGTAACAACTAGTAAAATTTACAGAAGTACATGACTATCACAGAAATCCAAAGGAAATCCAATTTAGATATCTAATCTTTTTCTACAGACACACACTTTGACTAATCAGATCCAAAAAGTAATCTACACTTGGTGCCACTTTGTTGAGAGTCCACTTTAACAGACACACCTGTTAAACTGTGTTTTTAAAGATTGGTAAGAACAAGCTCCCTGCAGTAAGACCCCAAGAGCCCAGGAAGGCAGCAAACAGGCAATAAATAGTCCATGTTTTAAAATCCCAGGTGATGTCAGCACATGGTAATTCTACTCAGGAAGACTGAAGACAAAGCATAAAACTCCCCATTTTACCTCCAAGGAGGCAAGCTCTAGCAAAACGGCCTCTTACCCGTCACTGTCCAACCATTACTGGAGTCCGTTAATTCTTAAAGCACAAACAAGCACTTTTTCCCATATAATTTTGAATACAAGCAAAGGAATACAAGCAAAGGAAAAGCGTGGCAGGCGATACAGCAATGGCCCGGCACGCCACAGGGAGCTCAACCCAAGGTCTCCTCACCGCGCTGAGGGTACCAGCAGGTGCGGGGCTCTGGCTGTGCATTTCCTAGGCAACAAGAGCATGCCTGAGCCCAGGACCCAGCGAGCAGCCCTCGTGACCCACCCAGAACCAGGATGGCATTGGGACCCCACCGCCACCTTCCACGGGGCCACCCATCCAAACAACAGCACCCAGGATGGGCTCACTTCCCCTGGTGCAGCACCCGAGGCAGATGGGGGAGACTCAAGGCCCAAACTCTGGTGGAGTGAGCTCTCCCCGTCCTGCCTGCACAGGGTCCGGAAGAAGGTGGGCAGCCAGACACCCGGACACACAGGGCATCAGCCACAGGACAGCCTCACATGGGGCAGGGAAAGGTGTGCTGCCAAGGGGGCCTGGAACCCCCGCCCCCAGGAGCGGACTGCAGGTCAAGATAGCGCCCCAACATCCTCTGACAGAACAGCGACACTTTAGTCACTGGGAAAATCTCTTCCATTCCCATTTGAGTATCTTAGCATCTAAGTATTAAAGAAACATCTAGAACACATAAAATGCTTAAAGTCCACTGAGTGCAGAGATACACACGAGTAGAGCGTATAGCAGTACATGAACCTTTGTGTTCATCTGCATTCTGAGAGCCAGTCACGCACCCACATGGGTCCCGTCCTTGGACTCACAATCCAGCTGCACGCCTGCCAAGCCCTGGCACACAGGGCACACACACAGGGTGGCCGTCACTCCCACGACCCCCTCTGCCCAACTCGTATTGCAGGCTGGCAGGCATCAGCCCCTAATACACGGGCCAAGGTTGGTCACAAAACAAGCCTTTAACCAACAGGCTGGGTGTCTACCAGTTAACCCACTAAGTTCAGTTCCACACCAAAAAAGCGCAAAGACACTCAAATCTATTTGGTAACATTCATTCTGGTGGCAAAACTCAAAGGCACCAGTGAGGCTTTACCTCTGGTTATAGGGTTAGCTCCCCAGGCTCTCCATGTCCTCCCACCACATACGCAGGACACAGAAGTCTGTCCGACAGCAAAGCTGCTCCCGGAACTCACTCCATGCATCACAACTTACTGGTGGGGAGCCTGTGGCCCGTCGCCTCCCAGGTATTGACTGAGCACCTCCTATGGACCAGGAGAGGGTGGGCAGAGCGGAAGCTGTGGAGGCTGGGGCCCAACCCCTGCACTATGCAGACAGATGGTGTCCTTGACCCCTGAGGCCCAGCCCTGGGAGCAGGCACCACAGCAAGGGGTCAAGCAGTCAGTACCACAACCTCGAGGAGCACAGACGCCTCCCACCCGTGACGCGGCCACGAGCACGTGAGGTCAACCACAGTTAACGCCTAGAAGCCTCGAGGGTCAGTTTCCAGAGTGACATGCGGCAGCCCTGGTGACCCCACTCACAGGACAAGCAGAAACAGAGGAGTGACCAGGAAGTCACGTGGGCTTCCAGCAGGGAAGCTGGAGCATCACTCCTGGGCACACACGTCTGGTACTCAGACAAGAGCAGGGGTACAAGAGTATGGCCACAACGGCCCACAAGGTGAAACGTGACCTCGGGCCCAGGGCTCCAGGGACCCAGCCGAGCCACCATCAGCCAACATTCACCGAGGCCTTTCCCTTCACAGAGAAACTCACCCATTCGGGCAGACCCGAAAACACTGGACGGGACGCTGTCTTCCTTCCCTTGCGCTAAAGGGACACTGACATCAGCAAAAACAGCTCCTGCTGCGGGTTCTGGCACCACCTGAGACCTCGCTGGGGATGCACCTTCTTTACACGAAGTGCAAGCCAGGACCTATGATGTGTACACTCAGACTGCGGCTGAGAAACCAGCCTTTCCCTCAGACAGGAATCGTCGTCTTTGGTGGCACAAAGGACACGGGGAACCAGCGACCTTGCCAATCCATCATAACGCCGACGGGGATCCTCCCAGGCCAGAAGTAACGACGATGTTTGGTTTTCTAAGCCATTTTCAACCACCTGGCGGTGGCTGGGAACTGGCCCACATGAGGAACGCTCGTGAGCATGAGCTGGGCCTGCAGAGGACTGAGTGTGAAAGGGGGTGTGACAGCTCATGGGTATGGCTGCGGGAGAAGATGGGAGATAGGCCGCTCCCACGACCATAGCCTGCCGGGCTGTGGCCTGCATGCAGGGTGGACGACCGCTATGCCTGCCAACCTCAGGGTAGATAGCTGCTCTCCTGTGTGACCAGCGAGGCCCAGGACTCAGCACATGTGAGACCCTAAAGCACACGGGACCAGAACAAGCGCACACTCCCCGGCTCTGCCTGAAGAGCTACAATGTGCCCACTTTGATCTGCTGTGTCTGCACCCCACATCTCCCCCACTCTGTGCCCCCCTCACCTCATGCTCCTCACCCCACACCCCCTCACCTCATATCCCTTACGTCCCCCTCACCCCGCACCCCCCTCACCCTACGCCCCTATGTCCCCACTTCCCCCTCACCACACGCTCCCCTCACCTTACACCCTTATATACCCTTGACCTTACATCCCCCCTCACCTCACACCCATTATGTCCTTACGTCCCCCTCACCTCACAGTCCCCTAATTTCACGCCCCCTTGACCTTATATCCCCCTCACCCCACTCCCTTCACCCTGCACCCCATGTCCCCACATCCCCCTCACCACACGCCCCCCTCACCTCACGCTCCGCCACCTTATGTCCTTACGTCCCCCCACCTTACGTACCCTCACCTCATGCCCCCCCATCTTATGTCCCCCTCACCTTACATCCCCACATCCCCCTCACCTTAAACCCCCCTCACCTTACGTCCCCTTCATGTTCTATAAGCCTGTTTCCTACTTTCTCTTGGGGTCCTGAGGAGTCTTGTTGAAGAAACAGAGGCCAGTTTTCCTAAGGGGACAGTAATTTGAAAATGTGCACGTCACTCAGCTTTGCTTCCTGGATTTCTCCCTCTTGTACTGTGGCTGAGGAGTCCCGTGACCCTGCAGTCCTCTGGGAACCGGGCCCCCTTCTGTCCTCCATCCCCTGACCTCCTGGCAGGGTGAGGGATGGCCTGTCCTTACCAAGCCACCAGCAGGTGGGCGTTCCTGTCCCCAGGCCCCGGCCGAGAGCCAGCAGCCACGCAGGTACCCTCCCTCCCCCTGCCCTGGGCAAAGACTCCTGCAGGGTCTGCATGGCGCTGGGAAGGGGCCGCAGCCCCACTGCCTCAGCCCCAAGCAGCATCCTCTCCTAGTCAACGAGCCTCTGATGAATTTCCTAACAGCGAAACAGTGAAACCCAGGAGTGGACACAGGAAACAAGACATGTGTGTCACTCGGTCTGACTTCCACAGGCCAGAGTTTATAAGCATCTGAGGGTGGATATCCCTGTCGCCACCTAATGACTCTAAAAACAAAACTGTGCTAAGTCACTAGAGCGCTAGACCTCGCGTTATAGATAATGAAACGCTTTATCCTGCGCCTTGATGCAGAGCCCACATCTCCAGGACGCCTGGGAGCTCGGTCAGTTCAGCGTCTGACTCGATCCCCTTCACCAGCTCAGGTCAGGATCTCAGGGTCGCAATGGGCTCGACGCTGGACACGGAGTCTGCTTTAAAAAAAAAAAAAAAAGAGACTACATTTCCTTACATGTGGCAAGAGTTCAGCATTTTTAAACAACCCTTTGGCTTTTGACGTGCCCCTGACTGGTTCTGACGACAAGGCCCTCGTAGGGACGCCCCAGCTGTCCCAGTGAGCTCCCTGAACTTGCGTCTGTACACACAGCCAGCTGATGCCGTGCTCCACCCGGAGCCTCCTCACCTGCTGCCAAAGGCGGGCTCACCTGGACCCACGGAGTGCACGGCGGGGCCAGTGGGCATCTGAGTTGGTGCTTTAGGAATCTCCCACAGAGTGGCCACACCTAAAGCCAGGTTTCAGCACTCAACTTTCAAACCTTACAGCCCGGGACTCCCAAGCAGCGGCTCCCAGCACAACTGGCATCCCCATGCTCCGTGCTCCCAGAGCCTCGAGGGCTTGCTTCCTCCCTAAGAACACCAAAGTGCGCAATCACCACACATCTCAGACAGGGAAACCCACAGTAGGGGCGTCACCACGTCAGGGTTGAGCATCAGCTGGGATGTCAGGGCAGGCCTCAGGGAGCGGGCCTCGGGGCAATTATCACGCACCGCTAACAGGAAGTGTGAGAGGAGTGGCACCATGTTCCTCTCTCGCTCCAGGCTGGCCTTCAGGAAGCTGCCCAAGGACAGAAGTCTTCTCTTCAGAGAGCCAGCCCTCCAGGTAGGGGGATAATCCATGAGCAGTAGGACGTTACTGAGCTAACAAGGTATCCCCTTGTTAACACAATGCATGAAACAAATTCAGGTTTATCAGGTTCCCAAAAAGACCAAACAGACCTGAAGACCAAACAGACCTGAGTTCTAATGCCACTCATTTCAGAGCTAACGAAGGCCTCTTGACCTGTAAACGCAGTAGGGAAATGGGCACATCTCACCCCCGGAGGCTTACGGTTCTCCAGAACACACACGAAGTGCACACTTCTCGAGGTTCCACAGCCACCCCGGGGCTGTTTCCGCTCTTGTCGCTGTCCCCACCCAGCCACCTTCCTGAACAGCACGTTCCACCCCAACCCAGCTTTCAGTGGCTCCCAGAGACATCAGAACCCACTTGCTTTTGTTACCTGAACAGAAAGACTGGTGCACCGGCCTGGCCCAGAAACCCAGCCAGGGCGCCCCGGGGGCACATTCAATTAAGGTTTCAGCATCAGCTCCCCGCACTCAGTGCAGTCTGCTCAGAGTCTCTCTCTCTCTGTGCCCCTCCTCCCTGCGCTTTCCCCCAAGACAAATAAATCTTTAAAAAAAACAAACCTCAGCCAGTCCACACATCCCCTGCACAAGGGCTTTAGACCTCACAGAGCTGTCTGTACCATGGCTCTTTCTTCACCATACTGTCCCCCCCATCTCTCATCAGGAACAGCGCCCCCTGCATGGTGGACGTACACACCGGGCCCTGCACCACCGTGCACTCTGTCCTCTCTGCTGCCCACTTCCCCCACTGCCACTCTTGGGCCAGCGGGACGCCTGCGCAGCCCAGGTCCAGGACCCCAGGTCCAGGATGCAGCAGGGCAGGGACCAACTCCTAACCTCCCGCCAGTCCCCGCACCCGCAGCTCCCCTGGCCTCTCGATGGGAGGGCGTGAACAGAGCACAGCAGCCCCACCCTGGAGCCTGCCCAAGGTCCCAGGCTGCAATCACTGAGAATTCCTGGGAGCGTGTTAAGTAAAGATAACTGTTTCTAGAATATAACCAAATGAGAAAAAGAACAGCTTTTACTCCAAAAGCCAAAATGGTGCTCGGGAACCATGGACACGGCAGGAAGTGGGCTGTCCAGGGCTCCGCAGCACCCGGCAGTCTAGGCTACAGCCCCAGGACGGTTAGGGCTGCTGGGGAACAGAGGGAGGCTGGGGTACAAGGCTCAGGCTGGCTGACCCCGTGTCCACCAGGCACACCCTGGCCTTCCAGGTCCCCCGATACCACAGTTTCCCATAGGGCCCCAGCCCTGGTAGCAGTGGCAGACGCATTAGCGACAGGTAGCTACAGAGCTCAAGTAACAACACCGACAGGTGCTTCATTTTAAGGCTCAGCGAACCACATTTTGGCAGAGTAACCAGACACAGAAAACCTCAGAACCTATAGAACAAGTGCTCAGAATCCAAAGGTTAGACCCACTGTCCCGTGCGTCCCCGAGCACAACTAAGCGGCAGCTTCCCCACACCCCACTGCCAAAACGACCGGCTGTGCACCATGCCTTGACCCTGCAGTCCCGAAGGAGGGGACCATCTGCCAACCTACGCTATCCACGGCTCAGGAGATTCTGATTCTGGAGTCTGGGTCTTAGGAAAATTTTCTGTGTCTCCTAATAAATATACGACGACTTTTACATTTCTTATGTTAGTAGATAAAGTGACCTAAGACAGCAAGACAAATTCACCCCAAATATTACACTTGCTCGTTGGAAGATGGAAACTGCATGCTCTGACCTCAGCCTCTGCCACATGTCCAACGGCAGCACCTTCTCTCTTTCCATTTCCCTCCACCCCAGGGTCCATCACCTGGAGTCCTCGAGGGGGATGGTGCCCAGGGCTCTGTCTGCTGCGGGCTGTGCACAGCGAGGGCCTCCCCAGGAACACAGACTCTGCGGCGCAGACCCGCTCGTGGACACTGGAGCAGACACCGCTGTCGCCCTGCCTGGGATGCGCTTGACACAGGGAGAGGGCGCCCGTCCGGGCCATTTCCAGATCAACCTCCAGTGTAAAGTGTACATGTTTTACCAAATACACGACATGACTGGAATGTTACTAAGGAAAACAGCCCGTGGCTGGCCCTCCTGTCCTCAGGGCCCCATGAAGCCCACCGTCTCATGTGGGGACACTCAGGGCAGACTTAGTCACGATCCTCTAAGGCTTTGGAAAATGCACAAGAGGTTACGAGGTACTGAGGAAAACAAACAATGGATTTCACAGTACATACATTCTGGTGGAAGTCTGTTCTTTCTAAAAGCAAGTCTCTCAGTTTTCTTTCTGCTTTCTGCCAAGCTAAACAGCACTCCGTAAACATACTGGCGAACTGGCCTATAGAGCAGGGCGGCGGGAGGCAGGTCTTTGCTGGCTTCATCTTCAATAGAAACAGCAATTTTGATTTCACCCTTTGCATGGAAGAAAGCAGAATAATATTGCACATTTTTCATGTTGAATTTACAACAAACTCACAGAAATATACTGCATTATCTCCAGTTAACGACATTGCAATTCTATTCCAAATCAATTGCTAAACCACCTGAGTGCAGTGGGGTGTCAGGGAGAGTTCATTTAGCGGGTTGTCAAAATGTATGCTCAAAGAGTCAAAATAAAATCTACATGGTTTCATCTTTAATCTGGAACCCAGAGCGTAAGGAAACCACATAGGCGACCCCGAAATCTTTCAAGCAACAGGTAACAAATAGAATAGAAAATGCTGAGAACTTGCAAATTTTACTTATGAGTCAAGATGGTCATATGTAATGAAATTCATAATTTTTAATGACCTACGTGAAATCCAAGAAATGAGTATCCTGAAAATAAAATGGTCAAAATGTCTTTATCAAGCTGTTCCATAAGTCATTACCACGTGCGAACATGGTCTCCCAGAGAGCACACCATGCGGCATCCCTCCCTCTGCAGGGGTCGGCAGGTGCCAGGCCTCTGCTTTGGCCCCGCGGGCCCTTGGGAGGTGTGCCTCCTGAATGAGGGGCATGCACAGCTGCAGGGGCAGCCCTCAAAGGAAGGCCCGATCTGCTCACGCCCTGCAGCCAACATGGCACGAGGTGAGGTGCTGTGCATCTGCACCTGAGATGGCCCCATCTTGGACATTCTATGGCATCCAACTACATTTCAAGAGATTTTGCAGGGAACTTTATTTAGGAAAGTTCGTGACCTAGGAGTATACATATGACCTTCGATGTCTATTAAATTTATCACTACATACTCTGAATAATTCCATGGCATTTGCTCTTTCTTCACAGAAATTTCATTTCAAAACTGGTCTCTCCCTTATCCACACAGACCCGGTACTTCTATGCAGTGGGCACTCTCTCTGGGTCCCTGGCTCGGCCGGCTGCCTGCATGAGTGTGAAGCCTCACCTCACTGCAGACATGTCGGCCTGACAATTTATTACCAGAGCCACAGGGCTCACAGCAAACAGCACACCTGACACTCTAGGCTCTCCCTGACATGCAGAAAAATGGTAGGTGGAATTTTAAAATCTGAAGAGAGAATCATTTACTTTTCTCAACCACAGTCACTTTATCAAGTCGGCCCTTGAGACGAGGGAGTGGTGGAGGATGGGGCGACTGTCACTCAGCCTGGCCCCGAGGAGACCACAGCGGGCAGGGCAGAAGCACAGGGGTCAGGACCTCACAGCCCACACGACCCCACGGGGAAGGGCGCACTCTCCCCCAAACCTGGGTCCCTTCAAACTCAGCAAATCCTTCTCCCACAACAAGAACCTTCCACTTACCCTTACAACATGCGTTGCCCCTGGAAAATAAAATGTTTACCTCACAACCGTAACCTGAACAGTGATACCGTGCGTGCAGACCGTACCACACAGGGCATGACACCTGCAGGCGACTTTAAACATAAATCATAGGAGCTGAGTGAGTCTTGGTGCTCGTGGACTGACACGAGGGAGCGGTCCTCGGCTTGGCCAGCTAACGGTCGCGGTCCGGCCCGGGGTGCCGTGGGGCTGGGGGCCTGTGCACTTACTGACCCCACCATACAAACCGCAGACGGATTGCGGAAAACAGGGAGAAAAATGTCTGATTATCTGTGGAGCTACAGACACTGACAAAAACATGTTAAAAATACATGATGGTAGTAAACCCATCCACGTGAGAAATCGGGTCACCGAGGTTACGTGTTAACTCGTGGGTCTGGGGTATGAACGCCAACAGAAAAACGGCAAGTCCCTGAGAAAATTTACATGGACACGTAGATCCATTTGAGACAAGATTCAAAAACGATGCCACACTGATGTCCAGCGAAGCACACATTTGGTCAGGGGACCCTGACACTGTGCAAACACAAAATCGCACTTTCTGACCTTTACCACGTCACACAGTCCTGGCTCTAAGGGCTGTGCCCGCCATGTCCCAAAATACGCAGCTCGGTCCACCACCCTGCAGGGGGCTCCAGGGCAGGGGACAGAGAAATAGGCCCTGCACAGGACTTCTCACTAAACCTGACATCATGGCATCAATGTGGTACGGGAAACTTTGAAATTAGAAATAAAAATAAAATCACAACTCAGGAAATAACATGATGTGCCATTAATTAGAAATCTCAAAAATACACTCTATCAAACTGGAGGAGAAAATCAGACTCTGCCCCGTCCTGCTTACTGCATTTACGGTGCGCTTTTTCGCCTTTTCTCCCAAAGTGCAGGAAGGGGGAAATGCACTCCTTTCCCAGGGCTGGTAGGACAGAACGTGGCTGCCATACCTTCGTCAGGACGTGGAAGATGTAAGGGTACATCAGCCCCTTCTTGTGCCGGTGCTCCGCCACTCTCAGTACCTCAGGCGCCACCGGGGGCAAGGGCGGTGTGGTGATGTCCATGTGGTTTCGGGTGGGCATGGATAAGAGGCATGGGATCGGCTGCACAGTGCCCAACTGGCTTCCCTTCCCCTCAGCGAGCTGGCTGCCCGAGGAGGCAGTGGACGAGCCTTCCGTCTGCAGAGCACAGGCGAGAGGGGTCAACAGGTCAGGTCATGAGGTCACAGCTCCCCTTCCACTGTGCCTCCCACACAGAGGACACAGTGGCAGTGATGCCCGGAGCCTGTGTGGGGGTGGACGCAGCTTCTGCTGGTGGCCCCATCACCGCAACTCCTGGGGCCCCCAACGGTGGAAGCAGCACTCTGTGCTCCCTGACCCCCGGGTTACCACTGTATCACCCCTGTTGTGTGTGGGAACGGGAGGAGATGCTCAGAGAGGCTGTGTCACTCCCCAGGCCTCACACCTACTCCTCACCACAACTGACGTTTAGAAACAGACACCCAAACTCAGCCGTTCCCTCTGGTCATCTGTAACCCCAAACTAAGTACACAAAGGGAACAGCTTACTAAAAATTAAAGCAAAAAAACAGGCTAATTCCTTGTTTTAAACAAGGAATCATTAGAGCTGATGAGTCACATCTATATATAACGACATAAAAATATGTATGTAGGACAGTGTTAAGTGAAAAATACCCATCCTGTAACAGCCAATCTCCAAAACAGAACGTGTACAAGGCGCGCAGGGAAGAGCAGCGGGTACACAGGGGCCTCGGGGATGGGAGGCCGTAGGCAGCAGGCTAGGGAAGACAGGGAGACGCACCCCCTACACTTTCTCTCTACAAATTTTAGCAAAGTCCAAAGTGTTTCCTGAGATCAATTATTATTTGTACAATAAATGTTTTATTTTTTCTCATGTTAAAGGCTGGAAACAATAATTGCTTAATTTTGTGCCAATCTAAGGAACATACATTTCTGTTTGGAAACAAAATATATTCTTCACAGTGGTAAGTACTTCACTGCTCACTTCTACCCTTGAAAACAGAATTGCCAAATCTGATCTTAGGACCTAAGTCAAGGATAATCCACAAGGGACTTCTGTGCTCTCCCCTACACACTGTGGACAAAACAGGTAACAACTTCAGAAGGTGATTTGCTAACAGCAGGCATGCACAGAGCATTTCTGCTGCTTATGCACAGGACGACCCACAGCAGCGAGAGCATTCCAGAGTCTTAAATGAATTTCCGACAGAGTCGCATTGTGTACACATGAGGCCTCTCTAGCTAGAGATGGGCCATGTCCTGAGGGACCACGTGTTGGTGCAGGTGTGGCTCTGCCGCTAAAAGGTATTCCTGGGGTCGCCAGTAACAGGTAGGACCAGATAAAGGGGAACGGAATATATGTGATTCCCATTTGTTGTGATTCTCGTTCAATCTCCATAAAACCCTGCAGATGAGGGCTCCTGACCAGAGCGTGCGTCAGCAGACAGGAGGCATTCCAGCAGGGCCACCCAGCCTGTGGAAGGTGTAAGCTGTGCCCTCCCCCTCCCCCACAGGTCTGGGGACCGCCCCCTCCCCTGCACTGACATCTTGGATCCCCTCCCTCACACCAATGTCTGGGACCCCCTCCTCCCTGCCACTGACCCCCATTCCCTTCCCATACCCAAAGAGTGTGACACCCAACTGCCTTCCCGCCTTCCCAGCCAGTGTCTATTACTCATAACGTGGTTTTAAAAAGCAGAGCACTTTGCTTTAACCCACCCCTAAAATCACACGGTCAGAGACAAGATTGGAAGGAATAAAAGCCGCCCTACTACCTTTGTTTGGTCTCCTGGGTCTCCCCGTGCTTGCGGCTCTGAGTGGCTTCCTGTCTTCTCCCAGCCAATTTTGTTCCCACTGATATGGCTGAACATAAACAAAAGGAACACGGTTACTGGTTAGTGTCTGCCTAGCACCACACTAGCTGTGACAAGCTGACCATGCAGAGCCCAGGGCCTCAGTGGTACCAACCTCGCCTCCCCCAGCGGACCCCCTCCACACAGTCCTGCGCCAGGATCTCACCCTCTGGGAAGAGAAAACAGAGCACTGAATCCAGCAGAGGGCCAAAGAGGGCCAGGGATGGCCACAAAGGGACCCTCGCTGCCTAGCCTTGGAACTCAGGCGTCGCCAAGACATGGGGTCTCACACTCCACCACCCAACAGCCAGCAGGCAGGGGAGGGTTCAGTGTTACATGGATGAGTGTTACTCCTTATTCACACAGAGATCATAAACGGGGGCTTGGCCTCTTCTCCGAGGGGCTGCGGGAGCACAGGCCAGGGTGACTCATCGGGGAAGGCAGAGTGGCCCTCAAGGTTCAGAGAGTGGACGGACAGCACAATCTTATTTGAGGAACATCTTCAATTGACAAAGCAGGAACAACCAGGACGTGCAAAGGGATGGGGACAAGCATGGAGTGGCTCACAGCCCAAAACTGGCTATATCAGTCAACACCATGAAAACACTGTAGACTGTGACCCATTAGTAGCTTGGGAAAACATTTAGTGGGTTTAACTAGCATTTTTTTTTAAGATTTTATTTATTTATTTGAGAGAGAGAGAGAGCGTGCACAAACCAAGGGAGGGGCAGAGGGAGAAACAGACCCCCGCTGAGCAGGGAGCCTGACACAGGGCTCGATCCTAGGACCCTGGGATCATGACCTGAGCCGAAGGCAGATGCTTCACTGGCTAAGCCACCCAGGCGCCCTTAAGCAGCATTTTTTAAACACCGAAATGGAACAGAATGCAATAAATGTGGGACACATGGCATCATCTCATAAATTTTTTGTTTCCTTGTTATCACAGACCACAACACACAAGGAAGTTTACTGTGGTCTCGGGGAAGACTCGTGAAAGCCACTATCCTGGAGGGAGCTGGGAACACAGCCCCGCAGAGGCAAGTCTAGCCTTCCCTCATCCCTCCTGGAACCAAAGCCAGCTCCTAAAACCAGTGCTGGCCACAAGGTCTGCCAGGGAAGAGCACTTTTACTAGACTGGCCTTTTTAACTGACTCACGGGACAGATGGAGATGTCTTTAAGAACCACTAATTCTCCTGGGGCTCCTGGGTGGCTCAGTGGTATAGCGTCTGCCTTCAGCTTAGGGTGTGATCCCAGGGTCCTGGGATGGAGTCCCACATTAGGCTCCCCACAGGGAGTCTGCTTCTCTATATCTCTCACGAATAAATAAATAAAATCATAAAAAAAAAAGACCCAATTTTTCTATCTATCAACTGGCTCCGTTTTAGTTATTACCAAAACAAAACAAATGCAGAAAGAAGAGCTGAGGAGCAGGCTGCCCATGGTAAGCCAAGAGTCACGCCCTACAGTGTGCCTCTCAGAGCCCATCCTGGATCCTCAGTCCCAGCCACAGGTTGGGGCACCCCAACAGCTGCCTAGCACCCAGGTCCCCAGTCAGCGAGGGCTCTGTTCATGTCTGTTCCTCCTTTGAGCTCTCTCAGTCCACAGCTTTGCAAAACTGGAGGAAGCCTAGTGACGAGGAGGCATCACAATAAACACAAGTATCCCAAAAACACAACCATTCTGTTCAAAATCCAGAGAAAGAGGAGGCTGGAGTGAGACTCAGGACATGGCCAGCACACCAGGCACCTGATCGGGGGACAGAGGGCTTGGTCCCACCACACACATGTCTAGCACACATGCCAAGCACGGGAAGGAAAGGCCGGCGGCACCGAAGTGGTCTAGAATGTGGCACAAATAGAGCTGCTAACGTACTTTTTCATTAGAAAGTCAGTGACATAGTGACGTTTAGTGAAACTTTAGAACAAATACTTGAATGCTTATGAGTTTTATAAAGAGACATAACATCTATTAATTACAATTTTAAACAGTTAAGTATAATGCACCTGTAACAAAAAATGCACGCACTACAAGGGAACAGCCTAAGGGATGCCTACAATCTGAGCATGCACGTGAGCAGCCAAACCAAGTGAGGGCTGGCAAGCCAGGCCTCGCCCCTTTGCACACCTCCTCCCCAGGGGAACGGCTACCCGACTTCTAACAGCAAACGTGCTCTTTCCTTAGCTTCCGATGCCACATAAATGGAATGTGTACTTCCTGTGCCCAGGGTTTGGGATCTGCAATATCCCTGCCCACTGCACTGGTTCAGCCTCAGTGCAGACATGTTGCAGGGGGCATGCCACCGCCGCGTCTACTGTCCAGCCCGCCAGAGACTCGGGAGCTCCCGCCACTGACACGCGGCGTCTTCTGTGGCACCCACATCAACCTTTCCTGGGATGTGGTGAGCCCCAGCTTGTCCAGTCTGTGCTTCCCTGATGACATCTGCAGCGTCTCCTCTTGGGGCTGCCTGTAGGCCACATGCCCTCCCCTTCATCACAGGAGTGCACAGAGTGCTCTTATGGATGCCTAGCACGTCCTCTGCTCTGGACACAAGTCCTCAGTCAGGCAGAGGAATTCCGCACTCCAGGCCCACTTCGGGGTACATGGGTTCCTGGGTGACGCCTCATCCTGCAGGCTTCCAGCCCACCCCCAACTGCTATTCTCATGGCTGTGTCCTTTGTGGCATGCGTTACGCTGGCACGGACTATTTCCATCATTTAGTTATATATTCCAGGAAGCTAAGTGCTCACAGCCTCCGCCAAGCGGGAGCCCATCAGCTGAAGGAATGAACCACAGAACCGCAGTCTCAAGGTGTGTGGTGAAGATGGCAGAAACCGGAGTTCTCCACGTGACATAGAGCTCTACGTGGGGACTCGTTCCCTACACAGCCCCATGAGCACGCGAGGGGCCCCAGGCCAGCACGCAAGGGCAGAGTGGCGGGAAAACTGCCCACCCGCCACTAAAGTGGGAAACTCATCCCACCGGAGATCACACAGCACCTACATCTACAAACACCTGTTTTGTTGCATGTGGATCATTACCAAACTAACAGTAACGTTATAATCTATGGGTGAGCACATGGCCTCCCAACAATCATACCGTAAAACCTGAAATTCTGTCTGAAAAGTGTCTTGACAATAGCCAACTTTTCTCAGGTCCAGAGCATTTCATTTCACTACAATGACTATGTCACTTTACAACCTGAAACAAGCTCCCGACACATGATAGATGCCTCCCCCTGGAGAACACGCAGTTAGTTGTTTCACTCTACAACAGCTCAGAACGGGCCCCGGTGCCAGCCATGCTCTGGAGCGACCTGCGAGGACCCACACAAGCCGCAGGAAGCCTGATGTTCCCGCTGCACCCTGCGGACAGGAGGCAGGCTCAGGGAGGTAGGCCCTGCACACGGCCAAGGGGCCATACAGATAGGCTGAGTGGCAGCAGGCCAACACACCACCCTGCTCTGCGGGCCTCACTTTACAGCTGACACAAGGGCTCCCCTACACCAAAGCTGGTGAGAGACAGCAAACCACCCTCCACACAGCGTTCCTTCCCACATGTGGGCCTAGTCGAGGGTGAGGGTAAGGCAAGGGTGAGGGTGAGGTGAGGGTGATGTGAAAGTGAGGGTGAGGGTGAGGTGAGGGCGTCCATGCACACCGAGGGTCAGGGTGAAGGTGAGGTGAGGGTGAGAGTGAGGTGAGGGCATCTGTGCGCATCGAGGATGAGGGTGAGGGTAAGGTAAAGGCATCTATGCACACCGAGGGTGAGGATGAGGTGAGAGTGAGGTGAGGGTGAGGGTGGGATGCTGACCACAAGCGGCTAAGTGGTCAACAGCAAAGAAAGAGCAAGGCAAATGAAACCAGGTAGGAAGCAACAAGACAGGAGAGCAGGGTAAAGGATCGAGTCCCCAGCAAGAGCATGCCATGTGTGGGAGGTCACCAGGTGAGCACAAGTGCAGCTGGCCTGCAACAAACTGCGTCCATTATCATCAACCTGTGCTCCTCCACGGGGGGAAGGGCCTGGACCCATAGAGCTCTGAGGGCCCGAGGCCAGGGGCTCCCACTTCAGAGCCAGGGTGCTGGGCCCCCACCACCACAGCAGGTACTGTCCATCCACTCCAATGTGAGCCCGCGCCACACGTCCTCTCACAAGAAGTCGGGAATGGAGTAAGTGGCGGCCTGGCTCCTACACAACAGTCCGACGGGCCTGGCGTCCGCGTGTGCCTCTCACGCTCTGCTGGGACGCCCCAATCTGGCCACGAAAGGGGACTCAACCACCTGGCACAGGCAGATAGGCCCCACACGAACACCCTCCTGGGTCTGTGCAGACCCCCTTCCATGACGGCGGGAGGATTACAGCATTTTATTTTATTTTACTTTTAAAGATTATTTATTTATTTATTCATTCATTCATAGAGATGCAGAGAGAGAGAGAGAGGCAGAGACACAGGCAGAGGGAGAAGCAGGCTCCATGCAGAGAGCCCGACGCGGGACTCGATCCAGGGTCTCCAGGATCATGCCCCGGGCTGCAGGCGGCGCTAAACCGCTGTGCCACCGGGGCTGCCCAGATTACAGCATTTTATTGAGAGAAGAGTCCCTCAAACTGTTTTTACAAAGGCAGCGAAGGTATGCTGCCCCGTGAAGCGGCTGCCTGTCTGGTTCCAGAAGGAAGAACCCATAGCCATAGCAGCCTGTGTAGGGCCAGGGCCAGAGCTCCGGGACAGACGGGGTTCTCGCTGTGTCGTTGGGGAAGGAGCCTGAGGGGACACAGCACAGAACAGCCCAATGGCACAACCACTTGAGGGGAGAAGGCGCACTGGAAGCACATTCTTTAGTGTCTCACTGATGTGGGCGCGGTGCTTTGACACCACAGGAACGCCATCTACCACTCACTGCCATTACGCATCGGCTGATCTACTTGAAGGAAGCCAGAAGCTTCCCATCCACGCTGGGCCTGGTGGGAAACCACCACAAGGCTGCCAGAACCCACTGTGCGAGGCCGGGGCCAGAGTCCACACATGGTGCACAGGCCCTCAGGCACCGCCCAGATCTGGTCCCCCAGGCCCTCAGCAGGCAGGCGGAGCATACCCCAACAGAGGCATTGCAACCCGGAGTAGGAAACAGCAATCCACATAAATGAGCCCACAAAATGCACAGGAATTACATCCACATTCTTTCCTGACAGACTTTCAGATGGCTGTGTGAGGACAGGCCCCAGAGCACCAGGTGTTCAAACATCCACTGGTGCCCGCAGAGTGCTGTCCATCCAGCTGGCTCATGAGAGGCTTCTGCGACCGTATTTCCTGACATCTCAGTTCTCTGACTTTGTACTGACGTGGAAATTACAGAAACATATACGACAAAGAACCAAGTAAATCAGCGAACTCAGACTGGATGCAGGATCAAAAACCTGATGCATCTATGAAAATAGTATGAGACTCGCACCTCCACGAAGACTGTCTTACTTGTAAATCCAACCGAAACAGGACCACAAGGATCCGACAACAGCAGGAAGGAAGGGAAACGGTGCAGGACTTCCCTTAAAGATGTGCACCAAGAACACAGTGGAAGTACACGCTCACGGCGCTCTGAGAACGCGGGAGACAAAGCACACTGATGGGAAGCAGTGTGTTTTCATTCCTCCGTCACCTGAAAATGACCATCGGGTCTGGAAGACCTGCTGCAGGCCCCGGGCTCCATCCTCTGGTAGACGCAGGGCCAAGAGAGAACCAGTGGAGAGCAAGCAGGAGGCCCAGGACAGCCTCGGCAGGGCCTCTGCCTCCGGGGCCAGACCACACCCAGACCCGTGGGAGTGACCACCCGGACTCCCAGTCCTGCAGCACTCCCCAGCTCCAGGGCCCAGGGGCCGCTGTGGTATTAAAGCAGGGGCAGGAGAAGAGGGGAAGCAGGGATATGGGGTGGCCTGCCCGGCATCTGTCTTTCTCTCTCTCTCTCTCTCTCTCTCTCACATACACACACACACGTGGCACGCGTGCCACCGTGTGAACCCGAGCGGCAGCCAGGAGGCACCCTCTGGCCTCCCTATACACCATCTTCTGTAACGCTGTGCACATTCAGGGCACAGAGCCACATGACACCCACCTCGGGGCAGGGAGCCGTGACCCCACACGCCCCCCCGCTTTGGGCCTTGCTCCCGGCTGTCTAGGAAGAGCGTCTTTTGCTAGACCGAACCTTCGTCATGTTGGCATGAGATGATCTGTAACAGAGAACACTCAGTGCCTTCGAATTTCAAAGGGGCAGGGCTTCAGAGACATGAGCAGTGGTTCTCATTTGCACACTCAACAGATCCTCACTATAGTCCCTTTCCAAAAGGTTCACATGGAAGCGTGAATGCAAAGGTACAACTTGTTATTAACCTTGGGATTTTAGAATTACAAGATCCTGGTACGGATTTACGTGCAGGGTCATGCTCTGCTGCTGTGCAGAGCACACAGTCCCTGCATGGCAGCAAACCCCACTGTGACTGCCGCCTGAGGTCAGCGGACACTCACGGCCCCTCCACAGATGAGGAGAGGGGAGGGCCAGCCTCAGGCTTCACGCCCAAGGAGAACTTGCAGAGGACGAGAAACCATTTCCATTGACGGAGCGCCAAGGGTCCCTAGCCAGAGAGCACCGATGAGGAGCAGACCCAGAAGTATGGGAGGCCCTTGCTCTTCCCTGTTCCTTCTCTGTTGGTGAATCAGGTTTCTTAAAACGGAACAGTGCTTCAGAAGAGGAGGAAGACAGTGCATTTAAGACCTTCTTGATCAGATTCTAACAAATTACGTATTTCAAAATTCATTTACTCAAGGACACACATCTAAAATACTCCCCTCCAGCAGGAGTTCCAACCCAGATGGCAGCTTTCTCTGGTTGTGTCGGGTGAATGCCATGATTTCAGGAACAGTCTACAAGCTGCTGAGCTGAGATCTGAGTTCTAGATTCAATTCAGGAGAGAAGGAAATTCAGAGCTCCCCATGATCCAGAAGCCAAAACCGGAAGTCACCAGTGTCTAACATAAAATGCTTTCTGGGGGTGGGACTGGGTTTCACAGCCCAGGGGACAGAAGAGTCAGCAGCACTTGACCTGGTAACGTCACCATGTCTAAGGGCCACACAAACCAATTTTCCCAAAACTCCTCCCCAGCAGAGGAGCGGCCTGAGGCCACAGCTGGAATGGTGCTGAAACAGTCCCTCAGCCCAAGAAGCCCTGAGAAAGTGTCTAACCTCCACTGCTTGTGATCAAGATGCCCTAGTCTGTGCAAAGGGATGTCACTTTTCTGCCACAAATGACATCTCTGCACACAACGCTGGGCCGTGGGAGGATGGAAGGCGGCTTCCCCAAGACTGGGCTACTGGCCAGGCCTCACACCCGGTACATGTCTGGCCTCACACCAGCTACACCTCACCCCACTCACTTTGCAGCTGCTCCACCGCCTTCATCGTTATCGGATGACGACGATGTAGAAGACCCTGGGAAGTATGCTGAGTCCACATGGTTGGGGCTGCCGCCCGGAGCCGGATGAATCGGGGACGACCGTTCGTACAGTGGGGTATGCTTTCCTTCATGAGGAATGTTGCCGTAGGTGCTGTGCTCGGTCAGACTCTTCCCAGTTGTCTCCAAAGCAAGGGCCGGCTCAGCGAGGCTGTATGGGTGTGGGCCCTGACCCGCAGCACCTGGGCTGGGCACCTGTGGGGCCTGAAACACAGGGCAGAGGTCATGCATGCACGGGGGCTACAGGGCCTGGCCCCCGTTGGCCCCGCCTGGTCTCAGCTACGTTTTAATTCAAGGAACACTGGCACCTGCTGCACAGATAAGCCCAACAGCTCGGGAGATTATCTCAGCTCTCAGTAAAACCCAATGCGTGTGCAGCTGTCGGGGGCAGCACCCCCAGGCAGGCCAACTGGCTGCAGGGCGGAGGGTCTTACCACAGGCTTTGCTTGCAGAGGGGTCTGTGGAATGTTGAGCATCTGGGGGGGGACATACGGTGGCACGATCCCAGGCATTCCAAACGGATTTGGTCTGGCTGCTCCATCAACAGGGAAAGAAAGCACGACTGTTAGTGGAGGACACACCCTGGGACACCACGGTGGCCAACATGTGTCCCACCCGCCCTGTCCCTCCCCAGGTGACCACACACCACTGAAAAAATTAGAAATTAAAAATTCATGTTTCACATTAAATAGTTCACTTTATGGTGATCAACCCTACAGACTGGGGCTGAGATTTGAACCTACAGGTGTCTAGCCCACCCACCCGCACCCCCCTCCCTGCCCTCCTTAAGCCCTAGGGCCTCCAGCACTAAGGACAAGGCAGGGATAGACACTTCCCTGTGGTAAGTGAGGCAATGAAATCTCCCTATTTAGACTAAAATTCAGGTCTCAGGTATTAAACAGTGAAGCATGGAAGCTGTTGCCAGTACTTTTCAGTTCTTCCCTGTTAAGCAAAACCATGATGAGGTTGCATGTAGCACGATGTGACAGGGCACGCTGAGCTCTCAAGGACGGGACTGTAAACCTGCCCTAGTGTGCACTGCACTTACTTCCACCCATGCTGACGTATGCCAGCGCAGCCCAGAGCATAAGTGTGTGCAGAAGTGCTGTGGAAACAAGTCAGGGCTGAGCTAAGTGCTCACATGGAACTCGGGGCCATCAGCTCGGCCCATGGGCCTGCACACCTGCACACCCAAGACCTCAGTCTCCCAGAGTCTGAGGAGAGGGTGCCTTGGCTGGACAACATAGTGACCGACACGCAGTGACGAGGACTTGGCCTCAACATCACACTTCCAAATACCACAAACTACTTACTAATGCAATAAAAATGGCAAGGACACCTTTTGGGGCTCTGTGCCTCCAGTAAACAGTCAGGCATGGGGTCCCTGTGAGGCCCAGCTGCAAGGAGCCCCAAGGGTCCCCACGTGGGAACACACAGCAGACACGGGGACCCTGAGCTACACGATCTCCTCCTCCCCTGTAGGCTTCTTTTAGGAACTGAACAAAAGCAAGCTTAGAGACCCCTGAATGCCAACATCCTTGACCAAGAAGGACGTCCCTTCCACTTGAGAATCTGAGTGACACCAGGCCAAACAAGGATTCACAAACCACGACAACCTCTCATCTCACCAACATGCCAAGATAAATAAACACATTTAAGTAAAAACAGTAACAAAGCACCCCAAAATCCAAACCCTCACTCCTCTCCCCTTCTGGCACCCAAGCTCCCAGAGCCACCCAGTCCCTGCCTGTGGAGCCACCTCCCCCCACCCAACGACGACCCACGTGCTGGAAGCTGCGGCTCACTGTGAGAGCCTGGCACACAGCCTGCACTGAAAGAAAGCTCGAGACACGACTTCCACAACTGTGGGGGGCAGCTGGGAAAGACAACGCTGGCACACGTGCGCGCCCACCCACATGCTCACCCCAAATACACATGCACGCTCACCACATACACATGCACTCACCCCAAATACACGCAACATGCTCATTCACCACACATGTATGTGCACTCACCCAACATGTGTACATGTGCCCACAACGCATGTTCACCAAATGTACACACTCAGGACACACAGACACACACACTCACCTACATACAAGCACACACACCCATACATGCATAGGCACACACATGCTTACTACATGCACTCATCCCATATACACATATGCACATTTAGTGCAGACATATATATGCATTCACCCCACACATGCACATGCTTGTTCATGCACACTCTCCCCACATAAATGCACACGTGTGCACACACAAACACATAGAGACACATTTCTGACCAAATGGTTCTGAGCCAGAGGTCAGAACTTCCGAGTCTGAGAGACAAGATGCAGTAACTGGTTAGGTTCCTTCTTAGGAGATTCTGGATTGTGGCCAGATTTTGGCACAAAGAACACTATGGCCTCCATCCACTGAAGCTCCGCCACTTCAAATTAAGTCACCGTGGTAAGTGCAGTTTATGAGCTCTTGTGGCTGACCTGCCCCACGCGACTTCTCAGTAATCACATGGAAAGTGGACAGGGTCGGCCACGCCAATCAGCTGCATTGGGACGGAAGGGGATCCTTTTGCTTCCCTCTACTTGTGTCCACTATGTGCTATAAACTTCCTGAAAAGCACAAACTTTCCCTAAAAACAAAAACAAACTATATCTTAAAAGCAGAGATTTTCTAAGAAAGAATACTTTGTAAATCACCTTGTAATTGCTGACCTCAAATAAACCTTTGATAACCTACAAGGCTAGTTACTGAACTATCAGAACTTAGTCCAATAAGGGAATTAATCTGTCTACACTTCTCTGAAGGCTGCCTCCCTTTGGGCACGGTGCCTCCAGGCGCCAGTGCTGCCTGTTGGTGCCCTCAAGCCACCAGCTGCGTGACAAAGTCATCTTTCTTGGGACTGACCCCGACTGACCTCAGCTCATGCATGGAAGTGAGCACCACCAGCTTGTCCCCCACCCGCCCAGACACTCTGCTCAGAAAGACAGGCTGCTGTCAGCAGACCATGCAGATGGACCCCGAAAGGTGGAAAACCTGTTTACTAGATGAAAAATATTTTCACAATTAAAAGAATTTTCAAAGACTTCTCTGTGAATGACGAGAAATGCACACGCATGGCAGCCTGACAGGTGCACAGAGTGCACTGCACCATGAGTGAGAGGCCACCTGCTGCCCGCTGCCCGTCATGGTGGTGCCCGCGTGGAGCTGCACAGCTGCTCTCCAAAGAGAAGGCGCATCCGGAGAAGGAACGGTGCTGACCACAAGCTCTGCTGAGAACCAGACGGCCACACACGCCCCAGCCACCGCCTGGCATGTCACTGCAGGGACATCAGGCCAGCCAAAACGAGGCTAACGCAGTAAGAATTCTTAGAATTCTCTGATGCCAACAGGGGTGTGATTTTCAAGTGTGGTACCAAAAACAGAGCTTTGACCATTCAGGCTCCAAGAGTAAGTCAGTATGTTCCATATCACCAATACTAATTTTCAATACCTATAAAAAGGGTCCCATTTTCCAACGACGTTAGACCATATGGAATGGACGCATTTTCTAGGTGTTCATATTCCACGGAAGCAAAGACACAGCCACATAGATAATGTTGTTGGACTTGTTTCCATCCTCTTCCAGGTGAGTAGCTTCTGGAAGGCAGGCCACGGGCCAAAGATCGTGAGGGCAGAGGCAGGAGGAGAGGAAGCGGCCAGCTCTGAGGGGCTGAATGCCGTAACCTTACAGGGACACTGGCTCCTGGGGGCTGAGCTGGACGGCGAGGCCCCCGACAGGAGTCAGAGGCGCCATGTACAGAGAAGCATCAGCCGGCCAAGTGCAAGGCTAAGGGTCAAGCACAGAGGCCCCCAAGCGCCCCAGGGCCCCAGGGCAGCACACCGAGGCCAGTAGGAGGCAGAGCTCCAGAACTCGAGCAGCTCACCGGGCGGGACCAGGGCGTGGGGCTGTGGGCAAGCGCGTTCCACGGCCAGGAGCCAGCAGCGTGACCCCCACCCCCAGAATCTGGGCAGCGACGTGGACCTCGCAGCACAGCAATGCTCAAGCCCACACTGTGTGTGAGTCTTCAGGAACAGGAGTCTCACAAGTGATGGACGTGTCCCAAGTTGTATCCCAATCTGTGCAGCTCCCGGCTCACTCACTCCACAGCGGAGGACGTGTGCACATAGGCTGGCGGAGATGAGGAGTGGGAAAGTTTCCTACGCAGCCTCATGAGCCCCAAGCCGCTGCGGACCTCAGAAATGCACAGCCTGCATAAGAGTCCCCGCTAAGCCAAGTGGCTGCGCCCTCTGTCGCCGTCAGATGTGATGATGAGCTCGTCATCACGCAGGGACATACCCTGCGAGTGGCTGCTGACAGCAGACGCAGTTTCAGTTCCCCACCGTGATGACTGATTTTTAGGTTTTCAAAAAAAAAATGACCTTTCAAAAAGCCATGAGACCAGACAGATTATTTCACTTCAGGGCACAGGGACTAAAATAAACTCTCAAAAATCTGAATGAAAGGTCATGGGAACAGATGTCGGGCCTGAAGACAACACTCAAGAACCAAGAGGGAGAAAGATGAGGCCAATTTCTGCTCCATGGCTTCCCTCAGGTAGAGCCGACCCCATTAACCGGCGGAGCCAACCCCAGTACCACACGCACCAGCCTGAGGTAAAAATGCCAACAGTTGGACACGTGGACACGTCTCCAAAATTAGCAAGGGCAGAATGACACACAATACAACCTCTGGTGACATGTAGAAACACCTCCCACCCTTCCACACACAGAGGTAAAGAAACACAGAAACCCGTCTGTGGGGACAGACGAGACTCTCAGGAAAGCCTCACGTGTTTCTTTCAAGAAAGACGGGAAACAAACACCATTTGCTGACCTTGCTGGTGGGCATGCCGCTGCTCGGATATTGCCCTCGTACAGACGGTGGCGTTTAAAGTTTTTCCACAATAAAAAAGCTTAAACAAAAACAAGAAAATGGTGGCTTGAGTGAGAACTCTAAGGCCAAGTTTCAAAAACTTGCTAAAGTACATAGCAGTCTAACATGCAAAAAATGGTGACACCGGAAATTTAAAAGGCTGTCATCACAACAACAGCAAAACACCGGATGGCGAGCAGGGGCGGCAGCCGGGACAACGCAGCAGCTACGTCGCAGCCTGGGCGGGCCTGGCCTTCCAGGGCAGGCAGAGCAATGGGCCCGAGCACATGCTGCCAGTGGGAGCGGACAGCCTGTCGGCAGCACGTGCAGCCATCCTGCTGCAGTCCCGAGGCCCAGAGCTAGGCAAGGGTCTGTGTTCGGGGCCGTGGCACGCATGAACACTCTGTCCCTGTGCTGGGTCCGCGTGGTCCCGCCTGGGCAACCCTGCTTTCCTGGAGACACACCAGCCTCGTCAGCTAACAAAGCCCCGCAGGGCCTGCATCTTTCTTCCCCAACCGTGAACCCGTATCCAGGGTGACACCTGCTGAGCGCACCCTCAGGCTGGGGGCACATGGTGGAGATGCAAAGACTGCCCACCTGAAAACCCAGCCAGAGTCCATGGGACAGTGTGGTGATGCACGTGGCACAGCCACAACCCGGAAGCACGGCCACGGACAAACCCCGCTTCTCTTCAGGATTACACAGGCCCATCCCTGAGCCACAGCCCCAGGCTGGGGCCCCTCCTTGCAAGCAAGGCAGCCGTCAAGGGTGCCCTCCTGGGAGCCGGTCTGGGAGAAGGGCCCATGAGGATGCAGCCACCAGGACCCCTCCCTGTGGCCGTGGCCGCTCCAGTCTTGGCTTCCTGGAGCAGCCCCCATCCGATAGCGTCAGCCCGCGTGTACGAAAGCCACAAAAGTTGGCCACCGTCGCACCCCCACCCAGCCACCCAGGCCACACCTGGCAGGGCAGCCGTCAGGAACCATCTCTGCTGGGATGAGCCGCACCTCACAAGGACCTGGCGGCCACATGGGCCACAGGAGCCCCCTCCTTACCCGAGTACAGATGCTCCTGCCACACGGCTGCTGGCGTCCCCTTGTCTCTTTGGGGAAGCCCCCCCACCCACTGAACCCCCAGGGAGCCCGTCTGCTTCCACATCCCCACTCAGCACTCGGGGTACATACATGATCAAAACTCAGGGAGCAGGTGGGCACGGGGGCCTGATGGAGCGACGGGGAGAGGCTCCAGGTCACGCCCCACAGCAATGGGGCACGCTCAACACAGGAGCCCTTTGGCAAGCTCCTGCAGCCCCCAGACAATGTGGGGAGCCTCCAGCGGCCACTGCCCTGGGACCCACCAGCCCCCCGGCCCCTTCCCTGTGTCCTGGGCTCTAACCACCCTCTGCTTCTCCTCACACACTGCCTCCACCTGGGGGTCACCTCCACGTGGAACACACTTCCTCCTCTGCATCCCCCGGCGACACTCCTGCTCACAGTGGATGGGGGTCATCCGTGAACTGCCTGCTCACACGCTACACAGGGGCCAGGACAACACACCCAGTCCCCACTGCCCAGCATCCAGCATGTGTCACCACAGGCCCAACACAGCCAGGAGGATCTTGGGGTCTTAATTAACAGAACTCTTTCTGGGACAGCTTTAGGTCCACCGAGAACCTAGGAGAAAGCGCCTTCTTGCATTAGTGCAATACACGTGACAGCGAACACTCTAATTCTGACAGGCATCTATGTCAGGGTGCCTGTAGGTATTCACTCTCTGGGTTTGGACAGATTAATAAGGACGCATACCCACCACGACACTGTCTACAAAATGCTTTCACAGCCCTAAACTTCCTGTGTGCTCTGCCTGCGTGCATCCCTCCCCTGCCTTTTCGATAACGTTGTGCAGCCAGAATCGTACAAGATGGAGACTTTCACTCAGCGAACATATCCAAGGTCTTCGTGAGTTGAGAACCCATCCTATTTAACACTGAATGATGTCAGTGCGTGGACGGACCTCCGTTTATTTGTCGGCACCCACGGAAGGACATCCCGATGCTTCCCAGTTTCGGTGGTTATGAGTCACGCTGCGGTAAACATCATGTGCAGAGTTTGTACGGATCTACGTCTTTAGTCCTCTGGGTCGACATGGAGGTACATGACTGCCAGGCCCCATGTAAGAGAGTCTTTAGTTTTCTGAGACATCATCACACGGTCTTCGAAGCAGCGGCACCAGTCAGCATCCCCTGCAGCCTGACTGTGCACTCCCATGGCTCCACATCCTCACCCGCATCTGTTCTTATTGGTGCTCCGGATGCTGACCGTCATAGCAGGTGTGCAGTGGGAGCTCACCTACCTTTCATGGAAGAGGCCAGGAAAGCAGCATGCACGTCTTCATACTCACCAGGCCCTGTTTTCACCCAGGTGAGCTCCAGCAGCCAGGACACAGGAGCATGCTCCATCCAGGAACCACACACAGTGGACAACCCTGCAGTGTGACCAGTCCCATGGGCACCCACATTCACACCAGAGACCTGGTGGACGTGCAGGTGTTATGTGCTCATCATGAAAGCACAAAATCGTACCACCTCGAAGTCACGGGTCCCCACACTGTTTCTGACACTCTCAATGCTTACAAAATGGATATTAATCTCACCTGTTAACTGATTTTGAAATCCCATGTAGAAACAGATCATTTCTAGGGTTCACTGTGCAAAGACAGTATGGACTGGAGCCCATCTGTCACTGTGAGAAGGACCACGCCCCAAGCAGGGGAGGCCTTGCTACACTGTGGGGAGGGGGGCCATGGGGCCGCGGCGCAGGTGTGTGCACCTGTCCGCCCATCACCTTCACACCCTCAGCATCTGTGTGCAGAGCAGAGGCCCACAGGCTTGGAAGATGCGGGAACACAGCAGCCCCACCAGCCCGCCCACCTGACCGGGGCCAGGCCAGGAAGCTGTCCCTCAGGAAGACTCAGATTCCCGAGGCATCACAGTTCTGGGCTGGAACGTCCACTCTAGCAGGGTTCAGAGAGCCCAGGTCACAGTCAACTCCCAATTGTCACTCCCAGTCGCCTCCAAGGGGCTGGTGTGAGGCTCTGAATGTCGGCAAAATGACACACAGTCCAGTTTCTAACATGGTTCACACAAGACGGGCTCTAATGGGCGAGAAAGTCACATCTCAACACTGGTCATTCATGATTCTGAGAGTGTCATCCTAGGGAACATAATGGACCAAACCAGAAAAGACCACGCAGGACCTCCCCACTGCTCATAGAATGTTTTTACAGCAAATGTGTTGGGTTGTCACAAGGGACGCCAACAGAGCCTCTCCCGACCCCACGCTGCTCCTCCTTGGCTCTGCTCCCCACTCAGCGCCACACATACACGCACAGGGGTGGCACCATCCCATATGACCTCGTTTCTTCATACTTATCAGGGAAACAAAGCCTTTTTACATGAATCCATCTCTGCTTGCTCCAAACTGTGTCTGTTACTTGAGACACACCTTCCTTCCCAGTCTTTCCCTGACCCCTGTCCTCGGTCACCCCCACATTCCAGGCCACTACCAGCCTGCACTCTTGGCTGCCCTGAACTCTGCACCCATGGCTCCAGTCTCGCCAGGAGACCCTGGGAGGAGGCTTTAACGTAACACGACAGGAGTTATCGCCCATATGGACCCACTTGAAAATACTGCCCCCAACACTGCAAATTCTTCCCCAACCCACCACCATTCCCCAAAACCCACTGAGAAGAAGTGAAACCAAATTCCAGGCATGTCCCCTCACCCATAGGACTTCCTTCACGTGTTGTTTGATGTAAGAACACAAAAGGACTTTGTACATTCTGAGTTTTAAAGCGGCTCCCATTTAAAAGCTAACTTAAAGCCCACCTTGTGGTTAGCAGCTCAGCCCAGCACAGACGCCGCTGGTGCCCGTGTCCATCCCGACCTGCCTGCCTCCTAAGGAAAGCTCCCAGACCCAGGGTACTGCAGTGACTGTTCAAGTCCCACATCACACGAGGACCAAGCATCAATATGCACACACGAGGGGCAGACGCCCTCTCGGGAGCTCCTCCCAGGCTATGGCTGCAGACGGTTCCTTGCCTTGTAGCCACTCTCCCTGAGAACGAGGACCACGTCTGGCCGGAGACGAGCCGTCCCAGAGCGTGTCACACACACCCCGCTCCACGACCAGGAAGCCCGAGGCTGGAGGCAGTGGGATCAGGGCATCCACCCCTGGAACCAGACCCTGCCTATCCCCGGAGGCCCTGCCACATTGCCCTCTGTCCGGCAGAGTGGTCCCAAATCACAATCCTCTCACTGTCCCAGATCAACAGCTTTTCCTAGATCTAGTCAGTCAGTCAAATACTTTCCCACGGCGGCATGAGGGTGAAGGGGGAAAGCACTTGGCTGCCCCAGGCCCAACATTCCTAGGAGACGGTGGCAGGAAGTATACAGAGATGCAATGGCTGCTGGCCTCTGACAGGTGACAGTGAACCCAGGATCTGAGTGTCCAGCACAAGAGATCAGGGAGACCTGGCCGCAGGACGCCGAGGCCCATCCCCTGCAGGAGCCAGCAGGACCAGGCCCCAGGACCGAGTCGGAGGCACAGCGGAGAGTCTGCCCCCAGCACGATGGGACAGTGCCAATCAGTGGCTGTAGGGCCCGGAGATGAACCCTAACAATTGAAAGCCCTGACCTCGGGTCCAGGCAGAGGAGCCACCGTGCCTGGAGCTCCGCCCTCCTTGGGCACCGGCCACCCACAGGAACCCCCTCTGGCGGCCAGCACTCATCTGTGACCTGTGGCCCCCCCAGGCACATAGCCGCTCTATGCTGCAGTGAACTGGTGAACGTACCAGGAAAGGGACAATAGTCTGAGACATTTCAAACTGGTGGCACTCTAACCACACCAGGAATGTGGAAGCAAATTTGACAGACACAGCAGCGCAGCACGATCTCTGAGAGCCTATGGCTCTGGACCCAGAGTGGGGCCCTGGGACTCAGGGGGGACCCTGGCACTTAGGCTCACGGCCTCACAGCCTCCCTGGAGGACACCACCAGGCAGGCTTCAGGAAAACAGCTCATAATCATTTTTATTCCCTAATTCCAAATCTCTGAGTTAAATCTAGTCTTTTGCAAAAAAAATTAAAAAACAAAAAAACAGGCAGCAAAAAGAAAGACACCCATCCACTTTTCTGAAGGGATTTACGGAGGCATCTGCAGGCCGAGGCCTCCCCAGTGCACCTCCTGGACGCCTCCTGCCTGCCCCCGCGCCCACCCCAACTCCCAGGAGGTCCATTTGTCCTGCTCAACCCTCCAGGGCCTACTGCGGTGTTTGCCCAGGAAGCACGGCTCTGCATGCTCATGCCAGCTGCGCAAACCTCACCTCGGGTGAATAAACCTACAACAGGGGCCCATGCTTTAATCTCTGCTGACTGAACGGTCAGCGTCCATCTCAGAGGCTTGGATTTACTTACCTAAGTAATGTGCTGGGTGAAATGCCATAGGCTTACTAGTCGCTGAGTAATATCCAATTGCTCTCTTAAATCGAATAACTTTGTCATCTGTTCTAGACTGAAATAAACGCAGGAAAACCTTTGTAAATGGCATGCACTGGTCGTGTGCGTGAACACACTCACAACTCAGCACGGTGTCATCATCTACAGCTTCTGAAGTGAGAGCAGAGCTTAGACTGACAGTAAAACCCTGCAGGAGAATCCACAAGTCAAACGCTAATCCTCCCAGAGTGACGTGGGTACCCGACTGGCACTCCGTCAAGAGACCCGGGCTTCTCGGGGCCATGTTCCCGGTGCTGCCTGGGGAGTATTTCCGTCTCGTGTCCAGCGAGTGGGACAGCAGTCTCAGCTTTCCAGAGTGACACAGAGCTCATACCCACCTCATGTCCTCTATTAACCCTGACCCACTCACATTCCCTCCTTTCCAAAAAAGGAAGAAGAAACACCTGACCATCACCTAAGGGATGGACAAGTCATTTCACAACTCCACTCGGCCCACACACTACTCTGTCTTCTCAGGAAATACATGGATCGTGACAGAGAACGGAGCAGCAGCAGATCGCCCAGGCATCCACCTGGAGCCCTCCGGGCACAGGCTGCAGGAGAGGCTGGGAGCCAAGGGAGGGGCCTCGCCACCCCCACCCCCATGTGCAGAGTGCTCAGAGCCTGCGCTGTACCTGAGAATGCTGGAACACATCTTTAGCTACGGCATCCAAGTCCGAGGGGTCCTGGATGTTGCGGACGTAGTCGGCCACAGCCTTGATCACCACATCGCATGGAGGCAGGACCAGCTGGTGGGCCCGGACCTGAGGAACAAGGGTACAGGTCAGTACGGGAGCCCCCAGTGCAGGACCCGGCAGCTACAGGCCCTGTCACACCCCTCTGTGAGCAGTATCCAGCTGCCCTCAGCTATTCAATACAACCTGGCCTCTTCCACCTAGCTAGGTCATGGAGCACCCGGCAGGCCTGTGTTACTTCTGACACCTCTGCGACCTGCTCACCGTCGATCCTGAGCCCCAAACCCCGTGCCCCACAGCAGAGAACATGTCACGAAAAACCACAGGCTGCAGACACATCCATCCTTCCTACACCAGCCAACAGGTGGCCGTGCCAGGTGCATGCAGCTCAGGCTCGGAAGCACCCCAGAGAGCCAGGTCGGCTTCGAACAGAACAAAGATGGGCCCCTGACCCCTCATGCTGACGGTCATGTCTGGTGAAAGACATACAGGATAAGCGTTGGAATATTTCATTGTCCCAGAATACTGATTCCATGAAAAGTAAGTTAAAAAAAAAAGATTTTAGGCTCTTTCATAAAAACTAAATAAAACACTATGAAAAAAAGATATGACTTCAGCTATAATGATCGTCACATCCTTCTTTTAGGAACAAAGATGAATCAGGTACTGAGTTTGTTTCTGGCAATTAAAAAAAAAATCAGATGATAGCACAAAATAATCTTTATCTCTCATCTGGGCATGAAGATCACAAAGATGAAAAACAGCACAGATCCCAAAAGGCTGTGAGCCTCCACAGCCACCTGCTCCTGCCCTGAGCCTGTGACCGTCTGGGGTCAGCACAGGGTCCTCCAGGGTGGATGCCAACAGGGAACTGGCCTCAGAGCTGAGGAGCACGGTGGCTCCTAAACCTGGCAGAGCCAGCAAACCCCTTCCAGAGCTTCCAGAGGGACAGTGGCCGGCAGATACCTCGATTTTGGCCCAGTGAGACCTTCAGAACAGTAAGATGATAAATCTGAGTTGTTTTGAGATATCCACACAGAGAGAAAACAGAAGAAAATCAAACAACCTGAGCCTGAGCGTGTGACTTGGAAGAACCCACCAGAAAAACTGACGTTTATCCTTTAAGTCACCATCAAGAAAACCTTCAGCTGCATGGACAACACTCTGTTCTTCTAGAAGCAACAGGTTTCCTTGAGGCACCGGTCCCTATGTCTGAGTGGCATTCTCAGCCCCCCATGAAGGGACACCCCAGCACAAGGCCCCAGAGAGCCCCACGTACGTTGGTGCACCCATCACAGCCTCAGTCCTGGAAACTCAACTTCCCCGCAAAGATGAGAGCCCACGGGTACACGTGTGTTCCTCAGGGACAAAGCCTGGCGAACAGCATGAGCCAGCCAGTCTGGGAGGAATGGAGATCCCATCTGTGCTCCCCCTTGTGGGGTGTCTGGTCCCACGGTCGGGCAGGAGCAGGGCCAGCTGGTGGCAGCCCAGCGGGGAGGAGCCAGGACAGAAACACTGTGCCATCCTTGTGGAACGCCTTCTCCTCCGTGAACACAGCATGGGGATGGGGACAGCCATGCCCAAGGGCCCAGGGCCTTGATTCCCGGCCTCCACAGGGTGGGCCTGGCACCCTGAAAGCCAGTAAGGCCCTCCCAGCTGGGCTGGCTGCCATACAAGGGTTTTACATAGAGAACAGATGGATGACAACACAGTGAGAACAGAACCTATGGGATATAAAAATGGCCAAATCTGCAAAGGGGTGGGGGGCTCAAGGTGGCACAGATCATCCCTCTTGGAGTACGTACCCAGACCCCGTGCCTCTGCAGACGATGGGGAGCCGCTCATAGTCCATCCCGCCTCAGGTGACAATGACTACCTGCCACTCTCCATCCTGCAGACATCCTGACGCTGCCAGCAAGTCTCCTGAGCCCCCAATCTCCAACTCCGAGTAGCGCCCAGGTCCCCATGGCCCTGCAGCTGTCCAGAATCAAGCCTCTCAAACCAAGTTGGGGCACAACCCCCCAAACATTCAACCGAAGATTACACACAAGTCTCAAAACTATTTCCCACAGAATCCCTTTCAGAAGCATGATCCCTCATACGTTTAAATCCAGATATATCTGCAAATATTCAGCTTATTAAACTGCTGCTGCTCCTGACAACCAAGAATTTGTATCTTCTTGACAAACCCTGCAGGCGCACCTGGAAGAAGCCACACCTTCCCACAGGCTGGAACAGAGCTGAGGGCGCCAACCCGCCACAGGAACAGGAAGGAGGCTGTCCCTGGAGATCCCAGCCTGGAAGACGGCTCATGGATCTCCAGCCACATGCATGCCAACTCTCGGCCGATCTAGAATGCTGACTTGCTGTTCCAAAAAGCTCTAAATCTTCAAGAAAATGCTCTGGGGGAGCATCTGGCTCCCCTACCCCGGCAGCATCTACAGGGGACTCACAGCAACCCATCCCTGTCAACTCGTAAAAACAAATTAACACCCGAACCACACAAATTAAGCGTTCGCTCCTTGGAGACAGGCTTCAAGATATTTTTACCAAAGCCCCACTTCTCCTTTTTTTCTTTTCTTTGAGCAGTTGTACTTTTATTTTAGCCCAAAGCTTAACATTAGGAAAGAAACAAAATTTAAATAAATTGCAATATACCTAAATTAAAGTTGGAAACATGTACTTTTTGTCTCCAAGGATAGAAAGTAAATTCTGTTTAATTAAAAGCAAAACGTTTATGATTATCTGCCTTTTACAGCACTGGTAGCAATCTTAGTAATTGTTAGTTACTGGCTTTACAAGCAAAAAAAAAACAAAAACTCTGGAGCTGGAAAAGACCTCCCAGAGTATGCAGCTCCCCTGCTCACAGATAGACACCACAGAGGGTGCTGGCAGGCACGCCTGAGCAAGGCATCTGCATAGAGCCTCCTCTTTCTCCAGGGTCCCATTTCCCGCTTACACCCACATGCTGCTGTCCCCTGTGGGCCTCCCCCCCAAGACCCCTCTGATCTGCAAGCTGGCAGACACCCCCCATTTTCCCAGCTGTGATAATCCCGACCTGGTCACCCCTCTTGACAACCTGCACCTTGTATTTTCTTCTGAATCCCGGCCCAGCGCTAGAGCTGTCATGAACTCAGGGGTGTAAGCACGGGGCACACCCACTCTGCCGGGATGCAGCCAGGTCCACGAAGACCTCACCACATGCTCCCCAGCACAGCCAGCACCGGCTGCCAGGCAGCTAGGGGCACCGACTCTGTTGGGCCCCAACACGAGTTACTGCCCGACACCCCGAGGAGACACTCTCCCCACCCAAAGGTGAGCTAATGAGGGTCCCACCACACTTGCAGCTGCCGGGTTCTAGCATTCCACCACTTACGTGATAATGTCACCTCGTCTGGGTCACATTTCAAAAACCAAAGACTTTTCCACAAATTAATTTAAATGGCACGATGCAGTTACCATGTGACATTTCAACTCTTAAATCCATCAAGCCACAGAACAGAGGATTCCACTAAAACCCAAGATTCTCTCCCGGATGGCATGTAGATGACGTGGAAGACTCTTCTGAAGCATCCTGAAATGAGCCACAAGAAAGGATGATCTGACAGGGTCTTAACGTTCATCTGATGGAATAAAACCTCTCTGCTGAAATAACAACTCCCTCCTGGAGGCCCCAGCACCTGGCGGGGAAGGGTCCAGCAGCCAGTGCATGGGCCTCCTGCAGACACAATACTGCATGGGCCTGGCGGGCCTGGGGCTCCCACATGGACCTGGTGTGCAGCCATGGGGACCAGGGGAGGCTGGCAGTGCAGCCATGCCTCTGGTGAGGGCAGAGCATGAGCTCACATTCCACGTCCAAACAGATCCGCTCCAGTTCAATCTCATCATTCACGATGCTTCTGTTGACTCAAGACAAAGAAAATGGGCGAACATTCTTCAATCCATAGATTGTACTTTTGTGTTGGTAATTTTTCTTCTCCTTTATAAAGAACGATCCTCCCCCGAGGAGATGTCTTCACTTCAGTTCCCTCCTTCCCTAAACCTCACCCCATGCACGCGGCCACTGTGCTCCACACCTGCAGCCCTGTGAACAGCACCAGCAAGCCCATCTGTGTTGCATCTTTAGGGAGAGTGTTCGCATTCTGACACGCGATTTAGCTGAACATGTTTATACAGGCCAGCATCTTAACACCCAGGGAACCAGTCAAAAGCCAACTAAACCACGTTGAGATGTGTGCACACATGCAGTTTGAAGTCAGGCCACGTGGTGCCAGAAGCCTGGGGAAGGGGGCCCACGGTAAGGCTTCACATGCTGGTAAGTCATCTCTCTCTCGTGCACTTTCTTCACACAGAGTAGATGACCTGGGGCAACTTAATGTCTTTTTCTTCACGTTAATGGGGACCTGAAATCCTCAGATGGTCGGGAAACGGGAATACAGCCCAGGACCCCTGCAGCACCATGTAGGGCTGCGGGGAAGCCACTAGGGGCACAGTCCACCGCCCACCTCATCCCCACCTGCTTCCAGGAGCTACCACTGACAACAACATGAGAAAGCTGACGCTGGGAGGGGAGGTGGCTGCCAGTAGCCAGACGGTATTTGCAGCACAGCAGTTTACGGTAGACAAACATTTGTAACTTGAAGTATTTTCTTTATAAAGATACTTAGGAGACAGGTTAGAAACCCAAGTGCTTTAAAATGAAACAAAATAAAAAATAAGATGCAAACTATAACGGATTCATGTCATACTGTAACTGCATCTTAATTTTGCTCCTAATTATGTCATAAGTATGTCAAAGTTCACTGGTATTTTGCTTTTGAAAATCTTTTTTTTTTTAAGATTTTATTTATTTATTCATGAAAGACAGAGAGAGAGGCAGAGACACAGGCAGAGGGGGAAGCAGGCTCCAGGCGGGGAGCCTGATGTGGGACTCAATCCTGGGTCTCCAGGATCATCCCCTGAGCTAAAGACAGATGCTCAACCACTGAGCCATCCAGGCATCCCTGCTTCTGAAAATCTTATAGCGTGCTGCTAGGGATTAAAAAATAGCAGCATTTTCAGAAAGTTTTATATGAAGTGCTTACACAGGAGACTACAGCATTTCCATTTTGGTTAGTCTGAAATAAATTTTGACTAAGTAAAAAAAACAAGAACAAAAAAGAACAACACACCCTTCATGATCTCTCCCAGCTCATGTCTGAACTTCGCATAAATGCTCTCCATCCGCCCCGCACGTCTCTGCAAGCCCACATTGTTCATTCTTCATCCTCTGGTCTAAGTGCTCAGGCGAGGCTGTGAGCAAACCTCTCAGATCAACGATGGGGACCGCGTGCCTGTCATAGCCGTTCAGTCCCCCACAGGCCGTCACAGCACATCTGGCCTGAGCTCTGGGGCCCATGTGGACCCGCAAAACCAGGACTCTGGGGTTGGTGCTGCTCCCATGCAGCCTCCCGGATGCTCGCTGGGTCACAGGGGAGCAAAACACGATTCCACACTACGGCTGTGCAGAAGCAGAGAATCTGACCCCTGCATCACCATTAGGAAAGCAGCACAGTGTGATGGCAGCAAATGTGAACCCTGGCGGTCAGGAAAGGAACCTGAAGGCTACTTTGCCAATGCTCATTCACTTGTGCGTGAAAACAGGAAGATGGAGCAGCGCCCTGAACACCCTGGCATCAGGCTCATGCTCTTGTTGGAGACAAACTGCTGCCAGGCCCCAGGAGGGCCACTCAGAGGACCGCATGGAGGAGCACCGTGGCACTCTACCCTCACACACCACTACATAGTGCACTGTGGATGTCCTACAGCATAGAGAGCCCCCTAAGGTGCTGGTGGAAGCTGCCAGGTGAGCTGCGCGGCCACCACTCATGGCGGACCCAACAGCTCTCAGTGATGCCTCGAGGGCTGAGACGTCCTCACATCCTCTCTACCAACTGATAGCAGATGGCAAGCTCCTCTCCCCTGTGCCGTTTCCACTTGGACACCTGAGTTGGCAACACTATAGTAGCAGCCCCCCTGACCTTTTTTTTTTTTTTAACAGATCCATGAAGCCCAAATCCATGCTGCTGACTAAGGGAGCCACGGGGGAAGGGCGGGGGTGGGGAGCATGAGGCTGGGCCTGGCTCTGTCAGACACAGTGAGGACAGACGTGGGAGCCAAGGGCTCAGCACACCCCTCAGCACTGCTGTCACGGGCAGGCAGGATGGGGTCAGGAAGGGTCAGACCAGATGCAGGAGAGGGGAAGACTCAGAGACACGCCGGAGCTGTAACCTGCGCGGTCACAGACAGCTGCCACCACGGGCTGACACAGAACACGGGGATAGACTCACTGAGGGAACAGGAACTCCGCGTTGGGCACACAGGTGGACGTCCCAGGGGAGGCAACTCAGCAGACAGGCTACACCCTTACATCAGGGAAGGGTCTCGTGGTGGAACCGCACTGCAGCGTGGTCAACACAGCGATGGCAGCTGAGACCCTAGGGGCACATGAGATGTTCCAGGAGGCTTGAGGCCACAGCAAGATGTGGATGGACCCCAGGGTCCAGGGAGGGGATGCACAGAACCAGGCTGGGATCCCGGAAGCAAGGCAGGGAGGGGTCTGCTTGCTGACGAGAACAGGCTGGCTAGTGCTGTGCTTCACACCCCGGGGAGATGAGAGGCATTCACCCATTCACAGACATCAAGCGAGTCCTCGGTGGCCTTGGACAAAGGCCCACGTGGCCGCCCAACATCACTACAGGTTAAGCCTCAAACCCACCCCCCGGAGGTTTGGGGCGAGCAGAGGGGCTGGGAGGGGCTGGGAGATGGGAGCAGGTTGACAGACCGAGGGCCACAAGGGCACAGGAGCCCTGGTCGCACACCGTGACAGCAGCTCGGCTCAAGAACACGGCACACACCAGTCTTGGACCAGAAAGGGCCCGGCACCGGGGTGAAGGCTGTGTGAGTGAGCAGTGTGGGACCCACAGACCCTGGGACACACATCCAGGAGGGGATTCTCCTCTGCAGATGCGGGCAGCCCAGGTTGGGATGGGCTCCCTGCTGCATAAACCTGCTGGACAAACGTGTTCTGAGCAGTAAAACCCATCCAGGTCTGCACACAGCCCACTGATTGTGTGGAAAGCATATGGCCATGCACCTGTGCAACCAGGGGGAAGACGGTCCCTGGCCCTTCCCAGCCAGCCCCACGCAACACCTGCCCGCGGCGCCCCCTCTCAAGTTCGGCGCTTTCTGGGGTCCACACCAAGGTGGTCTTCGAGGCATCCCTTGTGTCTGACCTCTCTGAAGACAACTTTGTTCCATCCCCGCTCCCAGGGCCTCCCTGTGACGCTCCTCCCCCTGTCATCCACCAGGTGCCGCGGGCTGGATCTGAGGCCACATGCAGAGCGGCAGGGATGCCCAGGCATACGTATGTGACACGTGGCTTCATCTGGGGCAAGTGCCACCCAGCAGGAATGCAAGTCACACGGGAGGTGTGTATTCAGGGCTGTTAAGAGGCTGGCGCTGCTGTCCAGGTGGCCGCTCAGCCATGCCCTCTGGCAGCCTTCTGGACCGCATCTGCCTGGGCTGGCCGTGACTGGCATTCCCTAATGACATGGACAGCCTCTGCACACCTACTGAACGTTCCAGGGAATGCTTGTTCACACTGGTCTCCATCTTTTCTTGCTGGGCCATGTCTTCTTACTGTGCTGTCTCTTACAGGTTCTGGACACGGGTCCACTACCAGAGACACTCTGATCCTTTCCCTCAGCTGCTTGCTTTTCCTTCTTTCCACCAAGAAATCTCTGCCTCTGTCAAAGACGTAAAGATTTCCTCTTACATTTCTCCTAGATCTGATTTTTATGTTCTCGTCATTTTTGCACATGGGTATTCAGTTACTGTACAAACTGTCCCTGCCCCCTCCCATTACCTGACCACCTATGCAGGCCCTTGCTGGACTCTGCTCTGCTCCGCTGACCTAGAGGACCACCAGCATCGGGGCCGCACTCAGGCTCTCACGGCTTCACTGAGACACGGGGCCTTCCAACTCTGTTCTTCTTTCTCAACATTTTGTTACTCTAGGTCCTTTGCCGTTCCACGTGAATCTTAAAATCAGTTTTCAATCACTTAGAAAAAAAAAGTCTTTTAATCCATGAATACAGCTCTTTCCATTTGTTCAGGACCCTCTCCAATCACAACTGCAAATTCACCATCTGCTTGGGTGTGCAGTTCTCTGGAGATGGTGCAGCACCATTGAGGAAGGAGGACGTGGGCAGCGCAGTGGACGTGGGGCCCTAGGCAGGTGGTGCCAAAACCAGTTCAAGAGGGCTCCCCGGGAAGGGAGACATTGAGAAGAGGTGAGTGGAGAGGCCCCGGAGGCCCAGCCGCAGGTGTCCACACTGAGAACTACCACCAGCAGAAGGTGGTGTTGACTGAGGGTGAGGGTTGTGAAGATTACAAGTAGAGATGAAGCTCTTCAGGGAGGAGACCCAGGCCAGGCCTCTGGGCTGGGGAGGCCAGGGTCCAGCAGGGCCGACCACAGACCCAACAAGAGGCGAAGGAAGTGCAGCTAAGCTGTCTGGCAGCCCCCAGGCATGGAGCTCCCCAGGGCTCTGGAAGGTAGAGCAGGAGACCAGCAAAGCCCCAGGCTTTCCCAGGTGACAAAAACTGACAGAGTATAGCCACCAGGACCAGTGAAAGGTGGTGTTCAGATGGCCTAAATCTCTAGAGTCACCAACAATCCACATTAGGAAAGGAGCAGAACAGGCCACGGACCCTCTGTCTCTGACACAGGACCCACAATACAAAACAAAAACACAAAGAGCAAAAAAGGCTCTTACAACTCAATAATGAAGACAGATGACCCAACTTACAAATGGACAAAGGACTTGAACGGACATTCCTCCGAAAAAGATAAACAAATGGTCAGTGAGCACAGAGAACATGCTCGACGCCATTACCCATCAGAGAAAAGCCGATGAAAACCACCTCATCCCCGCTGGACAGCTGAAAGTACAGCAGACGATGGCAAGTGCTGGGCAGATGTGAGGAAGTCATGCCTGCCGCTGGCGTAGGAAACAGGGCAGCCATGCAGGAAGGCAGGCAGAACCACAGAGTCTGGCTCCAGGCACACACCTGAGAGGATGGCAGCCAAACAGCAGGCACAACCTGAATGTCCACCAGCCGATGAGTCCACCCCCGTGAGGCAGGTCCTGCCAGAAACAGGAGTGAGCACGACAGCTGCCCCAGCATGACAATCCGCAGAGTCACACTCAGTGAGAAAGACAGACACAAAAGGACACAGAGGTCTGCTCAGATCAAGTGTCCAGAAGAGGCTCGTCTGGAGACGGTAGGTCAGCAGTTGCCACGGGCTGGCAGGCAGACAAGCAGGAGTGACTGCCAACAGGCACTGGGATGCTTTTGGGGTGATGAAAATATTCCAAAATTAGACAGTGGTGATGCTCACACAACTCTGTGAAAGCCAAAAATCACTGAACTGTATACTCTGACGAGAGTGATTTTATGACATGTCAATTATAACTCAATAAGGCTGTTATAGAAAGAAAAACAAGCTTTCTAATCAAGCGGCAGTTTTGGAGTAACCACCCGGCAAACCCCAACTATGTCACATAGCGTTCTGGTCCCACTCCTGGCTGGTCTCAAGAAGGGCAATGTCTCTGGTCAAGTCACTTTGGAATGCTTATTGTGCACAGCTCACTGTGTGTGTGTGTGTGTGTGTGTGCGTGCGCACGCGCACATGCAGGTGGAGGTCACAGGGTACATGTGCAGGGTGTGGTGGCGCGGAGTTTATGTGTGCAAATGGAGGTCACAGGGTAGGTATGTATGTATGTACGTGGAGGTCACATGATATGTGTGCAGGGTGTGTGCATGGAGGGGTCTGTGCATGCAGAGGTCACAAGGTAGGTGTGCAGGGTATGTGCATGGAAGGGTGTGTGCACACGGATGTCACAGGATAGGTGTGCATTTGTGCACGTGGAGTTCATAGGGTAGTTGTGCAGGCTTGTGTGTGTGCATGCACGTGGAGGTCACAGGGTAGGTGTGCAGGGTGTGTGTGTATGGAGGGGTGTGCATGTGGAGGTCACAGGGTACCTGTGCAGGGTGTGCATGGAGGGATGCGTGCATGCACATGGAGGTCACCGGGTAGGTGTGCGTGTGTGTGTGCGCACGTGGAGGTTACAGGGTAGGTGTGCAGGGTGTGCATGCATGGAGAGGTGTATGCACGTGGAGGTCACAGGGTAGGTGCATGCACACACTCATGGGCTCTGAGTGAAGACAGAAACAAGCAGACACCTCCTGAGTTCAGCCTGGCATCTTCCCTTTAAGGATCTTCCACGCAGACTTGAACTGATCACAGTGCAGACCTCCCTGCAGGTTTCAATGACCTACAGGTGTGGAGCCCGGGAGGGTGAATGTGCACACAAGCTCCACGTGGATTGCTGCACACGTGCAGCCCCTGTGCAGACGGCCACGGTGTAAACAGAAACATGCCTGCAGACCCTGGATGACCTGGAGTCAGGCTGCTGGGGTGGGTGTCTCCTGGGCGGGGCTGCATCAGCTCCCACCTCCACAGGACACAATGGCTGACATCTCCAACCCTCCAGCTCCTGCTGTTATTTTCTCCAGAGCCAATGACGTGCTTCTCAGCCCTTGGGAATGCTAGGATGACTTCCAGGTGAGTTATTATATCCAAATGACTTTCGAGAAGGATTTCAGAAAGAACCTGATCGCCAGCCTCGTTCAGTAAGGTTGCACGGTATGTCCGCTACACCATAAAACCTCATCAGGCCCGAAATGCTGCTGCTCTGTGCATGGCGTGAAACCCACAGGGGGCCAGGCACCACGGCCTGAGGACTCAGGCTGGCCGGACACCCAGCCTCATGCTGCCTCATCGAGGAAGCCAGGAGGGGGAGAATGGCCAAGCGTCAGGAGCACTGCAGTCGTGTGGGCTGCACAGTGAGACAGGACAGCCCAACTGTCCACCCCGTGACCCTGAGAACCCTGCCAGGACACTGTTCCAGAACCCAACTCCCTCCTCCCCAGGGTCAACGGCTGCACCCTATCCTAAAGACCTTTATATAAAGGATTCCTCAGTGACTTCTGGTGGCAGACAATGACACATAAAAAAATACAAAGCCAGAGAAACTTTAGGGGAAATGCTTGGTAAAATTTTAAACTCCATGTTCCTGATGGGACCTGACGATCATCCTGGTGTCCGGCTTCGCCCGAGAAAGGTAAGCGGGTTACAAACACCGAACAACACTGGAACCAGGAAGGGAGCCAGGCACAGGCCAAGCTGGTCAGAGCTCCAAGAAGAGGCAGAGGCCAGGGAGCTTGGGGGCTGTTCCAACGGCCAAGAACTTGAGGGGCCCTGGCGTCTGCCTGCTACAGGTGATGCATGGTGGTTGGGCAGAGACCCATCATCCATGTGGGACAGTAGCACGGGCAGGAAGCCAGGGCGGCAAGACACCACACACCTGCTGGGGGGCCCCTAAACAGCAGCGGACGGGGCTCCGTGCCAGACATACCTAGGGTCAGAACAACACAAGAATAAAATCTCCAAGTGCATGAACTAAACATGAACTTTCAGAACACAAAACCATTAAAATGATACAAAGACCTGTAACTAATGGTCCAAATTAAAAATATTTCTAAAATTAAAACTAAATGCTTACCCAAAATAAAAATCCTACCACTTACTAGGACTCAAAATCACGGAGCAAGAAAATCCCAAAGAAAGGGCGCTCACTCAGCCAAGCTTACGGGTGGGAGGTGCTCCCACCAGGGCCGACCACAACCCCCAAAGGCCTCACCCTTAGTTCTAGAATTTTCCGTCACATAACATGGCTGCCTACTGTCCTGAGCACAAATGAAATCAAGTCTAAGAAATCTGATGTCACCTTACTAGCATCACTTCACAGGGAAACTGAACAACTGAAAAGCTCAGCACCTGCCCAGCCACCTCCTCCCCCTGCAATTTCTGCCACTCCCTGAGATTTTAGGTTCCGCATGTGTCCAGCACAGCCCTCCCACCCCAGTGACCACAACCCTGACTAGCAGCATGCCACACAGGGCCTGTCCCCTCCTAGCCGCCGTCTGCAGGTACCACCCCGCAACCTGGCTGTCTGTGCCCACAGGCCCAGCCCAGACACGCTGTTCTAGCAACCCAGAGCCGTGGGCAAGGAGGTCGCAGTGGGAGGGTGAAGACTGATGTTCCAGGCTCGCCAGGTAAGCGATTCACAGAACAGCCTCTTTGGAACCAGCAATCTGGTGGGAGTGACCCCCCACGCAGCACGGTGGGGCAGAAAGGGTCAGGAACATGCCTGTGGGGGCACGAGTCAGAGGCCCGTGAAAGCTGTATGGACCACAGATGGTTAAAAAATCACTACAAAGTGTCACAACAACTAACCGAAGTCTCAAAATGTGTGGTTACTTCTGTGAGAGGGATGAAGCAGACAGGATATGAATGGTGCAGGGTGTTGGTGAGAAGGGACACCATCCCATCCAACTGCCCCATGTCTGCCACGAAGCCCAGATGGTGCTGCACACAGGACATGCACACAAGAGGCCAAAACATAAACACAGTGCAGTATGTGCACTGCAAGCCAGATGTGTTGGCGCTCAGGACGTGACCTGAGGGATCCTGACTTAGAAACAACACGCACACCATCCATGACTTGCAGGGACACTGGAGAAACGTGAGCACGGACTTCACCCTACAGGATGTGAGGATCTACTGCTAACAGTCACGTGAGCATGGAACAGATCAGCTTCATGATACAAACTGAGGTTTTCACAGGTGACGTGTTAGGGTCTCTGCAACTTACTTCCAAATAGCAGAGCTAAAAAACAAAGATAGATGTAAACAGACTTTATGGCAAAACATTAACTGTAGGACCAAGTAGGTACGTGGATGGACGTTGTCTATTTCACCTTCTCACATACTTGGTATTTTTCTAAACACGAAATTGGGAAAAGCACATGATAATGATGTTCATGACCTGTTGGAAGACTGGGCCTACTGCCCACTCACCCCACAAGCAGTGCTGCTGTGTGACCTCTGACATGAGACCAAGGCCAGCTCAGCTGGGATGCACATGGGGCCTGGGATCCTGGGAGCCCTCCCACACCCCAAGACTGCCCGAACCCTGGAAAAAGCTAGCCTTCTCCTCGTGCCCAGCAAACATGATGCGCACAGCACCTGCCTTCGGGCGGCAGTGGGACCACCAGGGACACAGCAATGATACTATGGCCAATGGCAGGAAAAAAGCTTCTCTCCTTCAAGGACAGAAAACACATAGAAGACAAGTGATTCTGGGGATGCCCAGGTAGCTCAGGGGTTGAGCATCTGCCTTCAGCTCAGGTTGTGACTCTGGAGTCCTGGGATGGAGTCCCACATTGGGGTCCCTGCAGGGAGCCTGCTTCTCCCCTCTGCCTGTGTCTCTGCCTCTCTCTGGGTCTCTCATGAATAAATAAATAAAATCTTAAACAAAAAAGGAAAACAAGAGGAGAAAAACTAACTTTCAGACAGAAGCTGAAAACCCCTGACCCGGGGAACCATTAGAACAACTGGGAAAGCATCCCGATGGCCAGCACACCAGCAGAGAGGGTCCAGGTGGCAAGAAGCCAGAGGAGGAGGCAGGAAAGAGATGCACCTAAACAACCAAGTTTCTCCAAAGTTCACTCCCAATTAAAACACAAAACCAATTTGAAACCACCCACCACAGGAGATGGTTTACAGCGGGGCAGGGGGTGTTGCATCTGGCGGGAGACAGGATTTCACAGAAGCGCCTTTGGGAACCGTCCCAAGCTCCCCCTTCACTCAGGAAGCCAGGCCTGGGTGCCCTCTATAAGAGCAGCAGTGACCACAGCAAAGGGGACTCGGAGTCCCAGAGCTGCCAGCAATACGCCTACGGCATCCCCGTGGCCCTCCCACTTCAGAAAACCATATGTGTTCCTGACACGCCTTGCTTTCACAATGGGAAGGCAAGAAAGATAAAAACATAGAGTGTTAATGAAACATACAAAGGCAATATTTCTCTAATGAACCTGGTTAGGTCTCCTCCATCATCCAAACTCTGAAACCTTAATTATTAACTAGACTTTTATAATTCTAGAAAATTACAGAAGGTATGAAATTTATCAAACTATGCTAAGACATGATCTAAGTGACAGCTGACTCTATTACTCTATTGAAAACATTAATATGCATCAAACATAAAAAACCTTTAGCTAAAGATTTCCACCTACTTAGGAACACAGCCTGAATTCCTCTAAGGAAACTTTTAAGGACTTTCCTAAATCTCCCTAAAGCATAAGTGTTAGAAACGAGATAAAGCAGGTGGCGCGCTTCCCGAGGAAGTGCTGGTCCCGAAGTGAGGGAAGCGTGGTATCGCTAACTGTGCGGCCTATTTCCTTCTACAATAATGGAACATCATTCGCGCATCATTAAAGAGACAGCAACTCCACAGCTGGCGGCCACCAATGTTGGAGACGAAAGGAACGTGTACCTTCAGTGAGGCTAGTGGATGCTCTGGGCCAAGTAAGCTCCAGTGGAAGGAAGCCAGGTCTTCGTCAGGCAGAATGTGATTCCCTGCAACACAGACACAGCATGGTAAGAAACATCCCAGCAGTGACAGCTTTGCATGTCAGAACCCGAAGGTGACCTGGGGGCTCCCTCCACACCCTGCAGTCCCTGGGGTCGCCTCCTCGGTTGGACACAGCACGTGTAACCTCTACAACACAACTGGAAGTACTTCATCGTCATTTCACACAGAGCCATACAGAGTGGGGACAGCTTGTGCAGCTGCCGCAGAATGACACAGATTTCCAGGATGGTTCCAACGGCTTTCCATCTCAACTGACTGCATAAAAACCGAAGTGACTTGGCTGGGCAGGGGTAACGGCAGGCTGGCGAGGCCAGGGTACCAGGATATGAGCCTCCATCTGCTCATGAGACCCTAGGCTCCACGCTGCACCCTGTCAACCGGGTTCCACAGCAGGGGCAGACCACCCACTGCCAGGATCTCTCTAAGCAAGGTTACATGATATGGGTCACACCTCCTCCGTCACTCCTGCCACCACCCACAGACGATGAAGCATAGACCACACCAGTGTCAGGAATGCCACTCGGCTGCATGCCCTCTTACCAGGGCTGTGTCAGAAATCAGAACTGCGTTTGGTCAGGAGCTGTATTCTGGGGAACACTCTCCCGTCAGGTAGTGCGTGGATGGCAGCACACCAACATCCTCCATGTGTTCACGCCCTCAGTGCCATTTAAAAGTGGCAACGTCCTGAATGACTTGAGTTTTATATGATTTAGTCCCCTCCACACTGAGAAGGCAGATTCATTAACTAGCTACTAACAGGAAGCAGAACAAGCTGAATTCTTAGTAATTAACCAATTAATCCTAATATTCTAAACACGCCAGAACTCGACGCAGACGTCCAGAGGAGCAAAGGTATGTCCTCCCTGCCCTACTGAGCTTCGTACTGCCTTCCCAGGCTCACAGGCTGCACACAGCTTTACTGGGAAGCATGATGTAACTTGAGATTTTTTTTTTTTTAAAGCTTCTATCTGAAAAAATATGAAACCAATTCCAACATCAGTAGTCGTCTGTTAAAATTTGGGTTACATACTTATTGAATATGTTCCCCGCCCTCTCTAAAACAAAACAACTCCTCTGGCTACATTGCCCATCACAAAGAGGAAAAGGAAAATACTCCGTCTCATTTGAGGACACTAAAACTTTTACACAAAATCTAAAAATGCTCACCCAATTAAGAGTTTACCTATAACTTGTCTAAATTTTTAAAAGAAATCCCAAGCCGTAAATTCATTACTATTCAAAATGTTATTATTGTTTTTCATTCATTTTAAGACTTCACAGGATAATTTAGCTAGAAGAATACAGAGTTTGCACTATCTCCTAAGAAATACAGTCAACAGGAACGCCTGGGTGGCTCAGGGCTTGAATGTCTGCCTTTGGTTAAGGGCGTAATCCCAGGGTCCTGGGATCAAGTCCTGCATGGGGCTCCCCACAGTGAGCCTGCTTCTCCCTCTGCCTGTGTCTCTGCCATTCTCTCTCTGTCTCATGAATAAAAATAAAATAAAAAATAATAAAAATCTAAGAAAAAAAGAAATACATTCAACATTTCTCAAACACAATAAAAAACACCCTCCCGTATGTCACAGTAGATGGGGAATCCCAATACGCTGCAAGCATCTGATTTTCCAGTCACTTAATCTGCCAAAGTCATTTTGTGTAACATTTAAGTGAACAGGAAACTTTTCAGAATAGCCCTGCTTTAAAAAAAATCACTTTTAACATCAGAGAATATGCTTTCTAGATTTTGATATTTGGAAATATGAAAGTATATTTAGAAAATTAGTTTTAATTCTCCAAATCCTGAGTCCTAAGAGTTCCCTGAGAAAATGGACAGAAAAAGCCATATGAACAACACCTATTAAAACGCCATCACCAAATACACAAGAATTCGTGGCTATACCTCAGTGTAATTTTTAACTGTGTAAAACTTTTTGGAATGTTTACAAGACCTGATCAGCCCACAGTAGGACTGCCATCCTACATACTCCAGAGAGGACACATGGGGAACATGTACAATCCCACTCATCTGGAGGCCCTGGCAGTCACACGGGGCCAGCATGTCCCAAGCGCCCCCTGCCCCTCACTGAAGCTCCAGGAGGGCCCGGCTTGCACAAGGCCCATCCATCCTGTGGGCACAATTCCTACAAAACCAGCCACTAGTGCTGGGTGTCCAAGACCAGGACAGGACAGAAAAGGCAGAAAAAAAACTGAAAAATGCAAACAAAAGTGATAGATGAATATATAACTACTGGGAAGTCATTTTTACATGAACGAATTAATATGTAAAACTTCCTCTTTTCTAGGTATCCAGCATGAAGAACTGCTCTGAGGGAGTTTCTACAGACATGTGAAATGCAGGTGTTGGAGGCAAGGTACGCAGCTCAGGTCTGCTGTTTCCTGTGAGTGTCCTCCACATGCTGAAACCTGCAGCAGCGCTGAGCTCACATCATTTTCTTCTCTAATGAACATGACTTACGCCAAAGGATTAAATGTCTAATTTTCATAGTGAAAATGTGCTTTACATTTGTGATTTTAAAATAGCACTTTCCCCAAAGCATTAGTGAATTTATTCACAAAATCAGTCTTCCGCCCCAGACAGAACAACACGGAAACAAATACTTAAAAACAGAAGAAGCACATTATCAACGACACCAAAAACTAATACCAGGCAAGGAGCAGCACTAAGGAGGGGGACTCCCCACAGCGTCCCAGCACTGACTAAAATTCTAGTGTGTTCCCAGCAAAGAATCCTACCAAACGAAGCCAATTCACACTGCCCACCTACCTAACAGAGCGGCGAAGATAGGGAAGCGGTTTGGGTTCAGGTCCAGCTGCTTGGCGACCTCATGCATCAGATACTGGCTCGTGGTGAGACTTTTCCCGTTCCGGCTCAGCTTGAGGGCGTGGGCACTGAAGTAGTAAGGGATGTTGCACAGCGCGTAGTCGGAGTCATAAGCGACCAAGCCGTGGAAACCATTCTCTCTGCAGAAACCAATCACTTCCTGATGATGGTCCTCAATGCTCTGCGCCACCTGTGCAAACGAGAGGAGCATGTGGTCAAAGTCAGCCCGCCACAGTACCCACGTACACCCCTCTGTGCAGAATCTGCAAATACTGGGCACAGAAACACCCGAAAGAGCCAAAGTGTCCAAGAACCATAATAAAGGGTGCGGCACACTGTGCACGTGAGCAGTCTATGTAGGAGCCTCCCAGTTAGTGACAATAATCCCATCAAGACCGCCAGTTAACTGCCCATTTCTTGTCAAATTCAAAAATGGCCCTGCCAAAAAATACCCAATGTCCGCTGATCACCATAACTGTATTCTGAGGGAAATTAGGGACAGGAAAAAGGGATGGGGGAAAACAAAGAAGTGTCAAAGCAGGAGACAGAAGCCAGCCACCCTGGTAAAACCAAGTAACTTCTTCAAAGTAGAAATATGCCAAATAGGTAAAATAATCAGAAGGATTTTTATTTATTTATTTATTTTTACAGAAAAGCCAAGCATTACCCATCACCTACAGATCTACTAGTTACTACTCACACTAAAGCACTCTGCATATGGGGACAGTAGTTAGGGTGAACATTCACCCCAAACATCACTGTCACATGGTTAACCTGGGCAAAGGATCAGACCTGGTGCTGCAGCCGGAGACCCAGGGCAGACCGCAGGCCAGGCCAGAACTCACTGCCTGCTTAGTGCTCAAGACTACAAGCCATGGGGATCCCTGGGTGGCTCAGCGGTTTAGCACCCGCCTTCAGCCCAGGGCGTGATCCTGGAGTCCCAGGATCGAGTCCCACATCGGGCTCCCTGCATGGAGCCTGCTTCTTCCTCTGCCTATGTCTCTGCCTCTCCCTGTGTCTCTCATGAATAAATAAATAAAATCTTAAAAAAAAAAACCTACAAGCCGCAACTTCTCCCTCTGTCCTGCCTCTCCCAAGGTGAGTGGTCCGCCGCAGGTGTTTCAGGGACCAGGGCACAATGGGACCAGAGCATCTCAAGGACCCAGTCATCCCAGGACCCAGGTGTCCCCGGGACAGTAGCACAGGAAGGAAGGGCAGGAGGCAACACACGTGGAAAGGTAAAAGGCCCTGGGAACCTCTCTACTCCCCAAAACTTACCAAAAGGCATTTGAAAAACACTTTCCTAAAATATATAAAGTTGAAGACAATCAATTCTTCTGCTGTTTCCCAAACTCATTTAACCAACTGAAATCTGGCAGATACTTTGTTTCTAACAATAGATAAGGTACCTGAGAACGTATAATTTCCATCTAAATCAGGTGACTTGCCTAACAGTGGAAAGAAAGTTGGCTCTCCAAAGAGCCCTGAAGGCAGAAAACACATGCCCTTAACCCTAAGTGTCTAGAACTATGCTGCCCAATGTGAAACTAAACCACATCCAAAAAGTACAAGTGTTCAAGGGTCATCTGCTGGGCACACCGTGGAGTGCTCCCGTTTCTCACCGAACTTCACAGGATGGGGATTGCCGTGTTTGGTTGGAAGGTCAGTTATAATGACATCTCATTTAGAAGCAAGGCAAACCCTTTAAAGATGCATATTTCAAGGAAAAGTAACTTACTGCATTCTCTTGATAAATATTTTTAGAAAAATGTTTTACTTCATAAGAAAAATATAAACATTTAGTCAATTTATTTCTATTTCTTAGAAGAACGCACTTTCATCCCTTAATCTAAAAACTCTGCGCCTTCACTAAAATAGAAAAGTATAATTTAAGAAAATTCTGAAATGAGGCCAGCTCCATCTCTCCCAGCCCAAGCCCTGGGCCTCCCACAACCTGGGCATCCGACAACTTCAGGACACAGAACTTTGTAACAACAGCGACGTCTTACAGCGTCTTACAGCGTTTCTGAATCACCAGCAATCCCTGGCTGTGGTCCAGGCACCCTGATCATAAATGTGCACAATCCACCCCCCCCCCCGAAGCCCTGAAATGAGAGGAGCTGTGAGTGACCCCTCTGCCCCCACCCCTCCAAGGAGTTCCAGAAGAGGTTACGTGGCCACTTGCTTCAGAGCCAGGCATCCCGGGGGCAGGGGGCAGAATTAAGTGCAGGACGGGCACACTATATGCTCAAGACATGTATCTTGTGGGAGTTTATTAAACCAGTGAGTGCCCAGACGCTGGGGCCGGGGCCACTGTCCCCCTTAAGTGCCCCTGTGCCAGTCACCGGGCTGCACGACCGCCCCAAGGAGAAGAGCAGGTGCACTGGCCTGAGATGAGCGGCACGGAGGCAGGATGGGCTCCTGTGGCAGGTCTGAAGGGAGGCTTTGGAGACCTACAACATACAACAATCATCCCATCGGCAGCGCACTTCCACAGTGTGAATATTCGTGCTCTTTGACCCGGTGATCTCACTCCAGGAAATGGAGCCTAAGAAGCCAAGGTACTGCAGCAGTGCTGGGAGCATCAGAGGTCAGAGCAGGCACCTGGGGGAATGTGAGCAAACGCCGGGAGCTGGGTAGGCCCAGAGCCTGCGGGCTGTGCAGAAACACAGAGAGAGCTTTCGACAAAACCCTGTTTTGTTCATCTGTTCATGACCATTGCCCCGTACACAGAGCCGCGCACAGCTGCTGCCAGGGACAAAGCAAACACCACAGTTGTATCAGGATGGTGCAGTTATGTTTCATGAGAACCTCCTTAAACAAAAAAAAAAAATTAATAAAGAAGCTGAAGCAGCACCCACACTGGCCACCTCAGCGTCCCCACACCGGGGACGGATGCTCTTCCTTCCTAAAGACGACAAGGCGTGCCCCTGCTATCGGCAAACCTAGGGCCTAGCCTGGCATCAGGTGCACGCCGGAGGCCCATTGCGGGACTGCCCACACAGCCAGTGAGGTTCATGCACCCAACAGAAGCCAGCGGCCTGCGGGCCGGAAACCAGGCCTGGGGCTCTCCCCTACAGCCTCCACCCACCGTCCCGCAGCTCCCAGTCCTTCAGAACATCTGGGTTCACTCGGCATTAAAAAGCAACATGAACGAGGTCTTATTAATTCATTACAACTCTGATGTACAAATGATTAACCACACCTTACCCCTCCGGCGGAGCACAGCCGGCCTGGGCAGCTGCCCACGAGAACTGACCAACTGACGTCCCTCCCGGGAGATGCAGGCCACAAGCACTGGCTCGGGCATCAGGCCTCAGGGCAAGGTGGGCTGGACTGCGCCTGTCCTGCTCACCTTTCCCTCCCTGAGTGCCAGCCAAGGGCACAGAAGTGGGACGCCAGGTCCAGGGTCTGGCTCGACACCCACCTGCCCACCCGAAACGTACAGTTCACAGACATCTAGTTTCCTTCAACATCAGATTTCGAGGACTCTCTCCCACAGGCCTTGACCCGAGGAAAGGCAACAAGGCCTTAAGACCATGAGGTAACAGATCCTCCTGACAGGCAGGTACCAAAAGTGTGGTGGGGCCGAGGCACAAAGCCCGAGACCCAGGTCAGGGCCAGAGGCCTGCTGGTTGACACACCTGACTGTGCGCTCTGGCCAAGCCCCTACATCCGAATGGCCCACAGAGAATGACTCCTAACGTATACAAATCACAAACCAACCCGCCAGGCATCAGGGGCCCAGGGCTCACACAGACTGGCAAAAGTAGGGATCCAACTAGAAGAGTCTGAACCGACCTCTCTGAGCTGGTGGGGGCACTGCCCTAGGGACCCCCAGAGCACAATATCTGCAGTGGAAGCTGGCTCCTGAGGGCAGGCACTGCACACACGCTGACCTCCCCTGGGGACGTGCATCTCAAGGGTACAGGAGTGAGGCGACAGTGTCGAGACCACCAGTGTCTCCCCATCTGTCAGACCCACCCTGTGGGGCCGGCTTAGCCATGAAGACATCCTGCCAATGGGCGTACAGGTGATCTCACAGACGGTCAGGCGTGCACATGCACACGTCCCTGCTGTCAAGAGGGCTGAAGAGCAGAAGACCCCAGAAGCAAGAGCACCCACACCCAGACATGGTTTCTCAATTCCATTCTCCATGAAATGGAATCAGGGCCCTTAAGAAAAACGGGTGATGCTAGGGCAGGACCTCCGAGACAGCCCTGCAGCATGCACCTGTCATACCAGAAAGGAAGGGGTGCTCACAACATGAAGAAGGGGAGCGTGAGGACCCAGGAGCCCACCTGAGACTCCCAGCGCCGGAGCTGGAGCACCATATGCAACAACATCAGGAACATCACAGCAGGTGCACCACCCGAAGTATAAAACAAACACAAAGCTCATACTGGTCCAAACAAATGATCACATAAACATACTGTGCCCCACACAAAAATTCCAACCATAATGTGAAATCCCTCCCAGGAACCAAAGCTCATCCCCACCGTCCCCCCAAACCAGGCCTGGCCAAAAGGACCACTTCCCAAAAAGCAAACCAGCAAAGGGATGAAGTTGTGTCACAGAGCAGATGCCAACAGACTCCCGCATGGTACGGTGTGACAAAGGGCACTGCACCTCCGCGGCATTCTCCCTGAAACATGAGAAAACACCAGGCAGCCTAGAGAATACCTGCTCAGTAATCCAAGGTGCCAAGGTCACCAAAGAGGCAGAGGCAGAGGTGCTTTCCGGGGCCAGACGGGCCCAGGGAGCTGACACCCAAAGGCCACAGGGCACCGCAGAGCCTAGGAGGACCCAGGGGAAGGAGGGATGAGGCCTGAATGAAGAACACACGATACCACAGCAGGGCAAGCTTCTTGGTTTGGTGACTGCTCACTCACAAGCTGTTACCATGCACGCAGGCAAGCAGAGGGAAGGGTATTTGGGAACCCTCTGTACCATCTTGGCAACTTTTCCATAAAACTAAAATTATTCCACAGTAAGAAGTTTATTTTAAAAAGAAAAAACTCAACAGTCTACAAGACACCAGCTGGAAAACTATTTTAAGCTACTTCACCAGGTGAACACAGCATTCACAGGCATGAACAGCACAGTCTCACAGCCTATTACATGAAAACACATCTCTCCGCAGATCGTGGGCTTCGGGCAGCAGGAGAGCCCACCCCTGGTGAAGCTGGGTCACCACGTATCTGCAAACCAAGGAACAAAGTCCACTGGCCGGAGGGCTGGGGACAAAGCCTCAAGACGCGCACCACGGAACCCATCAAAGAGCAGGTGCTGGGACTGGGTTGCTATAAGGTCCAGCTGGGACAGAAAAGGGGTCCAGGCTGTGTCAGAACAGGACTTGTAAGGCAAGTCTTTAATTAAAGATAAAATTCAACGTCACAGTTAAGCTTCAGGGAAGCAGGGTCTGACCCTCTTCTGAGGGTCTCCTCTGCTCTGGAGCCCACCTGCCACCTAACCTGCCCACAGACAGCACCCTGCTCCTCCTGGCCTCCAGCTCTGAGCACTAACTGGGTGCCATCTAATGAAATGGACACACCTAGTTCTTAGTTCTGATTTTGGAAGTGAGGAAAAACCATTACGTAGGATCCTGAGGTGGTTATTTCAAGCTAAAAACATGAAGCCCTGAGACCTACTGTCCAATAAGCGGTAGTACAGGGGTTAAAACCTCCTTCCCCACAGTGAGCCAAACCTGGAAATCTGCACGGCCTTAGTGAGGAAAAGCCGAGAGCACAGCCACCAGAGAGGTGCTGGGCCTTCATGGATGCGCCATGGCTGCCACTGCTCAGCAGATGCAGGGGGGCCCCCCAAGAGACCTCACCTCTGGCTCCCGGCAGAGGAGCCGCCATCAGCCCAGGAAGCACAGTGTGCCTCGCCGGCCTCCACACCCACCTGGTCCCAGAAACACAGGCCGTGGGGGCAGAAGAGCCTCAGCAGCCAGGACACCGTACTAAGCCTCAGGGACTTCACGCTGCGGGTTCCTGCCCCCGACCCCAGGTCAGGCTTCTATCTCATTCGTGTGTTAGTGTCACTGAAAAGACAGGTGCATCAGAACTCAGTATTTTCACAAGGAACACTGCCCCAAAACTCCCTAAGCTTCCTGCGCAAGTATGGCCACTTATTTAATGCTGACAACTGCTATGGGGACTGTCCCATCCGATGACAGCATCGCACTGTCACTCCTGATCTCTAGGACAAGGTACTAGCATGGAAGGCTCTGTCTCTGGAGGCAGGTGGGCGAACCCAATGCCCACTTTAACATGTTCTGCACTTCCACTTCTTCATCTGCAAAAATAACACCATCCCTACCTCACAGGGCAGCTATGACAGCTAACGAGCTACTACTACACGTAAACAGCTCAGTCATTCACCAATAATAAACACTGATAAAAGTCAGCTACCATTTGTCTTTAAGAAAGCTGCATGAGAAAGGATCTGCTTCTTCATACTTCTCCAACATATGGGACCTGAAACACTATGAGTTGTCATAAATAGATTTCCCGACATCAAGAAAAAAATACTGTGTGAGATTTTTCTTTAGAACGGTTTTACACCAGCTCAGAGAATAATGTGACACACCCTCAAGCCACCTATGAGATTTAAAAGATATAAGTTAACCTGAACACAAGAGGATATGAGTCAACCTAAATTCTTTTGTTTAAAAAAATAATAATAATGCCTTGATCTTGAACTCTAGTGGCCAGGTCCTGGGTGGATGAGATTACTCAGCTCCCCACTCTCACTCAAGTCTAACAGAGGAAATCAACTCCAATTTGGTGGAAGATTTTTATTGTTGTTGTTGACTTAAAAGGGCAATTTAAAGTTATGACATATTTTAGTGATGTCTCTAAAAATGAACTCTCTCCCCCTCAGGAAATCTGGAAGGAGAGCTGAACAGCTTCTTCCCTTATGCATCCCTTGCCTATTCTACAAGAACTGGCTGCAGTGGTCTTGAAAGCAAGGAAAAATAATTTCTTTTAAAATAAAGGAGAAGCACATGAAAAGATTCTCGACTTCATTAATCATAAAGGAAATGCAAATCAAAACCTCAATGAGATACCATTCAGCAGCCATTAGGATGGCTACCATCAAAAAAATAAACAAATATAAGCAAGCAGATGTTGGTGAGGATGTGGAGAAAGCAGAGCCTCATACATTGCGGGTAGGAAGGTGACAAGGTGCGGATGCTGTGGATCCTCAAAGTCTCACACACAGACCTACCCTTTGAACCAGCAGTTCTACTTCCAGGTGCTGAGAGAATCGAAGGCAGGAACTAGACAGGTGTTTGCACACCCATTTTCATAGCAATGTTACAACAGCAAAAAGGTGGAAGCGGCCATTGACAGATGAATGGATAAAGAACGTGTGCTGTATGGACACAGTGGACTATTACTCAGCCTACTCCTGACACCTGCTGCAACATGGACACACCCTGAGGACACTGAGCAAAGTCAAGTAAGCTGCTCACAAAAGGACAGATGCTGTGTAATTCCTCTTGCATGAGGCCCTACGGCAGTGAAACTCTGACACAGAGTAAGCAGTGGGCGCCAGGGGCTGGGAGGGGCAGGGGACGGGGTCAGTGTTTAGTGGGGGACAGACTTGCAGCATGGGAAGACAAAAAAGTTCTGGAAATGGACAGTGGGGATGGCTGCACAACACTGTGTTATACTTAATGCCACTGTACCCTATGCTTGACAGTGGTTAAAACAGTAAAAATTTTTAATTTACCCCAACTTAAAAAATAAAATTAAGAAAATAATAAAAAGAGGGTTGTATCCCATCTCCCCATCTTCCTAAGAAGGAAGCCTAGGCGCTTGGCTCCAAGAGGTAACTTCCTACTTGTCAAAAGACAGAGGTTTAACTCTTCCTTTAGAGGATGATGTGAGTGTGCGTGACTGGCACAGACTGTGGCTGCCTGGTCATGTAACAGGCTGAGACGTCTTTTCTCTGTAATCTCTTTAATAGATCGCCTTAACGCCATTTCTTATTCAATAATAAAACCCATTTTCTTTCACTACTCAAATATAAATGAGAGGGGCACTTGGGGGGCGCAGTGATGAGTCCGACTCTTGGTCTCCACTCAGGTCACAATCTCAGGGTCGTGGGATCGAGCCCCAGGACAGGCTCCACAATCAGCGCTGAGTCCACTTGAGATCCTTTCTCTCTCCCTTAGCCCCTCCCCACACGCATGCATTGTCTCTCTAAAATAAATAAATTTTTGAAAAAAAAAATGAGTAGATATAACAAAAATGCAAATTAAACTTTATTAACTTTAAAAAAATTTTAGATGACAAAAAAAGAGAAGCAAACACCCACATTATTTGCCCTCAGTGTCTAGTTAGCCTACTATACTAACCTCCTCATACTCCAGCTAATTCCAAGCAATTCTATCCTTGTCAGAAATCTAATTCCAAAACAACACATCAAAATGTAAGTTTCTGACTTTGTAGAGTTGAATCTCAGATTGGTCTAGTCCATTTCAAGATGGCAGCACTTGCCAAGTCTTCAGTGAACGAGCCCCCTGCCCGCATTAGACAAGAGTTCCTTGGAAGATTTCATTCACTCTTCTGTGCCTGGCTAATAACAGGCATACAACATTTGCTAAAGGAAGGATGAATCATCACTGGGAACCAATCAGAAAAGATAGTATCGGGAATTTAAGGTGAGAAAATAAATCTTGCACAATGGCCATTGATCCAGGTGTTGAAAGAAAACAATTAAATGCATCTGTCTATATACACTGAACAATGCAAATATATGATTAAAAAGTCCAGCGCCTATACTATACATCTGCAAGAGGAAACTGAGTCTCCGGCCTCAAGCAGCTTCAGTCAGCTGGGGATGCATCCAGGCAGCTATAACCAAGCCAAGCACAGGAAGCCTTGATGCACAGGCTGTGCGCGCACACGACCCCCAGCTCCATGCGAGGCGCCCAGGGCGCTCCGGTCATGATCCCAGGGTCCTGGGATGGAGCCCCACATCAGGGAGCCCGCTTCTACTTCTCTCTGTGCCCCTGCTCCCACTCACACACACGCTCGCTCTCAAATAAATCAATAAAATCTTCACATACACACCCCAAAAAAGGCTCCATGAAGGAAGCCGACTCCTGAGATGGACTTTAAAGTATGAGCGAAATTCTGACCAGGAGTGAGTGGCTGGACAAGGAGGGGCAACACAGAGTGGGGAAGCTGTGCGTGGTACAGCTGAAGCGCTGAGAAGTCCTAAATGGGGTCCTGCGAGGAACCATGCCGACAGGTGGAAGCAGCTGGGATCAGGAGGGTCTGAGCCTTGGTACAGATTAATGGTTTTGTTCAAGGCGCTGCAGGAATGACTAACCCGAGGAGCCTGCAGGCGGCGCCACCAACAAGGTGTGCATGCTGAGTCCCTGCAGTGGAGCGGCAGGCGCCGACCCAGTCAGATGCAGACACAAGCCTGCCAGCCTGCCTGCACCCCGCCCCCCCGGGGCAGTGAAGGAAATGGGACCCTCAGTGTAAGTCTAGCAGTGTACCTTTTGCTCTATTTTATTATTCCAGATCATTTATTCTAAACGCGGATAAATATCCAATAATCTGGTTTCATACCACCAACAGGTTTGTAGAAGCACTTGTGAGGCCTACTGGCTCCTTGGTGAATTCACAGGGTGGCGCACTAGAGTGAGGAAGGGCACGTGGGAGACAGCCGGGTTGGCAGAGGGCCCAACAGGCTGGGTCGTGAAATTCAGGGGAGGGGGCCTCTAGGGTAGCAGGGAGGGTGACCTTGAGGGAGGACGACCACAAGGCTCAAACCAGGGAACCTGACAAGCAGAATGAGAGCAGCCCCAGCACAGAGGAAGAAACAGAAACAGAATGAAGACTAACTAGCTCAGAAGGGGTGGGGCTGCAGAGGGGACATGGCCTTGCAAGTCCTAACAGTGACGTTTCCCACTGATCACAGGGTCTGCTCTGGGGTGGATAAAGCACACACAGTGGTCACTCAGCGCGAGGGGGCACTGAGTGGTCAGCGGACATGGTGTCAAGTGCCCAACACCAGTGGCCCATCAGATCTCTGCAGGCAGGCGTGGGGCTGTCAGGTGCTGTGTGCCCAAGTGGACAGCGGTATATCAAAGAGGTGATGCTGGGGTTTATGCGCAGAAAGAGCGGTAGCAGAGAACCATGGCATCGTGGAAAGTCTTCTTTCAGGAGCTCCAGGAAACGGAAGCACTCTGATCATTGGAAAGGGTTTGACAAGGCAGACTAAGGAGAAAGGCTGGCTTTGATGAGTTGGACTTCAAGGACAGGGAAGAGATTTAGACAAGGTGATGAGTGTCATAGAAATCAGTGCTGAAAATCACAAATTGGGGTTCAAGAGCAAAATCCAGCCCACAGCCTATTTCATTTGGCTTAAACAGCATTTTTTAAATGGGTTAATGTCAAACACAAATCTGGATTTCTAGCTTACTTGAAAAATGTGAAGTCTGGTGATGCTGGCTGTATAGTCTTGTAAGGTTTTTAAAACACGCACACTTGAATCTACGTTGTTTGTGTGTACACCATTTGCAGGGGGCTAGATACACTATGGAGCACTATGCAGGCATCAAAAAGAATTAGAGTTATACAGACATAGAAAGATTTTTCACATCCTTATAAGAAAAGCAAACTGCTGAATAATTGTGTGATTACAATAATGATAAAAATTAAAGCTATATTGTGGTAGTATATAATATGTTACGTATCGTATAATACAAAACATATGGGGATGCCAGGCTGGCTCAGGGGTTGAGCGTCTGCCTTCGGCTCAGGGCATGATCCCGGGATCCAGTCCCACATCAGGCTCCCTACAGGGAGCCTGCTTCTCCCTCTGCCTGTTTCTCTGTGTCTCTCATGAATAAATAATAACATCTTTTTTAAAAAATACAAAATATATGGAGGCAGCTGCCAAGGAAAACAATATGGCAATTTCTCGAGAAATTAAACACGGAATTACCATGTGATCCACCAATTCCACTTCTGAGCGTATCTCCCAAAGAACCAAAGCGGTACTTGAACAGAGCACACCCGTTCACAGCAGCGGGATTCACTATTCACAACAGACAAAAGGGGAAGCAACCGAAGCATCCGTGGACAGGACAGATAAGCCAGATGTGGTCAAATGGAATACTACACAATCTTAAAAAACGAGGGAACCAGACACAATGTCACAGCATGGATGAATCTTGAAGACACCAGGCTGAGATCAGCCGGTCCAAAATGGGTGCACTGCAAGAAAATAAATATTCTAAGTAAGCATTCTGAACGGATGACTGGTTTTGGTGACGATGTGGTCAATTTTGAACCTAAGTATTCCCTGGTCAATTTTGGGTCTTTGAGAACAGATGTGACTACTAGTTTTTGCATCTCCTGGAGAGAAGCCAGCTACTCCCACGGTCCTGAGAACACAGAGAGGCACTGCCCTGCGGGACCTGACCTGGGCGTGAGTGCGGGGAGGCACACCCCCAGGCATTTTTACACAAAGCCACTGAACTTTGCCTTCAGTTCAGCATCAGCTCAGCATTTCCCTCCTGAGAAGGTTACTGGTTGCTTATCCCCGCATGTCGCCTACTCAGCAATCCTGTCTCTTCCCATACAAAACGGCACAAAACCCGGGCCAGCCAATGGCCCCGCGAGGGCAGGCACCCAGAAGCTGCCAGCCCCTGCCCCATCAGGTATGCGGCCTCGTCCCAAGATCTCAAGCCACAGCCGCATCTCACAGACATCGGCAGACGTAAGGCAGGAGCGTGGCTCCACTTTGCAAGACCTAAATCGACCTGCCGGAGCACAGGCTAAAGTAAAATCTGAAGGTCTTCAGCAGAAACCCACATGCTGGCCCAAGTCTCGTGGCAGGAACGTTCAGGGAAGCTCCAGGGACTTAATGCCACAAAGATTTTTAAATACATATCAGTCCCTCCCTGAAGTTTCAAAGGTTGTGATGACTCAAAGCACACAAAGGGAGACACTCCCAGCACCCGGCAGAGGCCAAGCTCAGGCCAGGCAGTTCAGTGACCTGAACAAAATTAGCCGATTCACTGGCCAACTTCTAATGGCTAAACAAATAGAATGACTACTGTACCCAAAAAATTACAATTATTCCTCTACCAAAGTCAAAGAAGATTCCTCTAAGCAAAGCTGACAGGAAAGCAAGCCTTCCTGCCAGTTTACAGAAGCCCAGAGAAGACCGACAAGATGGTAGATTTTTGTAAGACATGTGCCTCATGGACCCAACACGACACAGTGGCATTTCACATCAATTCCATCAATTCCTTTGTCAATTTTATATAATACTACAGAAAAAAAACTACTGATTATCATACAGTAAAATTAACTTTTATTTACTTCTGATGTGTAGATCTAAGGTTTTAAAATACATTCCTAGCACCACCATCAGAGCACCTAACAGTTCCAATACCCCAAAAAGCTCCATCCCCACGCCCTCCCCCAACCTCTGCCCTCTGGCAACCACTGACCTGGGGTCACGAGAATATCACAGAAAGAGAGTCACACCTCTGAGCCTGGCTTCTTTTGCTCAACATAATGGGCCGCCTTGGAGATTCACCATCCCGTCAGGTGCTGTACCCGTACACCCTCCCTTTCACGAGGAGTAGGACGGCACAGTACAGATGCACTCATTTGTTTACGTAGTCATCCACTGAAGGATATTTTGGCTACTTCCATTCTGGCTGTTACGAATACAACTGCTGTTAATGGTTCGGCTCCTGTGTGAACAAAAGCTTCACCAGGTAATCACCCAGGAGCAGCACTGCCGGAGCACACAGTGAGCGCACACTTACCACTGCTTGCCAGCCAGCATTGCCGCCAGCCACATGACATGCTTCCAGCTGCTCAGCACTCTTGCTAGCACTTAGTATTGTTGGTAGTGCTTGTTTTAGCCATTTTAACAGGTCTATGGTGACACATCATTGTGGTTTTAATAGACTTAACCATTTTAATGGGCATCTTTTAAAAACAGTACATGCTGCTTCATTCCCTTAGAGAACACTGAACATAAATTTTTCTAACTCAAAACTCATCCTTGTAGAAGAAACACTGTGCCACCCTCAGGGGCTACTCAAGCACACAAGATTGTCTTCCTGATTCTTCCAGACAGGCCCTAGAATTATGTTTCATTTTTACAGCTGGCTTTTTTTGTTGTTGTTTTTAATCTCCCTTACAAGATGTCATTTCTTGCTTCTACTGGTGCTCCTGCCTCAGGCTGACTTTCCTCTGCACCCTTTTCTCACACTGCGTTCAGAAGTACATGACCAAGCTTCTCAGAACTGAGGAGGAGAGGATTTGAGGGAAGCTTTTGTTTTCTTTTTCTTTTTGGGCCATGATACCAAAACTTCCTGCCCTCTCGTGTGGCTGCTGAGAAATTTCTAGTAGCTAGATTTCTCAAAAAGCACTTAAACTGCCAGGTTAAGAGATCAGTAGGGAAGTAAGCTATTACTGTACTAACCTGTACAGCTAGCACCGTACTATATGCTTCTACACCAGGAGTTAAAAGCTTATCTAAAGCAAAATAGCCATAGGGAAAAAAAAAAAATCATCTTGTGTCTGGAAACCTAAGTGTGAGAAATTATCCTAAATCTAGCTTCCGAACACATTGGTCAGAATTCTGGGTAAGCCACGCATTCACAGGGGCACAGATATCAACATAAAAGCACTTCTCTGCAGTAAAAAAAAGAATTCAGCAGTTCTTTCCAAAGATACAGAGACTGTGTACACACTGAAGCTTAACCTCCGTAACATTTGCGGTGTTCCTTTGAAAGTCATCTGACCAGAAAGCTCATCCTGCCTTTTCAGAGCTAGTTTCCGTCTCTGAATACTTTCTCGACATCTTCTGGAGGTGGATAAGTACTTCCCTGGAGCCCGGGCTCTCACCCAAACTCCCAGGGGACTCGGGCTGCCACCGTGCCAGGCCCACAGGCCAATCCCCGAGCTCCCAGGCGCCACGACCTGCAGACTGGGAGGCCCTGTCACCAATTGCAACAGGACTGGGGTGGGACTTCCGCTATCACTTTAGGCTTACCCACCACCATCTCAGCTCCGGCAGGCAGGAAGAGTGAATTTCACAAACTTTGGGCTCAAGCAGTGTTCGGGCAGAAATAAAGGAAGGGCAAACAAGTTGGAAGCCACAGCGGCAGGCGCCAGAACACCCAAACAGCCCCCTCCCCCGAGTTTTTAACAAAAAGCCAGGAACAGGGAAGCAATCACAACTCCAGTGGAGGGTCATTGATTTACATGTTATCTCTGCAGTGGCTGCTGGGTCCGGAAGCTGTCCTTGGCCCCCGTTCGGCCAGGAGCCTGGTGCCAAGGGGACAGAGGAGCGGCGGAGGCGACGGCAGCTCTAATTACTCGGGTGCACGGCCCAAAGTGGCGCGACCTCCCCGTGCACAGTCGTGGCCCTCTGCCCTGACTCTGGGCGCCACCTTTCCCAGCAGACACACACACACCCGGGCCCGAAGTCACAGAACCCACAAAATTCCATCGTGTCGAGTCCTGCAATCGTGCGAACTCTCGTGCACACACCGTCACGACAGGGGGAACCCGGACACAGCCCCGTGTCCTCGCCGGGGGCCACCCGGGCAGGCCTCGGGCAGCCTGCGCCCGGCGGGACGCGGTGACAGCGGCGCGCCCCTCCCGCACCGCGCCCGGGACCCCGCCCCGGCGCCGCGCAGCCCCCTCGCCCGCGCGGAGACCTGTTGCTGCGCGAGCCCAGCCGCTCGGGGAGGGAGCGTCGGCTGCAAGTTGAGGCCGGCGCCCCGGCCGCCTCGGGGAGGGAGGAGAGCGCGCGCCCGGCCGGGATGCGCTCCGAGGCGGGGGCTGCACCCCGCGCCCTCCCCGCGCGCCCGCCGACCCCCCGCCCCGCCCGCCCCCCCCCCCCCCCCCCCGCCCCGGCCGCACCTTGACGTGGAAGCGGATGAGCGCCAGGCGGATGCAGTGCGCCATGCACACGGGCGGCAGGAACCAGACCTTGGGCGGCGGGGTGCCCTTGTTCTGGACATGGCTGACGATCTGCTGCGCCGTCTGGCGCTCGTTGCCCTGCCGCTTGACCCACTCGTGCAGCCGCGCCTTCTCCAGCGCGCCGTTGAAGAACACGAAGAGCTCGATGTTGCCGCCGAAGCAGGCCTTGGCCAGCGCGGCCAGGTAGCCGAGCATGTGGTTCCACTGGCCCCCGCTCACCCAGTCGGTGTAGAAGCCGCCGTACAGGCGGTGCAGGCAGTTGTCGGCGTCCACCAGCAGGCGCAGCGGCGTGTGCGGGGGCCGCTGCCGCCCGCCGCCCACCAGGCTGCCCCGGGCCAGCTTCTGCAGCTCCACCGGCACCACGGCGCTCGGGCAGTGCTTCTCGATGTAGTCCTGGAAGCCCTGCACGCCCATGGCGGCGGCGGCGGCGGGCGCGGGGCGGCGGGGCGGCGGGGCCGGGGGCGGCGGGGCCGGGGGCGGCGGGGCCGTGGCGCGGCCGGGGCGGCGGCGGGCTCTAGGGGGGGCCGGGGCGGGCCGCGGGCGCGCTCATGGCCGCTGCGGCCGCCATGTGCTGCCGCCTCCCAGGGCCATGGCGGGAGGGACCTGCGCCGTGCGCCGCTCGAGGCCCGGGCCAGGCTGAGGCGGCCTCGCGCGGGCGGCGGCGGCGGGCGGGGCGGGGCGGCGCAGGCTGACGCACGCGGGCCGGCGGAGGGCGGAAGAGGCGGCGCCGCGGCCTGGGGCCCGCTCCCCGCCGGGATCCGGGCGGGCCGGGCCGGGCCGGGCCGGGCCGGGCCGGGCGGGCGGGCGGGCAGGGGGCGCCGCGGGGGCTGAGCGGGGGCGGGGGCGAGAGGGGCGCCGCGGGGCGGGGGCGGGGGGTCCCGGGGAGAGCCCGTCCTTGTCCCTGAGGTCCCATCACCCTGGAGAGACCCCGTCCTCGTCCCCGGGTCCCGTCACTCCGAGAACACCCCGCCCCCCGTCCTCGGCTCCCGTTACCCCAAGATGACCCCTCCCCGCCCCCCTCCTCTGGTCCTGTCACCCAGAGAAGACCTCTCCCCGCCCCCCATCCGCGGGTCCTGGCACCCGAGGAGACCCCGGCCTTGTCCCTGGGCTCCCGTCACCCTGGAGCGACCGGGTCCTCGTTCCCGGGTCCCGTCACCCCAAGGAGATCCTGTCCCCATCCCAGGCGTCCCATCACCCTGGGGAGACCCCATCCCTGGAGTCTCGTCCCCCCATCCCTGGGGCCCTGTCACCCCGGGGAGATCCCGTCTCCCCTCCCCTGGTCCCTGAGGTCCCGTCACCCAAGGGAGACCCCGCCCACCACCTCTGGGATGCCATAACCCTGAAGAGACCACATCCCTGGGGTCCCGACACCCCAAAAAGGCTGGGTGCAGTCCCCGAAGCCGCTCAGCCCGAGGTGGGACACGTGCCACGGCCCGGGCACCTGGGAGGGAGGAGCAGCCGAGGGCAGTGTCCGGGTGGAGAGAGGACTCAGGTGGTTGCACCGCTGCGTGTCCTGCGGGGTAGGTCCCGGGCCCCAGAGATGAGCATGTCGCTCCTGGTAGTGATGGCGCCTCAGTGAGCGGGGAACACGGCCCCTCCGGACTCCAGTCCTCCCCAAGAGTGGGGTGCCCGCGGAGGAGGGCGGCCCCGGGCGGCGGCAGGGCCTACGCAGCCCCGCAAGGCCGCACCTGCTTGCACACGGAGACAGGTGCCGTGGCCCAGACACGCTGGAAACGCCGGCCATGGTGTCGGGGGTCAGTGCGCTCTGGAAGGGCGGCCGCGCGTCCTGCCCTGCCTGGCTTTCCCGGGGCGCGCACCCGCTCCCCAGGCCATAGATTCCGGTCCTTGCTGCCTGGGTGGCATCGCCTCAGAGGCGATCCTTGCATGACTTCTGTGCCAGAGCTCTGCTGCAGTTGCGTTTAAAATGAGGTTAAGGCTGTAATATATTATGTTTCAATAAGACATTAAAAAAAAAAAAAACCAGATTAATGTCTTGCAGAATGAAGCATTTAGAAACTCACAGCTCTTAAGAGTTTGAAAGTGGCATTTTTACTTACCTCCAGCCCTCCCATCTGTTCTTTTTCTGAAGAAACCTCTCCGGAGGAGCAGGCCCAGACAGCAGGTGCAGAGCAGATGGAGCCCGCCCCATGCCGGCTTCAAGAAGCCCCCATACTCTCTGTCCCTGAAAAGGCAAGTTGAATTTTTTCATGTCTTTTCTTATAGCTTCACCTCAAATACAAGCCAGTGTGATACATACACAAGCGAAATGCTCTTGGTATTTTGATAAGTATGTTTAATTTTTTAAAAACAGACTGTAGCAAGTTAAGCCACTTACCCAGGCACAGAATTGGTAATGAAGCCAGGATTGTGTGTTACTTGGAGATGCAATTAACCATTTCAGGCTGCATTAAATTCTGACACCCCAGAAATAGCCACATGTCCTCTCGCAGGGCTCAGTGGAAGGATAGTTTTAATCACGCGTATTTTAATTCATCGCATTGCATTCGGTGTATTTACCCTCACCATGTACTGTTTTTATTTTAAACACGATTGTTTTTTAATTTTGTAGATGCTTTCAGGCCAGTATCTGTGATTCAGGGAATACGTTTCTCTCACCTTAAGATGGTGTGGAGCACTAAGTTTCTGAAGCCAGGTGCCAAATCCATCTCCTCCCAACTCTGTGCCCTTGTGAAAATTACTGTCTTTTTATTTATTTATTCATTTATTTATTTATTCATTCATTCATTCATTCATTCATTCATTCATTCGACAGAGAAAGGCAGAGACATAGGCAGAGGGGGAAGCAGGCTCCCTGTGGGGAGCCCGATGTGGGACTCAATCCCAGGACCCCGGGATCATGACCTAAGCCAAAGGCAGACCCTCAACCACTGAGCCACCCCGTTGTGCCAAAAATTACTCAGTCTTTTCAGACCTCGGGTTTTATCACTTGTACGATGAGGACGTTAATAGTACTTCCCTCCCAGGCTGTTACAGAACTAAATGAGATAATTTGTGTGCTTACCACACAGCAAATGCTCAGTAAATGTTGGCTCTTAAGTCTATTACTTCCACATAACTATAATTATACTGACTTCATGCTTGAAAACATGGACAAGTTATTTTACTTTTTGAAACTTTAAAATTCATTTTCACAAGTAGAAAGCATAAAAATTCATTTATGCTTACTCACCCTATTTATGTTCATCATTTTAAAAAAGCTAATTGTTTTTCTTTTTTCTTTCATTTTTTTAAACTAATATTATAAATGGCTGTCAAAATGTTTGGCTGACAAATGTTTGTGTAATTTGCATCCTTAGCTCAAATTCGTGGGTTGGTTGAAGTTAAATTTTTTAAAATACCATTACTTTTACAGTAAACATCTGTATTTAAAATTCATTAAAAAATTTTAAATCAGGTTCATGGCTCATGACAACTAATGATTGGGGACTTTTCATTTCTAACCAGTTCATCTTTGGACAATTCACTGAGAGCATATGAATAAAACTTTTCATTTCACCAAGAGAGTGCCGCACAATCGAGGAAAAAATTTTAAAAAATAAACAAAAGTGCTAAAAAGGACATGGTCCTATGCTTCACAAAAATTACAAAATGAAATCTCAGGAAAACTGTTGTGATTAACAGACAGAGAGAACCAGCCCATGGTGTGCAGAAATTATCAATGCGTGGAAAACCAATGACAGAAATACTATTTTCAGCTCTTTTACGTTTCAGCCAATCTGTTACTGATCAACTCATCTACAGCTCAAAGTAGAAAAATATTGTCTTATTTAATGACTCTTTCAAAAGTGAAGTGCTTTATAGTAGAATAACACATCTAATTAATATTCTACTTAATTCGGGTTTCTATCCACTGGTAATAAAAGGTAAGTTTTCATTGCTTCAAGGAAGGTGAGCTGGAGCTCTGCTCTCACCCGTATAATCACTGGCATATTTTGGGAGAACAGCAGGTGGGCACAGCTAAGCACAGGATCTAAGACCTGGCCAGAGAACAGAGTAATCCCTGCTTGGGATTTGAACCTATAATGTTTACCTTGCACTAAGGCTCTAATCTCCTAATTGTCAACCGCAATGACCTGGAAGAACACAGAGATACCTCTGCAGTCTTGAGGATTTCATTGTTGTTGTTGTTGTTTTGGTATTCTACATAGAAAGTGCTTTTCGTTTTTAGTTACGTGGATTAAAAGTCCTTTTTTTCACAGGTGTGGATTTATTTTCTCTTTCAACCATAATTTTTATAAACAGGTATACAGTTATAAACTGTAAGTCACTGGAAAAGTGTGGGTAGCTTTCCATAAATTTACATTTCTGGCCCTCTCCAAGTGCAGCGGGAGTTCCCAAATGCACGGTGACGTTGTCTGTAGGCAGTTGGTGACCACGTCTGCCGAAGCAGCCCTGTACTCCTTATCACCATGCTTGCCCTTCCCCATCGGCAACAGCTGTTCCTGTCCATTCTTTGTGAAGTCTGCGAAGAACTGACTCCCTCTATCCCCACACCACCACTTGTGGGAATGCTCGGCATCCTTCCCCGCAAGGCCTGGGCATCTAAGGCCTCTTCCTCCCAAGACCCATCCTGACCAACCAAGACACTCAGGCACCACACTCTGTCTTCACTCCCACCCTTACCGCTGCAAGCTTCTGAGGAAGAGAAAACAAACATCCAAGGGATGCAGTTGGCGTATAGTCTTTCTTAATTGGATAGAGGACCTTTGTAGTCATCCCTTAAATACTCCTGATGGAATCTTCAAAATTCTTTATTTTTTTAGCAAACTAAATTTTATTTCTCAATATGGTATATCCAATGAGAAAATTTTTTTAAACCAGCAAGTCCCATTCATAGCACAAAAACATGTTAAGATTTAATTATTTAGAGTCTAGTTATCACTGAGTGGTCTGTTACATTTGCACAAACCATTAAAAATATTTCTAGAAGGAACACTTCCCTCACACCAGAATAGGAAGAGCACCCAGGCCTGAGCAGGTGGGAACACATGAACCTCACCTCCTCCGGGGACTCTGTAGCCTCAAACACAGTAAAACACAGTCATTCTCTGGCACGTGGCCGAGGCTCCCTGCACAGATCTGCTGTCTAGGGAAGAAGTCAGAGCTGCCTACAGAGCTACAGGTGCCTTGGGAAGGCAGGGAGGAAGTCCTGCCTTAAATGCAGATGCCCTCAGGGTGGAGCAGTAGCCTGAGCCTGGGAAAGAGCTAAAAGCAAGGAATAGCTGCTCCTTCTCTGGTCACCACTGCCTCTTCACATCCCTCTTTGCAGCAGGTCTCAGATGGGGGTGCGAGCAGCACCAGCCCTGGCTGAGTGGCTAGGATGCCCATCTCCACGTCAATGTGATGGGAGTAAGGATTAAAATAGAAAAGATTATAGACTCAGTAATCTTTTTAAGAGAGAATGTGCAAGCAGGAAGGGCAGAGGGAGAGAGACAGAGGATCTTAAGCCGGCCCCATGCCCAGGATGGAGCCCAACATGGGGCTTGATCTCATGATCCTGAGATCATGGCCTGAGCTGAAATCAAGACGTGGACACCTAACCAACCGAGCCACCCAGGCGCCCCTGGGCCCAGTAATCTTATCCTAACATTTACTTTTTCCTGAGATGTACTATCCAATAGAACTTTCTGTGATGGAGGAAAAATGAGCTGTACCATCCAGTATGGTAGCTCCTAGCTATATATAACTATTGAGCACTTGAGGTATACAGCTGAGGAACTAAATTTTTAAATTTCATTTAGTTTTCATGAAGTAGCTACAGGTGGCTAGTGGCTACTATATCGAAAGAACTTAATTCCTGAAGAGCTGAGAAGTTGCATCAGCCTTGCCTCATACTGGCTTACATTTAAGGAAATGTATTCAGTAAATTATTTAGTAACACTTCAACCTAACATCACATTTGCACAGTGCTCTATAGTTTATAATTGCCTTCTCTTAAAAAAAATATCTTTGGCTCTGATGGATGGTTAGCTACTTGCAGAAATACAGACATCATAAAATAAGGCTCCTACCCTGCATTTTTAATTTCCCAGCCCACACCATTTCTATCATATAGTTTGTTAGAGTTCCTACCGTCTAGGATATCCCAAGAGATACCTTTCCAGTGTGTCAGTAGTCTTAGGAATACTTTACTCACACCAGATGCCATACCCAACTTGTTGCCTGCTCATAACATAAGCCTATGTTAACCATTGCAGCAGACCTGTCTCCCATGTTGCTCATGTTGACTTGTAGCCAACTGCATGGCCTGATCAACTAAAAAGACTGTCTAAAACCCCATGTCCAGACAGGCAGGATAGCATATTATACGTATGGGTTTGGGCTCTTATGTCACAAACAACAGACACAGCTTCCTATAATATAAGCAAAATGGCATTTATTATAAGGATATTAGGAACTCATGAAGTTGAGGGACCAGGACTAGAAGCGGGCAGAAGTGAAGAGGAGGGCAGGCACTAGTACATGTGAAAATACATCTGGGGTGCTGAGGATGACATAATGAACTGCAATTATTCCCGTGTCCTGTAGTCACTTGCTTAAGATTCAAAATTTTTTCTAAGATTTTATTTATTTATTCATGAGAGACACACAGATCGAGAGGCAGAGACACAGGCAGAGGGAGAAGCAGGCTCCATGCAGGGAGCCCAATGTGGGATTCGATCCTGGGTCTCCAGAATTATGCCCTGGGCTGAAGGCAGGCGCTAAGCCGCTGAGCCGCCCAGGCTGCCCAAGATGCAAAGTTATAGAAAAAAAGAGTTGAATAGATCAAGCTTAAGTAAAATGCCTCCAACCTCACAGTGAAAAGAATATGGCTCCTTTGGTTTTAATATGAAGAAGCATGTACCTGGATTGACCATCTCACCAAAACGATATACAACTCTGAGAAAGATCTCTGTGTGCCTTTAGGAAAGGAAGAGGAAGCTGAATGTCCAAAATAGACGTGTTCATGACATATGTGATAAGACCCTTCCTATACCCTGTCCTTAAAAGACACAGATACTATAAAGTCACGCCTTCTAAAATCTTAAGCCAGTGATTATATACTGAATCACTGCTGAGCCACATGTCTGAATAACTGGCCAGCTCTAATTTGATCCATCTGTCTTTTTTTTTTTTAATTTATTTAACTCACCACAGATTCACTTAATTAAGAAACTAAGACCTGTATTTTATCACAAAGGCTCTCCTAAGAAACGTCATGGAACTCCTTACAGCTATCAACACATGCTATATTTCCATGACACCTCCATGACCTATAAGTCTAGCAATCCTATGCTAAATAAAGTTAACCTTTATTACTTTAATCGATTAGGTAGATACATATTAAGCATTCATATTTTTCATTTTCTCAAGTACTTATTGTGACTCAGATTTGTATCTTCCTCTCCAGAAGCTCAGTCTACAAAGAAAATATAACTTCTATTAGCAAGAAAGATAGTGATTAGTACCATTAGTACATTCATTTGAGGAAGATACTAATTTTGAATTGGAGCTTCAGCCTCACTGTCAGCTATTATTACATCAGTAGGGACTGACCACCCTCCAACCTGAAACAACAAACTGAAACAAAATGAGACATGAAACTGAGCCCCACATCAGGCTCTGCACTGGGCATGGAGTCTGCTTAAGATTCTCTCTCCCTCTCCCCCTGCTCCTTCCCCTTGCTCACTCTTGCTCTTACTCTCTAAAAAATTAGTTAATTGAGACCATGTTTCTTAGACATTGAACATCACTGTCTGATGAACAGAGATCTTTGAAAGATGGGAAGCAAAGGGAGTAAGGACGACAATTGACCCAGCTCACTGCCTGGTAGAAGTTTCAGGGCCATGATGTGAGGAAGCGAACCCCACAGAGCCTGGTAGCCTCCTCAAGTTGAGGGAATGGAACTAGGAATCTGTGTTGGACAAAGTGGCTAGGATTCGTAGGGCAGAGTACTGGAGAGAGGAGTTCTATAAAGAGAGATCGCAGATGATCCTCTTGAAGTATTCACCTGAGAATTCACTAGTGCATGGATGTGAGCAAGCTGCCCAAGGCAGAGGAAACATTTGGAAAGGATGGGAGGGGACAGTGCCTGTTCCCAACAGACTGGAAAATCACATCATTCAAAAGTCATCAGCTAGAGCACTAGAAAAGGTCTTCCCTCGATAGTGAGATAAAATTAACCCTAGACAGGACTCTGGAAGATGGTGGAGAAGGAAGCACCAGGAATCTGTCTCCCATCTAGACAAAAATGGCACTTGCAGAATCTGTCTAATGTAATTATTTTGGAACTCTGGAATGTTTTGAAGCATTGAAACTTCCAGAGGAACACTTGGATGGTAAATTTTTGTTCATTTTCGTCAACTTTAGCTCTTAATACAGCAGCAGCTACCCATCTCCACCTCCAGCCACATGGCAGGCAGCTGTGCACATGTTCCTTGAGCAGCTTACATACAGGCTTCAGGAGCAAGGATGGACAAAAAGGGCACTGCCCTCCAAATATTGGTGATCTGTAGTCTCACTGCTGGTTGCTACTTCTGATCACAGAGGTGCAAAGATGCAGGTAGCCATTGTTGTTGCACCTCCCCCTCCCACTGCAAGCCCCTCTCCACACACACACACACACACACACACACACACACACACACACACACAGGCTGAGCTGACTTCCAGGAAATGTAAAGGGAAGTGCCTTTTTCTCACCTTCATTTTTCACCTTTCCACTGTCATGAGCCAGACATTAAAGACTGGATATTCAAAAACAACTGCATGTACAAAGAAAATTTAAAAGTGACTGCATTTGCCCAGGAAAATCTCAGAAAATATCTAAGAAGACATTATGTTTATACCTCAGGCTGATCCCTGGTTGTTTGAGACAACCTGAAACAAACAAACAAAACAATAACAAACAACCAACACACCCTGGGTAATGGGGAGAACCTGATTGCCAGATTTACCACATTATTATCTTCAAAATTCCAGTGTTCAAAAAAAACCACACAAAGCATAGAAAGAACTGGGAAAGCATGGCCCATTCAAAAGAGAAACCATGGGATGCCTGAGTGGCTCAGTGGTTGAGTGCCTGCCTTCGGCCCAGGGTGTGATCCTGGAGTCCCGGGATCGAGTCCCACATCAGGCTTCCTGCATGGAGCCTGCTTCTCCCTCTGCCTATGTCTCTGCTGTCTCTCTGTCTCATGAATAAATAAATAAATAATCTTTAAAAAAAGAAAAACCATTTGACATAATCTGTCCCTGAGATAAATTTAATATAAGATATATTAAATAAATACTTTTTAAAAACCTGTCTTAATATGTTCAAAGAACTAGGGATGTAGGGAAAGACAAGAAAACAAGGTATAAACAAAATAGGGATATCAATAAAGAGAAAACCTATTAAAAAAGAAATTCTGAAGCTGAAAAGTACAATAACTGAAATTTTAAAGATCACTAGAGGTATTCAAAAGCAGATTTGAGCAGGCAAGAGAAATAATCAGTGAACTTGAAGAGAGAACAATGGAAATTACCAAAGCTGAAGAAGAAAAAGAAAAACGATTGAAGAAAAGGAATGGAGCCCAAGGGAAATATGGGACAACACAAAATGTATCCACATACTCATCATGGGAGTACCAGAAGGAGAAGAGACAGAAGCAGAGAGAACATTTGAATAGTGGCTGAAAACTTCTTAAATTTGATGAAATACATAAATATAAACATCCAAGAAGCTCAACAAACTCCAAATAAGATGAAATCACAGACCCACACTGAAACACATACTCAAACTCTCAAAAAACAAAGACAAATATGGAAAGCAGCAAGGGAGAAGCAAATAATCACATAAAGCAATCGTCAATAAGTTTATCTGCAAATTTCTCATCAGAAACCATAGAGGCCATATATATTCAAAATGCTTAAAGAAAAATAATATCAACCAGGAATCCTATACCCAGCAAAACTGTTCTTCAAAAATGAGAGAGAAATCAAGACATTCCCAGATAAACAAAAGCTGAGGGGGTTCAAGACCTCTAGACCTGCCCTACAAGAACTGCCTAAAGGAGTCCTACAAAGTGGGAAAAAAAATGGTATTAGACTGTAACTCAAAGCCATATGGAGAAATAAAGATCTCAATAAAAGTAAATACAAATACATCTTTCAAAGGTAGTGTTATTGTAGGAATAGTTTGTAACTGTAATTTTTGTTTCTTCTATGAGTTAAGAGGTTAGTGCATTAAAAGAGAAAAACACTATTAATGTAAAAGCTAGTGTTACTGTACTACTGATTTGTAACTCCAAATAATGTTTTCTACATGACTGAGGACAGTAACGCATTTAAAAAAATTATTATGTTTTGTGGCAGGCAATCTATAAAGATGCACTTTTGTGACAGCAGCTACTAAAAGAGGCAGAATGAAATTCTAAAAGAGCAAAGATTTTTATTGGAGATAAGCTGTCATAAACTACAATTAGAAAGTCACGATTTTAGGATGGTGAATGTAATCTCCATGGCAACTGCACAAAAAGAAATACAGAATTCAAGAACTTTACAACAACAAAAACTCCAAACACAGAAGGCAGTAATGCAGAAAAATGACCAAAAAAACCCTACAGAGAATATACAAAACAAGTAGCATAATGAAAGAAGCTAAGTGCCTCTTTATCAGTAATTACTTTAAATGTAAATGGATTAAACTCTCCAAACAACAGATAGAGATTAGAAAAATGATATGTGAAAAAAACTGGTGTTATTTTTATAGAGATTGCATTAAATGTGTTGATAGCTTTGGGTAGTATAGACATTTTAATGATGTTTGTTCTCCCAATCCATGAACATGGAATGCTTCTCCATTTTTCTCTGTCCTCTTCAATTTCTTTCATGAGTTCTATAGTTTTCAGAGTACAGATCTTTTACCTCTTTAGTTAGGCTTATTCCTAAGTATCTTATTGATTTTGGTGCAATTACAAATGGAATCAATTCCTTGATTTCTTTTTCTGCTGCTTCATTATTAGTATATAGAAAATGACAGTCTCTTCAACAAATGGTGTTGGGCAAACTGGACAGCAACATGCAAAAGAAAGAAACAGAACCACTTTGTTATACTATAAACAAAAATAAATTCAAAATGGATGAAAGACCTAAATGTGAGACAAGAAACCATCAAAATCCTAGAGGAGAACACAGGCAGGAACCTCTTTGACCTTGGCCACAGCAACTTCTTACTATACACATCATCAGAGGCAAAAGAAAGGCAAAAATAAACTATTTGGACTTCATCAAGATAAAATCTGTGACACCTGGATGGCTCCAGGTGGTTGAGCATCTGCCTTTGGGTCAGGTCATGATCCCAGCGTCCCTGGATTGAGTCCTGCATCAGGCTCCCTGCATGGAGCCTGCTTCTCCCTCTGCCTATGTCTCTGCACCTCTGTCTGTGTCTCTCATGAATAGATTATATTTATTTATTCATGAGAGACGCACACACACACACACACAGAGGCAGAGACACAAAGGATATAAAAATACAGATTTGAAGAGGTACCTGCACCCTGATATTTATAGCAGCATTATCTACAATAGCCAAACTATGGAAACAGCCCAAGTGTCCAACAAGTGATGAATGGATAAAGATGTGGTGTATATATACAATGGAATATTCAGCCATCAAAAAGGATGAAATCTTGTCATTTGTAATGACATGGATGGAGCTAGAGAGTATTATGTTAAGTAAAATAAGTCAGTCAGAGAAAGAAAAATACCATATGATCTCACTCAAATGTGGAATTTAAGGAACAAAACAAAGAGCAAAGGAAAAAAGAGACAAACCAAGAAACAGACCATTAACTATAGAGAACACACTGATGATCACCAGAGGAGAGGTGGTTGGAAAAGTGGGGAAAATAGGTGATGGGGATTAAGGAGTGCACTGATCATGTGCACGGGTATGATGTATGGAAGTGTCAAATCACTATGCTGTACACCCAAAACTAATGTTACACTGTATGTGAATCAACTGGAATGTAAATAAAAACTAAACAAACAAATAAAAACCCAAACACAATTTAAAAGTGAAAGGATTTGAATATATTTTCTCCAAACAAGATGTACAAATGGAAAATAAGCATGAAAAGATATTCCACATCACTTGTCTTGATGGAAATGCAGTCTAAAACCACATTGCAATAAACATACTAGAAGGGATTACAATTTTGTAAAATGGAAAATATTACATGTTGATGTGAATGTAGGGAAATTAGAACTCATAATATACCTGGTGGATACATAAAATGTTGCAGCCACAGTGGAAAACAGTTTGTTGGTTCCTCAAAAAGGTAAAAAATAGGGACGCCTGGGTGGCTCAGAGGTTGGGCATCTGCCTTCGGCTCAGGGCGTGATCCTGGGGACCCGGGATTGAGTCCTGCATCGGGCTCCCTGCATGGAGCCTGCTTCTCCCTCTTCCCCTGTCTCTGCCTCTGTGTGTGTGTGTGTGTGTCTCATGAATAAATAAAATCTTTTTTAAAAAAAGGTAAAAAATAGAATTACCTTATGACTCAACATTCCGCTCCTATGTATTTACCCAAAGGAATTCAAAGCACAAACTCAAACAAATATGCCAATGTCCACAGCAGCATCATTCACAAGAGCTGAAAGGTGGGAACAACACAAATGTCCATCAACACATGAATGGATTGATGAAATGTGGTAAATAAATACAATGGAATACTATTATGCTATAAAAAGGAATGAAGCATGGAAATGCACAGCAGTACAGATGAACCTAGAAAACATTATGTTAAGTGAAAGTAGAAAGACAAAATGATATTTTAAATTCCTTTTATATAAAATGTGAAGAATGATCAATTTTATAGAGATAGACATTAATTCAGAGGTTGCCAGGGGCTGGAGAGATGGAAGAATTGGAAGTTATTGCTTAGTGGTACAGTTTCTGTTTGGGGTGATAAAAGTTTTGGTGGTGATGGCTGCATGCCATCATGAATGTAATTAAAGGGATCCCTGGGTGGCGCAGCGGTTTGGCGCCTGCATTTGGCCCAGGGCACAATCCTGGAGACCAGGGATCGAATCCCACGTCGGGCTCCCAGTGCATGGAGCCTGCTTCTCCCTCTGCCTATGTCTCTGCCTCTCTCTCTCTCTCTCTCTGTGACTATTATAAATAAATAAAAATTTTAAAAAAAGAATGTAATTCAGGCTGAAAATAATTAAATGAAGAATATTTTATGATATGTATTTTACCATACCACAATTTTTTAAAGTTACTATTGTAATATACCAACACTATTAAACTCCAAGCTTCAAATGGATGAACCATCTGTGAATTATGTGTCAATAAAGCTTTTTAAAAACCACAATGAGATCCTACTACACACCTGTTAGAATGGCTAAAATTAAGAGTGCTTATTGCCAAGTGCTGGTGAGGGTGTGGAGGAACTGGGACTCTCATACTGTTGTTAGAAAAAAAGTCTGGAACTTTCTTTGAAAAGTCTGGTAATAGGGCCCCTGTAAGTCAGAGAATGTGTCAATAATCCCTGTTTTTTCCTGATTTCCCCCACCCCGAGACCTGAACTTTACCCTAGTCATGGAGAAGCTCTGCAGAGGCCAACTAGATAGCAATAAGCTCAACTCTGAGAAGAAACCTGTCTCATTAGCCTGGAGGCAGGAAGAAGTGACTTGTGGTCTGAAGAATGTGAAGGAAATGTATGCTTATTTTTTTTTCTGTTTTCTGTTATTTTTCCTGAGAGCAGTTCCTTTTGGCAGAATCATGGGACGTGTTGGCAGGTAATAATCAGAGAGAAACCCCACCTTTCTAGCCAGAGCACAAGGGAAAACGGCCCCTGGGAGCCAGAGAGTCTGGGGGACTTCCTGGAGAGAGGAGAAAGCTGGAAAGGAGGCTCCCCAGTTCTGTGTATGAAGACATGTGTCCATGCTCAGCCCAGAGCTGCACATCTGAGGCAACCACCACCAAGAGAGGGCAAGACAGGTTTGTGTGGTGTGAGGCTAACCCAGTGATGGCCTGCTGAGACAAAAACAGCCACCCCCTCCAGAGAATTGTCTAGACTTTTAGCACACAGAGACTCCCGACATGAAGCAGACAGTCTTTGCTTTGCATGGCAGTATGAACCTGTAAAAATGACCAGGCAGGCATACTAAACTGTGTCGTGCAATCTTACTAACCAATGAGTAAAATTATGATTTTCTGTAATGTCTAGAAACCTTCATCAAAACATTAGAAACATATAGTCAGTTGTAAATATATAAGGAAATGATTAAAATAGTAAAATTAATATTTATTTTGTACCCTCCCATTAGCAACACAGAATTAAAGTGCTTTTTGTCTTTTTTTGCAAAAAGTACATTGAGACTCTTTTGAGCAGTGCCCACCTTTTTCTTAAGTTGTATGACTTATTTGACAACTTGTCATAATCCTTACCAAGTCTGGATCAGCTTTCAACATGTTCTACTTTGAGCTTTTAATGTCATGAAATACCTCCATGTGTCTTGAATGTGTATTTGCTGATGCACTTCCTCTGTGACACCTTCACTCTTTTTGTCACAAGCACCTTCCTGACACGTTTGATCAACTAGCCTTGACTGGGTCCCTCTGGCTGCACATCCGAGCATCTGCAGTGCAGCAGTGCTGGCCTGCAACAATCGACAATCGGCTACCTCTTCAACAACCCTATTTATGTTGGATTTCAATTCCCGCTTTCATTGGTCCACTTGGTAAACTGTCATGTGGCTTTATCAACGGAGACAAGGAGGCAACACAACTACATACTTCGCTGTCTGTGCATAAACTGAGATATGCTGTGACCATCAGTCACCAGCAGGCTCGGCAAGAAGCAACATCACTGGTCATTGAGCATGATGCCATCTGCCCCCAGGGACTGGGGAACTGAGTGTCATCAAAAACCGACCTCCAGGGGATCCCTGGGTGGCTCAGCGGTTTGATGCCTGCCTTTGGCCCAGGGCATGATTCTAGAGTCCCGGGATCAAGTCCTGTGTCGGGCTCCCGGCATGGAGCCTGCTTCACCCTCTACCTGTGTCTCTGCCTCTCTCTCTCTCTTTCTCTCTCTCTGTCTATCATAAATAAATAAATGAATCTTAAAAAAAAAAGAGAGAGAGATCTTCATACTTTGGAGCCAAAATACAACACAAAGACAGAGTTTGGGATGAAGAGTAACTTTATTGCTTTATTGCTTTGCCAGCCAAAGGAGGCTGCAGTAGGCTAAGGCCTTCAAAACAGCAAGCCTGCCTGGAGGAAGGGATAGGGGATTTTATAGGGAAATATGGGGTCTAGATTGGTTTTAGGAATTGTGTACTTGTGGCCAACCTCATTCATCCTTCATGGTGGTACCAGGTTCCCAAAACAAAAGGCTAGGAAGGAAGATGGGGAGGTTTGCAGAAGAGAGGGAAAGGGTTACTTAGTTAAAATGGAGCTTCACTGAAGCATTAGTGCAGCTATTTTGGGTTTCGTTCAACTTTACGTTTTTAAGTGGTTTCATGAGGAGCTAGAGCAGTTTGCAGCGCTTGTACTTTATGAAATTACTTAGAAAACATGCTACTAATTAAAACTTGAACCATGATCTTGGGGTACTTGAACCATGACCTTGGGGTACTACTGCCAACGAAAGGGTGGTGCCTGACACTTCACAATCACAAAGCGTCACCTCCAGTATATAATATGCATGAGGTGTGAATCACTAGTACTGGATCACTCCCAAGGGGATTGGAAATTACGCTCCAAGTCAAGGGATCTGTGGATACGTTTTAGAACCACTACATTCCCAAAATACATTTTCACTGCATATAGATTCTGGGTTGATGATTCTTTTCTGCTAATACTCTAAAGATACTGTTTCACTGTGCTCTAGACTGCATGATTTTTTATTAGATATTCCTGTATTGAATATGTTGTTTTGTCTTTCTGGTTGCATTCAAGATTTTTAATCTTTGGTTTTTATCAATTAGATTATGACATATTGGGAATTTTGTTGGATTTTTCTGAGTCTCTGGAACATGTACTTTTATTTTGTTCACCAGATTTTAAGTTTTCAGCAATTATTTCTTCAAAATATTTTTTTCTGCACCAATTCCCACCCCCCCATCTTTCAGAGACTCAAATGACAAAAATAATAGACTTTTTTTTTCTTTCAAGGTATTATTTAGGGGATCCCTGGGTTGCTCAGTGGTTTGGCACCTGCCTTCAGCCCAGGGCGTGATCCTGGAATCCCAGGATTGAGTCCTGCATCAGGCTCCCTGCATGGAGCCTGCTTCTCCCTCTGCCTTTGTCTCTGCCTCTCTCTCTCTATGTCTCTCATGAATAAATAAATAAATAAAACCTTTAAAAATTATTTAAATTATTTAAATTCCAGTTAGTTCAAAATATAATGTAGTATTAGTTTCAGGGGTAGAATTCAGTAATTCATCAGATGCGTATAACACCAGTGCTCATTACCTCAAGTGCCCTCCTTAATGCTCATCACCCAGTAACCCTGTACCCCTACTCCCTCCCCTCTGGGAACCCTCAGTTTGTTCTCTAGAGTTCAGTCTCTTATGACTTGACTCCCTCTCTGTCTTTAAATTATTTTATTTTTCCTTTCCTTCCCCTGTGTGTTCATCTGTTTTTTTTTCCTTAAATACTAGACTTTTTGATATTGTTTCACAGATTCCTGAAGCTCAGTTCATTTTGTCTGATTTTTTTTTCTCAGTGTTTCTCAGATTGGTTAATGTGTATGGATCTGTCTTGAATTCATGACTCTGTGTTACATCCATTCTGCTATGAAAACCACCTATTACATGTTTATTAATTTCAGAAATTATATTTTTCAATTCTAAAATTCCCATTTGAGATTTCCTTTTTTTTCTTTTTTTTGAGATTTTATTTATTCATGAGAGACTCAGAGAGAGAGGCAGAGACATAGGCAGAGGGAGAAGCAGGCTCCATGCACCGGGAGCCCGACGTGGGATTCGGATTCAATCCCAGGTCTCCAGGAATGCGCCCTGGGCCAAAGGCAGACACTCAACCGCTGAGCCACCCAGGGATCTCAAATCTTGGACATTTTTAATACTATGTTGTGAGACTCTGCAACCTATTATAATCCTCTGGAGAATATTGACTTTAAGTAGGCAATTAACCCAGCTAGACACAGGCTGAAAAATTAGGTCTCTCCTTCCATAGACAGTGGCTCCAACGGCTGTTCTGGTTTCAAAGCTTTTGCTCATGTTTTTGGGTCTGTCCACCTGTGTACAGCTTAGGTTTGAGCCCAGGACTTGAACATTTCTTGTGCAGCATCAAGGACTCCTCTCCCCTAGCTCTCTCCCCTATAGTTCCCCAACATACACTGTTTGAATCGCAGGAACTTTCTGGAGGTTTTGTTGCCCATCCTGTCTTCTCATAGTTCCAGGACTGGGGTCCTCCTCAAGCAGGGCTGAGAAAGAAACAAAGCAAGAGATATCTCTATCTTTATCTCCATCTCTAATCTCATCTATACCTGTACCTGTATCTGTGTGTCTGTCTACCTACCTACCTACCTATTGGGGAGAGAGGGAGAACTTTCAGAGATTTCCCCCTAAAATCTCTTTGGCTCACAGAAAAACCCTTTTTCTGGTTCTCTGGCCAGAAAGACAGGGGTTTTACTGGAGTTCTTGCAGCACATGCCAACTGGGGGGAGTTCTGTGAGTGGGGCCATTTCCATGTCAAAGCTGGAAGAGTTAACAATATTGGGAAACTCATTCCTGTACAGGGTGTTCCTTGATTTTTGGCTTGTGCTCCCCAATTTTCCTGTCACTATTTACTTTTCAGAGTCCACAGGGAGTTGATATATAATTTTGTCCAGAAATGTAACAAGTGGGAGAAATAGGCTATAGTGTGCTTACACTACTTTGGTCAGCACAAGAAGTCCCAAAACTTTTAAAATCTTATAAAATTTAAGCTTGAGTTTGTTTTTTAAGATAATCAAGTATTTTTTTCTAAGTGGCTTCAGCCTTCTTTTTTATGTCCTTCCCTAGCAACAGGGATTTTTAGAACAGTGTGTTTGGCAAGTGAGTCCTCAATGTTGTGATATTTTTTTTACTAAATGAGAAAATACCAAACTTTCCCTTTGCTTCCTTTGCTCCTCAGTTCAGTAGAACTTAACTTTAGCATTTCCTAATGATGTTTCTGAAAAGTTTTGATTTTTCAAAGTATCATGTACTGTATTTCCGAATCCCAAGTTGGCTTCTGCTGTATATTTAAATTTGATATAAGATAGATGAAGACTACTTTGCCACTACTCTGTTTATTCAAAATACTGTTTACATGAAGCAAACTTTGGTAAGAAAAGGTATCCTGGAAGCATTTTTTGTAATCATCTTAAAATCATGTCTGTTTTCTTTAGTTTAAACACAGAGAGAAAAGATGTAGCTTATTTCAATGAAAAGGAATCTTTTTAAGCAAAAAGATTGCTTTAAAATTGAGTCAAACAAGTTATGTAAAAGGAAACATTTGATTTTAAAACATACACTTTCTATCTTGCTGCAGTTTAAATATAGACAAAATTATACAATCCATCAGTAATACCGCATAAGAAACTGTATCTGTGGTCGTTTGATGAGTAAGTGTGTGGAGGTTCTGATCAGCTCTTTTGTAGTGTGCCATAGAAAAGAGGAGCTCGTTCACCTGTTGCTAAGCAACAATGCTTCCCAGACCAGAACTTGTGGAAACCAAAGACAGGGTAGGGTTATGAATTGTCCAAATTCACAAAGAGAAAGAGAGGGTGCAGTATACAAGTGAATAGAGATCCAGGAAACCACTTTTTGAAAACTAAGCAAAGGCAATTCAAGTGAATATTGGAGAAATAAACCAAAAGCCCAGTTCTCTAGTTCTTCCAAGCATAAAACACACACTGAACCCTAAGGAGTTCTGCATGTGCAAGGGTCTAAATATTAACTCCCACATAGTTCAGTGAACTCAAAGTAAAAAATTATAATGAAGACAATTTTTATTAACACATTTAAGGCATTTTACTAAAAATGCTGCCTTTCATAGGTAGTAAAAGAAAGTAACACTATAGTTTTATTAATAGATTGCTAAATTTCAGATATGAAGCACAAAGAATTCAGCAAAATTGAATGGGAAGATTAATATTGTTATAGATCTAAGAATTAAACGTTTTAAAGATTTTATTTATTTGAGAGAGAGTGAGAGCATGAGTGGGAAGAGGGGCAGAGGCAGAGAGAGGGCCAGGAGAAGGCCCCCTGTTGAGCCCACAAAGGAGAACTTGGGGCTTGATCCCAGGACTCTGAGATCATAACCTGAGCCAAAAGCAGATGCTTAACTGACTGAGCCACCCAGGTGGCTTTTCCTTGAATTAAATTGCTAAGACTAGAAAAAGAAGTGTTTAAAGAAAAATAATCCTGTTTTATCTCAGTTGCAAAGAGATTAAAAGTTCTCTCTTTAGAAAATCTTAGGGATATATATAAATAAGTTTATATTTAATATAAAATTAAACCCTCTTTTCTGTTTCATTGATCTATGCATCTGTTTTTATGAAAAAACAATACTATTTTGATTACTATAGCTTTGTAATATACTTTGAAATCAGGAAAAGTGATGCCTTTGGTTTTCCTCTTGCTCAAGATTACTTCAGATATTTGGGGTCTTTTCTGGTTCCATATGAATTTTAGATTTTTAAAAAAATTCCTATGGAAAATGCCATTGGAATTTTGATAGAGATTCCTTTGATAAGAATAGGAATCTATTTGTTTTGTTAGGGAGTGTAGATTGCTTTGGAGGATATGGATATCTTAATAATGTTAATTCTTCCAATCCATAAATACAGGATATCTTTCCATTTATTTGTGTCTTCAATTTCTTTCATCAGCATTATATAGTTTCAGTGTACTGAACTACAGTTTCAGATCTTTCACCTCCTTAGTTTAACTATTACATTGTTTTTGATATTATTGTTAATGGATTATTTTAATTTCTTTCTCTAATGGTTGATTTTTAGGGTATAGAAATACAACTGATTTTTGTATACTGATCTTGTATCTTGCAACTTTATGAAATTTATTAGTTCTAAGTTTTTTGGTGGAGTCTTTAGAGTTTTCTATATGCAAAACCATGTCTTTTTTTTTTTTTTCAAAACCATGTCTTTTGCAATCAAAGACAATTTTACTTCTTCTTTTTAGATTTGGATGCCTTTAATTTTCTCCCCTAGCTACCCTGGCTAGAACTTCCAGTACTATGTTGAATAGAATTTGTGAGAGGGAGTGTCCTTGCCTTGTTCCTGATCTTAGAAGAAATACTTTTAGCTTTTCACCATTGAGTATGATGTTAGCTGTAGGCTTGTCACATATGGTCTTTATTATGTTGAGGTACATTCCATCTATACCTAATTTACTGAGTTTTTATCATTAAAGAATGTTACCTTTTGTCAAATGCCTTTTCTTCATTCTATTGAGATAATCATATGATTTTTATTCCTCATTTTGTTACCAGACTGTGTCACATTTATGATTTGCATATGTTGAACCATCCTTGCATCCCAGGGTTAAATCCCACTTGATCTTGGTATCTAATCCTTTCAATGTACTATTGTATTTGGTTTTGGTTTCTTAGTATATTATTTGAAGATTTTTTTTGCAACTATGTTCAACAGAGATATTGATCTGTAATTTTTTTTTCTTGTAGTGTTCTTGTCTAGCTTGGTATCAGGCTAATGCTGACTTCATAAAATGAGAACAGAAGTGTTTCCTCATCAAGTTTTTAGAAGAGTTTGAGAAGAATTGGAATTTTGTTGTCTTTGGGCTTCCTAAATCTAAATGTCTTTCCCTTCATTTAAAAAGTTTTTAGCCATTATTTCTTTGAATAAGCTCCCTACTGCTTTCACTTTATCTTCTCCTTCTGGGATACATACAATTCATATATTGGTCCATTTTATACAGTTCCATAGGTCCCTTAAGCTATTTTCTTGGGTTTTTATTTTTATTTTTTTTCTTTGATGGATGATTTCCACTGGACTGTCTTTGAGTTCATTGATCCTTTCTTTCATTTGATCAAATCTGATTTTGAACCTCTCTATTGAATTTCTCAATGTAGTTTTTATTCCTTAGTTCTATGGTTTCTGTTGGTACTTTTTTTTTTTTTTTTTTTTTTTTTTTATTTATTTATGATAGTCACAGAGAGAGAGAGAGAGAGAGAGAGGCAGAGACACAGGCAGAGGGAGAAGCAGGCTCCATGCACCGGGAGCCTGATGTGGGATTCGATCCCGGGTCTCCAGGATCGCGCCCTGGGCCAAAGGCAGGCGCCAAACCGCTGCGCCACCCAGGGATCCCTTCTGTTGGTACTTTTAAATATTTTCTACCTCTTTGTTTAAATTCTCATTTTATTTATGCATTGCTCTCCTTACCTTAGTGAGCATCCTTATGACTGTTAACTTGAACTCTGTTAGGTAAACCACTCATCTCCATTTCATTAAGGTCAGTTCTTAGAAATTTTCTTACTCTATTCTTTATTATATATTCATTTTGTTCCTTCACTTAGATGGCAGCCATAGCAGGTGGGGTGCTAGCTGCATGGACAAGCTCTTTCTAGGGAGAAGCCAGAGATTTGGTCTTACTGTTGGAATGAGCTAGGGGAAGATGATGTTGACCACCAGCTCTCTCAGGTTCCTGGGTGGATCTCAGGGGGCTCCCACACACAGGCAGATCAGAAGCCTGATCTTCAGGCAACAGCTTAAAAAGTATGCAGTCAATTCCCTTCCAGGGTGAAATGAGAAGAGGGACAATTTTGTCAGTTCCCATTGCACTGAGCCCAAGGGTATATAGGTGCAGGGAGTACCCACATGACCATTTAAAAACTACTTCTTTATACCTGAAACTGATGTTACAAGTCAGGTATACCTCAACAACAACAAACTTCTTTGTTTTCTATGGTCCTGTGGAATTCATGAATGCAAGCTGTCTTGGCTATCAGAACTAGGTGACTTGAGGACCCATACCTTAGGTGGTAACCTTTAAAGTTGGGTGCTCGAAGTGTGATCCAAACTCTTCACTCCTCAGGAAGATGCTGGGAGTTGTGGTTCCATACTAAGTGTAAGGTTCTGTGCTGGGAGTAGGGTTTATGGCAAGACTGTGTCTCAGGCTTTCCTACCCATTTCAATGTGAGTGTTTTTTTCAGTCACTTAATGTGTAGGACTCACTCAGATAGTTTCTGGATTTCTCCTAAAGGGAATTTCTTTGTGTATATCTGTATATTTGGTGCTTCGAGGGAGGAGAAATATTCAGGAACTGCCTAGGATACCATCTTGGTAATATCCACCTAATAATTTTCAAAATCTCTCATATTAAGCCCATAGAAATAACTTTGTAGTGTAACATAGCTTACTATAGGCCTTCTGCTTCTCCCTGCTCCATTCATCCTCTATCCTTCTCTGCTTTACTCAGTGCATCAAGAACTGACCTTTGTGGACTGCATCACATGGCTTCACTTCTTTGATTGGTTTGGTTGGGTTTAGTCAATGGGTAAAAAGTCAAAGGGCAAGAGGGAAGAGATGCTAGGGTAAATCTACACTTCTTCCCTGCCTATCAGGGACTGAGTCCCACTTAAATAACAACTCACCCCAATAGCTCTAGCACTCACTGGTCAATAGCATCATTTCCCACCCTTGTCCTTTCAGGCTTGGGTTGGTAACAGCTTCCCACTCTTGCTAGTCTCTGGGTCCCTCAACATCTTTTTTTTCATTTCTGTAGCACTTGCCACACCTCAGTAAATAAGCCCTTCATGAAATTCTCTTCTAAATGCCAGAAGAGTATACCTTTTGTTTTCTAAAGATTGACAAGTATATAAAAATATTTCATCATTAAATAAAAGTAAAATAAATAAAATGGCAAATAAATAAGAAATAAAATAGCATGTTACTTAATTTTTCATAAGACAAAGCTAAAAAGTTTAGTTTATATATGTTTTAAATGTAGGAAAAAAAAACTCCCAGTAAGTGCTATCAACCAATCAAACTATATTATCAATCATAAGGAGGAAATAATTAGTCCTATTAGTTTTCTTGATAGTGTTCATATCTGTCTTTCAAAAAAGAAATACTCATCCAGTACCTCTCCATTAAATAACTACTGAAATAAAATATTTTGTATTGTATTGGTTTGTGTATACTGTACTAAAAATAATAACAGATTATTTTGCAAATTATATTGGAATGGATAGACTTGGCTTTAATAATGCTACAATTATTACTTTTTTATTTTTATTTTTTCTAAGTTTTTATTTAAATTCTGGCTAGTTAACATACAGTGAAATATTAATTTCAAGTGTAGAACTTAGTGATTCATCACTTACATACAGCGCCTGGTGCTCATCACAAGTGCCCCCCTAATACCCATTGCCCATCCAACCTATCCCCCTTCCCAACTCCCCTTCAGTAACCATCAGTTTGCTCTCTATTAGTTAAAAATCTGTGTTTTGCTTTACCCCTCTTCCCTCCCATGTTCATTTGTTTTGTTTCTTAAATTCTGCATATGAGTGAAATCATATGCTATTTGTCTTTGTCTTTCTCTGACTGACTTATTTTGCTTAGCATAATACTCCCTAGCTCCATCCACATTATTGAAAATGGCAAGATTTCATTCTTTTTCATGGCTGAGTAATATTCTAATATATATGTATTCCATTCCAATATATATTATATATAATTGTATATAATACACACACACAAATATATAATGGTATATATACACACACACAACACCACATCTTCTTTATCCATTCATTGGTCAGTGGACATTTGGCCTCTTTCTATAATTTCACTATTATTGATAATGCTGCTATAAACATTGGGGTGCATGTATTTATTCGAATCAGTATTTTTATGTCCTTTGGGTAAATACTTAGTAATTCAATTGCTGATTTTATGGTAGTTTCATTTTTAGCTTTTTGAGGAGCCTCCATATTGTTTTCCCCAATGACTAAGGAAACCAGTTTGCATTCCCACCACCAGTGCAAGAGACTTCCCTTTTCATCACATCCTTGTCAGCCCCTATTGTTTCTTGTGTTATTGATTTTAGCATCCTGACAGGTGTGAGGTAATGTCTCATGGTGGTTTTGACTTGTATTTCCCTGATGATGAGTGATGTCGAGCATCTTTTCATGAATCTGCTAGCCATCTGTATGTGTTCTTTGGAAAAATGTTTATTTGTGTCTTCTGCCCATTTCTTAACTAGGCTATTTATTTGGGGGGTATTGAAGTTGATACGTCTTTATGGATTTTGAATAATAACCTTTTATCAGATATGTCATTTGCAAATATCTTCTCCCATTTACCAGGTTGCCTTTTAGTTTTGTTAATTGTTTCCTTGACTGTGCAGGAGCTTTTTATTTGGATGAAGTCCCAATAGTTCATTTTTGCTTTTGTTTCCTTTCCCTCAAGAGACATATCTAGTAAGAAGTTGCTACGGCTGATGTCACAGAGCTGCTACCTATGTTCTTCTCTAGGATTTTGATAGTTTCCTGTCTCACATTTATGTCTTTTATCCATTTTGAATTTATTTTTGTGCGTGGTGTGAGAAAGTGGTCCAGTTTTTATTTTTTGCATGTTACTGTCCAGTTTTCCCAACACCATTTGTTGAAAAGACTATCTTTTTCTCACCAAATATTCTTTCCTGCTTTGTTAAAGATTGACCATATAGTTGTGGGTTTATTTCTGGATTCTCTATTCCGTTCCACTGATCTCTGTGTCTATTTTTGTGCCAGTATCATACTGTCTTGTTCACTACAGCTTTGTAATATGACTTAAAGTCTGGAATTGTGATGCCCCCAGCTTTGCTTTTCTTTTTCAAGATTGCTTTAGCTATTGGGGGTCTGGTGATTCCATACAAATTTTAGGATTGTTTGTTCTAGTTCTGTGAAAAATGCTGTTGGTATTTTGATAGGAATTGCATTAAATGTATAGATTGCTTTGGGTGGTATAGACATTTTAATAATATTGGTTCTTCCCATCAACGAGCATGGAGTGTCTTTCCATTTCTTTGCATCCTCTTCATTTCTTTCATCAGTGTTTTATAGTTTTCAGAGTACAGATCTTTTACTTCTTTGGTTAGATTTATTGCAGGTATCTTATGAATGTTATAAAGAGAGACTTTTTTTTTTTTTTTTTGCAAAGAGAGACTTTTTAAAGCAGCAAGAAAGAAAAAAGAAGACAGTTACATACAAGGGAAGTCCATAAGGCTGTCATCTGATATTCAGCAGAAAATTTGCAGAAGGGAGTGGCATGATATATTCAAAGTGCTAAAAGGAAAAGCCTGCAACCAAGAATACTTTGTCTAGCAAGGGTATCATTCAGAATAGGAGAGATGAAGAATTTCCCAGACAGGGCAGCCCTGGTGGCGCAGCGGTTTAGCGCCGCCTGCAGCCCAGGGTGTGATCCTGGAGATCCAAGGATCGATCCAAGGATCGAGTCCCACATCGGGCTCCTTGCGTGGAGCCTGCTTCTCCCTCTGCCTGTGTCTCTGCCTCTGTGTGTGTGTGTCTCTCATGAATAAATAAAATCTTAAAAAAAAAAAGAAAAGAATTTCCCAGACAGATAAAAGTTAAAGGAGTTCATCACCAGTAAACCAACTTTATAATAAACACTAAAGAGGATTCTTTGAATGGAAAAAAAGCCATAATCAGGAGTAAGAAAATTATGAAAGGAAAAAAATATAGCAAATAAATACAAACATAATAAATGTAGTAGATTGATCACTTATAAAAACAGTACAGAAGTTAAAGCACAAAAGTAGGAAAATCAATTATATCTATAAAAATCAGACAAATGATCCCCAAAATTAAAGGATGTAAAGTATGACGCCATATATATATAAAACATGGGCAGGGGGAGCAGTAAAAATGTAATGCTTTTAGAATGGATTCAAACTTAAATGACCATCAACTTAATATAGACTGCTATTCACATACAGTGTTAAATACGAACTAAATGGTAGCCACAAATAAAAAACCTGTAATAAACATGCTAAATATTAGGAGAAAAGAATCCAAACATAGTACAAGAAAAATCCATCAAACCACAAGGAAAGAGAGCAAAAGAAGAACTATAAAAACAACCATAAAGCAAGTAACAAAATGACAATAAGTACATGCCTATCAGTAATTATTTTAAATATATATGAACCCAATGCTCCAGTCAAAATACATGGAGTCTATATAACATGCTACTATATTTCAGTGGATCAACAAGAAATTAATAGAGGAATTTTTTTAAATTCCTGGTAAAAAAATGAAAATGAAATAGTTAAATATCCTTGAGACACAGCAATAGCACTTCTAAGAGGGAAGGTTATAGCAATGCAAGCTCACCTCAAGAAACAAGAAAAACCTCAAATAAACAATCTTATTCTACACCTAAAGGAAGAAACAAGAAGAACAAACAAAACCCAAAGTTAGTAGAAGGGAGGAAATTATGAAGATCAAAGGGAAAATGAATGAAATAGAGACCAAACAAAACAGAAAAGATCAGTGAAACCAAGAGCTGGTTCTTGGAAAAGTTCAACAAAAGTGACTGTTTAACCAGACTCATCAAGAAAAAAAGAGCAATGACATAAATAAATAAAATTAGAAATGAAAGAATAGTACACTGATGCCACAAAAATGAAGGATTATAAGAGACCATTATGAAAAATTATATGCCAACAAATTGGACAACCTAGAAGAAATGGATAAATTCCCAGAATCATACAATTTTATAGGAATTAATAAAAAGAAATAGAGAATTTGAGCAGATTACTAGTAACAAAATTAAATCAGTATTCAAAAAATTCCCAACAAGCAAAACTCCAGTATCAGATGACTTCACAAGAAAATTCTACCAAACATTTAAGAAGAGTTAATCCCTATTCTTCTCAAATTATTCCCAAAATCATAATAGGAAAGAAATCTTCCCAAATTCATTCTATAAGGGCAGCATTACCCTGATACCAAAACTAGATAAAGATGCTACAAAAAAAGAAAATGAAAGGCCAATATCCCTAATCAACATAGATGTAAAATCTTCAACAAAATATTAGCAAACAGAATTTACTAATATAATTAAAATGCTCATTCACCATGATCAACTGGGATTTATTCCAGGGATGCAAAAATGGTTCAATATCCACATCAATTGATGTGGTACACCACATTAACAAAATGAAGGATAGAAACCATTTGAACTTAATAAGTGCAGAAAAAGCATTTGACAAAATTCAACATCTGTTCATGACAACACTCTAAACAAAGTAGATGTGGAGGAAACCTACCTCAACATAACCAATGCCCTATATGAAAAACCCACAGCTGATATCATACTCAATGATAAAAAAAAAAAAAAACCTGAGAGCTTTTTCTCTAAGATCAGGAGCAGAACAAGGATGTCCACTCTCATCACTGTTATTCAACATAGTGCTGGAAGTCCTAGCCACAACAATCAGATGAGGAAGATAAATAAAAAGGATCCAAATTGGTAATAAAGTAGTAAAAATGTCACTATTTGCAGATGACCTGATACTATATAGAAAAAACCTCTAAGATACCACTGGAAAAAACTATTAGAACTAATAAATGAATTCAGTACATTTGCAGGATACAAAATTAATACAGCAAAATCTGTTGCAGTTCTATACACTAATAATGAAGTAGCATAAAGAGAAATTAAGAAAACAATCTCATTGACAATTGCATCAAAAGGAATAAAATACCAAGAAATGAATTTAATCAAGAAGATTAAGAACTGGAAACTATAAGCATTGACAAAAGCAATTGGAGATGACACAAGCAAATGGAAAGACATACCATGCTCATGGATAGAATTAATATTGTCAAAATGCCCATGGTACCCAAAACAATCTACAGATCCAGTGCAACCCCTATTATCAAAATACTAATAATATTTTTCACAGAACTAGAACAAATTATCTTGGAATTTGTATGGAAGTACAAAAGACCTTGAAAAGCCAATGGAATCTTGAAATATAACAAGAAATCTGGAGGTATCACAATCCCAGATGTCAAGCTATATTATAAAGCCTTAGTGATCAAAACAGTATGGTGCTGGCACAACAAAGACATAGATCAATGGAACAGAATAGAGAGCCCAGAAATAAACCCATCCTCATATGTCAATTAATCTACTACAAAGGAGGCAAGAGTATAGACAGTCTCTTTAACAAATGGTGCTGGGAAAACTGAACAGCTACATGCAGAGCTATAAAACTGGACCATTTTTTATACCATACACAAACATTAACTCAAAATAAATGAAAGCCCTAAATGTAAGACCTGAAATCATAAAACTCCTAGAATAAAACATGGCCAATAATCTTGTAGGCCTCAACCTTAGCAACATGTTTCTGGATATGTCTCCTTAGAGAAGTGAAAGTAAGGAAAAAAAACTAAAAAAGTGGGACTACGTCAAACTAAAAGGCTTTTGCACAGTAAGGAAAACCACCAGCAAAAGGAAAAGTCATGCTTACTGACTGGGAGAAGATATTTGCAAATAATTTATCTGATGATAGGGTAGTGTCCAAAATATATAATCAAATCATACATCTAAAACCAATCAAATAACAACAACAAATAATTCAATTTAAAAATGGGCAGAAGAACCCCAATGTTATAGCAGCAATGTCCACAATAGCCAAACTGTGGAAGGAGCCTCAGTGTCCATTGAAAGATGAATGGATAAAGAAGATGTGGTCTATGTATACAATGGAATATTACTCAGCCATTAGAAACGACAAATACCCACCATTTGCTTCGATGTGGATGGAACTGGAGGGTATTATGCTGAGTGAAGTAAGTCAATCAGAGAAGGACAATCATTATATGGTCTCATTCATTTGGGGAATATAAGAAATAGTGAAAGGGGATGAAGGGGAAAGGAGAGAAAATGAGTGAAAATATCAGTGAGGGTGACAGAACATGGGAGACTCCTAACTCTAGGAAACGAACAAGGGGTGGAAGGGGAGGTGGGCGAGGGGATGGGGTGACTGGGTGACGGGCACTGAGAGGGGCAATGACGGGATGAGCACTGGGTGTTAAAGCTATATGTTGGCAAATTAAACTCCAATAAAAAAATAAATTAAAACAATTTTTTTTAATGGGCAGAAGATGTGAACAGACATTTCTCCAAAGGACATGCAGGTGGCCAGCAGACACATGAAAAGATGCTCAGCATCACTCATCCTCAGGGAAATAGAAGTCAAAACTACAATGAGATATATTCACCTCCTGTGCAAGAAGACAGAAAGAGGTTCCGGGTGCAGGAGGCAGAACCAAGGAAGGAGGAGGCAGCACCAGGCTTATTCTGGGCAGTGAAACTCTTCCTATGACACCATCGTGGTGGATGAACATGTTATGCTTTTGTCAAACTCACTGAACTACATGACACAAGTGTGAAACCGACCCAAAACCATGAACACTAGCTGATAATGATGAGTCAATACTGATCCATCGAGTGTAAGGGATGTAGCTCTCTAATGCAAGATGATGTCCTAACGTCTGAGGAAGTAAAGTGGTAGATGGCAACACTCTGTACTTCCCACTCAATTTCCCTTTAAACCTAAAACTGCTGTTATGAACAGTCTCCTGACAAAGAAAGGGAGAGACACCTCTCACATTGGCCTCTGCCTCCCTCCTCCCTCAGCCCCAACGGGGCAGACCCTCTCCTGCATGCCTGGGGCCCCTGCAGGACACCCCCGTGGCCTCAGCCAGAGCTTCTCTCATGTCTTCTGCAGACGGGATTCTGGGGACGAGACCCTCACAGTCCAGGGATGGGTCAGGAGGCTCTGAACCTGGGTCTCTCCTAGAGACAGGAGGACAGGGAGATGTGACTGAACCAAAAGAGAGGTGGCAAATTCAGGTGGAGAGGTCCCAGCCCTGTGCAGAGGCCACTCCTGAAGATGACTCAGTGAACTGAGACTGTCCCCAGGGACACTTGGAGAAGGATGCATTGAGGATGGCAGGGCTGCATAAGGAAGGAGGGTGGGTCACTGTGTCACTCCCAGAGCAGTGGATCTCCCCCTCTAGGGACACTTGGATTAAATATAGAATACAGGCTGCTCCCAGTTCCAGGATTGTCTTGTGTATTGCTACACCTAGAAATCCAGGCTCTTGGTTGTTACCTCTGGGGACACCCTGCCATCCAGAGCACCAGCTCCTGGGCATCTACCAACGACAAGGACAGACGGAGCCTCAGACGGGGAGATCCGGGACTTTTGTAGCAGGACCAGGCTTCTGTGAATGGTGGAAATGAGCCTCACCCAGGGACAGGTTCCCCAAGCCTGACACATGAGCCGAGGAAGGGAATGGCCTGGCCCTGCCATGGGCCCCCAGGAGTACCATAGGGCCAGCTGGGCTGAGAGAGCCTCGAGCTACAGGCTGCAGCCAGCCATGCATATCCCGCATGCACACAAAGTAAAGTGAGCAGAGCCAAGGCAGGCAGCGGGCTCTTCTAGCACCAGGGTCCCCTCCCCCGCCCGGCTGATGTCAGCCCTGGTTGCTTGGTGCTGGTTTGTGTTGAGGACAAACTCTCCTCAGGGTTCCAAATGACCACTTGTGGCCCACAGGACCCTGGTGACCAGGGGCACAGCTGTGAGTCCCTTGGCAGACATGGAGGGCCAGCTGGCGGCCCCCGAAATGCCCCCACAGCTGGTCCTGGAGCAGCTGTGGGCTGCCCTGCTGGAGATGTACGAAAGCATGGCCTATGTGCCAGGAATCTCTGAGTTTCTCTGGGACATCCTGGTTTGCACCATGGTGGTGGTGTTCCTAGTAACAAGTCAGCACAGTTTAAGGAGAGTAATAGGACAGCTTGGGAGGCAGTGTGCTCAGGTCAGAGTGACTGGGAAAGGCGTGGAGGGGAGGAGACCAGCGACCCAAGCCCCTGAAGCCCTCACATCACCTGTGGGGGTGGCCGGTCCTCCCACATTAGAAATCCTCCCTCTGGCCGCCCCGAATGGAAATCCCAGCCGGTCTTCAGTGGAGCACACAACACAACTGCTTACAGAAGGCTGGTCAAGCCGGCCTGCTAACCTTTCCCAGGTGAATGACAGACATCCCACCTCTGGAGCACCACAGGACCCTGGAAGACCCCCAGGGAGGAAAACAGGTGGCTCCAAGGTCAGCCCCGATGGGCAGGGACGTCCAGACTCACTAATGCAAGACCTGGCCAGCCACAGGTGCAGAATGCAGGCAGAGGTGGAGAAAGCCAGGCCGCAGCTCCTGAGTCCAGAAGGGCAGCAGGCCGCCAGTGAGGACAGGGGCCAAGTCCTCCCCCTGGGCCAGACCATGCTGAAGATGCTGCACCTGCTGGAGCTCATCAGACATCACATGGACGGCGGGGGAACAGTGGGGAGCAGGGAGGTGGAGACCCAGGTGGGTCCCATGCATCTGTCAGCTGTCCTTCCCCTGGGCACCCCTGCCGATGGCGACTGCCAAGGGTCCCTGCACGGCCCCGATGCACAGAAAGAAGAGCTGTCCAGGGAACTGATGCAGGAAAATCAGAGGATCGGAGGGCTCACGGGACAGATAACATATCTCCAAGCCGAGGAAGTGTCCATGCTCATGGAAAATGCCCAGCTGGAAAGTGAAATTCAGAAGCTCCAGGTGAAGCTCCAGAGGCAGCCTGAGATGAGTGAGGAACACATTCACCGACTGGAGAGAAAGTGGGCTGAGGAGGAAAAGCAGTGCGTGGAAATGGAGAGGCAACTTCCCAAGGTGCACAAGAGACTGACCATCACCTGTCAGATCCGCAACCTCTACAAGAAGATGGCCGAGGACCTGTGCAGAGAACTGCAGAGAACCACCTTCTCCCATGAGCAGGAGGACCTCCTGTGGCAGAGGAGGGCTTGGGAGAGCCAGCGGGCCGCTCTGTCAGCGGAGAGAGAGCTCCACGAGCTGAGGAGACAAAGCCACCAGCTCAGGCAGAGGCTTGCCCACATCTCCAGGGCCAGGGTCCAGCCTGTCCCATGGGGACCTCGTGCACCTGCTGCTGCTCCTGCAGCCCCCAGACGCCCACGAGGGCTCCAGGGCCCCCTGCGTCCCCAGGTGCCCCAGCAGAGAGCAGGGGAGCGCCTGCAGGTCTGACCCGGCTTCCCAGCAACTGGGCCCTGGACGCCCACCTCCAGGACACAACAGCTCCCGTGCTCCCCCTACCCCAAGCCATGCCTAGTGCTCTTTTAGGTTAGCTCAACCCAGTTATTTATTAGGGAATGCTATACAGCTTTTAGTGCCATTTTCTAGAGCACATGAGTGTGACATGGTATTTCTCAACAAATGTTTGGTAAACACAGGTCTTGAGTGTGTTATTTCCAGATCGTGTGACTCCTAGAGCTGCACAACCTAAGTATTGTGCGTAAGTTCTGACACAAAGACCGTATTTCTGTGACCATCCATGACATCTGATCTGGATGGGGACATTGGCAACAAATCCCAAATTGTTCTGTTCTTACAAAAATTTTTTTTATTATTTTATTTATTTATTCATGAGAGACACAGAGAGAGAGGCAGAGACACAGGCAGAGGAGAAGCAGGCTCCTTGCGGGGAGTTGGATGCAGGACTCGATCCCAGGACCCCAGGATCATGTCCTGAGCCAAAGGCAGATGCTCAACCACAGAGCCACCTAGGCATCCCTATTCTTACGAATCTTTATACATAAACATTCCTACCTAAATTTTGATATTTTAAAAGAGAATGCAAAAAAAGATACGCAAGAAAACCACTCCATCCCAGCTTCATGCTGTGATTGGTTTAGTGTTTCCATTCACAGATTAGTTTAGGGTAGTTGACTGTGTGCAAGCATTTGTTTCTTACCTTGAATACTTTGACACCGTGTTGTCTTAAGAAATAGAGGTTTTTGTGTGTGTAACCAAACCTGAACTTAATGCAGCCAAACATTTTTCCCTAATGACAAACACATGCACACACAACGAAGACACAGGGCACTGTTGCCGTTATGTCAGTAGCTGAGAAATAGGGAAAAGTAAAGAGAGCAATCAGTCTTGAAAAGACCTTAGAGGGATCCCTGGGTGGTTCAGCGGTTTGACGTCTGCCTTTGGCCCAGGGCGTGATCCTGGAGTCCCGGGATCGAGTCCCACGTCGGGCTCCCGGCATGGAGCCTGCTTCTCCCTCTGCCTGTGTCTCTGCCTCTCTCTCTCTGTCTCTCATGAATAAATAAATAACATTTTTTAAAAAATTTTTTAAAAAGAAAGAAAAGATCTTAGATACACAGTGTGAGAAAGGATACATCTCACACGCCATTTGGACACACCACAGAGATCTATGAACATACACACACAAAGGAGCGCTGTTGGGGGTGTGAGACAGGATACAAGCAGGACCCAAGGAGGGTCAGAGTGATGGGGTGGAAACACTGTCAGATGCACGGGGCCTGGCCTGGGGGCAGACAGGAGGGAAGGACAGACAAGGGGTGCTGGAGCCCCCTCTCGCTGGCAGTGGGGTTGCTGTTCCCACCCTGAGCCAGGAGGGAGGGCGAGGATGAGGTGTTGCCTGAGCCAGAGAGAACTGTCCTTCTGTGTGTCCTCCCATTCACTGCTAGAGCAGCAGGCAGTCAGCAGCCCCTCTGTGCAGCCCACGGGACAGAGGCTCCTGGGAAGAGTGGGCCAGATAGGGCCCAGGACCCACGGGGGGGGGAGAATGACCAGGACACATGTCTCAGTTCCTCCTAAGCTGTGTGTCTGTGCTGTGTTGCTGCCTTCCTTCACATACATTTACCTAAAAATATGTCTTGAGCTTTCCCGATGTTGTCTTCACTTGGGAGGCAGCAAGGGGAAAATCAACCTAGAGGGCCCATGGACCCTCTGAGCTGCCGTGCTGGGGAAAGACAAGGTCAGATGGCAGAGAGCACACAATAGCAATATCGCGGGAGGGCAGCGTGGCACCAGGGGTGGTGGCATCATATCCAGACAGGTGGAGTCGTCACTTGAGCAGCATGGCAGTCACTTGGACACCTTGTTACAATCAGATTCTGGCTCCGCGGGTCCCGGTGGGGCCTGAGACCCTGTACTGCCCTGGGTGATGCCCCTTCTGAGAGAGGACCTGGGGTCCCCAAGACGTTAGGATGATTCTGGTGCAGGAGCGGGCTGGACATCTGTGGCAAGAGTCACCACACAGGCGGAGACGTGAGATCACCACAATGCGGTGGTGGGAGGGTCCAGTGGCTAGTGTGCTCATTCCCATCTGGAGCCCAGGACTCAGGGGTCCAGCCACCAGCCGGACCTGTGAAGTGTTGGCCTCCAAGACGCTCCCATCCTGCCAGCTATCTTTGTGCTTGGCAGCTGCAGAAGCTGGGGCAACGTGAGGGAAGGTATGTGACCCAGGGCGTTTATGTCCTGGCTTCTTCCTGACGAGGACACCGTGAGCTGGCTTCATCCTGGACTTCAGGTTGAGTGTCACGCTCTCTCCTCGAGGTTCCTCCACCACACTCCCCTGTGGCCCTTTGGCCGGCCCGGGAATGGCTGCACCGGTGCTAGCCCCAGCTCAGGCTTGTATTGGAGTCCTGTTGCTGCTGTAACAACACAAATGTGTTACCTTCTGGAATACAAACCAGTAAGTTTTCAATATCAAAGTCTTATCTCTTCCAAAATGTTCTTAGTTTTCAAAGTTCTTTGGCCACTCGAGTTCTTTGACTTTCCATGTAAATCTCAGTCAGCTAGTCAGCTTGGGTTCCTAAAACCCAGCTCCCAACACTACAGTCTCGGTGATAGGAAGATGCCAGACACTATCTGCGGCTCCTTCTCCTGCCCTCCTTGAATCTATAGGCCCCCACACTCCTTGTCTGAAGCCCCTTCTGTCTTCAAGGCTAGCGATACGGCACCTTCTCTTTTCCCTCATCCCTACATGTGTGAAATCCCTTCCCCTCCCCTCCCCTCCTGCCTCTCTCCTATAAGGACCCCTGTAATTCCAGCAGGCACTCTGGGATAAGCCAGGATCTTTCCCACCCAAATCCTCTCCTTAACCCACCTACAAAGTCCCTTGGGTCAGCTGCAGGGTCTGGAGCTAAGAGGTAGATGTATTTGGGGTGCATGATTCTGCCTACCACCCAGTGGCTCATGCACTGCAGTCCCCAACACCTCACATTTGTAGGAAGCCCCTTGGTTCACAAGGCTTCCTCAAAGGAACCTATTTCCAGTGTCACCTGTTTCTCGGACTGTGTGTCACCCTGGGAGTGTGCTGTGGTGCATGGCTAAAGATATTTTGCAGATGTAATTAAGGTTATGGACCTTAAAATAGGGATGTTTTTCTGAATTATTTGGTGTGTGCGGGGGGGTGGTGTCTAATCAAATCCTATGAGCTTTTCAAAGCAGAGGGAACCCTGGGTGGCACAGTGGTTTAGCGCCTGCCTTTGGCCCAGGGCGCGATCCTGGAGACCCGGGATCGAGTCCCACGTCGGGCTCCCTGCATGGAGCCTGCTTCTCCCTCTGCCTATGTCTCTGCCTCTCTCTCTCTCTCTGTGTGACTATCATAAATAAATAAAAAGAATAGGAGCTGCCATTCCTTAAAAAAAAAAAAAAAAACAAAGCAGAGAATTTTCCCAGGCTGAAAAAGATAGATGTTTGTGTCACTCCACTGTATAGATAAATTGCAACTATCCTTTACTCACCAGTAATGGGCCCTGGGGTCCTTTATAGTTTGGGGCTGGCAAGGATGAAACTACTGTAAACATTTCTGTGCAAGGCTCTCTGTGGACACGGGTTTTCATTTCTCTAGATAGTAAGTGTGGGTCATACAGTAGAGGTATGTTTAAATGTTTATGACCCTTGCAAGGAGTTTTCCAAGAATGATTGTATCAACACCCCTGCCTGGCATGTGTGAGGGTTCGGGGCTCCATGTCCTCCCCATCTTGGTCATTCTTTTGAATTTTAGCCATTCTAGAGGGTGGACTCACCTCTCATGGTGGCTTCAGCCCTCGCTTGCCTGCTTGTGACATGCTCACTGGCCTTAAGTCTTATTTGTGACATGTCTGTTCAATCTGTTTGCCATTTTATTATTGAATTGTGCTGGTTTAAAATATATTATTTTTAAAGTTTTTATTTAAATTCCAGTTAACACACAGTGTAATATTAGTTTCAGGTATAGAATTTGGTGATTTATCACTTCATACAACACTCAGTGCTCATCATGATGAGCACATATGGCTCAATATCAGGGTCATGAGTTCAAGCCCCATGTTGGGCATGGAGCCTACTTGGAAAGAAAGGGAAGGGAAGGGAAGGGAAGGGAAGGGAAGGGAAGGGAAGGGAAGGAAAAGAAAAATGTATATTCTTGACACATCTCCCTCGACAAATAGGTACAAGTTTTTTCTCCCTGTCTGTGGCTTCATACTTGGTTTCTTAACAATGTCTTTTTATGGGTAGAAGTTTTAAATTTTGATGAATTCCCATTTATTTTTAAAAATGTATAGTTCATGCTTCCTGTGCTTCTCTAACAAATTTATGTCCACTCCTGAGTCATGCAGATGCTCTCCTAGATTTTCTCCTGGAAGCTTTATTTTTTGCAACTAGGTCTATGATCCATCTTGGAATAGTGTTTGTGTATGTTGTGAGGTGCAGGTGAAGGTCCTTTTTTCCCGTGTAGATATCTTGATGCTTAAAATATATTTGGGAAAAAAATGTTCATTTCCCACTGAATTCCTTTGGGGTCTTTATTAAAAAACTAATTTGACCATATGTATGTAGGTTTATATCTGGAAACTCTATTTTGGTCCATTGAACTATTTCATCTATTTTCTACATCACTGTTTTTATTGCTATAGTTTTACATTAAATCTTGAAGTCAGGTAGCCTAAGTCCTCCACATTTGTTCTTATTTTTCAAAAATCATGTGGCTACTTGAGGTCCTTTGACTTTCCATGTACTTTTCTTTCTGAATCAGCTGGTCCACTTCCATTTCTGGAAAGCTTTGGGACTTAGATTACATTGATCTGTAGGTTAATGTGGAGAAAATTGACTTCTTAACCATGTTGTCTTATGATATGTATTACATTAATTTAGGTTTTGTTTATTTCTCTCAGCAGTGTTTTATAGCTTTCACTAAAGAGTTCTTACTCACCTCTGTCAAATTTATTCCTAAGTATTTAATGTTCTAGAGTGCTATTGTAAAGGATTTTTTAAAGGTTATCTACAAATGCTACATTGTGTGTGTGTACTATAACATGTTATTTAGAGATTCATAAAAGAAGACTATATATATATATATATATATAGAGAGAGAGAGAGAGAGAGAATATATATATACCTATTGCTCAGAATTGAATAAATCCTACTCCTTCGTTCACAGTACAATCTCATCCTTGCGTGGCAGATATATTTCTGTACATGTATATGTATTTTCAATAATGTAAAAGACACCTTTCATCTGTTGCTCCGAACAAAAGCTCACTGACAATACCTATATTTAATTACATGGTGCCCTCTCCCCTCAACCCTGTCCTCTGCTCCCGAAGTCAACTGCCATTATCCTGAGTCTACCTTGGAATGTATTGAGTCTTTTCCCCATTACTAGGAATTCACAAGTATGACCTGAGATGTGAGGGATCAGTAGTCTCTCCAAGGACGCACAGAAAGTAAGTCCTGGGGTGGAGCTTTGAACCCAGATTCCACACCTTAATTGCTTTCATTTAATTATAGCAGGAGGTGAAGCTCACTTGTCTCTTTTTCCCCAAAGAGTTACTTAACATTTCAAGATGTTCATTAAACAATTCTCTCTTACACTTCTGATTTATAATGTTAACCTTTATTACATTTTAAGTTTTATATGTACTTCCATTAATTTTTTCTTATGAATTTTCTACGAAAATCATGTGTAATAGTATTTTATGTATTCTAGGTTTACTAAATGTTTTAGCAATAGGTAGCATAAGCTCTATAATCATTCTTACTTCTCCTGACATGTCTAATCTCATCTCCCTGTTTATTCTCCCACATGAACCTTTCTTGAAAAATTCCTTGGGAAAACATGACATGTCATAACATGGAGTCTTTGCTGATTCATGTCTCTCCCTTTATTCACGTGTTCTTCACAAATACCAATATATGGTTGTATAACTCTCCTCAGACAGGCACTGCATATTTCTAGCACACAGAAGATCTGTTGCTTTTTGTATCTCATTGGACACCATATTGAATTTTCATCTTCCATTCCAGTGGTGTTTAGTCTCTGTGTTATCAACTAGTATTTATTGAGCACCTATTATGTGTGGGTGCTGTTTCACTAAAGACAGACTGAACAAGACAGACGAGATTCCTGCCCTCCATGGAGCATACACAGTCCTATTCATATACACAGAAAACACTATTCCCATATCAGGTGGTGATAAATATAACAGAGGAAACAACAAAATAAAGCAGGTGTGGAAGACCAAATGATGGGCCCCCAAATGATAACCATGTCGTAGTCCCTGGAACCTAGGAGTAATACCTTCCAGGGCTCCAAAAAGAGATGGGGAGACTTTAGTGATGTGATTAAGTTAAGGGTCCTGCGATGGAGTCACTGTCCTGGATCATCTAGCTGGACCCTAAATGCGATCACATGACACACATAGAGATGTGAAGGTGGAGCAGGGGGAGATTGGAAGATTCTTGCCTTGAGGATTGCAGTGGTGTGATCACACCCCAAACAACACTGGCATCCACCAGAAGCTGCAGGAGGCATGGAACAGAGCCTCCTCACAGTCTCTGGAGGGAGCTTGGCCCTGCCGGAATGTTGACTTCAGCCCAGGGATACCGAATTCAGACTCCAGCCCTCAGAACCAGGGTTTAAGTCAGCATGTTGTGGTACCTGTTGAGCAGCCACAGGCAACAAACATAGTAGGAAACAGGGTTATCAGTGAAGTGGGGCTGGAAGCCCATGGCCCTCAAACCTGAAATCTCAGAGTCTAAATCTCGGAGTCACTGCAAGTCCATCAGGAGAAGGTGGGAAGAGCAGGGGTGGCCCTTCCTCCCCCCATCCTCCTACCCTTTAGATGGGTGTGAGGGAAGGACCTGGAGACCGGAGTGCATTTCAGCCTGGGCTCTGGCACTAACCAGGTGGTCACTCTGCCTCCCAGAGCCTCAACTTCTGAAACTGAGTAATGAGTCTGTCTCCGTGACCCAGTCCATTGGCCCAGGGCTGCTGGAGAACACCTGGAATGTGCCAGTGTGCTGGGTTCTTTCTGGTCTGTGACTCACACCCCTTCTTCCACACGCCCCTCCTTGTCTGCCCCACGTGCATGCTCCCTCCAGTCTTGGGCTGCCTGCAGATAAACCCTTTCTAAGAGGACCCAGGCCTCAAACCTGGATCCCCAAACTGGGATCATGCCCTGAGCCGAGACAGATGCTCCTCTGCTGAACTACCCAGGTGTCCCCCAGCTATCTTTTTTTTAAACCCCAGCTATCTTATGATTACTATCTACATAGAATATATCTTCCCCTCTTTTCACTTTTTAAAAAATTAATTAATTAATTAATTAATTAATTAATTAATTATTTTAGAGAGCGGGGGGGATGGGCAGAGGGAGCAGACCCCACTGCAGGGCTTGATCTCATGGCCCTGAGATCACCACCTGAGCTGAACCAAGAGTCTGATGCTCAACAGAAGGAGCCACCCAGAGGCCCCATGCATTTGAAGTTTAAATAATGTAGGCAAGAAGTGGAGTGACAAACCAAAATTACAATGATCCTAGCTTTTATAACTGCTACTGTATTTGCCTGATCCACAGATCTTTGTTTCTTCAGTGCCTTCAGGTCACTGCTGAAGTCTTTCATTTCCACCTGAAAGACTCCCTTTAGCAGTTCTTGCCAAACAAGAGTTTCCTGAGTTCTGTGAGCACAAGGTCTTTCTTTGTTTCTTCTAACAGTTTATGACTGCCAATGCCTTTAATTTAAAGAAATAGTTTTGAAAACATTTTTTGTCCATTTTACATTTTATCCATTTTATCCATTTACATTTAACATAATTACTAGTAGGGCAGGACTACTTCTGTTATTTTGTTATTTTTTTCTGTTGGTCTTACAGCTTTATTGTTCCTAATTTACTTCATTACTGCCACCATTTTTGTTTGATTGCTTCTTTACAATGACGTATTTCAATTCCTTTCTCATTTTTTAAATGTAGATTCCATAGTTAATTTCATTGGGGCTACCTCAGGGAGGAATATGTAACATCTGAAATTATAGAAATCTATTTTGAATTGGATGAAAATTAAATCAACTACGTATAAAAAGTCTACGTTCCACAGCTCTGACTCATATCACTTTCTATTATTAACATCAAAAAGTGCATCTTTATATATTTTGTACCCATTAACATAGATTTATAATTTTTTCTGTTGCTGTTTTTATGTCCCATAGAAAATAAAAATGGAGTTGCAAACCAAAATCATAGTTTTTATATTTGCCCACATAGCTACATATGCCAGAGATCTTTATATCTTCATATGGCTTTGAGTAACTAGTGTTTTGTATTCTGACCTTGAAGAGCTCCCTATGGTGTTTCTTGTAAAGCAGGTCTAGTGGTAAAATAATCTCTCAATTATATTTATGTAGCAATCTCTTAATTTCTCCATCATTTCTGAAGTACAGTTTTACTAGATACAGAATTTTTAGTTGATGGGGTTTTTTCCCCTTCAGTATTATAGATATGTCACCCACAGGATCCCTGGGTGGCTCAGCGGTTTGGTGCCTGTCTTCGGCCTGGGGCGTGATCCTGGAGTCCCAGGATTGAGTTCCACGTCAGGCTCCCTGCATGGAGCCTGCTTCTCCCCCTGCCTGTGTCTCTGCCTCTCTCTCTGTGTCTCTCATGAATTGATAAATAAAATCTTAAAAAAAAATATATATATATATATATATTACCCACTGCCTGACATGCAAGGTTTCTTTTGAAAAATCTGCTAGTTGTCTGAGAATCCCTTTTATGTGATAAGTCACTTTTCTTTTGCTGCTTTTAAAATTCTTTTTTTTTGGGGGGGGGGTTTGCCTTTCAAATGTGGATTATGATGTATCTTGTGTGTCCATTGTATTTAACCTGTTTAGTTTCATTGTGTTTCTTGGTTTGTATTATCCATGTCTTTCCTCCAATTTGAGGAGATTTTTACTATTATTTTTTTGAATAATTATTCAACCCCTTTCTCTCTTTTACCTTCCTGGGATTTCCATACTGTGTAATTGGTCTACTTTACTGTCCCATAAATCCTTGTTGCTCCATTCATCTGTCTTCATGCTCTCTTCTTTGTATTCCTCAAGTCAGTAATATAATTGACCTGTCTTGAAGTTGCATATTCTTTCTTCTGTCCAATTCTGCTATTGAGCCCTAGTAGTGAATTTTTCTTTCTTTTCTTCTTCTTCTTCTTTTTTTTTTTTTTTTTACAGATTTTATTTGTTTATTCATGGGAGACACAGAGGGAGAGGCAGAGACATAGGCAGAGTGAGAAGCAGGATCCTTGTGGGGAGCAGATGCAGAACTTTATCCCAGGACCCCAGGATCACGACCTGAGCCAAAGGCAGACCCTCAACCACTGAGCCACCCAGATGGCCCCCAGTAGTGAATTTTTCCATATAGTTATTATATTTTGGGCTCCAAAGTTTCTTTTTGGTTCTTTTTCATATTTTATATCTCTTTGCTCATATTCTCATTTTGTTTGTGTTTTATTTTCCTAGTTTTATTTAATTATTTGTGTTTTCCTTTACTTTTTGAGTATATTTTTTTTAAAGATTTTATTTATTTATTCATGAGACACACAGAGAGAGAGGCAGAGACATAGGCAAAGAGAAGCAGGCTCCATGCAGTGAGGCTGATGTGGAACTCCATCCCAGGACTCCAGAATCATGTCCTGGGCTGAAGGCAGATGCTCAACCACTGAGTCACCCAGTTGTCCCTTAAAAAAAAAAAAAAAAAAAAAAAAAAATATATATATATATATATATATATATATATATATATATATATATGAAGTTTGATTTGCCAATATATAGCATAATATCCAGTACTCGTCCCGTCAAGTGCCCCCTCTGTACCCATCACCCAGTCACCCCATCCCCCACCCACCTCCCCTTCCACTACCCCTTGTTCAGTTCCATTTTTGAGCATATTTAAAACAATTATTGAAATTTTGAGATCTTTGCCTAGTAGGTCTGATACTTATGTTTCTTGAGTGACAAGTCTTGAAGTTTCAAAAACAAAACTTCTTTTGTTTCTTTGATGGGTCCTGTTTCCCTGTTTCTTTGTATGCCTTGTGATATTTTATTGAAAATTGGGCCTTTGATACAACAGCCACTTCACCGAGTCTTTGAAGAATGGTTTTGTGCAGGGGAAAACCTTCACTAATCAGCCCAGTGCAAAAGCTTAGGACTTCCCAGAACTTTACTAAGCATATGTTTCACCTGGGCTGTGTGTGCTTTTATTTCAACTGCCTGTGTGATAGTGTGATTTATAATAAAAAATACATATTTGGTCTCTATCCCCATTTCTGGTAAAGAGCTCCTAAAACCCTTGGAGTTTCCAAAGTTACATGAGTGATAAAGGTATGTTTTATTACTTATAACAAACGTCTTCTGACCACACTTGAGTTTATGTTAATAAGATGATTTTTGGAGAGCATGTAAGATCAGGTGATCTTGCCAGGGTATCAGTGATGATAGGGTTAGAACTTTCAGCCCCACACCCTTATCTCTGGAAGGAAGAGGAGCTAGAGATTTAGGTTAATCATCAATGGCCAAAGACTGATGATTTAATCAACTAAGCCCACGTAATGAAGACTTTATAAAAATCCAGAGGGGAAGGGTTCAGAGAGTCTCCTGGTTGGTAGGTACTGGAGATTTGGGGAGAGTGATGTGCCTGGAGAGGGCATGGAAGCTCTGCACCCTTTCTTACATTCCTTGTCCTATGTATCTTTTCCATATAATTATTCCTGAGTTATATCCTTTTATAATAAATCAGTATTCTAGTAAGTAAACTATTTTCTTAAGTTCTGTGAGCTGTTCTAGCACATTAATTGACCCCAGTAGGGGGTTGTATCCAATTTATAGCTAGACAGTCAGAAGCACAGGTAACAACCCAGACTTGTGAATGGCATCTGAAGTCAGCGAAAGGTATTCTTGGACTGAGGCTGTGAAGTCTGATGCTATCTCCAGGGAGCTAGTATCAGAATTGAGTTAAGTTGTAGGACACCTAGCTGGTGTCACATAATTGTTTAGTGTCTGAATTGAAGTATGGTAGAGAAGTATTAAGAATAGAGGTGACACACGGTACAAGAAATGAGTTTAGGGACGCCTAGGTGGCTGAGCATCTGCCTTCAGCTCAGGGCATGATCCTGGGGTCCTGAGCCCACATCAGGCTCCCCTCAGGGAGCCTGCTTCTCTCTCTACCTGTGTCTCTGCCTCTCTCTGTGTGTCTCTCATGAATGTATGAATGAATGAATGAATAAATGAGGGGATCCCTGGGTGGCGCAGCGGTTTAGTGCCTGCCTTTGGCCCAGGGCGCGATCCTGGAGACCCGGGATCAAATCCCACGTCAGGCTCCCGGTGCATGGAGCCTGCTTCTCCCTCTGCCTATGTCTCTGCCTCTCTCTCTCTCTCTGTGACTATCATATAAATAAATAAATAAATAAGTAAGTAAGTAAGTAAGTTTATCCTTTAGACTCTATACATGGCCACCTTTAAATGTTTTGAGTTCATAAGATCTTCACCCTGATTCTGCCAGGACCTTAGCTGTTCTATTGCATTCTTCAACCGGTAGTCTCTTTGCCGCCCAGGTCTGCAGTCCCAGTCCCTTTCACAAGTCATGCCCTCTGCTTTCTGAAGATTGTCCCAACCTGAGATCCACATGGCGTCCCTTTTAGCCATCTGTGCCCTGATTTCAGTGATGCAGAGACCAATCACTCAAGCTGTCCCCAATGAGTTAAATCAGTTCAAATTCAGTCTGCTCTGCTCTTTCTGAGGCAAGGTTGCATGGCTGGAAGGTATCTTTTATCACTTACCCTATTTTTAGCTTTTTCTCTACTATTTGCATTTCCCAAACCTACAGATATTTCCAATAAGGTCTAGTAGGAAATTATTCTCACATTAGAAAATTAAGTAGTTACTGAAAATGGCTGATATGTAAAGCCACCTGCAGATTTGGATGAAGTCACAGAAATGTAACAGTAAAATACAACAGGATTTCTTTGTTCTCATGTAATTCAGTCATTCTTCAACATGCATTTTTGTGTGTCTACTTTAGAATACGTACTGAAAATGAGGGATCCCTGGGTGGCGCAGCGGTTTAGCTCCTGCCTTTGGCCCAGGGTGCGATCCTGGAGACCCAGGATGGAATCTCACATCGGGCTTCCGGTGCATGGAGCCTGCTTCTCCCTCTGCCTACGTCTCTGCCTCTCTCTCTCTCACTGTGTGCCTATCATAAATAAATAAATAAAATTTAAAAAAAAAGAAATGCTTTAAAAAAAAATACGTACTGAAAATGAAACAATTACAAAGTGGTTAAAACAATCCCTGCATTTACGAAGCTTACCATCCAGTGATGACAGAGAGACAATACACAAAGATGGTTCTCGGCGGCATGTCAAATGTTAATGAGGGCTGTGCAGAGAAGTGGGGCAGGACGGTGGTAGGGGGAGGTGACGTGTTAGGGGGTGGTCATCACTGTTCCTACTGGGCAATCATTACAAGGGATCTGGAAAGACTTCACAGATAAGGCGACATTTGAGCAGATGCCTGAAGGGAAGGAGGGAGACCACCATGTGGGTATCAGAGGAAAATGATTCAAGGCAGAGGGAAGACAAAATGCCAAATCTGGGCCAGGATCATCCTGGTACATTGGATGAGCAGCCAGGAGGCCTGTGAGGCTGGAGCAGAGTAAACAAAGCAAAAACCCAGATGCAGAGTTAGATCTGAGAGGTAACTAGGGGCAGATCCCATAGGACTCACCGGCAGTGGGGGCATGCAGCTTGAAGTCTGATGAGTAGAAAGTTATTACTGGAAGAAGAGCTGAGGTGAGACATGGATGCACTGGTTCTAGGGAGGCAACTTGCTGCGGGGGCGAGTGCAGGAGGAGATTGGTTAGGAGCAGGCACAGTTATCCTGTGAAGAGGGAATGGCAGCTCTTGCTGGGCAGAATGGGGGAAGGCAAAGAATGGTCACTGGAGGACATATTCTGGATCCGGGGTGGAGGCTTTGCTGGTGGGGTAGCGATGGGGCACAGAGAGAGGGGAAAAGCCAGGAAAGACCACAGACCTGGGGTCTGAACACCTGTAAGGATGATGGTGTTATCATGGAAAGTGGGAGATGCAGGGACAGCAGGTTCAGCGGAAGTCTAGTCAGGTTGGCCACATTAGATGAGTGTGAGTCTGGACTGCATGGGAAGGTTTGGAATGGATAAATAGGCATAGAAGTCATGGCAGTTTGAGCTATCAAAGCCTTGAGACTGAATGAAGTCAGCAACAGGGTGAGATGCTGGGGAAGGAAAAGTGGTCCCACAACTAGATCCTGGGTCAAAGGTAATGCTGGGAAGTTGGGGAGAAAAACAGAAACCAGCAATAGAGACGAGGAAGGAAAAGGCAGTGAGGCCAGAAAACCACACACAACACCCAGAAACACAGAGAAAATCCAACTTGAATGTATTGAACTGGGGACTAAGTGATGGAAGCATTTCAAGAAGAAAAGGTCGGACTGTGTCAAAAGCAGCCAACAGAGTAGAGATTGAAGGATTTCTCTGGGATGGTGATAATGCCCTAAAATTGGATTGTAATGACTGTTGCACAGCTCTGCACATTTACAAAAAAATCAATGAATTGGATGTTTAAATGGTGAATTTCGTGATGTGTAAATCATTTGGACATGTAAACGACTCAATAAAGCTGTTTCAAATAAAAGTAGCAAGCATACACCAACCCAGCCTTTCAGAGAAAGTGAAAATGCACGTTTCTATAAAGGGCATGTGCATGCATATCCACAATATCATCATCCATAATACCCCACATTTGAACCAACTCAAACGTTCATCAACTATTATCAGATACATTCAAACACTTGAATTATTCAGACCTAAGCAGAGTGAACTGCTTTTCCACACAAAAACATAGGCAGAGTAAAAAAAAACCCATCATTTTGAGCAAAAGAGGCAGATATCACTGTGTTCATTGTGATTTATTCTATTTCTGCGCTGTTCAGGAACTGATGGATGATAATAGAAACCAAACCATGGCTGCGTGTATGGGGGGGTATGCATCACAGGCTCGGGGGTGGGGGTGGTATTTACTGTGTTAATAGACAGTATCCATATATAGATGAGCTGTTGGATACCATGGAGAGATGTAAAGTTTGAAAAAATTTGTCAAATTCAGGATTTTCACTGTATTTCAGTTTTATATTGACACCAAAACATAGACAAGGAGGTGAGGAAGAACGGCCATCCCAGAGTAACGGGGGGGCACATTTTATTTGTAGATCGCCTCCCACCACCCGCCAGGTGACTGACCTATGAGCGAGCCGTTGCCGGCTGGGTTCCGGGTGGAATGTTGGGGGTTCCGTGGGCTGTGTGGTGGCTGCGGGCCCCACGGTGACCGGGCGGACCCTGCGTGGGGCGGTGCCATGGAGGGGCCGCCGTCCTCCGCAGCGTGGCGTGGGGCTGCTCCTCGGGCAGCTGGGCCAGGTGGTGGCGACGCTGCTGCCCAGGGCCCTGTGTCCACGGCTCCCCTCACAGCCGCCGGCGGAGACCGAGGCGTGTCTGCCCATCGTCGGCGTCTTGACGGGTCTCTTCTTGACGCTCCGGCTCATCCGGGCCCTTAGAAGTCGGCTTTACAGAAGACACGAGAGGTGGCTCGCGGACACTCGGGCTGAGCAGATCGAGGAGAAATGCCAACTCGTTGACAAGCTTTACGCGGCCAAGAAGGAGTGTGCGCTGGTCGGGAAGTCTCTGGAGAACGCCCGGCGGGAGGAAGGGCCGGTGAAGGTTCCCGGCCCTGCGGCCGCTCACAGCAAGGTGCGGCCCGACTCCACGGTGAAGGAGCTGACTCCTGTGGCTCGAGACCTGAACGGAGCCAGAGCCGGGCCCCCACGGCCAGAGACGGGGACAGCAAGGGTGCCAGAAGTGGTGAAGTCCCTGCAAGAGGTCACGGGAGCCACCACACCCCCGGGAGCTTCTCCTAACCTGCTTGGAGACCAAGAGCCGAGCCCCGGTGGTCCCTCCCCAGGAGTGGGCCTGGGCCTCAGAGCACCACTGAACCCCCCTCTCCAGGCCTGGGCCTGGGCCTCAGAGCACCACTGAACCCCCCTCTCAAGGCCTGGGCCTGGGCCTGGGCGTCAGAGCATCGCTGAACCCCCCTCTCCAGGCCTGGGCCTGGGCCTGGGCCTCAGAGGACCACTGAACCCCCCTCTCCAGGCCAGGGCTTGGGCCTGGGCCTCAGAGCACCGCTGAACTCCCCTCTCCAGGTGGGCCTGGGCCTGGGCCTCAGAGCACTGCAGAACCCCCCTCTCCAGGTGGGCCTGGGCCTGGCCCTCAGAGCACTGCTGAACCCCCCTCTCCAGGTGGGCCTGGGCCTGGGCCTCAGAGCACTGCAGAACCCCCCTCTCCAGGCCTGGGCCTGGGCCTGGGCGTCAGAGCATCGCTGAACCCCCCTCTCCCGGCCTGGGCCTGGGCCTCAGAGCACCGCTGAACCCCCCTCTCAAGGCCTGGGCCTGGGCCTCAGAGCACCGCTGAACACCCCTCTCCAGGCCTGGGCCTGGGCCTCAGAGCACCACTGAACCCCCCTCTCAAGGCCTGGGCCTGGGCGTCAGAGCACCGCTGAACCCCCCTCTCCAGGCCTGGGCCTGGGCCTCAGAGCACCACTGAACCCCCCTCTCAAGGCCTGGGCCTGGGCCTCAGAGCACCACTGAACCCCCCTCTCAAGGCCTGGGCCTGGGCCTGGGCGTCAGAGCATCGCTGAACCCCCCTCTCCAGGCCTGGGCCTGGGCCTGGGCCTCAGAGGACCACTGAACCCCCCTCTCCAGGCCAGGGCTTGGGCCTGGGCCTTAGAGCACCGCTGAACTCCCCTCTCCAGGTGGGCCTGGGCCTGGGCCTCAGAGCACTGCAGAACCCCCCTCTCCAGGTGGGCCTGGGCCTGGCCCTCAGAGCACTGCTGAACCCCCCTCTCCAGGTGGGCCTGGGCCTGGGCCTCAGAGCACTGCAGAACCCCCCTCTCCAGGCCTGGGCCTGGGCCTGGGCGTCAGAGCATCGCTGAACCCCCCTCTCCCGGCCTGGGCCTGGGCCTCAGAGCACCGCTGAACCCCCCTCTCAAGGCCTGGGCCTGGGCCTCAGAGCACCGCTGAACACCCCTCTCCAGGCCTGGGCCTGGGCCTCAGAGCACCACTGAACCCCCCTCTCAAGGCCTGGGCCTGGGCGTCAGAGCACCGCTGAACCCCCCTCTCCAGGCCTGGGCCTGGGCCTCAGAGCACCACTGAACCCCCCTCTCAAGGCCTGGGCCTGGGCGTCAGAGCACCGCTGAACCCCCCTCTCCAGGCCTGGGCCTGGGCCTCAGAGCACCACTGAACCCCCCTCTCCAGGCCTGGGCTTGGGCCTCAGAGCACCGCTGAACCCCCCTCTCCAGGCCTGGGCCTGGGCCTCAGAGCACCGCTGAACCCCCCTCTCAAGGCCTGGGCCTGGGCCTCAGAGCACCGCTGAACCCCCCTCTCCAGGCCAGGGCTTGGGCCTGGGCCTCAGAGCACCGCTGAACTCCCCTCTCCAGGTGGGCCTGGGCCTGGGCCTCAGAGCACCGCTGAACCCCCCTCTCCCGGCCTGGGCCTGGGCCTCAGAGCACCGCTGAACCCCCCTCTCAAGGCCTGGGCCTGGGCGTCAGAGCACTGCTGAACCCCCCTCTCCAGGCCTGGGCCTGGGCCTCAGAGCACCACTGAACCCCCCTCTCAAGGCCTGGGCCTGGGCCTCAGAGCACTGCTGAACCCCCCTCTCCAGGTGGGCCTGGGCCTGGGCCTCAGAGCACCGCTGAACACCGCTCTCCAGGTGGGCCTGGGCCTGGGCCTCAGAGCACCACTGAACCCCCCTCTCAAGGCCTGGGCGTCAGGGCACCGCTGAACTCCCCTCTCAAGGCCTGGGCCTGGGCCTGGGCGTCAGGGCACCGCTGAACTCCCCTCTCCAGTCCTGGGCCTGGACCTCAGAGCACCGCTGAACTCCCCTCTCCAGGCCTGGGCCTGGGCTTCAGAGCACCGCTGAACACCCCTCTCCGGGTGGGCCTGGGCCTGGGCCTCAGAGCACCGGTGAACCCCCCTCTCCAGGCCTGGGCCTGGGCCTCAGAGCACCGCTGAACTCCGCTCTCCAGGTGGGCCTGGGCCTGGGCCTCAGAGCACCGTTGAATCCCCCTCTCCAGGTGGGCCTGGGCCTGGGCCTCAGAGCACCGTTGAACCCCCCCTCTCCAGGTGGGCCTGGGCCTGGGCCTCAGAGGACCACTGAACCCCCCTCTCCAGGCCTGGGCCTGGGCCTGGGCCTCAGAGCACCGCTGAACCCCCCTCTCCAGGCCTGGGCCTGGGCCTGGGCCTCAGAGCACCGCTGAACTCCCCTCTCCAGGCCTGGGCCTGGGCCTCAGAGCACCGCTGAACTCCCCTCTCCAGGCCTGGGCCTGGGCCTCAGAGCACCGCTGAACCCCCTCTCCAGGCCTGGGCCTGGGCCTCAAAGCACCGCTGAACCCCCTCTCCAGGTGGGCCTGGGCCTAGGCCTCAGAGGACCACTGAACCCCCCTCTCCAGGCCTGGGCCTGGGCCTCAGAGCACCACTGAACTCCCCTCTCCAGGTGGGCCTGGGCCTGGGCCTCAGAGCACCGCTGAACACCCCTCTCCAGGTGGGCCTCCCAGCTGCCAGGTGGCCCTGCCCACCCCCACCCCCACCCGACCATCAGTGAAGCCACTGGGTGCAGGGAGCCCCTCCCTGCACTGGGGTTCCTCGAGCTTTACGTGCCGGGCTCAGCCATGAGCTCCTTCATGGACCACTTCTCCAGAACTAAGTAAAGAATATTAGACTCCCCAGGACACACCAAGAAATGTGGGACTTTCTTTCTATTCACAGAATGTTTGGATTCTCTCTCAGTAGCAGTGAAGGAAATATATTTACTTTTTAATTTCTTCCTGTAGTTTCAAGTCTTTATTTAAATTTCAGGTAGTTAATGGGCAGTACAATATTAGTTTCAGGTGTAGAATTTAGTGATTTATCACTTACATACAACACCCAGTGTTCATCACAAGTGTGCTCCTGTTGAACCCATCCTACCACCACCCCCACCTCCCTTCCAGCAACCCTGAATTTGTTCTTTACAGGTGAGTCTGTTTTATGGTTTGCCTCTCCCCCCGCCCCAACTATATTCATTTGTTTTGTTTCTTAAATTCCACATATGAGTGAGATCATATGGTATTTGTCTTTCTCTGACTTATTTAACTTAGCATAATACCCTCTAGCTCCATCCATGTCATGACAAATAGTAAGATTTCATTCTTTTTTATGGCTGAGTAATACTCTGTTGTATATACACCACACCTTTTTTATCCATTTATCTCCTGATGGACATTTGAGCTCTTTCCATAATTTGGCTATCGTTGATAATGCTGCTATAAACACTGAGGTACAGGCGTCCCTTGGAATCAGTATTTTTGAATACTTTGGATAAATACCCAGTAGTGTAATGCTAGGTCATAGGGTAGCTCTATCTTTAACTCCTTGAGGAATCTCCACACTGTTCTCCACAGTGTCTGCACCAGTTTGCATTCCCACCAACAGTGCAGGAGGGTTCCCCTTTCTCCTCATCCTCACCAACATCTGTTGTTTCTTGTATCATTAATTTTAGCCATCCTGACAGCTGTGAGGTGATATCTCACTGTGGTTTTGATTTGCATTTCCCTGATGATGGGTGATGTTGAGCATCTTTTCATGTGTCTGTTGGCCATCTGGATGTGTTCTTTGGAAAAATGTCTGTTCATGTCTTCTGGCCATTTCTTAACTGGATTATTTGGTTTTGGGGTATTGAGTTTTATGAGTTCTTTATAGACTTTGGATACTATTTATCAGATATGTCATTTGCAAATATCTTCTCCCATTTACTAGGTTGTCTCTTAGTTTTGTTGATTGTTTCCTTGGCTATGCAGGAGCTTTTAATCTTGATGAAGCCCCAGTAGTTCATTTTTGCTTGTTTCCTTTCCCTCAGGAGACATATCTAGTAAAAAGTTGCTACAGCTGATGTCAAAGAGGTTGCTGCCTATGTTCTCCTCTAGGATTTTGATAATTTTCTGTCTCACATTTATGTCTTTCATCCATTTTGAATTTATTTTTGTGCATGGTGTGAGAACGTGGTCCAGTTTTTATTTTTTGCATGTTACTGTCCAGTTTTCCCAACCCCATTTGTTGAAGAGACTTTTTTTCCATTGGATATTCTTTCCTACTTTGTTGAAGATTATTTGACCGTAGAGTTGAGGGTCCATACCTGTGTTCTCTATTCTGTTCCATTGATCTATGTGTCTGTTTTGTGCCAGTATCATACTGTCTTGGTCACTATAGCTTTGTAATATAGCTCAAAGTCCAGAATTGTGATGCCCCCACCTTTGTTTTTCTTTTTCAAAATTGCTTTGGCTATTGGGGGTTTTGGTGATTCCATACAAATTTTAGGATTGTTTGTTCTAGTTCCGTGAAAAATGCTGTTGGTATTTTGATAGGGATTGCATTAAATGTGTAGATTGCTTTGTGTGATATAGACATTTTAACAATATTGGTTCTTGCAATTCATGACTATGGAATGTTTTTCCATTTCTTTGTGTCATCTTCAATTTCTTTCATTAGTGTTTTATAGTTTTTAGAGTACCTAGCTTCTACTCCTTTGGTTCAGTTTATTCCTAGGTAACCTTATGGTTTTTGGTGCCATTGTAAATGGGATCAATTCCTTGATTTCTCTTCCTGCTGTTTCATTATTGGTGTATAGAAATGCGACAGATTTCTATTCTTTGATTTTGTATCCTGTGACTTTGTTGAATTCATATTCTAGCAATTTTTGGTAGTCTTTTTGGTTTTCTATATAGAGTATCATGTCGTTTGCAAATAGAGAAATAATAACAGTGGGGAGACTGAATATCACTGTCTTGTTCCTGACTATAGAGGAAAAGCTCTCAGTTTTTCTTTATTGAGGATGATATTAGCTATGGGTTTTTTTTATGTACGATCTTTGTATATTGAGGTATGTTCCCTCTAAATCTACTTTGTTGAGGGTTTTTTATCAAGAATGGATGGTATACTTTGTCAAATGCTTTTATTGCATCTATTGAGAGGATCATATGGTTTTTATCCTTTCTTTTATTAATGTGGTGGATCACACTGATTGCTTTGCAAATATTGAATCACCCTGGCAACCCAGGAATAAATACCACTTGATCATGGTGAATGATTCTTTTAATGTACTGTTGGATTTCATTTGCTAATATTTTGTTGAGAATTTTGCATTTATGCTCATCGGCGACATTGGCTTGTAGTTCTCTTTTTTTAGTGGAGTCTTTGTCTAGTTTTCATTTGTTGTTGTTCTTCTAGCTCCATTGTAAGTTTTTTAGGTTGTGCATTTTAGATTTTTCTTGCTTCTTGAAATAGGCCTGTATTGCTGTATACTTCACTCTTAGGACCACTTTGGCTGCATCCCAAGGTTTTGGACCATTGTGTTTTCATTTTCATTTGCTTCTATGTACTTTTTATTTATTCTTTAATTTCCTGGTTGACCCATCATTCTTTAGTAGGATGTTCTTTGACTTCCATGTATTTGTGGTCTTTCCAATTTTTTTCTGGTTGTTGACTTCAATTTTCATAGTATTCTGGTCAGAAAATATGATCTTTTTATATTTGTTGAAGGCTTATCTGTGACCTATTGTGTGATCTGTTCTGGAGAATGTCCCACATGCATTTGAAAAGATTGTGTACTCTATTGCTTTAGGATGGAATGGTCTGAATATATCTGTTAAGTCCATCTTGTCCAGTGTGTCATTTGAAGCCATTGTTTCCTTGTTAATTTTCTGCTTAAATGATCTGTCCATTGATGTAACTGGGGTGTTAAAGTCCCCTACTATTATTGTAATTATTATCAATGAGGTATTTTATTATTGTTATATATTTTTGGGTGCTCCCAAGTTAGGGGCATAATTATAATTTTTAGGTCTTTTTTTTTAATTGTCAGATCTTCTTGATGGATGGACCCCTTAATTATGATTTAATGCCCTTCTTCATCTCTTGCTACAGTCTTTGGTTTAAAATCTAGTTTACTTAATATAACTATGGCTACTCGGGCTTCCTTTTACATCCATTAGCATGATATATATTTCTCCATCCCCTCAACTTTCAATCTGAGGGTGTCTTTAGGTCTAAAATGAATCTCTTGTAGGCAGCATATAGATGAGTATTATTTTTTTATCCACTTTGACACTCTATATCTTTTGTTTTTCTTTTTTTTAAAAGATTTTATTTATTTATTCATAAGAAACACAGAAAGAGAGGCAGAGACACAGGCAGAGAGAGAAGCAGGCTCCATGCAGGGAGCCCGACATGAGACTTGATCCTGGGTCTCCAGGATCATGCCGTGGGCCGAAGATAGCGCTAAACCGCTAAGCCACCCAGGCTGCCCAACACTGTATCTTTTGGTTGGAGCATTTAGTCCATTTATGTTCAGAATAAATAATTATTGATAGATATGAATTTAATGTCATTTTATTACTTGTTGTTTCTAGGAATTTTCTGTTTCTTTTCAGTCTTTGTCATCTTTGGTCTTTCTTTCCTGCTCAAAGTCTCCTTTAACATTTCTTTCAGGGCTGATTTAGAGGTCCCAAATGCCTTTAGTTTCATTTGTCTGGGAAGCTCTTTATCTCTCTTCTTCTGAGTGAGAAGCTTGCTGGATAGAGTATTCTTGGCTACATATTTTTTTCCCATTCAGCACATTGAATATATCATGCCACTCCCTTCTTGCCAGCGACTCCCTTACCACAAAGCTAAGAGATCTGAAAACTAGTCAGGCTAAAATGAAAAATGCAGTAACTGGGATGCCTGGGTAGTTCAGTGGTTGGGCATCTGCCTTTGGCTCAGGGCGTGATCCCAGAGTCCTTCCTGCATGGAGCCTGCTTCTCCCTCTACCTATGTCTCTGCCTGTCTCTGTGTGTGTCTTTCATGAATAAATAAATAAAATCTTAAAAAAAAAGAAAAATGTAATAACTGAGATTTGAAACTGACCACAGTTGTAATGACCACAGAGATGGAAGAAGCAAAGGAACAAATAAGTGATATAAAAGATAAAATCATGGAAAATAATGAAGCTGAAAAAAAGAGGGAAAGAAAAATATTGGGTCATGAATATAGACTTAGGGAACTCGGTGACTCCATAGAGCACCATAACATTGGTATCATAGGAGTTCAGAAAAAAAGAGGGAAAAGGGGGCAGAAGATTTATTTGAGAAAAGTATAGCGGAAAACTTCCCTAATCTGAGGAAGGAAGGAAAAAGATCCAAATCCACGAGGCACGGAGAACTCCCATCAAAATCAACAAAGTAAGCCAACACCAAGATATATCATAGTTAAATTTGCAAAATACAGAAAGAGAGAAATGTACTTTAGAGATGAACTGTTTACTCAAATCTTCATCCAACTACGTTTCTTAATGTTTTGCAACATTATTTATACATTAATCTTACACTTATATTTTATTCTCTCCCTAAATACTGTCTTTTAATTTAAAAATATATGCGGCTTTGCAATAAAGACTTTTACTAGTCAGCAGCAATATTCTTTTTATGGAATTATATCACCAGTACTCACAAGTCATATGTAAAGGCAGCTGTTTTCATGTATTTTAAAATTTGTTTATTTATTTATTTATTTATTTGAGAAAGACAGTAGGGGAGGACAGAGGGAGAGGGAGACAGGGAGGGAGAAAGAATCTGAAGCAGATTTGGCACTGAGCTCAATCCCATGACTGCAAAATCATGACCTGAACTGAAACCAAGAGTCAGACACCTAACCAACCAAGCCACCACCTAGGTGCCCCTAGTGTATGTTTTTAAAAGATAATAGATATCTTTTGGGATGTAGTTAAATTGTATGCTTACAAAATTTATATTATTATTATTTATATTGTTTAATGTTAATATTTTAATATAATAATGGCTAAATATTTTTAACAGACATTGATAAATATATAATGATTTTCTTTCCCTACAAGAAGATTTCTGTGACTTCTCTGACTAAAAAGGAATTCCCTGGGACCATTTGGAGAAGCTCCACATCACTGCACCAGCTCACCCTCTTCAGTGGAAAGCTGAAAGACATTTCAGGGGTTTCAATCCCACATGATTGAGGTGGGGTTCCCACAATTAATAGTTCTCATCACAGATGGTGCCTCCTTCCCAGAGGATGAGCACAAACTAATGGTTATTATGGCAGAAGAGAAGCAAAAGAGATGCTTCATGACTGGAGGGCTGAGTGTCACAGGAGGCATGTGACAGAGGCAGCATTGTGACAAGCTGGATGATGTCTCCTCACAATTGGTATGAAGCCTCTGCTTACACCTGGAGAAAGAGCAGTGAAGGCAGAAAGAAAGTCCATAGCCTCGTGGAGCTGGCAGCTTCAGAGGAAATGCAGGTGTTAAGGAGATTAAAGAGCAGAGATGGGGCAGCCCCGGTGGCGTAGCGGTTTGGCACCGCCTGCAGCCCGGAGTGTGATCCTGGAGACCCGGGATCGAGTCCCACGTCGGGCTCCCTGCGTGGAGCCTGCTTCTCCCTCTGCCTGTGTCTCTGCCTCTCTCTCTCTCGCTCTCTCTGAATGAATAAATATTTAAATCTTAAAAAAAAAAAAAAGAGCAGAGATGGCGTGCCACCTGATAATGCAGGTTCTGGAGTAGAACCAAGGATGGAGGTGGGCCGGGAGACTGGGGGAACTCAGGGAGGGCCTCTCTGAGTGGCGGGTCACATAAGCAGCGAGGGCACCTCAGGAAGAGCTCTGTGGAATGAGGGAGACAACAGAAGGCAGCTGTGAAGTGGGCCTGGGGGCGGTGGGGGTACGAATCAGCTGGCGGCCAGATCTGGAGCGCAGAGGAGCAACCACAGCTGCAGCTGTAAGTGGGCAGGGTCCCTGGGGAGTGCCCTTGCTGAGTGAGAGAAGATGTCCACGGCTGGGCAGATTCGGGGGGCAACTCCAACAGGCCTGTTTGTGGTCCCTGTCAGGTGACTTTTGGACGGTTAGACATCCCTCCAAGTCCTCCTGCTTCTGAGATTCATTTCCAGGCCTAATATGCTATAAATCCACCATCGAATCCATCACCTCCTGCCGCTCAAGGCTGAAGTTCTTCATTCCAGATGAGCAACGTTAATCCTCCAATCCTTCCTGAAAATTACACTGAAACTGGTTAACGGAGGCATGGAAAGAGATTCAAAACAAGATATATCATTTGTATCATCTCATTCAGTTCTCAGTATGGCCATACAAGGTAGCATCTGCTATGATTCCCATTTGACAAATGTGGAAACTGAGATTCCATTAGGTCCCTCATTCCAGGTTCACCAGTCTCGAGCACAAGGGCCGATACTCGTAGTGTTCTCCAGTGAAGACACTGCCGTGGGATCCAGTGACCAGGCAACAGAGGCATCCTTTCTCAGCTGTGTTGAAGGTATAGTTGACCATGAAATCGTTTGTGCTGGTGAGAGATGGGGTACCTGTAGATGGATTCTTGGTGGGACTGAGTTCATGGTGTTCTTGCCTAAGGAGTAGAAACTAACCTGGAATCCTTCCCTGTGGGTGCCAGGATTCCCCTTCCACATCTGTCACAGAATTATTAGGATATGAGTTTAATGGTCTTGTTGGCAGGGACATTGGGTGGCAGCACAACAAAGCCTCCAGCATACACGTATACATGTATAAGCACAAACACCCACACACATGCGCACATACACAGATGAACTTTTGCACGTACTTACACCTACATGTATGCTTACACACACATATCTGTAATGTAGAAATGTACATATGTGTATAGAATGACAGGTGATAGATAGATGATAGATGGAGCTTAATGGATGCAAATTCTTAAATCACACTGAGGACACCAATAGATGTATATCTGATGTTTTCCCATGAACACAAAGTCACACATCTTCAAACGAGAAATGAGGCTGTGCTTCTGCCTGTTGGATCATGGGACATTTCCCACCTCATCGTTCACACAGACACCCAAAGGCATGGAGCCCAGCGACAAATCTGGGAACAATTGGTTTACATTTGTATAAAGAAAACCCAGTACCTTGTAAAGCTGGTTGTTCCGACACAAGGATACGAGGAAGCAAGAGGATCTGAAATGGCAGAAAGGATGTGATTCATATAAACCCACTAAAATATAAACACAATAGGATATTTTAAAAGACTGAAGACATGCTTTTAAGATTTAATATAGTTCTAAACAAGGAATGACATGGAATTCTGGCTGGAAAAAATACTCAGTATTACTGTTAAAATTCTTATTTCAATGTTTCTTGTTAAAATCATAGGCAAAATATTCACTGGTTAAAATTTTCAGGATAAAACAATTTAAGGTCCCGCTTTCATTGGGTTGCTTGCAGTGGATAGTTATAAAATCTGGACAAATGACTAAAAAAATAAACACAACTCTGAAGGACCAGAGAGTGTCCAGTGCAGACGGGACGCCAGGGCTGTCCTCACCAGCTTTTCCCATCAAGCACTGCCCCGACATCATAGGGAGTATCAGAGCAGGAAAAGGCAGGTTCTTTGGGCTGAGGAAAAAATGGACTAAAACTTGGTTCAAGAAAACTACTCTGACTTTGGCTTCCCCTCAGATGTGGTAAAGACATGATGACAATTTAAAATTGATTCGGTGAGCACTATATGTTTTAAAACTCCAAAGGAATGTATAAGCAATGAGGACAAGATCAGAGGATGAGAGAGAGATGCACAGAGAGAGATGGAGACACAGAGAGACGGAGATAGCGAGATGGACAGAGAGAGACAAATAGACACAGAGAGATGGAGACAGAGACAGAGACACAGAGAGAAACAGAGGTGGAGAGACAGAGAGGGAGAAAGAGATGGAGAGACAAAAAGAGACAGAAATGGAGAGAGAGATGGAGAGACAGAGCCAGAGCCAGGGGGAAGCAGCTAGAGACCCAGGCAGGAGTTGCAGCCAGCTGTCAGGATCCCCTCTTTCTCTGGGAAGTCAGACATTTCCTTGTGGCCGCCAGCTGACTGTGCAGGACGGTATTTCTCTCTTGGCCTAGCCAAGCTTATTTTTAAATTAGGAATCATAGATACTTTATATAATTTAATATTTTTAGTTTTATTAAGACGAGCTTTGCGGCCTTATATGTAGTCTCTCCTGAGGAAGGCCCAGGTATACTTGGGGAAAGCGTGCATTCTGATACCTGGTGGCGTGCTCTGTGTCTGTTGGGTTAGTTGGTTTGTAGCACTGGTCAAGCTCTTCTTTCCCTCCGTCGTCGGTGTGGTTGCTCTGGCCATTACTGGGGGTGCGGGACCGAGCTCTCTTACTATTATTGTAGAACTAGCCACTCCCCCTTCTATTCTCTCAATATTTGAAATTTAGGAATCCTGATGTTTGCTGAACATAGGTTTACAACTTTTAGATATTCTTGGTGAATTGACCCTCTTATCGATAGTCTTCTTTGACTCTTGTAACAATTTTGGACTTAAAGTCTGTTTTGTCCAATGTTACTACAGGCACCAACACTCTTTGGTTGGTTCCTCTGTGCCTGGAGTATCTTTATACATGCTGTCCACTTTCCATCTAGGTGTGCCCTTAGATCTGAAGTGAATCTCTTTTAGAGAAAAAATATTTGGATCACATATTTTTATCTATTCTTTTAATCTATGCCTTTACAAAAAAGATTTTATTTATTTATTTATTCATGAGAGACAGGCAGAGACACAGGCAGAGAGAGAAGCAGGCTCCCTCCAGGGAGCCCGATGTGGGACTTGATCCCAGGACCCCGGGATCACGCCCTGAGCCAAAAGCAGACATCCAACCACTGAGCCACCCAGACGTCCCTAATCTATGCCTTTTGATTAGGAGTTTAATTTATTTACATTTAAAGAAACTACTGATTTGCCATTTGTTTTCTGTGTGTCTTACAGCTTCTCTTTCTCCTCATTTCCTCCCATACTGCCTCCCTTTGGTTTAGTTGGTTTTTTCCTTATTTTTCCTCTTGGCTATAAAAAAATATTTTTAAAAATTCCTATATAGTAACTGGAAATATTAGTTATTTATTAATATATTTTATTAATTTTATTAATTATTTTTATAATTAATAAATAAAATTATTTTATTAATAATAAAATTAATATATTACACTAATATATATTAGTATTATATTAGTTCCAGGTGTACAACATAGTGATCCAGCTATTCTGTACATTATTCAGTGCTCGTCAAGGTAAGGGTCCTCTTAATCCCCATCACCTATTTCACCTGTCCACCTGCCCACCTTCCCTCTGGGATTCACCAGTTTGTTCTTTTTTTTTTTTTTTTTTTTGAGTGATATCATATCTTTATTTTTTTTTCTTTAATTTTTTTTATTGGAGTTCAATTTGCCAACATGTAGCATAACACCCAGTGCTCATCCCACCAAGTGCCCCCCTCAGTGCCCATCATCCAGTCACCCCAACCCCCCGCCCACCTCCCCTTCCACTACCCCTTGTTCATTTCCCAGAGTTAGGTGTCTTTCATGTTTTGTCACCCTCACTGATATTTTAACTCATTTTCTCTCCTTTCCCTTTATTCCCTTTCACCAATTTTTATATTCCCCAAATGAATGAGACCATATAATGTTTGTTCTTTTCCGATTGACTTATTTCACTCAGCATAATACCCTCCAGTTCCATCCACGTCGAAGCAAATGGTGGGTATTTGTCATTTCTAATGGCTGAGTAATATTCCATTGTATACATAGACCACAGCTTCTTTATCCATTCATCTTTCGATGGACACCGAGGCTCCTTCCACAGTTTGGCTATTGTGGACGTTGCTGCTATAAACATCGGGGTGCAGGTGTCCCGGCGTTTCACTACATCTGTATCTTTGGGGTAAATCCCCAGCAGTGCAATTGCTGGGTCGTAGGGCAGATCTATTTTTAACTCTTTGAGGAACCTCCACACAGTTTTCCAGAGTGGCTGCACCAGTTCACATTCCCACCAACAGTGCAAGAGGGTTCCCCTTTCTCCACATCCTCTCCAACATTTGTTGTTTCCTGTCTTGTTAATTTTCCCCATTCTCACTGGTGTGAGGTGGTATCTCATTGAGGTTTTGATTTATATTTCCCAGATGGCCAGTGATATGGAGCATTTTCTCATGTACTTGTTGGCCAGTTTGTTCTTTATAGTTAAGAGTCTGTTTCTTGGTTTGTCTCTCTCCCTCTCTCCCTCTTTGCTCATTGGTTTTGTTTCTTCAATTTCACATATAAGTGAAATCATATGGTATCTGTCTTTCTCTGACTAATTTTGATTAGCTTTATGCTCTCTAGAGCCACCCATGTTGCTGCAAATAGCAAGATTTCATTCTTTTGTATGACTGAGTAATATTCCATTGTATATATACCACATGTTCTATATCCATTTATCAATTGATAGACACCAGTTGCTTCCATATCTTGGCTATTGTAAATAATGCTGCAATAAACAGAAGTGCGTGTGTCTTTTCAAATTAGCATTTTTGTTTTCTCTGGGTAAGTACTCAGTAGTAGAATTATTGGATCACATGGTATTTCTACTTTTAATTTTTTAAGGACCCTCCACACTGTTTTCCAGAGTGGCTGCACCAGTATGCATTCCCACCAACAGTGCATGAGGGCTCTACTTTCTCTACATCCTCACCAACACTTGTTTCTTGTATTGTTGATTTCTTATAGTGATGCATTTTAACTTTCTTCTCAACTCTCCTATGTCTATTCTATAGCTATTTTCTTTTTAATTTCCTTGAGGATTACATATAACATACTAAGTTCTAAAAATCCATTTTTAGGGATCCCTGGGTGGCACAGCAGTTTAGTGCCTGCCTTTGGCCCAGGACGCGATCCTGGAGACCCGGGATCGAATCTCACATCGGGCTCCCGGTACACGGAGCCTGCTTCTCCCTCTGCCTGTGTCTCTGCCTCTCTCTCTCTGTGTGACTATCATAAATAAATAAAAATTTAAAAAAATTTTTAAAAATCCATTTTTAATTGGCATCAACTTAACATCAATTGCATACAAAAATTCTACTTTACAGGCACATCCTCTACCCACTTTGTTATTCATGTCAAAAATTACATGTTTACACATTGTATACACATTAATAAAGATTTATGATTTTTTAAATCTTTATTTAGTTGAGAGAGAGAGAGCATAAACAAATAGAAGGGGTAGAGGGAAAGGGAGAGGTTTTCAAGCAGACTCCATGCTGAGCAGAGTCTGATATGGGGCTCAATCTCATGACTGTTAAGATCATGACCTGAGCTGAAATCAAGAGTTAGACTCCCAACTGACTGAGCCACCCAAACATCCCTAGATTTATAATTTTTATAACTTTTAATCTACTAAGTCCTCTGGAAAATAAAAAGTGGAATTACAAACCAAAATAATAATAATAATACTCATTTTTATATTTGCCCATGTACTTTCCTTTACTGAAGGTATCTATATCTTCATACAATTTTGAGGTTATTTTTAGTGATCTTTCACTATCTGAAGGACTTCCTTTAGTATTTCTTGTAGGAAGATCTAGTGGTAATGAGTTTCCACAGCTGTTGTTTATCTGGGATGCTTTAATTTTTCTCTAAATTTTGAAGTAAAGTTGTAGATATATAATTTTTAGTTGATGGGGTTTTTTTCATCACTTAAACTATATCATCTCACTGCATTCTAGCCTCCAGGAGTTCTCCTGAGAAATTGGCTGATAATCTTATTGTGGATTCCTTGTACTTAATAAGTCACTTTTTTTCTTGCTGATGTTAAATCAATAATATAATATTTGTGAAGCAGTTACCATAGTGTATGACACATAGAAAGGGTTAAGAAATGGTAGCTGTTTTATTAGCAAAATACTATATTTAATATCATGAAATAAGGTAATTTATGCCATCATGGAATAATACTGGACATCAGTTAAAATAATGAAGAAATATTACTAATGAAAATAAATTTCCATGATATATAGTTACTTTGTTAAAAAGGACTTTGAACAAGACAAACTATGACATTTTTTAAAGAACATAAACATATGAAAAGGCCAGTACACATAAAATTGTTAACAGTGGTTTTCTTTGGGTTATGGAATTATGTATAAAATTTGTATTTTCTTCTCTGATATTTCTGTTTTCCATAATTTTAACAATAAGCATATATTAATTTTATAATGAAAAAGTATTTGTATTTACACTTCTTAATTTCGAGTTTTTTCCAGAATAATACATGAGTGTGTTTAAAAATCAAACAGTACTGGGAAGCCTGAGTGGCTCAGCGGTGGAGCACCGCCTTCAGCCCAAGGCCTGATCCTGGAGACCTGGGATCGAGTCCCACGTCGGGCTCCCTGCATGGAGCCTGCCTCTCCCTCTGCCTGTGTCTCTGCCTCTCTCTCTCTCTCTCTGTGTCTCTCATGAATAAATAAATAAAATCTTTTTAAAAAATCAAACAGTACTAAATAATTTATAATAGAAAATAGTAATATGTCCCCAATCCCACCAATAGTCTTCCCAAAGAAGCAATTTTCAATACTTTCAGTTATTGCTCCTAATATTTACTTCTGTGTTTCTAAATAATATGCATAGTCCACTAGCTTGACTCATCCATTGCAGAAATTATGTACTGACTTTCTGTTGGGTATTTGAAAATAATTTCTCTTTCTCTAGCCACATCCCCCACCTCTCCTCTCCCCTTTTTTGCAATATGATTATACCGTAATTATTGTTTTTAACAATAATCTCTGTTTACACTGTTATGACTGTGTAAATACTGTTTATTATGTTAAAATTTAATCCTAGTCTAGTTAGCATACGGTGTTATGTTAGTTTCAGTGTACGATATAGTGATTCAACAATTCTATATGTGACTCAGTGCGCATCGTGACAACTGTACTCCTAATCTCCTTCACCTACGTCTCCCATTCCTCCTGCCCACCTTCTCTGTGGTAACCACCAATTTGTTCTCTATAGTTAAGGGTCTGTTTCTTGGTTGCCAGGAATTCTGTCTGGAGGAAATTCAGTCAGTTCTCCCCTTCCATGGGAGGAGTCAGAAGGAGTCAGTTTATATTTCTGTGACTTATTTTTTGAAATGCATTCTTTCTTTAAAAAAAAAAAAGAGTTTATTTATCCATTTGAGATAGAGGAGCACGAGCAGAGGGAGGGCCAGAGGGAGAGGGAGAAGCAGACACCCAAAGAAATGTAGTACAGAAAAACACAAATGTATTAATACGATTATTTGTGTCACAGAATTTTTTAAGTGTGGTAAAATATGCATAATATAAAACTTACCATTTTAATTGCTAAAGTGTACAGTTTAAATGACATTAAGTACATTCACACTGTTTTTGCAAACATTACCACTGTCCAACTCCAGAACTTTTTCTTCACCCCAAACAGAACAACTCCCCATCCTTTCCTACCTTAAGTTCCTGGAATCTTTGCTCTAGGAACCTTCTGTCTCTAAGAACGAGGATGATGTCAGCTATGAGTTTTTCATATATGACTTTTAATGTGCTCACGTACTTTCCCTCTATCCCTAGACACACACATCCCCCTCCTGCCTCCCCTCTTTTGTTAAAATTAATTGACCATATAATTGAGGATTCATTCTGGGTTTTCTATTCTGTTTCATTGATCTGCATGTCTATCTAGTACCAGTAGATACTACAGCTGGATAATAGAACTTGACATCTGGGATGATGATACCTCTAGCTTTCTTTTTCTATTTCAAGATTGCTTTGGCTATTCAGGGTCTTTTATGGTTCCATACAAATGTAAGGAATGTTCTTCCTAGAATAACATGTGTTATTTGTTCTATTTCTGCGAAAAATGCTGGTGGTGTTTTGATAGGGATTGCATTAAATGTGTAGATTGTCTTAGGCAGTATAGACATTTTAACAATATTTGTTCTTCCAGTCCATGAGCATGGAATGTCATTCCATTTCTTGTGTCATCTTGAATTTTGTTCACCAGTGTTTTATAGTCTTCAGAGTACACATCTTTCACCACTTTGGTTAAGTTTTTTCCTAGGTGGGTTTCTTTGGGTGTCATTTGCTCCTGGAATGTTTTCTTAATTTCTTTCCAAATGCCTCATTATTAGTGCATGGAAATGCAACAGATTTCTGTACATTGATTTTATATCCTGTGATTTTATTGAATTCATTTATCAGTTCGAATTTTTTTGTGGAGTGTTTATGGTTCTCTATATACAGTATCATGTCATCTGCAAATAGTGAAAGTTTTCCTTCTTTCTTGCCAGTTTGGATGCTTTGTATTTCTTTTTGTTGTTTGATTGCTATAGCTATTGACTTCTAGTACCATGTTGAACAAAATGGTGAGAGTAGACATCTTTGTCTCATTCTTAACTTCAGTAGAAAAGCTCTCAGTTTTTCCTCATTGAGTGTAATGTTAGCTGTGGGTTTTTCATATATGGCCTTTATTAACCTTGAGGTGTATTCCCTCTAGATCTGTTTTGCTGAGGGTTTTTATCACGAATGGATGTTGTACTTTGTCAAATGCTTTTCTGCATCTATTGAAATGATCATACAGTTTTAGACTTTCTATTGTTTGATGTGATGTATCCCAGTCATTGATTTATAGGATACCAGGCACATACCTTAACCCCAAATCTCAACCCAAATGCATGCGCACACACACCCACACACCCACACACACACTGCTTCTCTTGCACTGTTTGCTTACCAGCATTTTTTTGTGACATTGCTGTGGAGTTTCGGCCTCTCCACCCACATCATCCATTCTTCCTTTTTTTATTTTTTAAAAGATTTTATTTATTTATTCATGAGACACACACACACAGAGAGAGAGAGAGAGAGAGAGAGAGAGGCAGAGACACATGCAGAGGGAGAAGCAGGCTTCCTGCAAGGAGCCCAATGTGGGACTCAATCCCGGATCCAGAATCATGCCCTCAGCCAAAGGCAGACACCCAATCGCTGAGCCACCCACGTGTCCGTCGTCCCTCGTCCGTTCTTCCTTGTGTGCTTCTACATGATTAATTTGCTAGAGCCCATAGCATCTCTACCATATTGTTTAAGTTCTCAGTCTGAGAATTCCAAAATCTTTGTCCTATACAAACCTGCTTCTGATGCTTGCTCTCTCTTCAAACTTTCACCTTGCCTTTTAGTGCGCTTTTTCTTAGTATGTTGTAAGGCAGGTAGGGATTAGGGATCAGGAACTGAGGCAAATAGACTTTAAGGTGAGGTTTAAAAAATAAAATAAAATAAGGTGAGGTTTACATTTTCCTGGTGAGGAGTCACTGCCTTTACTACCGAACTTCCCTCAAGGATGTTCGCCCCACATGCAGCCAGAGCAGGAGAACCTCAGCAGGCCTTGCCCCCATGGGCGCTGGCAGCCTCTGCTACTGAGGCCTCCCTTAGTCCTCACCAGGGCTGAACCCTGCTGATGGGTCTGACATTTTCCACAGTGACCGGCAGGTCCTCTTGGACAGGGAGTTGTATTTGCAAACCCACATTCTGGGGAGCACCTGGGGAAGTGTCTTGGTGGCTCTTCCTCCCAGGGGCCCTATTTTGAGTGCTCTCTCTGAGGCTGTAAATTGTACATGCTGTTTCCAGAAGACTCTGCAATAATGTGCATTCACAGTCCTACTAAACACTCCACTGGAACCCACTGCTGCCATCAAAGTAAACTTTGTGACACAGATGAGCACCTGGGTGTGCAAAGTTAGTGGTAAACGCTAAGTGACACGGTCTAGGCCGGCCCTGTGCTGCTGTGGCCACATTCTAGCGACCATGGCATTTCCGCAGGTACCCCCTGGATGTGGCTTATGAGCAGCAGGGCTCACTCTCTGGGGCGTCGTGGCAGCATCCAGCACGGTCTTTTCCCTGGAGTGGGGGAAAGCCTGCCCCCATTCCTGGCTCCTCATACCACAAAGGGAAGGAGCATGTTCTTGACCCCTGTCTCCCAAACATTGGGTCTCTGACCCCTGGACCAGTCCACTTAGGCTGACCCAGAGGGCATGGAGCAGGGCAGAACACCTCTGACCTCTCCTTGACCCTGATGTACCACTCTGGAGAAGGCGACTGCAGAGTCCCCTAAGTCTCTCAGGTCCCCCGTGGGAGAGACCGTGGGTGAGGTCAGCAACCCCTCCCAGTGACATCACCTTCCCCCCTCAGGGTTGTACTGCCTGACTGTCCAAATGCAACTGCTTTATCCTTGAAGGGGATCAGAGATGGGTGGAGGAAATGACAAAATTCCAAATACCAAGTCAGCCCTGAAAAGAGAGAAGTGGAGATGAAACCAGTGGTCCATAATGAAGAGAGTCTGTTGTCTGAAAGACCAAGTTCAAAACACCTTGCACAAGAGAGGATTCCAGAAGTTCTGGAATGGCAGCTCCAACCGCTCCTCAGAGGAGGATCGCTCTGAGGGGTTAGGAGGGCTGTGTATCCTGAGGGGAGGAAGGGGTGTGGGTATGTCCTGAGGGGAGATAGTGCGGGGATGGGTGCGTCCTGAGGAGAGGAAGGGGGGTATGCTGGGGACTCCCCCATCCTCTGTCCCACTCAAACCAAAGGCCTGAGGGCTTGATGTCGGGAGCCTTTCTTAATTAGCCCACGCTCATCCTGGGACGGCCCAAGGACATGCTGGGCTCAGTGCTCAGGTTGGGGACTGTGTCCCTGAGGGACCAGGGGGAGCCTGGCCCCCTTTGTCGTGAGCACGGCTGAAGTTCTGCTCAGCACTGGTGGCTTCACGGCTTATAAAAATCAAACGTAGAGGAAGTGGCGTGGAGCAGTGTCATTTGCTCCTGGAACCTGGGCTTGTGGGGAGCCCGACTCAGTTTCCCCTGCTGTAAAGCTAACAGGCAGGTGGTGGGTGCGGTCCCTGAGGCCCGAGGATCCGCCGACGCCCCGGGTGCTTCCAGGGCCCCGTCCCCGTGATGTGCTGGCCTCCCCCGAGGCTGGGAGGGCGGCGGCAAGCCCCGGGGGGGGACTCGGCTCTGACCGAACGAGCAGAAGCCTGAGGACAACTCGGGTGCGGGCCCCTTCCTTCGTCCCAGCTCAGCTTCTAAATGCTTTCAAAATACCCTCGGAAGTCATTTTCAGAGTTTGCCAAATACTTCTGGAGAGAAAAGCCCTCAGAACCGAGGAGGTTTTGGTCAGGGCCCTGAGGGGCGCCAGAGACCAGGCTCCCAGCGTTGGGGATGGGGCGGCCCTCTGGTCGCTCGGTGGCAGGGGACCAGGGCTTGACCTGGTGGCACAATCAGGGAGTGGAGCCTCGGAATTCCCCATGTGGGGTGAGGGATGTCTCTGTGCCAGGCAAGGGCACCCTCGAACGTCTCTCGTGGCAGCTTGGCGCATCCAGGCCTGGCTGCCTTCCACCAAGAACCCGAGAGCCAATTTGCTGGCCTAACAGGCCCAGGCCAGCCCCCCTACGGCCCCCCTGTGGCCCCTCGATGGCCCCCTAATAGCCCCCCTGCAGCCCACCTATGCCCCCCCCCCCACAGCTCACCTACAGCACCCCCTGCAGCCCACCCACCTGCCAGAAAAACTTCTTGGTTTGTTTGGGGGAAATGTTGGAGTGTCCGCAGAGGGGACAGTGCAGTGTGATGACGGGCCCACATTTTACCACCTTCTGCGGGCAGACCCGCGTTCCCTCCAAACTCATACACTCACATGCCCACTCCCAGATTCCAGAATGTGACTTATTTGGGGCTGGGGCCTCCCCGAGGTGATTCAGGGTAACATGAGGTCATCCACATACCCCTAATCTAGTGTGACTGGAGTCCTTCCAAGCAGAGGAGGCAAGGGACTCAGACACAGAGGGATGACCAGGTGAGGACACAGGGACCTGATGGCCACCTGCACACCCAGGGGAGTGGCCTCAGGTGAAACCAGCCCGTTCACACCTGGATCTTAGGCTTCTAGACTCCAGAGCCATGAGAATACCTGGCTGTGTTTTCCTGCCGGGTGTTTGCAAAGCAAATCACACACTTGGTGGTGTTTTCCTGGCACATGGCATTTTTTGCAGGTTCCAGGATTGTGGGGGGCGGGCTGGTTGTGGCTTTGCTGGTCCCATCATCCATGACATGCATGTTAAAAGAACAGAGGTGGTTTTCACATCCAGGTACGTGGGTGACACGAGTGCTGTGAGTGGGCTCAGGGCTCAGCTGCAGAAGCACCCATCCAGCCCCCTGCAGGGCGGGATGGGGGGGCCCACCAGGGGCCACCTGTGTCGAGCTGCATGGCTCAGCCTCAGGGAGATGGACCCCATCTCAAGGCTCATGGGCTGATGCTTCCTGCTGCCGCAGAGCAGGGTCAGGTGTCGGGCCGTCTGCAGGTGGCAGTCCCAGGTCGCGGCTCCCGAACAGGGCACCGGCGGCCACAGCTGTAATCACGTCTGTGCCGACTTGTGCTCTCATTTCTGTCAGGCGAAGCCCAGGAGTGGACTCCCTCCTGCACGGCCACCCACCGCCTGTGGGTCCCTCCTCCTCTCCCTCAGGGGGCTCCGTGTTCTTCCTTTAAGCCATTGCATCTATGTGCGGTGCTGGCTCCCTGGGGTTTAATCTGTATTTCCTTCATGAGGATTGATTGAGAAATGCTTCATGTGCTTGTTTGCTATTTGCATTTTTTCTTTGATGAAGTTTCAATGTGAATCCTTTGCTCATTAAAAAAATATATTATTTATTCATGAGACACACAGAGAGAGAGGCAGAGACATAGGCAGAGGGAGAAGCAGGCTCCATACGGGGAGCCCGATGTGGGACTCGATCCCCGGACTCGAACCACACCCTGAGCCGAACGCTCAGGACCGACACTCAGCCGCTGAGCCACCCAGGCGTCCCAATCCTTTGCTCATTTAAAAATAATTGGTTTATGTTCTAATTGTTGCATTTTTACAATTCTTTGTGTCTGGATACAAGTTCTTTATTGGATGTCAGTGTGTGGCTTGTCTTTTACCACTGTCTTTGAAGAAAAGTGTTTAACTTTGGTGAATTCCAATTCATCAGTTTTTTTAAAAATGTGCAGGATTTAATACATCTTTGCCTGGCTCAAGTCATAAAGATTTTTTTCTCATTTCTTTTTTAAAAAGATTTTATTTATTTGATATGCAGAGAGAGAGAGAGAGAGAGAAAACACACGAGCAGAGGCAGAGGGAGAAGCAGACTCCCTTCTGAGCAGGGAGCGGGATGTGGGACTCAATCCCAGGACCTGAGGATCATGACCTGAGCCAGAGGCAGACACTGTACTGACTGAGCCCCCCAGGTGTCCCTCTCATTTCTTTTAAAGTCTGACACTTTCAGGTTTTATATTTGTGATTGTGGTCCATTTTGACTTGATTTTTATATTTGGTCAAGTATGGATCAAAGTGTTATTTTTTACACATGGATATCCAACCAATCCAGTGCCATTTATTGAAAAATTTATCTTTCCTTCACTGAATTGCCCTTGTGATTCATGTCATATATGTGTAGGTCTGTTTCTGAATCCCTTACTTTGCTCCGTTGATTTACTAACCTTTCTTGATCTCATTACTGTTGCAGCTTCACGATGCTTTAAAATCCGGTAGTTACTCCTCCAACTTTGCTCTACTTCAAAGTTGCTTTGGCTGACCTAGGTCTTTTGCTTTCCTATGTGAATTTTAGAACCAGCTTGCTAATGTCTATATAGAAGCCTGCTGGGAGTTTGGTTGGGATTACATGAATCTGTAGATCAATTTGGAAAGAATTAACATTTTAACAACACTGAGTCTTCCAACCATGAACTCAGCATGTCTCTCATTTGTAAGAGTTTTGTTTGTTTATTTCTCTCAAGTTAATGTTAGGTATCTTTTGTTTGATTTATCCCTAAATATTTCATAGTTTTTGGTGTTATTATAACTGCTAATGTAATATTAATTTTTGAAAGTTGAACTATCCATGAATTACTGGGACCGAGGTGCCTGGGTGGCTCAGTGGTTGAGCGTCTATCTTTGGCTCAGGGCGTGACCCAGAGGTCCCGGGATGGAGCCCCACGTTGAGCTCCCCACTGGGAGCCAGTTTCTCTCTCTGCCTGTGTCTCTGACTCTCTCTGTGTCTCTCATGAATAAATAAATAAAATCTTTTTAAAAATTTACTGGGACAAATCCTACTTAGTCTTAAAATATTATCCTTTTCATATAGTGCTGCATTCAGTTTGCTAATATTTTCTTTAGTTTTTTTCTATCTTTGATCATGAAGGATATTGGCTCTAAGTTTTGTGCAATTTCAATATCTTTGTCATAGAATGAGAGCAGGAGAATTATTGGAAAGAATTTGTCTAGAATTTGGATTATTTTTCTCTGAAATATCTAGAGGAATTTCATCAGTGATACCATCTGTGCCTGGAGTTGTTGTTTATTGTTTTTTGTTTTATGGGAAGGTTTTTAACCACAACCACAGATAGAACCATCTATTTCATAGATATAGGGCTATTCAGGTTATCTATTTCTTTTTAAGTAAGCTTTGGTGATATGTGTCTTTCAAGTAATTTGTCCATTTCATCTAAGTTGTCAAATTTATTGGCATAAAGATATATGTAATAATCCTTTACAAGCTTTTAATATCTATAACTAGTTTTGACAGCACCTCCCATTTGTGATACTGGTAATGTGTCTTTTTTTTCCTAATCTAGTAGTTTTTCAGTTTTAGAGTTTCTCACATACCAGGCTTTGGTTACATTGACAATCTTTATTGTTTTCCTGTTTTCTATTTTATTGATTTTTATTATTTTATGCTTACTTTGGATTTAATTTCTTCTTTTGCTAGTTACTGAAAGTAGAAGACGAGTTGCTTGATCTTCCTTTCTTTCCTAATACAGGTTTAGTGCTATCCATTTCCTTCTAAGTCCTGCATTAGCAGCATCTCACCAATTTTGGTATGTTGCGTTTTCATTTTCCTCAAGTAAAATTTTTTTTTCTTGACTCTACCTCAGATTCCTTCTTCAATCCATGGGTTATTTAAAAGTATGTAATCTCATTTCCAAATATATGGGTATTTTCAGAGATCTGTTCTTGATTTCTAATTTAATTCAATTCTGGTCAGAGAACAGCATTCGTATCACTTGAATACTTTAGAATTTATTGTCGGGATGCCTGGGTGGCTCAGTGGTTGAGTGTCTGCCTTTGGCTTGGGGTGTGATCCCAGAGTCCCAGGATCAAGTCCCGCATCAGGATCCCTGCATGGAGCCTGCTTCTCCCTCTGCCTGTGTCTCTGCCTCTCTCTCTCTCTGTGTTTCTCATGAATGAATGAATGAATAAATAAAAGAATTTATTGTCACTTATTTTTATAGCATAGCATATGGCCTGTCATGATAACATGGATTGTATACACATTAAAAAAAAATGTGGGGGATCCCTGGGTGGCACAGCAGTTTGGCGCCTGCCTTTGGCCCAGGGCGTGATCCTGGAGACCCGGGATCGAGTCCCACGTCGGGCTCCCGGTGCATGGGGCCTGCTTCTCCCTCTGCCTGTGTCTCTGCCTCTCTCTCTCTCTCTCTCTCTCTCTCTCTCTCTCTCTCTGTGTGTGACTATCATAAATAATAAATAAAAATTTTTAAAAAAATGTGTGTTTTGCTGTGGGTGAAGTGTTTTAGAAATGTCAGTCAGGCCAAGCTGGATGAGAAGGGTGTTCATGTTTTCTGTGTTCTTACTGATTATTATGGTCACTCCATGGGAACAGGAGGCACATCCACCCAAAATTTGGTTCAGATGTTGAGGCTGATGATGCGTATGTGCACGCACACACACACACACACACACACACACACACACACCACCCATTTGGAGAGAATGAAAGGTTTGTTACTCAAATAATAAGGCTTTCAGGTCCAGAATGGATTGAGGGAGCATGAATGGGAGACTGGATTAGGACTTTTTTTTTTAAAGTCTAGTATAGTTAACATACAGTGTTATTATTTTCAGGGGTGCAGTATAGTGATTCAACAATTCAATACATTATATGGGGCTCATAATGATAAGAATACTCTTTATTGCCCTTACCTATTTCACCCATCCCTCCACCCCACCTCCACTGTGGTTATCATCAGTTTCTTCTTCATAGTTAAGAGTCTGTTTTTTGGTTTGTCTCTTTTTTTCCCCTTTGTTTTTTTTTTTTAATACCATTGAGTGAAATCATATTGTATCTGTCTTTCTCTGACTTATTTCACTTAGCATTATACCCTCTAGATCCATCCATGTTGTTGCAAAAGGCAAGATTTCACTCTTTTTTAGGCTAATATTCCATTGTGTATATATGTAGACCACATCTTCATTATCCATTTATCTACTGATGGACACTTGGGCTGCTTCCATGATTTGTCTACTGTAAATGAAGCTGCAGAAAACACAGAGGTTCATACATGTTTTTAATTAGTGTTTTCGGGGATCTCTGGGTGGCTCGGTGGTTTAGCGCCTGTCTTTGGCCCAGGGCGTGATCCTGGAGCCCCGGGATCAAGTTCCACATTGGGCTCCTGGCATGGAGCCTGCTTCTCCCTCTGCCTGTGTCTCTGTCTCTCTCTCTTTCTCTCTCTCTCCCTCTCTCTCTCTCATGAATAAATAAATAAAATCTTTAAAAAAATAATTAGTGTTTTCATATTCTCTGGGTTAATACCCAGTAGTGGAATTACTGGATCATAAGGTAATTCTACTTGCAGTTTTTTGAGGAAGCTCCATCCTGTTTTCCAGAGTGGCTGCACCTGTTTGCATCCCCACCAACAGAGCATGAGAGCTCTACTTTCTCCATATCCTCATCAACACTTGTTTCTTGTGTTTTTGATCTTAGCCATTCAGACAAGTGTGAGGTTGTATCTCATTGTGGTTTTGATTTGCATTTCCCTGATGATCAGTGATGTTGAGCATCTTTTCACATATCTGTTGGCCATCTAGATGTCTTCTTCGGAGAAATGTCTGCTCATACCTTCTGCTGATTTTTAATTGGGTTATTTACTTTTGGGTGTTGAGTTTTATAAGTTCTTTATATATTTTGGATACCCTTTATTGGATAAGTCATTTGCAGACATTTTCTCCCATTCTGAAGGTTGCTTTTAGTTTTGTAGACTGTTTCCTTTACTGTCAGTAAACTTTCTATTTTGGTGTAGTCCCAATCATTTATTTTTGCTTTGGTTTCCCCTACCTCAGGAGGCATATCTAGAAAAATGTTGCTATGGCCAATGTCAGAGACATTGCTACCTTTGTTCTCTTCTAGGATTTTTTATGGATCAGGTCTCACAGGTCTTTCATCCATGTTGAGTTACTTTTGTGCAAATTGTGAGAAAGTGGTCTAGTTTCATTCTTTTGCATGTAACTGTCCAACACCATTGCCTGTAGTCTTTACAACACCATTTGTTGAGAAGACTGTCTTTATCCAATTGCATATTCTTGCCTTCATTGTTGAAGATTTATTGATCATATAATTGTGGGTTTATTTCTGGGTTTCTTTTCTGTACCACTGATCAATGTATCCGTGTCTATGCCAGTACCATGCTGTTTTGATTACTATAGTTTTGTAGTACAACTTAAAGTTTGGAATTGTGATACTGCCAGTTTCATTCTTCTTTTTCAAGATTGCTTCAGCTATTTGGGATCTTCTGTGGTTCCATAATAATTTTAGGATTGTTTGTTCTAGTTCCATGAAAAATGCTGTTGGTGTTTTGATACGGATTGCATTAAATCTGTAGATTGCTTAGGGGTGGTATGGACATTTTAACAATATTTGTTCTTTCAATCCATGAGCATGGAACATCTTTCCATTTGTGTCACCTTCAGTTTCTTTTACCCTTGTTTCATAGTTCTCAGAGTACAGGTCTTTCACTTCCTTGGTTTAGTTTATTCCTACGTGTTTCATTCTTTTTTGGTGCAATTGCAAATGGGGCTGTTTTCTTATTTTCTTATTATACTACTTCACTATTATTGTGTAGAAATGCAGCAGATTTCTGTAGATTGATTTTGTATGCTGGGACTTGACTTCATTGGTTTATCAGCTCTAGTGGGCATGTGTGTGTAATCTTTAGGGTTTTCTGTATGTAGTTTCTTGTCATCTTCTTCCTTACCAATTTAGATTCCATTATTTCTTTTTCTTCTCTACTTCCAGTACTATGTTGCATAAAAGTGGTGAGAGTGGGTCTCCTTGTCTTGTTCCTGATATTAGGGAAGAGCTCTCAGCTTTTCCCCATTAAATATGATGTTTGCTGTGGGTTTTTCCTATGTGGCCTTTATGATCTCAAGGTATGTTAGCCCTAACCCCACTTTGTCGAGTTTTTTTCATGAATGGATGTTGGATTTTGTCAAATGGTTTTTCTCCATCTATTGAAATGATCATATGGTTTTTATGCATTCTCTTGTTGATGTGATGCATCGCGTTGATTGATTTCCATTTCCTGAACCAACCTTGCAACCCAGGAATAAATCCCACTTGATTGTGGTGAATAATTGTTTTTCTAATGTCTCCTTGGATTTGCTGTGCTACTATTTGTTGAGGATCTTTGCACCTGTGTTATTAAGAGATATCGGCCTATAGTTCTCTAGCTTTGTGGTGTCATTATCTGGCTTTGGGATCAGGGTAATGCTGGCCTCATGGAATGAATTTGGAAGTTTCCCTTCCTCTTCTATTTTTTGGAATAGTTTGAGAAGAATAGGGATTAACTCTTCTTCCAATGTTTGTAACATTCACCTGTGAAGCCACCTGGTCCTGGACTTTGGCTTGTTGGGAGTTTTTTGATTAGTGATGCAGTTTCATTGTTGGTGATCAGTCTGTCCAAATTTTTTATTTCTTCCTGATTCAGTTTGGGGAGGTTGTTTATGTTTCTAGGAATGTATCCATTTCTTCTAGGTCGTCCAGTGTGTTGGCATGTAATCTTTCATAGTACTCACTTACGGTCCTTTGTGTTTCCCTGGTGTTGGTTGTTCCTCCTCTTTCAATTCTGGTTTTGAGTTTCTCTCTCTCTCTCCTCTCTCTCTGTCCCTCTGTCTCTCTCTCTCAGTTGGGCTAAAGGTTTATCAATTGGTTGATCTTTTCAAGGAACAAGTTCCTGGTTTTATTGATCAGTTCTGTTTTTTTTTTTTTTTAGTTTTCATTTATATCTGCTCCCATCTTTATTATTTCCTTCCTTCTAGTGGTTTGGGTTTTGTTTGTTCCTCTTTTTCTAGCTCTTTTTTTTTTTTTTTAAAGATTTTATTTATTTATTCATGATAGTCACAGAGAGAGAGAGAGAGAGAGAGAGAGAGAGAGAGGCAGAGACACAGGCAGAGGGAGAAGCAGGCTCCATGCACCGGGAGCCCGACGTGGGATCCGATCCCGGGTCTCCAGGATCGCGCCCTGGGCCAAAGGCAGGCGCCAAACCGCTGCGCCACCCAGGGATCCCTTTTTCTAGCTCTTTTAGGTGTAAAGTTAGGTCATTTGAGGTTTTTCTTGCTTCTTGCAGGAGGCCTGTATTGCTCTCAACTTCCCTCTTAGAACACTTTTGCCGCATCCCAACGATCTTGGATCTTTGTGTTTTTATTTTCATTTGTCTCCATGTACTTTTGGGTTTCCTCTTTGATATCTTGGTTGACCCGTTCATTGTTTAGTAGCATGTTATTTTGTCTCTACACCTTTGTGTTCTTTCCAGATTTTCCACTTCTGGTTGGTTCCTACTTTCACACCATTGTGGTTGGAAAGATGCATGGCGTGACTGGAGTCTTTTTGAATTTGTTGAGACGTGTTGTGTGGCCTAATATGTGATCTCTTCTGGAGAATGCTCCGTGTGTCTTGAAAAGAATGTGTGTGCTGCTGTCTGGGGATGGAGTGTCTGAATCTGTCTGTCACATCCATCTGGTCCAGTGTATCGTTCAAAGCCAATGATTCCTTATGATTTACTGTTTGGATGATCTGTCCATTGAGGTCAGTGGGGTGTTACAGTCCAGCCAGACCAGATGTGCGCTTCTAGCCCAGTGCTGGGGCTGCAGCTGGACTGCTGTGTGTGGATTGTGTCCCCTGTCCCGGGGCAAGCGTCACTTTTTGGTGAGGTTGGCCTGTCAGTGCTGCTTGCACACTGCTGGGCTGATGGCGCTGCTTTAGAGGGGTTCAGCCGAGCATGTAGCGGGAGTGGCAGGTCCACAGGAGGGTGCAGGGAGATTGTAAGAATTCCTGAAGTCAGCCCCTCTTATTTTCTAAGCCAGTGTCATGGCGATTCATATTCTTCATGCAGGTCACCCGTGCCTGAGGTGTCTGGTGTAGGATCTGGTTCCTTCCTCTCCTCCGGCATCCCTCCATCCTGTAGATGGTTCTGCAGGTCCATTTGGCTCCCAACATGTCTCTGCCCTCCCTACCCCCTTCACTGTGGCCTCTTCTCTGCATTTAGCTGTGGAGAGTCTATCCTGCTAGTCTTCGGGTCATTTTCTGGGTTATCTACCCTGATGTGGATTAATCTAGGTGTATCCTGGCGTGAGGTGAACCCGGGATCTTCCTACTGTGCCATCTTCCTCGGAAGTCTGCCTTGGGATTTTGGTGGTGGTTAGAGGAGAGGGGAGGGATGAGGGCTTCCACCCCTGGTGTGAATTTCCCGTGCTGCCAAGGGAGGGAGCACCTGAGCTTCTCATCTCAGTCAGGATGTGCCCCGAAGGGGAAGAGGGAGAGTGGGGCTTACAGGTTGTCAGCAGTCATACACCAAAATGAGGTCAGATTTTATTACGATGAGTTTCTATCAGTTGAGAGAGAGACATTGAAATGTCAGACTGTGATTGTGGATTGGTTATTTCTCCCTGTACTTGTATTTTCCTCATGTATTTGGAAACTGTTATCAAGAGCACAAACGTTTTGAATTGTGTTTTCTTGATGAGTTACCCCTTTTTATTATGAAATGATCATCTTTGCCCTCATAATAAGCTTGGCTCTGAAATTTGCATTGTTGGATATTAACAGTCGCTCCATTGATTGATGTTAGGATGGTAGGTCTTGGTCAATCCTTTCACCTTAACTATGTGCCTTTATAGTTAAATAGGTTTGTTGTGTGCAACATGTAGTTGGTTTTTCATCCAATTTGATGATTTCTATTTATGAAAGTGATCAGACTGTTTACATAGCATAACAAAATGTCTATAGATATGGTTAGTGTTAGGCCTATCATCCGGCAATCTGATTTTTATTTATCTCACTTGTTCTTTGTTCCCCCTTCCTCTCTTCCATGGTTCCGTGGAAGTTTAGTACGTTTGAGTTCTAAACCAGGAGCTTTGTGGCTCTCAGTACTGCTGCACCGACTAGCCCTGCACAGCTGGCCTTGTGTTCACCACTGGCCGCTGGCCTCCCATCCACGATGCTGATGCTTCAGGGTTGGGGAGCGATGCTCAGTGCCATCTCCCAGGAGCTCTTGTGGGGCCCAGCAAAGGGAGCAGTGGGTGATTCCTTTCAGTTTTCTGCCAGAAATAGATCTTGACCTCCACCCTTCGGCCAGTGTGTGTGTGTGTGTGTGTGCGCATACATACTTGGTATTTATTTAGTTTAATTTTAAAATATGTGTGCACAAGTGGAGACAAATACAGTTTCCATTGTACAAATGGACTGTGTATCAAAACAATTCCATAAGCCATGCATTGGATACTGAATGTTTGTGTTTCCAACATGACATGTTGATGGCCTAACTCCCAGCTGGCTGCACTGGGGAGGGGGCCTTTACGGAAGTAATTAAGGTCCAATGCAGCCTTCTGGGTGTAGCCCTGATCTGACATGATGAATGCCCATGTCAGAAGGAGCGAGCAGCACTCACACACTGTTTCCACACACATAGAGAAGCCACACAAGCTCAGAGTGAGAGGGCCTCCCGCGCACACCCGGAAAAGAGGCCTCCGGGGAAAGCAGCCCGCTCGCACCTGATCTTAGCCCGCAGCCTCCAGCACTGGGGAGAGGCACGTTTGTTGTGTAAGCCGCCCCATCTGGTATTCTGGGATGGCAGCCTGAGACGCTGTTTCCCAAAGAAACATAATAAATCAAGGCTGGGCTCCCAGGCTGGAGCACAGAATTATTTATGACCTAGACATGTAATGCTAGAATAGCATAGCCGAGCGTGCTCAGAACCCTGGGGGATGCTTTCTTTTGTTTTACTGGGTTTTCCCAGGTCATAGGGAACCAAGCAGCCCCTTAATAAGATGTACATTTCAGAACTTAAGCTATTCAACCTGGAGCAAAGGCACAGAGCAGAGGCACATGGACCATGGCAGGTGCTGCAGGAGAGCAGGCTGGGGGTGCTCTCTAGGGTAGAATGAGAACGGGGAGCAGAGGGCAGCTCCACGGCTAGCCCTGAGAGAAGGGCCTTGGTGAACCTGGACGATAGTGCCATCCCTGTCCTGGGAGAGCCGGGCTGGGCCAGCCACCTTGTGAGGGCACCAGGGTGGGCAGGTGCGGACAGGAGTGGGGCAGGTGTGGGGCAGGTGTGGGAGGTGTGGTCCACTCTAGAAACCCTGTAAGTAGCAATGAACAGCCACAGCTCACCACTGCCCTCGCTGAAGACTGTTTTGGGACATGCTCGAGTTCTCCCCTGAGGCTTAAAGCCAAATGTGACAAGACAGGCCCCCCGTGGGGTCTGGTGAGTTCTCACCGGCCTTGTGACAGAACTCAGTGGAGGAGAGAGGCTGAGGGCTGAGTGGAGTCCTGGAGCAGCAGGAGGCTGAGGGGCCCCCAGAGGGTGGGAAGCAGTGGGGGGCAGAGGCTAACCCTGGGGGTTCCAGAGACCTGCTTGGTGTGCGGGGCCTCCCCAGGGTGGCAGCTGGCCCATGGCCATCTCCATCCCTCACTTCACCTGTGCTGATCAATGTGGCAATCGAGTTGCTTCTAGAGAGCAGTCCCCCAGTGCGGGAGGGGGGCAGATACTGCTTCTTGGGGTCCCCAGAGAGGGTGTCCACTGGGGGTACTGGGTAAGCCCTCACCCATGCTGTGGTGTGAACAGGTGTTCCATCTCCAACCCATCCCCTGCAGGAACCTGGGCACTGTGCACTCAGATTCTGAAGGAACCCGGGCCCTTGTCCTTGTGCGCAAGCGCAGTCAGACGGTCACAGCCCCCTGGGCCTCAGCCTTCTACCCCCGTCACATTTGCCATTGGCACCTATGCTATTACTCGCTTAAAAGGATGAAAAAGTGAACTGTGCATTCCCACTGTGGACAGAAAACAAGGAACTGACACACACAGACGGGGACGAGAAGGACAAGAAAACACAGGATGCCGCCTGGGCCGTCTGCTCTGCCGCAGGGAGCGGGGAGGCCTAGGCCCGCGCCAGGGCAGGGGGAGCCCAATGTGAGCAGCGGCCTGCAGAACTGGCGAGAGCTGGGGGGACAGTCCCCGGCCACATCCCCGAGCCACACTTGCACGTCTCTGCAAAGCCTGTGCTGCTCTGCTCCCGTCAAACACTGGCCAGGAGCTGAGTCTGAGGCTGGCATTTGCTCACTATGAACACAAGTCCCCTGTGACAACCGCAGGTCCTGTGCAGCGGCGGGGCCCCGTGTGCTGCTGCCCAAGGTTAGAGACAGCAAAGCTCCAGTTCCTTGTCCTGACCCCCAAGTGAGACCTCTGAGCTGACTCCAGGGTGGCCCCTGAGACCCCCACCACCAGCCATGTGGCCAATCTTCCTCTATCTGTCCTTGAGGCTGCTGGCATGGTTCCCACTTCCCAAGTGAGGCGCAGTCCTGCCTTGGCCAGCAGCCCACCCTGCACTGTAGCCAGAGGTTGTAGGCTGCTCTGGGGACCCCTTGCCCAGAGCGTGGATGTCAAGCTTCCAGAGACCGAGTGGGGGAGTCCCAGGCCAGCACGCTGGGTGGAGCCACGTGAGCCCAGGGATGGCCACCAGCACAGATGGCCACTGTGGCTCCGGAGCTGCCCTGGCATGATGGGGAAGATGCCTAGAAACCATCCTCGGCCTTGGCCTTGTCTGGGCAAAGTGGGATCCGTCTGAGGATGCTGGGCTGACAGGTGCTCTGTAAAGCGCCAGGTAAATGCTGAAGTTGACCAGCAGGCCAGGAACCCCTCAGCCCAAGGGCCCCTGGAACTGGTCCTGTTGCTGCTCTGGGACACTCTGGCCTCCCATGTTCCCTGCTGTCTTGGGCCACCAGACAGGACAGAGCTGGAAAAACCAAAGTCCCATTTCCCCCAAAATATTCTTTATTCTTGCATTACATTTGTGTTTCCAGTTGTGAATAAAAAATGCTTAGAAAGTGGTTACAAAACAGCGTGAACTGGACACGAGGTGTGGACTCGCCTTCTCCACGTGTGACGACACAGGGCCTGGCGTCGGGGTCGGGCGGGCCTGCGTGAGCTCAGTCGGGCTTCTCACTCTCAGAATCTAGAAAACAAAACCGCCACAGCTCATTACAGGCCCAGCTCGGCCACATGAGGCCCTGGAAGGCGGAACAGCATCATCAGAGGTCATCCTCCCTGAGAAGCCAGTGGCCCATGACCTCACACCGTGTGGGGCCAACCCCAGGTGGCCTTTGCCGCCGCCCAGGGCCACATGGGGCCACCCAGCACCTGCTTGTGCTGCATCCAGCTCCCCGGGTACAGCGAGAGAAGCTGCAGCCCTGAGGCACCCCGGGGCCAGCGCTCCGACAGGTAGATGGGGCCGTGGGGTCTGCACTGGTTCTGAGAGGGGCCCTCCCTCCGGCAGCTCTGCCACAAAGCCGACAGCCTCTCAGCGGGCAGGGGCAAGAGGCACAGCAAACCCCAGCCTGAGCACCTGTGGGGCGCGTGCAGGAGCCCAGACTAGGGAGCCGGACCCTTTGAGGGTGAGCTGGCTGCAGACAGGCCCAGTGCCATAGGGGTCCTCCCCATACACGCCCGTGCCCCAGCCGTCCCTGTGAACCCAGTGCTGATTCAGGAGAAGGTACTAAGGTGCCCACCTCCCCCAGCTCTGGCCGTGATGAGTGACCGCCAACCCGGCTTTGTCCAGTCAGCCCATGGGGACAGGTGAGATTCACGCCCTCCACGAGGCAGAGCCCACCCCAAGAACTACATGCAGTTCAGGTCTAGAGAGGTTAGAAGCCGAGCAGATGGGCCTGGAGGCCAGCAGAGCTGGGTCCTCAGGTCCCGGGCCACATGCAGAGAACGGGGATCCCTCCTAACACCCCGCGGTCGCCCCAAGCCGGCTTGGCAGCCGGCATTCAGTATGCAGGCGTCCTGGGCAAGGCGTCCACTGTAGCTGTGGAGCCGTGTGTAGAGCTGCACCTGGGAGTCTGGCTGGCTTGCTGTACGAGGGCGGGGGGAGGGGTAAGGAAGAGAGGTGGCGCCACACTGTTTTCAAGCAAAAATGTTTATTTTTCTCCTTCATAGATACAATCTCTTGGGGGTTCCGTGCCACTGACCATTCATGTACAAGGCCAGGACCCCAGATCTCACCTCTGCTGCGGCGGGCAGCGGGGGGTGGGGGAGCAAGAGAAGGCAGCCTCCGCCACGTTCGGGAATCAGGTGCACGAAATTCTCCCCCAAGGAAGCAAGGGCATGTTACAGAGAACAGAAATCTCTGACTACAGCATCGTGCCCGGCTGAGACCACGCATCACCTCGAAAACTCAATTCTAACTGAATTGATGGAATAATACACTTAAGATCATTTAGCCAGTTCTGGTGAGGGCCCAAAGTGGAGCACAACTGTCCGGCTCACAGCCAGGTGGCAGCCCTCAGACGAGGACTTGAGCTCCCAGGGCTGTGTGGCCCGGCTGGACGAGTCCCCTCACCCCCAGGGGCCCAATGCTGCCCCCCGGGCAGGGCGACCTGCATGCACAAGGCCAAGTGAGACGCAGGCCTCTGTGGGAGTGACAACAAAGGAGGGGCAGCTGGCGGGAGGGTCAGCAGAGCCCAGGACCAAGGGAGCCATGCGGTCTTGGCGGGGTGGGAGGCCTGCCTGTGCCCCACAGGCTTGGGGTCAACATGGTGTGGGAGTTCATTGAACACTTTCCAGCAGCTCAGCACAGCCCAACACAGCTGCTCACATTCCCTCCTGAGAGCCCTACGGCTGCCAGCGACACGCTGTCCTGGTCACCACACAGCCCTGGGTGACTGGGGGGCAGGACCCAGAGCCCTGCAGCCAGGGAAGGGGGGGGTGTCCATCTGCTCTCAGTGGCCAGAGAAGCCCAGGGAGACCTCGTTTACAATGGAAACCTAAAGGTCAGGCTTTTGCCTTCGATTTATAAACGATTCGTATCTCTGACTTAAAATGGGTTGGGTATCACTGCACAAGCCAACTGTAAATATGATATATAACTTTTCCAACATGTGATTTTTTTTTTAACATCTCCTTCCATCAGGGAACAGAAGCTGGAATTCAAGGCACTGTACTTCCACAGGGTGAGCACAACATTCTAACCATCGATTCAAGCACAGGAGGTGGGTGCGGAGGCTGCCAGTGTGGACCACGGGGACCTGGAGTCAGCTGCAGTGCAGGACGCAGGTACGGCTGCCCGCGCACCGGCCCCCACGCCAGGCACCCCCGGGCAGGCGGAGCAGAACCCGGAGGCCAAGCCACAACCCCGTCACTATGGACTGTTTGGCTTGGCACTCCGGCCGCAAGTGCTAAGACAGAGCTACGTGATGTGCAGTCTAGGGCCAGGCACGTTGACCACCGGTGGCCGCAGGAACACGGGCAGAGCAGGCACGCCCGCTGCCCCCGAGCCTAGGCCAGGGCTGAGGCTCTGGCCATCCACCCGGGCTGCCCAGGGCCCCCAGGACACCGGAGGAGGGAAGAGGATTCCGTACTGACCCAGGGGCTGTGTGCAGGGCGGGGCCGCGAGGCTGGGAAGGGCAGTACCTGGCATGGGTAGGACTGGGGTGGTTCCGGGAACGGCTGCGGTGCACAGAGGGCCGGGTGCTGGAGCCAGACACGGCATCCCCACTGCTGCTCGAGGGACGTTCATCTACAAGACAAGAATAGGAAGGCACAGGTGGCTGCCCACGGCCGGCCCCAGGGCGCCACAGATGCTGTATCCTCAGCAGAGTCAGTCCCAGACTTGCCGCGGCTCATGCCAGAGTGACGGCTTGGCACCAAAAAGCAGCCAGCGCCCTCCCGGTCTCCCTGGAGCTGCAGCCTGGCCGTCCAGGGCCCACAGCAGACCCCGGGGGGCTGGACCCCCATGGGCGCAGCGAATAACCACACAAAGGGCCTGCTGTGGACCAGTCAGGGCCTGAATGGAAGGAGCAAGGCTCAGGAGCCCATGGCAGGGCAGGCCCTCCACCTCCATACCTCAGAGGGAGAAGCACACAAGGTGGGGTGAGAGAGCAGAGACAACTGGACAGACCAGCATGACCATGATACAGAGATGCAGGCCAGCAGCCTTCAAGCCCCCAAGTGCAGGCAGATGTAGTGAAGCAGCCGCAAGAAGGGCGTAGCCAAGTAGGGTCGGCCCAGAAAGACAAGGCAGCTCTCCCTGTGGGTATCACGCCTCTTGCCCTAGGGAGCCCGGGCAACCCTCTCCACAGAAGCAGGGAGTGCAGCTAGAGGAGGTCTCCCCACTGGTTGGGCCTCAATGGAACCTGCAGCCAAATCTCCGCTGCCATGGAACGCCAAACACCCTTCCCCATGGTCGCCCTGCTCCCTGGGCATCCTCCATGGGAGGTGCCAGCCCAGGTGGGAAAAGGAACAGACTGGAAAAGAAAGAGGAAAACCAGCCTCATATGCAGAGGACAAGATTGTGTTTGGAGAAAACCCTAGAGACAAGACTAACAGACTTCCAGAACCAGTGGCTGTAGCAGGATGGTAGGACACAGGTACAAGCCTGGCACTGCACCCTACAACTGGGAAGCCAAGGATACAGTTGTTTCCACATTCTGAAACTTCACTTACTTGGGGATACATTTAATAAAAGATGTGTAACACCTACAACACTTTGCTGAGGGAAAAAAAGACAATGAAACAGATGTCATGTTGACAGGAACACTTAGTTTTGCTAACGCATCAGATTTCACCCAGTTGACCAACGCATTATGATCCCAGGCAAAATCCCAGCAGGCTACTAAGTAGAAAGACACCGTTTCTAAAACGTACATGGAAATATTAAGGAACTAGAAAAATCAAATTCTTTATTTTATAAAAATTTTATTTATTATTTGAGAGAGAGAGAGAAAGAGAGACCAAGAGCATGAGAAAGGGGAGGGGCATAGGCAGAGGGAGAAGCAGACTCCCTGCTGAGCAGGGAGCCCGATGTGGGACTCCATCCCGGAACCTGGGATCATGACCTGAGCCGAAGGCAGATGCTTCACCGACTGAGCCCCCAGGCACCTCGAAAAATCAAATTCTTGGGAGGTTATACCCAACTTGGTACCAAACACACAGTAAAGCCGCAGGACTTAAGGGGATGTGGCACCATCATGGGATGAGAGAATGGCTCAATGTGACAAAACAGTTCAGAAGTGAACTGACACCTACGTGACCACCTGACCAATATCTGTGTGACTCAGCGTGGAAAGGAAGGTGCTGTCACAACCAGATACGCATATAGGGGAAGGAAAACTACCTGAGCCCTCCAGCAAACCGTACAGGTAATTTGACGTAGCTTGCAGGCCTCGATGAAGCAGCTAAAATAATGACGGTTCTAGAAAAAACACAGGAATCTAAGAGAATATCTAGATTTGAAAGAGGCGAAGATCCCTAATATAGGACAAAGAAATCAAATCATTCTGTTTTTTTTTCCCACTTTTTAAATGGTGAATGTGAAATGGCAGAGATTTTAATGAAATGAAAGACAAGCCATTGACGGATAGAATGTATCCAGAACATGTAAATATGGGAAAGGATCTATAATGGACTCCCACACATCGATAATCAAGAGATAATTCAACTTTTAAAAGGTTGAGATCCCCGATGAGACAGCACAGCCAACGGCTGAGCACACACAGTGCAAAAGCCACGGTCTGAAAAACCCCTGCGTTTACACAAAGACTGACTGCTAATCTCAGAGCAGGTGCTGCAGGGCCAAGGAGGCTCGGAAACCTTCCCAAGAACGGATGAGCTTGTGGCTGCTATTCCCCCCTGGATACACAGACACCTCTGGGAACCAGGGCAATGGGGACACTCGCCCCGTTTGCTGCCGACAGCATGCCCCCGCCTGCCTCCTCTGCAGATGCCCACCTCCACCCCAGCTTCTGCACCAGCCCTGAGCACTTCTGACCCCCCCCTCCGGCTCACCTGCGCAAAATGTGCTACTCACACACACTCCGCCACCAGTTTTCCTGCAGACCTGCGCCCCCCACCCCGTACATGCTTGGCGGAACCCCTCTAAAGCAGCACCACCAGCCCAGCAGTGTGCAAGCAGCACTGACAGGCCAACCTCACCACAAAGTGACGCCTGCCCTGGGACAGGGGACACGATCCACACACAGCAGTCCAGCTGCGGCCCCAGCACTGGGCTAGAAGCACACATCTGGTCTGGCTGGACTGTAACACCCCACTGACCTAAACGGACAGATCATCCAAACAGAAAGTCATAGGGAATCAGTGGCTTTGAATGATACACTGGACCAGATGGATGTGACAGACAGATTCAGACACTCCATCCCCAGACAGCAGCACACACATTCTTTTCAAGACACATGGAGCATTCTCCAGAAGAGATCACATATTAGGCCACACAACACGTCTCAACAAATTCAAAAAGACTCCAGTCACGCCATGCATCTTTCCAACCACAATGGTGTGAAAGTAGGAACCAACCAGAAGTAGAAAATCTAGAAAGAACACAAAGGTGTAGAGACAAAATAACATGCTACTAAACAATGAACGGGTCAACCAAGATATCAAAGAGGAAACCCAAAAGTACATGGAGACAAATGAAAATAAAAACACAAGGATCCAAGATCATTGGGATGTGGCAAAAGTGTTCTAAGAGGGAAGTTGAGAGCAATACAGGCCTCCTGCAAGAAGCAAGAAAAACCTCAAATGACCTAACTTTACACCTAAAAGAGCTAGAAAAAGAGGAACAAACAAAACCCAAACCACTAGAAGGAAGGAAATAATAAAGATGGGAGCAGATATAAATGAAAACTAAAAAAAACAACAACAGAACTGATCAATAAAACCAGGAACTTGTTCCTTGAAAAGATCAACCAATTGATAAACCTTTAGCCCAACTGAGAGAGAGAGACAGAGAGACAGACAGAGAGAGAGGAGAGAGAGAGAGAAACTCAAAACCAGAATTGAAAGAGGAGGAACAACCAACACCAGGGAAACACAAAGGACCGTAAGTGAGTACTATGAAAGATTACATGCCAACACACTGGACGACCTAGAAGAAATGGATACATTCCTAGAAACATAAACTACCTCCCCAAACTGAATCAGGAAGAAATAAAAAATTTGGACAGACTGATCACCAACAATGAAACTGCATCACTAATCAAAAAACTCCCAACAAGCCAAAGTCCAGGACCAGGTGGCTTCACAGGTGAATGTTACAAACATTGAAAGAAGAGTTAATCCCTATTCTTCTCAAACTATTCCAAAAAATAGAAGAGGAAGGGAAACTTCCAAATTCATTCCATGAGGCCAGCATTACCCTGATCCCAAAGCCAGATAATGACACCACAAAGCTAGAGAACTATAGGCCGATATCTCTTAATAACACAGGTGCAAAGATCCTCAACAAATAGTAGCACAGCAAATCCAAGGAGACATTAGAAAAACAATTATTCACCACAATCAAGTGGGATTTATTCCTGGGTTGTAAGGGTGGTTCAGGAAATGGAAATCAATCAACGCGATGCATCACATCAACAAGAGAATGCATAAAAACCATATGATCATTTCAATAGATGGAGAAAAACCATTTGACAAAATCCAACATCCATTCATGAAAAAAACTTGACAAAGTGGGGTTAGGGCTAACATACCTTGAGATCATAAAGGCCACATAGGAAAAACCCACAGCAAACATCATATTTAATGGGGAAAAGCTGAGAGCTCTTCCCTAATATCAGGAACAAGACAAGGAGACCCACTCTCACCACTTTTATGCAACATAGTACTGGAAGTCCTAACCATAGCAGTCAGATAAGAAAAAAAAAAAGAAAAGAAATATTTGAAGTACAGAAAGCATATGTGGATGGGGTATAGAAAACAAATATAAAATTTTCAACTAAAAGATTACAATAACTGGGGGCACCAGGGTGGCTCAAGCAGCCAACTTGATTTCAGCTCAGGTCGTTATCTCAGGGTTGTGAGATGGAGCCTGGTGTCAGGCTCCAAGCTCAGCAGGGAGTCTGCTTGAGATTCTCTTTCTCCCCCTCTCTCTTTCCCAAATAAATAAATCTTAAAAAGCACAGGAACTAGAGTTTAAAACTCAATTGACAGGGTTAATAGCAGCACAGACACTGGGAATAATTTAGTGAACTAAACAATCTGAAGAAAATATCCAGAATAAGGTATCAAGAGAGAAAAAATGAGAAAACATTTAAGAGAGCAAGGATAGAGTAAAAGATCTTATATATGGACTGGAGTCTCAGGAGGAAAATAGGGGGAGGAGAGGAGGTCAGCAGTATGGGACAAGGTAATGGCAGAAAAACATACAAATTTGATCAAAAAAATGAAACCACAGAGTTAAGGAGCCCTATGAAGTCTAAGTGGAATAAAAATGTATATTCTTAGGCATCTCATAATAAATCTTCCAGAAACAAAACTATTAGAAGCCAGAAGAAAAAGAATTATCTTTCAAAGGAACAACACGCTGGCAGTTCACTTACAAGAAGGGAAGCCAAATAACAGAATGAAAATGCCACAGTGCTTAAAGAAAATTGTCACTAACCTAGAATTCTATACCCATTAAAAATATCCTTCAAGAATGACAATAAAAGGGATCCCTGGGTGGCGCAGCGGTTTGGTGCCTGCCTTTGGCCCAGGGCGCGATCCTGGAGACCTGGGATCGAATCCCATGTCGGGCTCCCGGTGCATGGAGCCTGCTTCTCCCTCTGCCTATGTCTCTGCCTCTCTCTCTCTCTCTCTCTCTCTCTCTCTGTGACTATCATAAATAAAAAAGAATGACAATAAAATAAAGATACTTTTATGGGGCACTTGTGTGGATCAGCTGGTTGAGCATCTGACTCTTGGTTTCTGCTTGGGTCGTGATCTCAGGGCCATGGGATTGAACCCCATGTAAGGCTCCTTGCTCAGTGGGGCGTCTGTTGGGGATTCTCTAACCCTCTGCCCCTTCCCTCCTCATGTATGTGTTTGCTCGCTCTCTCATATAAATCAATAAATAATTCTTCCTTTTTTGAAAACACATTTTTAGACAAAAACTGAGACATAAGTCACTGGTACACATACATTAAAGGAAATTCTGGAGGAAAATGCTCTTAGAGGGAAGATTAGAAGAAGAAATGAAAAAGCACAATTAATAGATATGCAGATATCGGTGAATATTGATCGATGAAAAAGACATTGTGAGACTGAAACTCAACCTGGAATCGAAAAAAATAAATGTTAGGAAGGGAGCAAAAGTGATGAAAGTGTTTTATGGTCTTTCCATTGTCTAGGAAATGGGTAAAAGAAAATTAGACTGTGATAATTTAAGGATGTATGCTATCGTATTTGGAATAATCATTTAAATGAACATTAAAAGAAAGTAAAATTTTCAGGCTAATAGTGGGAGGGAAAAAAGAATAAGAAAATATATCTAACAAATTTGAAAGAACACAGGAGAGAAAAAGGAACACAGAACAAATAGGACAAACAGAAAATATATACTAAGATAATGGATTTAAGCTAAAATATAGAGTTGGCTCTGAGCAACATGGGTTTGAACTGTACAGGTCTACCTGTAGGTAGATTTTTTTATAGTGCATTATTGTAAAGGTATTTTCTCTTACTTTTTTCTTAATAATATTTTTTCTCTAGCTTAATTTACTGTAAGAGTACAGTATATAACAACATAAAATATTTCTTAAAAAATATTTCTTAATAAACTGTTCATGTTATTGGTAAGGCTATCAGCAGCTAAGTTTTGGGGGAGTCAAGTTATATGTGGATTTTTTTAAAGATTGTTTATTTACTTATTCATGAGAGACACACAGAGAGAGGCAGAGACACAGGCAGAGGGAGAAGCAGGCTCCTTGTGGGGAGCCTGATAAGAGACTCGATCCCTGGACCTGGAATCATGTCCTGAGCCAAAGGCAGATGCTCAATCAGTGAGCCACCCAGACATCCCATGTACTTTTGGTTCGAATTCCTTTTTCCCTATATAATTTAAAGGGTAAATGCATCATACAATAATAATAATTATGTTCATGGGCACAGAGCATATAAAAATTCAGTCAGTGAGGGGAAAATTACAAAGGGGGGGAGAGATGGAGATGTACAGGAGCAAAGTGTTTATATACTATTGAAACAAAGCTGGTATTCAAACTAGGTCATTATAAGTTTAAGATGTTAACTGTAATCCCCCAGGGAATCAATTAGAAAAAAACTAAAATATATAACAAAGTAAAGAAGGGAATACAAATTACAGAATACAAAATAACAACTAAAATTTAAAAAGGCAATAACTAGAGGAATTGAGAAATAAAAACCTATAAGACAGAAAACAAATAATTAAAAGTCATAATTCCTTTTACTTTATTATTTTAAATGCAAATGTATTAAACTTTCCAATTAATAAGCAGAGATTAACAGAATGGGTAAATAGGCATGGTCAATCTATATGCTGCTCCCAGAGACTCACTTTATTTTTATTATTTTTGCAATTTTTCTTTCCTATTTTTTTTTTTTAATTTTTATTTATTTATGATAGTCACACCACAGAGAGAGAGAGAGAGGCAGAGACACAGGCAGAGGGAGAAGCAGGCTCCATGCACCGGGAGCCCGACGTGGGATTCGATCCCGGATCTCCAGGATCGCGCCCTGGGCCAAAGGCAGGCGCTGAACCGCTGCGCCACCCAGGGATCCCTCTTTCCTATTTTTTTTAAAGAGAGAGAAGCATGAGCAGAGAGGAGGGGCAGAGAGAGAGAGAGGAAGAAGCAGACTCTCCACTGAGCAGGGAGCCTGAGGTGGGCTTGATCCCAGGACCCCGGGATCATGACCTGAGCCAAAGGCAGACACTTCACTGTCTGAGCCACCCAGGCACCCACCCCAGAGACACACTTTAGATGCAAAGACACAAAGAAGTTGCAAGTAAAAAGATGGAAAAAGAGAGCTGAAGTGGCTCTTTTATTACCAGACAATACTGATTTTAAGTCAAAAAGATTATGAGGCAAAGAACAACACCATATATTGATATAAGGTTTGATCCACTGAGGTACAACAATTACATATGCACTTAAAAACAAAGCCCCAAATTATATGATGTAAACATTGAACTGAAGGGAGAAACAGACAGTTCTAAAATAACCATTATAAACTTGAATTTTAATAAAGGTTAGAACAATGAGACTGATCAATAAGGAGAGGACCTGAAAAGCAACATATACCAATCAGCCCAAATAAAACTCTACCCAACAAGAGCAGGATGCACTTTTTAAAAAAAAATATTGTACTTATTTGTTCATGTGACACACAGAAAGAGAGAGGCAGAGACCTAGGCAGAGGCAAAGGCGGAGGGAGAAGCAAGCAGGCTCCATGCAGGGAGCCTGATGTAAGATTCGATCCTGGTACTCCAGGATCATGCCCTGAGCTGAAGGCAGACGCGCTTAACCGCTGAGCCACCCAGGCGTCTCAGGATACACTTTCTTTTCAAGTGCATATGGAACCTCTCCAGAATAGGCCGTATATTAGGCCACAAAACAAGTCCTAATAAATAAAACAAATATAAACATAATACGAACCTGAACATTTTAAAATTCTACAAAGTCTCTTTTCTAACACAATGAATGAAATTAGAAATCAATAACAACAAAAATACTAGAGGGGTACCCGGGTGGGTCAGTGGTTGAGTGTCTGCTTCTCCCTCTGCCTGTATCTCTGCCTCCCTCTCTGTGTCTCTCATGAATAAAGAAAATCTTTTAAAAAAAATACTAGAAAACTGGCATATATGCAGAAACAAACTAAGCACATACTCAAACAATCCAAGGGGTCAAAGAAATAATCACAAGACAAATTAGAAAATAACTTCTGAGACAAATGGGAAGGAAACACAAAACATAAACGTTTACGAAATAAAGCAAAAGAAGTTCTCAGAAGGAAATTTATAGCTGTAAATGCCTACAAGATCTTAAATCAATAACCTAACTGTACACCATAATAAAGATAAATGAAGTAGAGAATAGGAAGTCATAAAGAAAAAAATAAAGGAAAGTTAAAAATGAAACCAAAAGTCGATTCTTTGGAAAAAAATCAGCAAATTGGCAAAGCTTTAGCTACCAAACTAGATAATTTAAATGAAATAGAAAAATCCCTAGAAACAGAAAAACTACCAAGGCTGACTCAAGAGGAAATAGAGAATCAGAATAGACCTATAACAAGTAGTGAGATGAATCAGTAATCAAAAACCTCTCAACAAAGAGAAGCCAGACTTTTAAAGAAGAATTAACACCAATCTTTCTCAAACCCTGCCAGGAGTTGAAGACAGGAATAATTCCTAGCCCATTCTTTGTGGCCAGCATTAACCTGCTACCAAGGCCAGATAAATACATCACAAGGAAATTACAGACTGATACCCTAATGAATATTTATGCAAAAATCCTCAATAAAACATTAGCAAACTGAATTCGTAAGAGTATGTACACCATAACAAGGTGGGATTTATCCCAGGAATTAATGCAAGGGTGGTTTAACATGAAAATCAATTAACATAATACACCATTAACAAGATAAAGGATAAAGAAACCTACAATCATCTCATTTAATGCAGAAAAAAGTACTTAATAAAATCCAACTCTCTTTCATAACAAAAGCACTCAACAAACTACAAACGGAATTCCCTCAATATTATAAAGACCATATGTGAAAACCCACAGCTAACATTATATACTCAACAGTGAAAGTCTGAAAGCTTTTCCTCCAAGGTCAGGAACAAGAAAAGCATACCTGTTGCTGCCACTTCTGTTCAATATAATATTAGAAGTTCTAGCCAGAGAAATGAGGCAATGGAAGAAAGGTATCCATATTGGAAAGGAAGGAGTAAAATGGTTCCTTTGTTGTCAGAGACAACAAAATCTTACATGTAGATGACCCTAAAGAAAACACACACAACTCCTCCATGAATTCAGCGAGTTGCAGGATACAAAATCAGCTACATTTCCATACGCTAACAATGAACAATCTGAAAGGAAATTAGAGCAGTTATATTTACAATAGCAGAAAAATCATAAAATATTTAGGAATAACTTCAAGGAATTGAATGACTTACACACTGAAAGCCACACACCACCACCAAAGGAAATGAAAGAAGACATAAATAAATGGAACAACACCCCATGCTCATGGACTGAAAGACTTACATTGTAACTGTCAAAACTTCCCAAAGTGATCTATAGATTCATTGCAATCACTCTTAAATTCCCAATGGCATTTTTTTCAAGAAGTAGAAAAACCCATCCTAAAATTAATATGAATTCTCAAGGGACCCCCCCCCCAATAACCAAAACAATCTTGAAAAATTAAAACAAAGTTGGAGGACTCATACTTCCTGATTTCAAAACTTACTACAAAGATATGAAAATCAAAATGATGTGATACTGGAAAAAGAACAAACATATATACCAAGAAACAGAACAGAGAACCAACCAAAGGTTGCAATAGACCTTTGCAAATATGGTCAATTCATAGTCCCCAAGAGCACCAAATCCATTCCATGGGGAAAGGGGAGTCTTTTCAACAAATGGTGCTGGGAAAACTCATTATCCACATGCAAAAGCATGAAACTATACCCTTACTTCACACCATATACAGAAATTAAACTGGATAAAAGGCCTAAACATAAAAGCTAAAATTATTAAATCTTAGAAAGAAACAGGGAGAAAGTTTCACAACACTGGAGTTGGCAATAATTTCTTGGCTATGACATCAAAGACACTGTCCACAAAAGAAAAATAGATAAATTGGTCTTCACGAAAATTAAAAAACTTTTGTGCATGAAAAGACATTGTCCAGGGGCACCTGGGTGGCTCAGTCAGTTTAGCATCTGCCTTCCCCTTAGGTCATGATCCTGGGGTCCTGAGATCAAGCCCCACGTCAGGTGCCCTGATCAGTGAGATTCTGCTTCTCCCTCTCCCTCTGGCCCTCCCCTCCACTCCTGTTTCTCTCTCTCAAATAAATAAATAAGTCTAAAAAAAAAAAATACACAGTAAGAAAGCAATCCACAGAACGGGAAGAAATATTTGCAGATTACGTATCTGATAAGAGATTAAAATCCAGAAAATACAGAGAACTCTTAAAACTCAGTAACAAAAACAAATAACCGACAGGCAAAGGACCTGAACTACTATTTTCCTAATGGTCTACAAATGGCCAATAGGCACATGAAAAGAGGCTCAACATCCCTGATCATCTTGGAAATAGTAAAGCCACAGTGAGATACCACAGTGGTTTCAGGATGGCTACTATTAAAAAAAAAAATCAGAAAATAAAACATGTTGGCGAGGATGAGGAGACACGAGCCCTTGCCCACTGCTGCCCGGAATGCAAACTGCTGCCGCTGCTGTACAAAACAGTTTGCGGTTCCTCAAAAAGTTAAAAATGGAATTACTACAAGATGCAGTGATTCCATTTCTGGGTATTCCTTCAAAAGAAATGAAATTCAGCAGGGACTCAATGAGGTACCGGCACACCTATTGATGGCAGCACTGCTCACAACAGCTAATGGGGAGAAGCAACCCAAGTATGAATCAGGAGATAAAAGGATGAAATGTGATGTGTACCTACACTGTGGTATTACTCAGCCTTAGAAAGGAAGGACATTCGGACACATGGTATAACATGGATGAACCTCGAGGACATAATGAGTGACACAAGCCAGTCACAAAGCGGACGAATACTGTAGGATCCCACTTACATAGGAACCGACAGCAGTCAGATCCACATGGAGAATTGTGGTTTCCAGGGGCTGCGGAAGGGGTACAGGCATGGGCAGTTCCTTTACTTCCTTTCCAATGAGGACAGAGTCTCTGTTTTGCAAGATGAAAAAATTCTGGAGATGCATGGTGATGGTTGAACAATTATGAATGCTTAGTGCACCTAAAGCTAGCACTTGAAAATGGTTAAGATGGCAGATTTGATGTCATGCATTTCACAATAAAAAAAAAATTGGGGAAAAAAATGAAGTGACTTTAAAAAAATTTTTTTTAAAGATTTTATTTATTTATTCATGAGAGACAGAGAGAGAGAGACAGAGAGGCGGGGGGGGGGGGGGGGGAGAGGCAGAGACACAGGCAGAGGGAGAAGCAGGCTCCATGCAGGGAGCCTGACATGGGACTCGATCCTGGGACTCCAGGATCACACCCTGGGATGCAGGCGGCACTAAACCGCTGAGCCACCCAGGGATCCCCCGACTTTAAAAAATTTTAATTGAAGCATGGTTGACATAAAATACTAAATTAGTTTAAGGTGTGGGACACAGTGATTCAATATACATGTACATCACAAAATGCTGACCCTGATAAACGACTGACGACACTACTGACTGTACCCCCTATGTACTTCTCAGCCCCCAAAGGAATAATGCCCTGAGGCCACACAGCTACACCCTGGCAGCATTATGCTGAATGAAACACGCCAGCCAGGAAATGGCCACCACTACCCGATCCCACTTATGTGAGGGACCTGGAGATTTGACAACACTCCATAGAAAGGGGAAAAAATGGTAATGGGGCCTGGATCAGCAGCGGGGGGGTGGGGGGGGCTAGGGAGTATTTCTCAGTGAGAACTTTCGACCTGGGATAAGGAAGGTTGTAGAAACAGATGGTGTGATGGCAGCAAAGCCTCGTGAAGGAGCAGAATACTAATGAATTACACGCTTAAAAATGATTGAAATGGTGAATATTACGTTATACAGATTTACCACAGCAAAAAAATATTTTAAAAAAACCTTCGTAAGACTCACTGCCATTCAAACAAGGGGATTAGGGAGCTGGCAGTCAGGGCACGTGCAGATGGTGACCCTGTGGGGTCAGGTGGCTGCTGTTTCTAACACTGGGGGGTTTGAGGCCTTAGGGCTGCAGCTCTGGGAGGGACACTCTTCACTCGTCACGTGGAGGGGACAGCGAGGCCTGGGTGCCGCCAGTGTGGCAGGTGTATGTGTAGCATTGTGGCGGCAGCAGCCAGCAGGGCGGATCAACGACTGGGCCGAAAAGCCAGTCCCAGCACATGTCAAAGAACTGAAAACACCCAGAGTTCGTCCTCTCACAAACTCAGGCCAAAAAGCAATCCCAAAGAGATTCTGAGGGAACACATGCCTATCTCGCTTCAAACCGCAGCGGAAATGATAAACTATTTTGAACTGAAGCTCAAAGGAAATGCTACATGTCAAACCCTCCAGGATCGAGATGGAAACCAGGACGAGGGTTTTGTAGAGGTTGAACGCCTGTCATATAAAACCGGAAAGGCGCTAAATCGATGACCAGCACACATCAAGGAACTTTCTAGAACAACTGCAACAAAAAGCAGCCCAGACACAGAAGGAGAGCACAGAAGGAGAAACTAACAACGCATAACAAGGGTCATCTGAGCCACCACAAGTTCTCCGAGTTCTCCCAGGCGGGCCGCGGGGCACTGCGCGGAACGGGGAGGGGGCCACGCACACGTCACTAATGTCAGGCCCAAAACACCTGACAAGCTGCCAAGATAGGATATGATCAGCAGCTTCTGTCAGCTAATCTGAAAACTTGGATAAATTTAGGTATCTACCAACATGTTAAAAAAGCAGAGCTTAACAGAAAAAACAGAAAATCCAAATGGCACAAAAAAGTATAAACGAGGAAACTGGATCCGTGACAAAAACCTTACCCTCCAGGGGATGGAGGGATGTGTGAAAAACACAGCAAAATGTCAGCCACCACGGGCAGGCAGGGCACACAAAATTTCACTGCGCAATTTCCAATGCTTCAGTATATTTGAAATTTTTCGAAATGAAAGGTCACAGGGGACCCTTCCCACACTAAAACAAACAAAACAAAACAAAAAAACCAACCCACCCAGAACAACAACTCCCAGGCTAGGCTTAGCCGTGACGCCTGCTCAACTTTTCAGGAAGAAGTAACATGGCCTGCAAAGGCTCCTCCACGCGGAGCAGGGCACTTCCGCCAGAGGGGCTGCCAGGTGGGCACAGCCCCGTCCCCATCCCCGGGACGCATCCCACGGCTGCCGCCCCCCCAGGCCACGACCCCCCGTGCCCGCTCCCGCCCAGCCCTCCGCCCACACCCACTGCGCCCCACTTACAGCCCGCGCCTCCCCGGGGGCCGGGGGCCAGCCCGCCGTGACCTCCATGCCGTGCAGCCTCTGGGTTTGCTTCAGCTGGTTGAGCGACGGCTTCAGCTGGGCGGCCCCCGTCGTCTTGCTCGTCCACTCGTCCACCAGCTTGTGCAGGTCATCCGTGAAGGTGCCCCTCTTGTTGTTGCTGTTGTTGGCCTGTGCCTGGACGTGCAGGGCGGGCTGGGCGCCTGGCTCGGGGCCCGGGACCAGGCTGCTGGTGGAGGACCCTGGGGAAGCACACACAGGCCACGTCGGGGACGCTGCGCTTGCCGGCCAGGGCGCTCACTCTCAGTGTCTTGCTCAGGCCAGGCAACGCCTTGCTTCAGGAGATGGTCTGTGCTCGGGGGCCCACGCACCAGTGCCAGGCGCTCTGGAACGCTCCCCAGGCCACGAGGGCCAGGCTGTGCTGCGCAGCCGTCACCCGTGCTCGGCATCCACTGTGTGCCCACGCGGCCCAGGGCCCCAGACTCCCACACGGGAGGGAGCTCAGAAAATGCGGGCAGAGAGTCCCAAGGCCTCTGCGCTCCGGACTGGAACATGAAGCTCCGGGGAACAGGACGCTGCTGTCCACCCAGCGTAGGGCAACCGTGGGACAGGCCAAAGGGCTCTGTGGTTTGGAATTGAGGACACACCACCATGCCTCTCCTCAGCAGAGCGGGGTACAAGCACCCAAAGCCTTCCACTGCGGGCCCCAGGCCGGGAGCCATTTGCGGGGTGAGGCCTCCACTGGCAGAACAGGGAGGCCACAGGGAGGTCCGGGGCCATGGGTCAGGGGAGCTGGCCAGAGAAGGCACGCTTGCCTACTTCACTGGAAGATTATGTTTCAGTGTCCAACAGGGAACTTTTGTGTCCTCATCCCCAACATCCAATTTCTGGTTTGGCAATTTAGAATAAGCCAATTTGAAAATTCTCTGTATTAAAATGGCATAACGACCATCTCTTCAAACAAGCCGTTGCAAAATGTAGTGTGCGATGGCTAGCGATGGAAAAGCATGGACACAAACAGTTCAACATTAGTGATGGAACATCACACACACGGAGCTACTTCTACTGGAATGTTTCAGCCAGAAAAAAAAAAAAAAGGACAGGGGAAAAAAAAAAGGTGGGAGGTGAGGGCGGTGGGTGGCCCGGGTGGACAGATACCCATTTCTTCCCGGCATCTCTCCTCGGGGGCACTCATCTTTAGCACTTCAAGGACATACTCATTCCTACGGTTTTGGAAAAGGAGCCAATTAACGATGGGTCACGTGTACACGTTCCAGGGAAGGGGGGCGTCAGCATGTCCACCGGCCAGGACACACGGACTCTAGGAGCCACGGAGATGCGAGGTGCAGCCGCGGGGGCCCTGGAGGGTGGGCGCAGGGCAGACACAGCCCCCCCCCCGCGGCCACAGAGACCCTGACGCGCACTAGCCACATGAAAGCCCATGCGATGGAGAGCGGACAAAGGGTAAAAAACCCGATAATTACGACTGCTGTGCTCTTTGCCTAGACAGAGACGCTTCAGGGCAGACCCTGCAAGGGAAGAAGAAACGACACAAGACCACAGCGTTAGGCAGGACAGCACACACGGGGGACAAGCCACCACACTCTAAGCACAAGTCATCAGTGTGCAAGGAGGAGCAAAGGCCAGCGGTTCGGAGAGGGGACCAGCCACCTGGGCTACCCGGGCGGCCCCAAGTCAGTGTGCGGGTTCACGTGAGCTGCGCCGAGGGGCGGAGGTGCAGGGCCGGGCCCCAAGCTTCGGGTAGAAGTGAGTGTGTCTCTAAAAGCGTATTCAAAAAAAAAAAAAAAAAAAAAAAAAAGAAAAGAAAGAAGAGAAAAGGAAAAAAACAAAAAGAAAAAAGCAGCAGACTACTCGGTTTTCAAACAAGAGGCTTCAGGAGTCCCAGGGACTGAGGCAGAAAACCCCATAGAAGTCCACCAGGAGAGCTCTGAGAGCCGCAGGTTCCGCCCAGCCACACCCCCCCCCCCCCCCCCGGCCCTGGGGGTGTGTTTTCCAAGTGCAAAAAGATACATTGTTTTGCAGGTTTGAGGCCAATAGGTGCCCATGGAGGGGAAAGCATGAGGGGTCCTATCTAGGGAGGAGGGGTGGGGCTGGCCCCAGGGTCCTGAACTGCTGCTGCCTCATCTGGTGCCCTGCGTCCACATGGACAGGCTGGAGGGCAGAGCTGGCCCTCTGGGGAGCAGGGCGGGTAGAGGGGGATGGGCAAGGACGAATCAGGCGTCCCCAAGGTCACTCAGCAAGGCTGTGCTGTCCAAAAAGGTCTGTGCTCCCTCCCTGGCTCCACGCCCAGAGGGTGCTCCACACCCGTGCCCAGGAAGGCAGCCTGCCACCCCATATTTGGGGAGAGAGCACAAAGGTCGGCAGGCCCAGGCTCCAAGTAAGCTGCTGCTATGTTAGCTCAGAGGCTGATGTGGGAAAAGGGGGCAATGCTCTGCAGGGGTCTCTAACGTGCAAATAAAAACGAGAGCGCCGAGCAGGAGTGGTCCAGATCAGCTGTTCCCCAGGGGAGCTGCAACAGCTTTTGCTGGTCCATTTCCTGACTTGGAATCCCACTGGGAGCACCGGGCCCTCTGGAGGCTCCACAGCATGGGGGAATGGGGTTCTGGCTTTGAGTGTGCGGGCGCAGCCTTCCCCATCCAGATCCTGGGGCTCTACCATCCTCTGGGTCTCAGCAGCCCCATACAGATGGTCCAAGGATGAGGGACCAACCGGCCAGCCAGATCCCCACAGCCCCACAGCCCCACAGCAGTGGGACCTTCCAGGGCTGATTCCCGCCATCTCCTTGACAATAACGCTCAGCCAAGGAGCTGCCTGCTGGGAGCCCAGGCCTGTGCTCAGGGCCCAGACTCGCAGGGTACACAGGGCCAGGTCCTTCGGCCACCAGCTGCCACACTCAGAGCTGCAGAGCCACACCAGCCCACAGAGGCCTCCACGCCATCCTGGGGCACGGCCCACAGTGAGCAGAACAGACACTCCCTGTCCTTGGTGAACCTTCAATCAGAAACTGACTGGATTGGCCTCTCCATGCCACGGTCATGCCATGCGGTGCAGCGCAGGGCTGCAGTGTCTGGGGAGGAGACTGCACTCAAGCCACCGCCCTGCCCCCCCCACCGGGGGCCCTGACCTCCGCCTCAGTGTCTGTGCCCTGCCCTAGACGCCCAGCTCCACTCACACCCCCTGCCAGCCGGCCTTGGTGCTACCCTGCCCACGGCCACGCATGGGACCTAAAGGAAACCACAGCAAGTCCATGTGGGGCAGGAGGTCTCCTGTACAGACTGCCGTCCTTAGCCAGGGCCTTGGGAAGAGCAGGCTGGGGGCCCCAGGAGTACCTGGGGAGCTTTGACCTGAGCAGGGGTGGCAGTGGAAAGCCACGCAGCTAGCTGTTGGGAAAGTGTTCTCCTGGCCTGTGAAAGGGCGAGGCTGACAGGCAGCGCCCAGGCCCGCGGTGGTGAGGCTGGCAGAGGCGGCTGCTGGTGTGGATGGCCTGCCCAGCCAGGCACCCCCGCCATCCAGACCCTGGCCTGGCTGCCAGGAGGATGCCTCAGGTAAAGCCCAGGTTCTTTGCTGTGGGCGGGGTACACAGTGGCCGGGCCCGGGGCTGCTCCACAGCCTCCAAACACTGATGAGGCTCACGGGGAGCTCCCTGCCCCGGGACGAGAGGCACGTCTCCAAGCCTCGGCCTCACCCTGGACCGCAGCATTGGCCACCTGGTTCCGGGCCTGGAGACAGATAAGCTTCCAGTACTAGACGCCACTCGGGGCTTCTCTGCAACAAGCCATCAAGTCCTCACACGGCTGAGCAACCTGAAGCGTGAAATGGGATTGTCTCTGCCCCGCCCTGCAGTGACAGCCCCAAGGATGTCCAGCTTGGGCAGGCCTTCGTGGGAGTGGCTGCCCGAAGCCCCTCTCCACCCCCACTGCCACAGGTCCCTGCAGGGAGGGTGCAGGACAGCACAGGGGCAGGGCTGGGCCTGGGCCACGCAGAGTGGGAGCCTCCTGGGGAGTCCCAGGGACAGACCTGCTACAGCATGGATGGGCAGTGGATGGGCCCATGAGAGGAACAGAGTGGGCCCGATGCTCTGCGTGCAGACGCCCTGAGGTGCTGGCTCCTGCGCCAATTGGGTGAGCTGCAGCCAGAGGCAGGCAGGCCCGGCAGGTCTGGCAGCAGCTCCCACACAGATGCCTCTCAACCTGCCTGTACCCCCTGAACCCTGAACCATAGTCCCTGAGACCCCCAGGCCCCCATCGGCCACAAGGAAGGGTCTGTGCTTTGTGGGGTCCAGTCCTTCCCTCACAACAGCAGGCCTGTCCGGGTGCCCACCCCAACGGGGCACCCATGCCTTGCCCTCTGCATACTTCCTCCGTGGCCTGGGGTCCCCTCCAGGTCATCTGGGCCCCTCCCCAGCTTGTCTCTGACCTGGTCTGCGTGCTCTCACCATCTCTGAGCACCAAAGAACTGGGGACCGTTTTCTCTACTTTGTAACTTAACCCAGGACTGTTTTTCCAGAGTCTTGTCACCTGTTCTGCCAACAGAAAACTTCTGGGCTTCGTGTCTAGCTGCACCCACAGCCTGTAGCTGCGCCCTCCCCTCTCGGCTGGCCTAGATCCCAGGGACCTGGGCCCCAGGCATACACCTTGGGGTCTTCCTGCAGCCCTGCCCTGAATGCTCTTCTCTCAGCCCTTGGGGTGGTGCCCAGGCTTTACCAGGCACCCACACAGTGTCCTCAGGCCTCCAAGCACCCCAGTCACCAGGGAGCCAGTTGGTGCTGGTCCCCTGAGGAGCCTGGCAGTCTGGGCAGACACCGGGACACATGGCGCATCTTTGCACATCCATAGGCCACGCGTCTGCAGGTAAGCCAGGGCCACCATTGTCCCACATGCTCCTGACCAGCAAACCCAGAGCATGCAGGTGCCATGCCGTGGCCAAGACCAGCAAGGGCCCAGCCGAGTCCTGCCTGAAAAGGGCCACATCAAAACAATGACATCACTGAGCCCATAGCCCCAGCGAAGACCAGGCGAGCTGGGCTGCACATACCACCACCTATAACCAGCCCCACCGGCCCAGGCGTCCCGTCTGCCACCAAGCCCTGCCCTACACATTCTTCTCGGCCACAGATGGAAGTAAAACCTAAATCATACATCCCCGCTGTGCCTCCATTTTCTAAAATCTTAGAATAATCACAGTAAAACAAACGAAAACCCTAAAGTAAGAATGCAGAACCACGTGGATACAAACGTGGATGGGGACGACCTCACAGGGGCACACAGTGCCTGACCGCTCGCACCTGTTTACCCCCCACACCTGCTCTGCCAACCCTGCTTCCCGTGCCTGACCCGACGCCGCAGCCACCTGTCTGATCGCAAGATGCCTGGAGACCCAGGGGCCCTCTCCCCGGGCCCCAGGGGACAGCCACGCACACCTGGGCAGAAGGGGACCCACAGTGAGCGGGGAGCAGGATGCACTCAGTCCCCACCCCCACCCTCCTCAACTCACAACTAAGAGGCTTAGCTGGGCCATGGGCTAGGAGACCCCGGAGGGTCCCTGGGAATCCCTGTGGCTCTGTGTCTGTGACCTGTGCTGCCTGGGGGAGGGTGACACAGCCCCCTGATGGGGATGGATGACCACTGTGGATGTGGCCTCAGGTCCTGACAAATACAATGTATCTTTATTGTACCAGCAAAAAGCCACGTGCCCCAAACTAGCATTTCAAACCCAATTGAAGCTTAATTTTTGGTTTAAAAATCAAAAACCTGAAAGCCCCCTTCCCCCCAGCTTTGGATTCATTTTCCAATTGTTCTGGGGGATAAAATAACGTCGTAAGTAAGGCCCTGAGCCATGCACCCTTTCTGGACATGAGTCCCGGGTGCCAGCTGGGAGGGCATTCCAGGAACCCGAGGGCCGTGAGGCAAGGCTGGAGGAGGGGAATGACTGTCTTGATGTCTGAGGTCTGGGAGGGCAGGGGGTACACAGAGTATTGGGCTCCAGCCAGAGAGTGGCAGCGGCCAGAGGGAGAGCCAGCACCGGGGCTGGGACCTGCTGGGGCACCGAGAGGTTCCCCAGGTGACCGGAGCGGGGACGGGAGGGCTGTCCTAGCTGCAGCACCTTCTCTCAGGCTTTCCACATGCAGGGAGCGGGCATGGGGTCACGCTGCGGAGTGCTGCGGCCCTTGTACAGAAGTCACGCCCTCCAGGGACCTTCTAGAACTGTCTCAGCTCGCTACATGCATGTCTTCAGAATCCAGACACGTGTGAGACACACCATGCGTCTAAAGAAGGCCGGGGCTGGCTTTTTGTTGTCGCTGGAGCTGGGGACAGCGGACGTGTATATGCGCCACGATTGCAACACAAATCAAACTACGTCCAACGTAAAAAATACGAAATCAAACAAACGGGTGAGGAGGAGAAAAACGCAGAGCGCTGTGGGGGCTTGGGGCGGGGTGCCTGAGGCTGGGGGCGGGCGCGCCGCTGCACATGCTTGCGGGGCCGGGCCTGAGCCGCGGGCATGCGCGGGTGCGATCCGGGGCTCTGCGTGGGGCAGGGCAGGGACGGGTGGCTGCGGTGGGAGGGGAGCGTCCTATGGAACGTATGGAAGGTGATGAAGACTGGCGAGGGGGCGGGGGGGGGGGCGGGCGGGGAGAAACCAAGGGCCAGGAGGTGGTAAAATACAAAGAACAAATACAGACAGATGGACACAGACACGGGTCCAGTGAGGAATCGAGCGCGAGGTTTGCTACTAGACTTATAGGTCAGTCTCTCAGACGTTGGGTGGTAAACCGTCCAGCCTGCAAATGAATATAGAGGGAAGAGAACAGAGAGACAGGCATCAAGTACAGTCTCTGGGATCCCTGCTACACACCACCAGCCACGGGAGCCTCGTCTTTTAGCGGCCACGGCTCCACCTAGCCCAGCCCGGAGGCCCGCAGCCACCGACTGCCTGATGGAAAGCAGGCCCCGCGGCGGCCCGAGCAGCGACCTGGGCGGGCATGCGGGGCAGGTGGCGGCGGGGTCGCCACGGCGTCTCTGGACAGAGATGCTGGGGAGAGCACCCCCCGCGCGGCTGCCGCACCCACGGCACAGGTGACGACACTTCCTTGTCCAGGCAAACCCGCTCGGGCGCCGCGCCCTCATCCCCCCCTGGCCGTCCCTCCTGACAAAGGCCCCGGGGCGGCGGGGGTGGGCGGAGGGCCAGCGCCCAGGGACCGACGCCTCGTCTGACCAGAGCACGCCTCCCTCTGGGCCTCACACCGCCAGACTCGGTGCCGGGTGGGCCGCCCACTGTCCTCACTCCAGGGCTACAGCTACCGGTTTCTCCTCAAGACGCCTGTGTGCCGCCGGCGCCCCTCTTACACCTCGGGGCCCTGCGCACCTAGCACATGCTCAGAGAGGGCAAGCTGGCAATCACCTGGGCCGTGCGCTCCGCCTCCGTCAGTGGCTAAGCCGGAGCAGATGTCTGCAGACAGGGAGGCCCGCACGGAGCAAGGCTGCTGAGTCTGAACTGCCTTCCCACTCGGGTCTGAAGCTGCTGCGGGCCCTGCCCCGGCGTGGGCAGGGTCCTTAGCAGGAGGGGCTCTGCTGCAGTCTGACAAGTGACCTGGGGGAGGGGGAGAAGGGGCGACAGGCACAGTGAGGCGCTGCAGGTCAGACCAGCCAGCGCGGAGTGCCTCCTACCTCCCTGCTCATTGCTGGGTGACCTTGGGGAGGCACTGGAGTCCCTGTAGCCAACACACAGGGGTCAGGAAGGTGAGGGACAATGACCTCGGTCTCTGCCCATCGCCAATGCTGCGGCAGACCTACCGTGTGCCAGCATAGCGCGAGGACCATGGCACACATGGGAGGGCACACCTGGGCTCAGAGGCCTGCACACCTGCTCACTCTAACTGGGTTCCAGTTAGCATTAGGAACCATCCTGGCATTCACGTCATCTGCGTCACCTGCAGTTCCCGGACACACACTGCGCTCACAGCTGGCTTCCTGGTGGGCACACCAGGGGGTTCCAGCTCCAGAGGGCACCCCCTATCCCGCTCCCTGAAAGGAGCTGCTCTATTCCCACTTTGTACGGGTGACAGGAAGCAGCCCCAGACCCAGGCAGCACCCTGGAGGGCGGCAAGCTGGAGAGAGAGACCCTGGCCCCTCATACCTGCAAAGGCGGGTCTACTCCAGCAAAAGGAGACCCAAAAAGAGGTCTTTGGGGTGTGGGCAACTGCCTCCCGCCTGCCGGCCCAGCCCCCTACAGCCCCAGCCCCACCGCAGCCACGAGGGCACAGACCTGTGCTGGAAGCCACAACCTTGAGCTGCTGCACCAGCGGGTTGAGCAGCTTGCCAGCCTTCAGCTTGCTCTTGCTCTTCCTCCTGCGGCCAGCGGGAGGGGCCGTGTGGAACAGGCCTAGGTTGGGGGGCAGCGGCTTGCCCAGGCGGCGGTACAGAGCCTCGATCTCTTGCTTCTGCTGGCTCTGCAGCTCCGAGATCTCCTTCAGATGCCTGCAAGAGGGGAGGGGGGCAGGTGGGCATCATGGTTGTTTCAACACCGGCTGTTAGGGGAGCCCCCAGGGGCGGCAGGGCAGAGGACATGCGGGAGAGCTAGAGGGGCCCATTGAGGAAGAGTCCCAGGAGATTCGAGTTTTTGGGTGGCCTATCTCACAAAGCTGCCGCTTTTAGTGGCCAGGAAGCAGGGGACAGATAAGTTTGCATACCTAGGCTCCCAACACATACCCTACACATAAATCCAAGTGAACAGAAAAACAATCAGTGCTCAGAACAGAGCGGCTGCCTCAGCCCTTCCAGGAACACGTGTCACTTCCTCTGAGCCAGGGAACCAGAGGTGGGGCATTGCACGTTAGGGTCTCCTCAGCCAGGGACCTGGGCTTCCCGGAGCTACCGCCAGGGGGGCTCCCAGCATAGGCAACGGCTCCCCCTGCATACACGGGTGTGAAGCGGCCATGAAGACCCAGCTGCAATTACTGACTGAGGGTGATGGAAGTTTCTAGAACAAAGTAGAGAAGGCTCCCTAGGGGATCTGCTGAGCCAGTTCCCTGCCATTGTGCTCGCCTGCCTGCTCACCTGCCAGAACTCTGGGGGCCTGATGCCCCTCAGCCACACCCCAGCCCATCTCGTCAATGCATGGCTGGGAAGCAGCTGCTTCTCTGGGCTAGACTACAGGAAGCAAATTCTCATTTTTACCTCTTTTATCTTCAATGCCTCCCAGACTTTAGGAAAATGATTCTATACAGCAAACTACCTGTTGTGTCAGATTAGCTTCTGACAAGGTGATATTTAGGTGAAATTGCTGAGGGGGAGAGAGATGCCACCATCAGGAGCACCTGCCTCAGAAGGACTATGAGGAGACTGCCATTGTGAGGTCTCAAAGCCCAGGGCTCCTGGGGCTCTAAGAACCACAAGTGCCCTGCCCTGGGGTACCCATGGGGTCTGAGGAAACTACCTTCCAGCAGGTGCTATCAGCTTCCCTCAACTCAGTTACAGAATCTCCCTGCCCCTCCATGGTCCCTCCTTCCTAACAGAATCCACAGCCCCCCACCCCCACCCCCCAGGCAAGAGCCTGGACTTAGGGACGCCTGGGTGGCTCAGTGCTTGAGCATCTGCCTTTGGTTCAGGGCATGATCCTAGGGTCCTGGGATCGGGTCCCACATCCGGCTCCCTGTGAGGAGCCTGCTTCTCCCTCTGCCTATGTCTCTGACTTTCTGTGTCTCTCATGAATAAATAAATAAATAAATAAATAAATAAATAAATAAATAAATAAAATCTTTAAAAAAAAAACGAGTCTGGACTTCCTCCCCCTCAGACTCCCCAAACCCTTCTCCTAGGTGGCACCTCTGGACTTGCCCCGCCCCCTCGGAGCTCTCCTGGCAGCTTCCTCTAGACCTCTGCCCCCCTCCGCCCCGCTCCTCTCCCGGCGGGTTCCCAGGGTGACCCCCCCCCAGAGTGAGAGTGTACAGACCAAACCCCCTGCTCCTCCACAAGGACATCCATCCCAAGACCAAGCGCCTCCCTGAGTGTCTCCAAGTCCAGTGCCCAGGGCACCAGGAAGAGGGACTACAAGTGCCTGGCAAGTGCCTTAGGGCGGGTCCTGGGACCCTGTCTGGGACAGGTCCCAGGGAGGGTGGGGCAGGGCCGAGCAGGTGGGAGGAGGGCAGGGCAGGACTGGGTAGGGGTAGGGGAAGGTGGGGCAGGGGTGGGTGGGTAGATAAGGGAAGTGGAGCTGGGCCGGAGCAGGTGGGAGGAGGATGGGGCATGACTGGGTAGGTAGGGGAGGGTGGGGCCGGGGAGGGGTGGGGTGGGTCAGGACTGGGTAGGGTAGGGCTGGAGTGGGGTGGGGCTGGGCATGGGGTGGGGGGCGGGGCCGGGCAGGCAGGTGGGAGGAAGGTGACTTCTGCCCCTCCCCACTGTGCACACCCCCATGTACAAGGCCAGATGCTGGAGGTCTGCATGGCGTAGTGTCCCCGCACAGCGGACAAGTCACACTTGCTGGGGGAGAACGCAGGCCCACAAGGGCCAGGTGGGGACCAGGGAGCAGACCCACCCCCAGCACAGGACCTGGCTGCGGACATCTCCCTGAGCCCCATGGCCCCTTCTCAGGACCTACTTCTCCCGGAGACTCTGCAGCTCCTTCCTGATGTCTGCATCCTCGATCTCCGAGTCATTGTCACTGCTGATGTAGGATGACTGGGAATGGAAGGAGGTCACGCTGATGGTGGGCACCTTCACGGCTGTCCTGCTGGGTGTGTCGGGACCCGGGGAGCCGGCCCGTGAGGGCCTGTGCAGGAAGGCGGTGGCCCTCTTCACCAAGTCACTGGCCACGCCACCACCACTGACAGGCAGGGAGGCATGCTTCTGTGCAGGGGGCCGCCTGCGTGGACACTCGTCCCCAGAGTCGCTGGACACCGGCTCACCCACGCCCACCTCGATGGACGAGGCTGTCTGCGCCCGCCGGACTGCCAGCTTCACGTCGGGGCTGTGGGGGGCCTCCTCCAGATACACGTCGGGCGGCGCCGAGTAACGCAGGCTGTGGGGGGAGCCCAGGGTCCACTCGTCCTGCGTGCTGACCACCGAGAACCGGCCCACGGTCTTGGCTGGCGAGCTGCCCTCCTGCTGTCCTGGGTGCTTCTGGGGGGACTCTGGGGCCAGAGAGCCCCGCGTCTGGGGGTGGCTGGCCTGGCCATCCTTGGTCCCTGTCCCCAGGCAGCTCTGCAGAGGCTTGGCTGAGGCTTCCCCAGGGGCCCCCCCGCTGCGGTCTGCAGGCTCTGGATGTGCAGGCAAGGCAGAAGCAGCAGCATCCTTGAGATGAAAAGGGAAGGTTAGCACACCAGCAGAGAGGAAACCCTGCCACCTGCTGGGTGCCCGGAAAGCCCTCTTTACCTGGGGGGCACCTGGTGCTGCGGGCAAGCCAGACGCCATCACTTGGCTCGAAGATGACTCTGCTGTAGGAACATCAAAATCATTACTCAGGCTGGTGTGCAGGATGAGGGCGGAGCAGGTGCCTCAGGCAGAATCAGATCAGTGGGAGGGCAGGCTGACCCCTCAGGGAGGGAGCCCCCGCAGGGTGTGTGCTCAGCAACTAGGAAAGCTAAGGGTCAGGAGACACCAAATGACAGGGAGGGGAGGACGGGTAGGCCTACCCCCACTCAGGTCCCCAGGGGCACCTGCTCCAGAACCTCGGGACAGCCATGCCCTCCACACACCTGATGGCCATCACCTGTCCCACCTGTCACTGCTAACACCTGACAGTGTCCATCTGTGTCACCTGTCATCTCCACACCTGAGGGCCTCCCTGACATCTCTGAAGATAAAGGGTCTCGCGAGTCTTGCATCCACAGAGCCAGTTCCTAACCCTGATGCTCCTGTCTGGGAAGGACCTGCCATTTGAGGCTGTCTCCATCCCCCCATCTACAGAGTGTGGATGCAGCCTGGCATTCCTGATCCCCTTCCCAGGACTGCTGAGTGACAGGGCAGCAGGAGCCATGGGCAGACAGGGACTGTGGGTCAGCCCACGGTCAGGATGACACGCTTGTAGTGGGGGTGACAGCTGCCGGCAAGGTTTGGGGAGACCCAGACCCAAATGTCACACACCCCTAACCCACAGGCAATGCTTGATGCCCCTCCTCACATCCCTGCAGTGGGGACCACCCAAAATGTCTTTGCACAGCTCCGGAGGGGGGGTTTACTGTCGATCATGCTCCCTCTCTTTCTGGACAGCTCTGACCTCCAGAAACGTTCACCTTTTCCAAACCACAGTGTGTCTCCTTAGAATTGTCCCCCAAGGCTGGCACTCTGGGAGGAGTCGATGTGGGGGTGGCTATAGCACTGGAGGTCTCTGTTGTGGACATCTTCTCAAGCACAGCGGTCAGGGGATGGAGCGTCCCTTCCCCAGAACATTCCTACTTCACCCCCTGACCCTTGCTTTCCTGGGTGCACACCATGTGGTGCAGCTTCTGACCCCAGTGCCGGCTGTCCCCAGCCCTCTATGGTGTGACACCAAGAACACAGCATCCAGGGGTCCAACCAAAACCCAGCAGACTGCTCCCCTCCCTCTGCAGATGGGGACCCCACTGACACACACCCAGGGTCCTCGTACAAGGCCAGTTGATCTGTATCTTGCTAATCTCCCAAGGAATGCCAGGCCAAGAAGAAATCCCACACCCTACAAGGTCAGACTGACACCCCTGGGCTGAGACAGAGGTGTTCAGGTAATGAATGAGCCCACAGAGACGCACAACACCCGGGACCCTTGGAGGACTGGGGAATGTGATGGCCACAGCCCTGCAATCTTCTGAAGAAACGTGGGGCTGGGGACCGCTGCCAGAGCGCTCAGAGAGTACCGGGCAGTGGGACAGTCCCTGATCGCACCCTGACACCAGCCATTCAGGCTTTCACCCATTTCCATGGAGGACTTTCCCACCTCAGGGCCTGAGTACGTAATGGTCTGGGGGAACACGGTGGGTTTTCACTAACACATCGTGAGGGCTCCTGCTAGGTCTGAGTCCCACCCAAGGTGCTCTGGGGATGCAGGATGGAGAGGCAAAATGGTCTGGGGCAAGGAATGGCACCCCACGAGCACTGGGGATCTGATGGGGGGTTTGGGGCTCATTACCTGTCATTGGCAAGGACCCGGCCTGCTCCAGTGCGGCCCCTGGCCCCGGGGCTGTTTCTGACTTTCCCAGCTGGAGGAAGACATGGAAATGGCCATGAGCCTTGCCACTGACCCCTGTGGCTAAGCAGCAAGTCTCCTGTATACAGGCTGGGCTCCCCCCTAGGCCGCCCTGGCACAGCCGGTCCAGGCCGGGTCCCAACCCCGCACGCACATGTCCCAATTCCCCAAGTGTGGCACATTTGCAACACACACAAGGGTGGCCTCTGAAACTAGACCGCTGGGGCCGAGAGGGGCAGCTGTCTGTGCCTGGGATGCCTGCCTCCCCGGGGGGCCAGGACTCACCACGGACTGGGGCTCCAGGGTCAAGTCTCTATCTCCCACCTCCACAGGGGTCCCGGCCGAGGCTGAGGAGGTGGACACATGTTCTTGGTAGAGCAGAGTTCGCAGCTTCTCGTCCAGGCTCTTGATGGTACTATCCACGAAGCCCACCCTGGGTGGTGGCCCCTCTCCATCAGACTCCAAGGCTGAGGGCGGCTGGGGGGCCACAGTGGGCCCCAGTGGGGGGCTGGGGAGCTGGGGGGTGGCCAAGCTCATGGCCCCCACTGCAGAGGGGAGCGGGGGTTGGGGCTGGCCCAGGACGGGCTGAGGGGTCCCACTGGGGGTGCCCTGGGCAGTGGCCTCCCTGGCTGAGGCGGGCTCTCCCAAACCTGTGGGGTAACGGGGGGCCTCCAGAGGTGGGACACAAGGCCCTCCGCCCACACCCAGAGGCTGCACAGCCAGCGGGATGTCTTGAGTCTCTGCCAGCAGCTGGGGGGTGTCACGCTCGCTGGCCATCCCCTGAGAGGTCCCTGGGGCCCCTGCCAGCACAGCAGTCCCCATGGCTGGGTCTGGCTTGGGGCTGGCAGCTGGTGCAGCCGGGTCCTGGGGCAGAGCAGTCACAGGAGGGGAAGATGGCATCAAAGGGGCTGATGTGCCACCAGGGGTGTCCCTGGGGCCTGCTTGGCTCAGAGTTTGCGAACTGGCTGGGAAGCCGGATTTTTCCTTTAAGGGCAGCTGATCTTTACAGGGTGCTGTGTCTGGAAGAAACAGGAGAAACCAGCCTGTACCCGCCTCCTGCAGTCCTATGTACCTGGTGCTTCTCTGGCCAGGAGGCCTCCTATGACCTGAGGCCCTGCACAGGTCTTCTTGTCCTTGTGTCCAGTGCACCGACTTCATGCACAGGTGGCCTGAGGCACCTCCCGCAGTCCTGCAGCCCCTCACCCCGGCTGTGCCCCCTGGGTGGCACAAGCACACCCACCCCCTTCCCTGAGGTCCTCCTGTAGCACTAGGACATCAGGCACAGCCCACGCCTCCGGTCACAGCCGCTGGGGGCGTATCCCAGACACAGCAAGGTGTGCAGGTAGGGACCCCCCACACCCCTGTACTGCCCAGAGTGAGCAGAAACTTCCCACCACCCGGCTTGATAGGGTTAGAAGCAGGTAACACCAGCGTCCTGCTAGGGACTGGGAGGGGGTCCTGGGGAGGCACCGGGAGCTAGTGATGGAACAGCGCCTGAGCCTGGGAGCCTCAGAGGACGCAGGATGGCCTGTGTCCACAACTGACGTGTCCTTTGGAGCCTACTTTATGTAAAACTGCATAAAACAAAAATGAGAAGCTTACAAAGGAGCCAGTGGGGAGCAAGAGCACCAGGATTCCCCACCCCCAGGTGGAGGCTGCCCCAGTTGTCACTATAGCACCGCCCCCTAAACACGTGGTGTCATGCCACAGGCCATTTGGCCTAATTCTGACACATGAGCGACCTTACGTTGGTTCTTCTCTATGGGGTTTCTCTCTCACCACTGGATCTGGGACATGCATCCACACCTACCAGGGCCCTTGCCTATTTTTCTGCTGAGGTTTTCGGATGGACAGTTCTTTGTGTGCATGGGATGAGTACATTTTGCTGCCTACCTGTATTCTAGATTATCTTCTCTCACGTGGCATGTTGCCCACTTGCTCCATTAGTGGTCTTTCAGGGAACAATACTTCCTAATTGAACATAATCAAATTTAACTCTTAGCCAGTCTTTCCTTTAGCACTTTTTGTGAAGATGTTCTCCAAAGTCACGATTACATTGAGATTCACAATCCAGTTGTAAGGAGTTTAATAGCATGAGGTTAGAAGCCAGGATTACTCTCCCAGGGTGCATAGCACAGGTGTATTTCCGGGCTGTTACATGTCTCTGGTTTTGTCAATACCATACTGTTTTGATTACTGTAGCTCTCTGTAATTTAGTTCAAAATCAGGACATGAGATGCCTCCAGTTTTGTTCATTTTTAAGATTGCTTTGGCTACTTGGGGCCTTTTGTTACTCCATATAAATTTCAGGATTGTTTATTCTATTTCTGTGAAAATGCCGTTCGTATTGGTATTGTACTGAATTTGTAGATGGCTTTGGGTAGTACAGATATTTAACAATATTAATTATTCCAATCCAAGAACATGGGATGCCTTTCCATTTATTTCAGCCTCTTTCATCATTTTCAGGTCTTTCACCTCCCTGGTGAAATTCATTCCTAAGTATGCTGTTCTTTTTGATGTTATTGTGAATGGAATTGCTTTCTTATATATTTTTTTCAGATAGTTTGCTATTAGTGTATAGAAGTGCAACTGATTTTTACATGTTGATTTTGTATCCTCCCACTTCACTGAATTCATTTATTCCAACAGGTTTTGATGTAGTCTTTAAAGATTTTAGATGTAAGATTGTCATCTACAGAGGCAATTTTGCTTCCTCCTTTCTGATTTAGATGTCATTTATTACTTTTTCTTGTCTAATTATTCTGGTTAGAACTTCCAGGATAATGTTGAACAGAAGTGGTGAGTGGGCATCCTTGCGTTGTTCCTAATCCAAAAGGAAAGCCTTTGGCTCCTCACCACTGAATATGATGTTAGCTGTCGCTTTGTCATATAAGACCTTTATTATATAGAAATACATTCTTTTAATATTGTATTTATCGAAAGCTTTACCATGAAAGGATGTTGAATTTTGTCAAATGCTTTTTTTCTGTATCCAAGATAATCATATGATTTTCTCCTTCATTCTGTTGATGTGGTGTATCATTTATTGATTTGCCCATATATTGAACCATTCCTGCATCTCAGGAGTAAGTCCCACATGATTGTGGTTATGATTTGTTTTATGTGCTGTTGAATTCAATTTGCCAGTATTTGGCTGAATTTTTTTGCATCTATAATATTCATCAAGGATACTGGCCTAAAATTTTCTTTTCTTGTAGTGTTCTCTGGCTTTGGTATCAGGGTAATGCTGGCTTGATAAAATGAGTTTGGAAGTGTTCCTTCTTCAATATTTTTGGGAGAGTTTGAAAAGGATTAGTGTTAATTCTTTAAATGTTTGGCAGAATTGGTCAGATGGGTGTCTGACTCTTAATTTCAGCTCAAGTTGTGATCTCAGGGACGTGGAACTGAGCCACATGTCAGGCTCTGTGCTCAGTGCAGATTCTGCTGCTTCAGATTCTCTTTCTTGCTCCCCCCTCCTCCCAACTTGCACTCTCTCTTCGCTTGAAATAAATAAAATCTTAAAAAATAAATAAATGTTTTGTGAAATTCACCAGTGGTCTGGACTTTTCTTTGTTGGGAGAGTTTTGTTTATTGATTTAATCTCCTCACAGTTATAGATCCATTTACATTTTCTATTTTTCATGATTTAATCTTCGTAGGTTGTGTGAGTCTAGAAATTTATTTTTTTCTAGATTATCCAATATGTTGACATATAACTGTTCATGGTAGTTTCTCTTGATTCTTTGTATTACTATGGAATTAGTTGTGACGTTTCCTCTTTTGGTTCTGATTTTGACTTCTTTTTTTCTTAGTTTAGCTAAACGTGTGTCAGTTTTTACCTTTTCAAAAAAGCTTGTTCTTCATTTATATTTTGTATTGTTTTACTGGCCCATTTATTTCTGCATTTATCTTTGTTGTTTTTTTCCTTCTGCAAACTTTGGGGCTTACTTTGTTTTCCTTTTTCTAGTTCTTGAAGGTGTGAAGTGGGGTTCTCATCTCTTAACGTAGACTTTTATCACTACAAACTTTTCTCTTAAAACTGCTTTTGCCACATCTCAAAACTCTTGGTATTTACATTTGTCTCAAGGTACTTTATTATTTCTCTTTTGATTTCTTCTTTGACCCACTGGTTAAATTTGTTAAGACTGGTTTCATGATCTAACAAAATGATCTATCCTGGAGAACTTTCCATGTGCGTTGAGAAGAATGTGTATTCTGCTATCGTTTGAGGGGGAAGGAGGTATTCTGTAAGTTCCTGTTAAGTCCATTTGTTCTAATTTGTTCTAAATTTGTGTCATTCCAGTCAGTATTTCCTTATTGACTTTCTATCTGATCTTCCCGTTGTTGGAAGTGAGGTGTTTAAGTCTACACTATGTCTTTTGATTGGATAACTTAATAACTTATGTATAAAGTAATTATTGATAAGTAAGGACTCACATTGGGAATCCCTGGGTGGCTCAGTGGTTGAGCGCCTGCCTTCAGCCCAGGGCATGATCCTGGAGTCCCGGGATCGAGTCCCACGTCAGGCTCCCTGCATGGAGCCTGCTTCTCCCTCTGCCTGTGTCTCTGCCTCTCTGTGTGTGTGTGTCTCTCATGAATAAAAAAATCTTAAAAAAAAAAAAAAAGAATTACTTTAAGGACTCACTATTGCCATCTTATTGTTATCTGGCTGTGTTATAGTTCTTTTATGACTTTCTTCCTCTCTTGCTATCTTCCTTTGTGATTTGATGATTTCTTGTAGTGGCATGCTTTGTTTCTCTTCTTTTATTTTATTAGAGCTATCTGTGATACCTATGAACCTTACATTAAAAATGTAGTTATTTCTTAAGCTGATAACTTCAATTATATATTGAAACTCTACACTTATACTTCCCCACACACATTTTGTTTTGATAACACAATGTATATCTTTTTAATATTTTACATCTACTAAAAATTATAACTTAGTTATTTTTAATACTTTTGTCTTTTAACATCTATACTAGATTTAAGTGAATCACACACACAACCATCATATTCTGAATGACTGTACTTTCCTCAGTGAGTTTTATATTTTCATATTACTAATTAGTATCCTTTCACTTCAGCTTAAAGACCTCTCTTTAGCATTTCTTTAAGATATAGTGGTGCTGAACTCCCTCAGCTTTTATCTGAGAAAGTTTCTTTCTCCTTCGTTTCTGAATGAGTTTTGCCAGTATTCTTAGTTGTCAGTTTTTTACTTTCAGCACTTCAAATATATCATTCCATTCTCTCCTGACCTGCAAGGTTTCTGCTGAGAAATCTGCTGCAAGTTTATACATAGTCACTTGTTTGAAATGAAGTGGGGGTTTTCTCTATGCCTTCTTGCTTTCAAAATTATCTGTCTTGAGTTTTGATAGTTTAATGTGTCTTAATGAAGTTTTCTTTGGGTTGAATCTGTTTGGGGTCCTGTGAGATTCATGTGCTAGATGTACATAGTTCTTCCTAGATTTGGGAATTTTTTAAAAAAGCTTTCTGCCCTTTCTTTCTTTCCTCTTCTGGGACTCCCACAATGCAAATATTCATTGCTTGATGGTGCTCCATAAATCACATAGGCTTTCTTCATATTTTTTTCATTCTTTTTTTCTCTTCTGATAATGTAATTTCAAATGACCTGTCTTAATGTTCACAAATTCTTTCTTCTGCTTGATTAAGTCTGTTCTTCATGCTGACTACTGCATTTTTTAAAAATTTTCCTTCATTGTTTTCTTCAGCTTCAATATTTATTTGGCTCTTTTCAAGATTTCTGTTTCTTTATTGAATTTCTCATTTTCCTCACATACTTTTCCCTTGATTCTGCTGAGTTGTCTACATATATTCTGTGTTAAAAATAAAACTGTGACTTATTTTACCAGCAGAAATGGGTTAATTTGGGAATAAGACAGAACTGTAGTCTGGCACAAGCAAGCTATGGCAAAACCATAGGCAAGTCAGGAGAACAAAGGAGATGAGGCTCTTTCAGAGAGGAAAGGGGGTGCAGGGAGGGGCTGTTGTAAACTAAAGGTCCCCTGGAGTGAACTGGGACCTGGACATGTAGTGGCTTCTCTTTGGCTGAGCTGTGGCTGCCTCTCATGGGCTGGGCTGTTGCTGGGAAGGAAGAAAGCTTCCTCTCTCCTGCTGGGGTAGTAAGGTAGCATACACCTGTGCGGTCCTCTCTTCCAGGTGGGTCTGCAATTGGAAACCAGTTCTTGGTATGAGAGCTCCCCTGGCAACCTCTGAGCTCCATTTTATTTTCTGTTTCCTCGTAGCTCACCAAACTTCCTTAAAACAGCAAATATGAATCCTTTGACAATTCATACGTCTTCAATCCTTTGGGGTCAGTTACAGGAAAAGTATTGTGTTCCTTGGGAGCCTGGCAGCATCATTTCAGTGCTTCTTATAACCTTGTGTTGCTAATTTTGCATTTGATAAAGCAGCCGTCTCTTGCAGCCTTTACAGATGGGCTTTGGTGGGGAAAGACCACCTGTGAGTGGGTGCAGGCCACCAGCTCTGTGGTTCCAGCTGCAGGACAGGCCCAGTAGTGCGATCTCTGTGCATATCTATGAGCCAAGGTGAGCATCAGCACAGATGGCAGGGACCCTCACCTGCAGGTGCTGTGGAAGCTGTTGGGGTCTTCAGTGGTCAAGGCTGCTGGGTATCTCCTGATCTTCTTCTCTCATGGGAATGTCATAGCTAAGGTGATCCCTCCTGGCACTGGGTCCAGCTGTGGCAGGACCTCATAGTAGTGGCAGCACTGGTGTCTGATGTGCAAGTGCCTATGGCACAGATAGTGAGCAGGGGTCTAGAGTGCAGGCACTCATAGGGGGATGATGGCTCCAGGTTCTGGGGCAAAGCCTAGCCCATGATGATGATGGCTCCAGGGCCTCAGGTGTGGAGTTGCCATTGAGGTGAGGTCTGGAGCTTGGGTGCACCTTGAGTAGCCAGGGGCTGGTGTCTGCACAGGGCTGGGGAGGCAGCAGGCAGTCCTGATCCAAGAGTGGCACAAGGGCAGATCCTTCTGGAAAGAGGGTGCAGCACTATCTCCTTCCCTAGGGGGTCTAGGGCAGCAATGGCTATTGGTTATGCCCACAGCAAACATGTCTTTTGTGAAACAGGCCACTGGGGTCTGCCAACAAGCATGTGGGTCCTCTGCTGTGAAAGCTGTGGGGAACCCAGGCTGCCACAGGGGCTGCAGAGGTCCTCTGAGGCCCTACCCAGAGCATGCCATAGGGACCATGGTGGCACCCGCCATGGGACTGTTAGTGCCCCCACCTTCTTTGATCCTAGCTATATCCTGATGCCACATGTAAGCCTGTCTTCAAGAAAGGGACCCTTTCTCGCAGTAGCATTTGGCTCTGCTATGTTGCCACAGGTTCTTAACTGGACATTTGAGCCTCCCGAGGCTATTTCCATTAATGAACAGAGGTCTACGTTGTTTCTATGTGAGCATGAAGCCTGGTGCCTCCTACTGACATCACTCCTCCCAGTTACCCTTGGAGGCACCTGTTTCTCTCTCCTTGGTATTAATCTGAGCAGAGTTCTCCACTCCTCACATGAATTCCATCTTTCCCTTCCCTTTTTCTCAACGACTATCATCTCTTTTCCAACATCTGTCTGAGTCCAATTGTTTCATTCTGATGAACATTTGTTGGCTGTGACAATGCAGCACCCACCGCCTCCCTCATGTGGTGGAGAACAGCTGTCCCTACTGTCAACTCCAGGGATATGCATGTAACTGTGTGTGCATCCAGCAGCCTGTCCACATTATTGCTTTAGAGACAGGTTTGATGCCTAGTTCTGCAGAGTGGAGTCAGGCCCAGAACTTCAGAATTCCCCTGAACAGAAATAATTCTCTTTTCTGCCTGTATGTGACCCTAGAAGACAACATGCTGAGACCTTCCAGCAATCTCACCACCACAAAGGTCAAGTGTGAGCAGGTTTTTAATTACTGATGAGGGGTGCTTCAGTTGGTTAAGTGTGTGCCTTCAGCTCAGGTCATGATCCCAGGGTCCTGGGATTGAGCCCCACCTCGAGCTCCCTTGCTCAGTGGGGAGTCTGCTTCTCCCTCTACCTGACATTCTCCCTGCTTGTGCTCTGTATCAAATAAATAAAATCTTCAAAAAAAAAATTACTGATCTAACTTTTTTATATTTATAGCATTTTTCAGATTTCCTGTACCTTCTTATGTAAGTTTTGTAAGTCATATTTCTCCAGGACATCATCCACGTTTTCAATCTTGTTGGCATGCAGTTACATAATCTACTCTACTCTTCTTCTCAGTGTTGGTCAGACTGCAGCACTGTCTTTCTCATTCCTGACATTGATCGCACCTTATCTTTTCTATAGTCAGTCTTGTCAAGGGCACATCAATTTTATTAGACATTTCAAAGAGCCAATTTCAAGTTTTGTAGACACTCCTTTGTATGCTTGTTTTTTATTTTATTAAATTGTGCTATTCTCTGTTGTATTTCCTTTTTATTTGGGGTTTTCTTTTTGTACTGGATACTGTTGATTTTCAGCCTTTCTCCTTCCTTATACATTTCTGCAAAATTACAGCTTTAGCTGCATGGCCAAGTTTCGATATGTAATATGTTCACTTGCATGATTTTCATGTCCTTACCATTCCAAGTATTTTCTTAATTTCCATTATAATTTCTTCATTGCTTCATGGGATATTTATAAGTACATTTCTTTTTTAGAAATAAGTACATTTCTTAACTGAAAAACATTAAGAGACTTTTTAGGAATCTCTTGTATTTGAATTTCAGCTTACATCTAAATGTAATTGGAGATCATGTGTTGAATGATTTTGATCCTTTGGAATTTATTGAGATTTGCATTGTTTCCTGCATATGGCTAATTTTAAAATACTCTATGTGGACTTAAACACAATTTTGTATTCTTCAGCCACTGGGTGTTCTACATATACACCACTGTTGCTAATTCTATTGTTAAAATCCATTATGTCCTTATTGATGTTTGTCTTCCTGTTCTAAAGGCTAGAACTTGAATAACGATTATAGATCTATTTCTTCACTTCTGTTAGTTTTTGCTTTATATATGTCGAAGCTATGTTATTAAAGCCACAAAAATATAGAATTATTCTGTCTTCCTGGAGAGCTGAACTTTTCACCATTACATCTTTGACTTAAAGCCTATTTTGTCTGATACAAAAAGATCAACAGTAGCTTTCTCTAGTATTTGCAATGCTGTGTTCTTCCCATTTATTTACATTTAACATTTTGTATTCCAAGGTCTTAAGTTGTTATTGGTTTGTTCTCTTTTTGGCAACCTTTGATATTTAGTTCATATATATTTAATTATTGATCTATTTGGGTAAAAACTACATCTTCCTAATGATTATCTATGTGTCATGGATGTCCAATGTTACTTTTTCTCTCCTTCTTTGTCTTTTGTTTTTTAAGAATTCTTCCCCACTACACCCCACCACGAGTGTGTAAGTGATTTATTTTATAATTCCCACAGAAGCATTCTAGAGACAACAGTATACATTCCTGATTTTAGCTCTTCCCAGGCAATGCACAAACCCAGGAGCCCTGAGTACAATTCTCTCCTCCTAATAAATATGCCTGTATTTTCATATATTTTAACACAACAAATATATTTCAACTCTCAGAAGACACTATGTTTTTATAGTTAGCATTCGCTTAGATTTGTCCGTATATCTATAATGCCATTACTTTTATTCCCTCCTGCATCTCTGACATTCCATCAGGATCACTGTTCTTTTGCTTAAAAACATCCCCTACAGTATTTCTTCAGGTGAGATGTGAAGGGAGGGAACTCCTTCAGTCTCTACTTTGTCTTCATCTAGTAGGATCCTGCCACCAGGTAGGGGTCAAAGCTGGCACTTATTTATCACTTGAGGGTAGTGTTATTTCTTGGTCTCCTGGCAATCGCTGTATCTACCAAGACATGGGCCATCCAAATCACTGTTGCCCTTTAGAGGCACCTGCTTTCTCTTCAAGCATCCTGTCAATTCTTCTGTTTGCTTCTGGTTTTCACTACTTTCACTACAATATACACAAGTATAGTTGTTTCTTTTTGGAGGACTTCTTGAATTTGTGGTTAATGCCTCGCAGTTCTCATTATCTCCTCAACCTTAATTCTGTCCCATTCTCTTCCTTTCTGGGGCACCGATTATATCATGTGTTTGACTATCTCACTGTAATCCCTATATCTTGAATCTCTTTTACTTTAAATATTTTTTGAGTTACCTTTTACTTTGTTAATTCTCCAGTGGTGTACAAACTATCCAGTGAGTCTTAGTTTAACTACTGTATCTTCCAGCTCTACAATTCTGGTTCAGTCAGGATTTCTTGTGTTTTTGTTTTTGGATATATAAGCAAATTCATGACCACAGTAAACACTGTTCACAACTGTTTGTTCATGAACCTTGTAACCTATCCCTCTACCCCTTTCTTGCCACACCCTCCTTCCCGGACAAGTACTTATCTGCTTTCTGTCCCTATATTCTCCATTTTCTAGTCTTTTACATGTGACTGTAGAACATGCAGTTTTGTCTGGCTCCTTTAACATAATTATTTTGAAAATCATTCATGTGGTAGTAAATAGTTCATTCTTTTTATTTTTTTAATTGCAGAATAGCATTATGCTGTATGGATAAAACACAATATGTTTACCTGTACTTGCTGATGGATACCTGGGATGGCTCGAGGTCTGGGCTATTATAAATCAAGCTGTTATAAACACCTGTGAAAGTTCCCTTATGGACATCTTCTTTCATTTCTGTTGGAAAAATACCTAGGAATGGAATGGCTAGATCAATGAAACCATTCAGGATTTAGGCCTGGAGAATGCTTTTTGGGGAGACTTTTCACTATAAATTCAATCTTTTTAATTGGTACGGGAGCATTCAAGTTAACTATTCCATCTTGGATGAGTTTTAGCAGGTTGTAGTTTTTGTGGGATTAGTCCCTTTCATCTAAGTTGTTATATTCACGTGTGTGTGTGTGTGTTTTAAAGATTTTATCTATCTATTCATGAGGAACACACAGAGAGAGAGAGGCAGGCTCCATGCAGGGAGCCCAATGTGGGACTCGATCCCAGGACTCCAGGAGCATGCCCTGAGCCAAAGGCAGGTGCCAAACCGCTGAGCCACTCAGGGATCCACACAGGTGTAGGTTTTTTCGTAGTATTCCATGATTATTTAATTCTTTTATGCAGAATCTGTAGTGATATCTCTTCCTTTATTCTTGATATTGGTTTATCAATATCAGAGATTTATCATAGTGATTCTTTTCAAGAACTAGTTTTTAATCAGTTTTGTCTGTTTTTGTTTCAAATTTCATTGATATCTGTCTGCTCTTTATTCCCTTCATTCTGCTTGCTTTGGATTTATATTTTCTGAGTTTTTAAAAAATTCTTAAGATGGATGCTTCGGTTATTGAATTGAAACTTCATTTTTAATCTACACATGTAGTGCTATCAATTTTCCTCTACTGCATTGGCTGCATTCCACAAGTTTTAATATGTTACATTTTCATTCTTGTTCATTTCAAAATGGTTCTAATTTTCCTTGAGACTTCTTTTTTTGACTTACAGATTTACTTATCTATTACTGAGAGAGTTGAGATCTCCAGGTATAATTGTGTATTTGTCTATGTCTCCTTTCAAAAGAAAGGAGCTATGTTGTTGGAAGTTCCGTTGTTAAAGCTCTGTTAGGTACATTCATATTTAAAAGCGTTATGTCATCTTGATGAATTGACTCTTTTATAATTATGGAATCTCTATTATCAGAGATTTCCTTATACTGTACTTTACATTCTTATGACTTATTTTTTTAAGATTTTATTTATTTATTCATAGACACACACACAGAGAGAGAGAGAGAGAGAGAGAGGCAGAGACACAGGCAGAGGGATAAGCAGGCTCCATGCAAGGAGCCTGACGTGGGACTCGATCCAGGTCTCCAGGATCATGCCCTGGGCTGAAGGCGGCGCTAAACTGCTGAGCCACCCGGGCTGCCCGTTAGGACTTATTTATTTAAAATGAGAAGTCTGGGGGCACCTGGGTGGCTCAGTCAGTTGAGTGTCTGCCTTCAGCTCAAGTCATGATCTCTGGGTTCTGCGATCAAGCTCCACATCAGGCTCCCTCTGCTCCTCCCTACTTATGTGCTTTCTCAAGCTCTATCTCAAATAAATACATAAGATCAAATAAATAAATAATAAAGTGGGAAATCTGTAGCTATTAATCTCCTTCATATGCATCACTCATGCCCCAGCCCCTCCCTTTTCTGATAAACAGCTCGTTTTTTACCTATGCGTCTGTTTTTGTTTTGTTTGTTCATTTTCCTTTTCTTTTTTGTTCATTTGTTTTCAGATTTCACATATAAGTGAAATAATATGGAATTTGTCTCTGATTTATTTCACTTAGTACAGTATCCTCTAGGTCTATCTATGCTGTTGCAAATCACAAGCGTTCATCCCTTTTTTATGGCTGAGTAATATTCCTGTGTATTTCACATCTTTATTATTCATCTACTGATGGGTACTTAGGTTGCTTCTGTATCTTGGCTATTGTGAACAATACTGCAATGACCACAAGAGTGCATATAGCTCTTCAAACTGGTGTTTTCATTTTTCTTTGAATACCCAGAATTTGAATTGCCGGGTTATATGGTAGTTCTAAGTTTTTTAGGAACCTCCATACTGCTTTCTATAGTGGCTGCAACAATTATTATCAACAGTGAACAAAGGCTCCCTTTTCTTCACATCCTCATCAATTCTTGTTCTTTCTTTTTTTAGCCATTCTGTGAGGTGAGCTTTCAGTGAGTCAAAATCATTCTCCTTGTGGTTTTCACTTGCATTCTCTGATGATCAGTGATGCTGACCATCTTTTCGTGTGTCTCTTGGCCATCTGAATGTCTTCAAAGAAATGTCTGTTCGAGTCCTCTGCCCATTTAATCAAGCTGTGTTTTTTATATTAACTTGTGTAAGTTATTTATATATTTTAGATATTAACCCTTATCAGATACATGGTTTACAAATATCTTCTCCGAAAATGTCGATTTCATTTTCTTGTTTCCTTTACTGTGTGCAAAAGCTCTTTAGTTTGATGTAATTCAATTTGTTTATTTTAGTTTTTATTGCCCTTGCCTAAGGATAGTGGTCCAAAAAATACTGTTATGACCAATGTGAAACAGCTTATGGTCTGTTTTCTTCTAGGAGTTTTATGATTCCAAGTGTTTAATCCATTTTGAATATATTTTTATATATGGTATAAGATAATGGTCCAGTTTAATTCTTTTGCGTGGAGCTATCCAATTTTACCAACACTATTTACTGAATAACTGTCTTTTCCCCACTGTATATTCTTGGGGAATATTGTGTACAGTATTGTATACAAGAATATACAATTCTTATATAGAATTGAACACATAAGCATGGGCTCGTTTCTGGGCTCTCTATTCTATTCTATTGATCTATGTGTCTGTTTTCATGCCAGTACGATCCTTTTTTTTTTTTTTTAAACTATAGTTTTGTAATGTAGTTTGAAATCAGGAAGCATGATACCTCCACCTTTGTTCTTGTCTTTCACCTTGTTCTTGTCCTTCTCTGGGGTCTTTTGGCTTATTTGGGGCCTTTTGTGGTTCCACAGAAATTTTAGCAATATTTGTTCCAGTTCTGTGAAAAATGCTATTGGTATTTCTATGAGGATTGCATTAAATCTGTAGATTGCTTTAGGTAGTTTGGACATTATAACAAAATTAATTCTTCCAATCCATGAACAGGTATAACTTTCTATTTATTTGTACTGTTAATTTCTTTCTTCAGCGTCACAGTTTTCAGTGTATAGGTCCTTCTCTTTCTTGGTTAAATTTATTCCCAGGTCCTTCATTCTTCTTGATGCAATTGTAAATAGAATTATCGCAAATTCTGATAATTCATTGTTAATGTATAGAAATACAACTGAGTTATATACGTTAATTCTGTATCCTGCAACTTTACTGAATTCATTTACAGACATATTTTGGAGATACTCTGGGTTCAGTTTCAGACTACTGCAAAGTGAATATTGCAAGAAAGCAAGTCAAATGAATTTTTAAAATTTCCTAATGCATATAAAAGTTACATTTACACTATAATCTGTTAAGTGTAAAATAACAATATGTCTTTTTAAAAAGCAATGTATATACCTTAACTTAAAAATACTTTAATTTTGGATGTGTGGGTGGTTCAGTTGGTTTAGTGTCTTGACTCTTGATTTCGGCTCAGATCATGAGCTCCAGGTCGTGAGATCAAGCCAGGAGTTGGGCTTCACACAGGGTGTGAAGCCTGCTTAAGATTCTTTCCCTCTCCCTTACCCCACCCCGACTTGCTTGCTCTCTCTCTCTAATAAAAATACTTTATTCTAAAAAATGCTAACCATGATCTGAGCTTTCAGTGAGTCAAAATCATTCTCTAGTCTTGCTTTGATGTTAGTGGCTACTGCCCAGGGTGATAGTGCTGAAAATTGGGGTGGCTGTGGCATTTCCTTAAAATAAGATGACAATGAAGTTTGCCACATTGACTCTTCCTTTTAGGAACAATTTCTCTGTAGCATGCAGTGCTGTTTGATACCACTGAACTTCTTTCAAAATTGGACTCAATCATCTCAAATGCTGCCACTACTTTATCAACTAAGTTTATATAATATTCTAAATCCTTTGGTGTCATTCCAACAATCTTCACAGCATTTTCACCAGGAGTAGATTCCACCTCAAGAAACCAATTTATTTTCTTTGCTCATCCATAAAAGGCAACTCTTCATCCATTCAAGTTTTATCATTAAAATGCAGCAATTCAAATACAATAAACAAGTCTGAAATATTGCAAGAATTACCAAAATGTGACACAGAGACACAAACTGAGCAAATACTGTTGGAAAAATAGTGGCAACAGACTTCCTTAACACAGGATTTCCACAATTCTTCAATCTGCAGAAAAATACAGTATCTGTGAAGTGCAATAAAGCACACAATAAATTGAGGTATGCTTGTATAATAGTTTTCTACATATGGCATCATATCATCTGCATATAGTGATAATTATACTTCTTCCTTTCTAATTTGGGTGCCCCTTATTTTTTTTTCTTGCCTAATTGCTGTGACTATAACTTCCAACACTTGTTAATAAAAGTGATGAAAGTGGACTGTCTTGTTCTTGATCTTAGACAAATGCTTTCATGTTTTCACTATTGAGTGGGTTTGACATATATGGCCTTTAATCTGCTGAGGTACATTTCTTCTATACCCATTTTGTTTAAAGTTCTTATCATAAACGTATAATGAATTTTGTCAAATGCTTTTTCTGCATCTATTGAGATGATCACATGATTGATTATCCTTTCTTTTGTTAATGTAGCACAGGTGTAGAACCATCCTCACATACCTGGAATAGATCTCACTTGATTATGGTGAATGGTTCTTTTAATGTACTGTTGAATTCAGTTTACTAATATTTTGTTGAGACTTATTGCATCTACTGCATCAAGGATACCAATTTGTAATTTTTTTTGTAGTGTCCTTGTCTGGTTTAGTGTCAGGGTAAGGCTGGCCTCACAGAGTTTGGATGCATTCATTCCTCTTTAACTTTCTGGAATAGTTTGAGAAGGATAGGTAGTAACTTTTCTTTAAATGTTTTGTAGAATCCAAGAGGGGAAGATGGCAGTGGGGTACAAGGACCCGAGGCTCATTTAAACACACAAATATAACTAGTTAGGAAATCATCCTAAGTACCCCAGAAATCTATCTGAAGACTGGCAGAACAAATTCCACAACTAAATGTAAAGAAGAAGCCACATGAAGAAAGTAGGAAGTGTAGATAAGGGACTTGGGAGAGAAACAGACAGTGGCTGCAGTGGTAGGGAGGGAGCCACAGTCACAGATGGGTGAGAGACAAACTAGCACAGAGCGGAGCACATGAGGAAAACGAACCCCATAGTAATTGGCTTGGAAAGCAAAAGGGGCTAAATTTCATGAGTTCTTGCAACCAACAGGGCTTAAAGCCCATTGTTTTAAAGGTCAGTGGTCTTGGCTAGGATAGAGCCCAGCTCTTCGAGAGAAGGCAGGCAAACAACCTGCACACATACAATGTGGAAACAGGGATCTAAACAGTTCCCGGGCACACTGTGGGGAGGTTGTGTGCTCACCTCAGAGCCTATCCCACAGACAGACTACTCTAGGAACAGAGGAACTCTCCAGCACCATTTCTCTCCCTTGCTCCTCAGCAAAACACAGGGCCACCTGTGGGAACCAGAGCAGCTTGACACTCACCACCTAACTTGCTTATACCAAGCCTTACTCCCGACCATTCTCCAGAAAAAATGCACTTCCCAGTTACACTTGTCTCAGTCCCAGCACAGTGGGCACCCTCCCCTAGAAGACTCGCCTAAAACCCTACCCACCACATCTCCCAACTTGGGAGTTTGCAGTGGCTCTGTTCTGGCAACATTGGTGGCAAGTCTCATTCCACAAGCAGATCAGAGCACATCAGTCCAAAACCTTTGGAATGTAGCAAAAGTGGTTCTAAGAGGGAAGAATGTGCTACATACTTCCAAGACAGGCCTCCCTCAAGAAGCAGGAAACATCTCAAATAAACAACCTAACCTTACACCTAAAGGAGCTAGAAAACGAACAACAAAGCCAAAAGCCAGCAGAAAAAGGGAGATAATAAAGATTAGAGCAGAAATATATGATATAGAAACTAAAAAACAAAACAAAACAATAGAACAGATCAATGAAACAATACCTATTCATGATAAAAACCTTCAATGAAGTAGGTTTGTAGGGAACATGCCTCAACATAATAAAGGCCATATATGAAAAATCTACAGCTGGGACGCTTGAGTGGCTGTTGGTTAAGCATCCAACTTCTGGTTTTGGCTCAGGTCATGATCTAAGGATCTTGAGATCAAGCCCCACAGACTCCATACTCAGCAAGGAATCTACTAGAGATTCTCTTCCTCTCTCCTTGCCCCTCCCCGCTCTTTTGCTCTAAAATAAATAAATAAATCTTAAAAAAAAAAAAAAAAAAGAAAAACCTGCAGCTAACATCACCCTCAATAGGGAAAAACTGAAAGCCTTTCCCCTAAGGTCGAGAGTAAGACAAGGATGTCTACTCTCATGACTTCTATTCATCACAGCATTGGAAGTCCTAGCCACTGCAGTCAGATAACAACAAGAAATAAAAGGCATCCAAGTCAGCAAGGAAGAAGTCAAATTTTCAACCTGAAAGACTGCACCAAAAAATTGCTAGAACTGATACATGCATTCAGTAAAGTCACAGGATACAAAATCAACGTACAGAAATCTGTTGCATTTCTATACCACAATAATGAAGCAGCAGAAAGAGAAATTATGGAATCGATCCCTTTTATAATTGCCCCATTAATAGTACCTATGGATAAACCTAACCAAGGAGGGGAAAGACTTATACTCTGAAAACTATGAAACACTGATGAAGGCAACTGAAGACAACACAAAGAAATGGAAACACATTCCATGGTCATGAATTGGTAGAAAAATTTTGTTAGTATGTCTGTATCACCCAAAGCAATCTACATACTTAATGCAATCCCTATCAAAATACCAATAGCATTTTTCACAGAACCAGAATGAACAATCCTAAAATTTGTATGGAACCACAGAAGACCCTGAATAACCAAGGCAATCTTGAAAAAGAAAAGCAAAGCTGGAGGCCTCACAATTCCAGACTTCAAGTTATAATACTAACCTGTAATAATCAAAACAGTAGGTTGCTGGCATAAAAAAAGACACATAGATCAACAGAACGGAACAGAAAACCCAGAAATAAACCCACAATTACACAGTTAATCTTTGACAAAAAGGAAAGAATATCCAATGGGGGAAAAAAAATCTAACAAACTGTGTTGGGAAAACTGGACAGCTACACGAAAAGAAGTTAACTGGATCACTTTCTCACACCATGCAGAAAAATAAATTTAAAATGGATTAAAGACCTAAATGTGAGATCTGAAACCATTAAAATCCCAGAAGGGAGCACAGACAGTAATGTCTCTGGCATCTCCTGAAGCAACATTTTTCTAGATATGGCCCCTGCAGCAAAGGAAACAGAAGCAAAAATGAACTATTGGGACTTCATCAAAATTAAAAGCCCCTGCACAGCAAAGGAAAAAGTCAACAAAACTAAAAGGAAACCTACAAACTGGCAGAAGATATTTGCAAATGACACATCTGATAAAGGGCTAGTATCTAAAATCTACAAAGAACTCATAAAACTCAACACCCCAAAACCAAATAATCCAGTGAAGAAATGGGCAGAAGACGTGAATAGACATTTCTCCAAAGAAGACATACAGGTGGTCAACAGATACATGAAAAAATGCTCAACATCACTGATCACCAGGGAAATGCAAAACAAAACTACAATGACATATCACACCCGTCAGAATGGCTAAAATTAACAGCAAAAAAAAAAAAGTATTGGAGAGTGGGGAATGCCCTTACACTGTGGGTGGGAATGCAAACTGGTGCAGCCACTGTAGAGAACAGTGTGGAGGTCCTTCAAAGAGTTAAGAATAGGGCTACCCTGTGACCCAGCAATTGCACTATTGGGTATTTACCCCCAAAGAATATAAAAATACTAATTCAAAGGGATGCATGCACCCCTGTGTTTATGGCAGCAGTGGTACAAAAGCCAAATTATGGAAGCAGCCCAAGTGTCCCTCAGCTGATGAAGGGACAAAGAAATACACACACACACACACACACACACACCACACGTATATGCACAATGGACTATTAACCACTAAAAAAAAAGAAGGAAGAAGAAGAGGAAGAAGAAGAGGAAGAAGAGGAGGAAGAAGAGGAGGAGGAAGAGGAGGAGGAGGAGGAGGAGGAAGAGGAAGAGGAAGAGGAAGAAGAAGAAGAAGAAGAAGAAGAAGAAGACGACGACCTTGCCATTCACCATAACACGGGTGGAGCTAAAGAATATAACAAGATACTGTATGATCCCACTCCTATGTGGAATTTGGGAAACAAAACAAACGAGCAAAAGGAAAAAGAGAGAGAAGGATGGCAAACCAAGAAACAGACTCTAACCTACAGAGAACACATTGCTGGTACCAGAGAGGAGGTGGGTGGAGTCAGTGATGGGGATTAAGGGGTGTACTTGTGATGAGCACCAGGTGATCAAAATAAAATTCTTAAAAATAAAAATAAAAATATTGAGTATCACTCAAAAAAGTTATTTTAATTCCAATCTTGTTGACATATACTGTTACATTAGATTCAGGTGTACTTTTCCTGGTTTCTTCAGGTGGAGGTATAAATAACTGATTTGAAAACTTTGTTGTTTTATAATATAAGTATTTCTCCCTATAAATTGCTCTCTACACAAAACTTCAGCTGCGGACATTTGGTTATATTTTGTTTTTATTTTCTTAATAAAAAAAAACAAATTTCCCTTGTGAGAAAAATAGATAAAATAAATATTTGGTAGAATTCACCAGAAGCCTTCTGGTCCTGGACTTTTGTTTAGGGGCAGACTGTTTGTTTAAGATTTTATTTATTTACTCATGAAACACAGAGAGAGACAGGCAGAGACATAGGCAGAGGGAGAAGCAGGCTCCCTGTGGGGAGCCTGATGCAGGACTCAATCCTGGGACCCTGGGATCACAAGCTGAACTGAAGGGAGATGCTCAACCGCTGAACCACCCAGGTACCCCTGGTCAGACTTTTTAAATTACAGATTCAATGTCATTACTTGTAATGGTCTATTCAGATTTTCTTTTTCTTTGCGATTCAGTCTTGGGGTATTATGTGTTTCTAGGAACTTACCCATTTTTTGTAATGTTTTTGTTCCTGGTAATTATTCCTGGTAATTTTCTTTGCTCTAAAGTCTATTTTGTATGATATTAAAGGGACTCCAGTGATCTTTTGACTGGTGTTTGCATGGGATATCTTCACAATGCTTTTTCTTTAAACTTACCTATATCATTATATTTGAAGTTTCTTATAGATGGTAATTAGGTTAGATTTTCTTTTCATCCACTCTTACAATGTCTATCTTTTAAATGATGTGCTACAACCATTTACATTTAATTCAATTACTGTTATGTTCAGATGTAAGTCTAGGAATTTGTTTGTTCCCTGTTTCTCTCTTTTAAAAACTCTGTTTCTTCTTTCTTTCGTTTTTTTTTTTAAGTTATTTTTTTCTATTATATCTTCTGTCTGAGGATCTTTACCAATTCCTTTAGAGCTGGTAACTGGCGACAAATGCTGTTGTCATTACCTGAAAAATTTTTTTTCAGTTTCATTTCCAAGGAATATTTCTTCTGCAAACAGGTTCCTGGGTTGACAGGTTTTTTCCTGACACTTCAGAAATGCTGTGCCACTTCCATCCCAGACTCCATGGTTTCTGGTGACAAATCCGCAGTCATTTAACCACTGCTCCCCTCCAGGCCCTCCATCATTTCCCTCTGACGGCTTTCACAATTTTTGTCTTTCTTTCTCAGCAGTGTGTGATGTGTCCAGATAACAGATTTCTTTGGGTTCATTCTTTTTGGGATTCATTCAGCTTCTTCAATCTGTAAGTTTGTCTTTCACCAAACTTGGGAAGTCTCTTCCTCCTTATTTCCTCAATTATTTTTTCAGCACTGCACACTTTTTCTGCTTCTGGGACTGATGCCACAAATGTTAGCCCTCTGTTGCCATTCCACAGTCCATGAAGCTCTGTTCATTTTTCTCTAAGTTCTGATTAGTTCCAGGCATTTATTTTTCACTTTTCAAGTTTCCATGTGTCTCCTCTTCTGTATGTATTTTTTTTTTAAAGATTTTATTTATTTATTTGAGAGAGAATGAGAGAAAGATCCCAAGTAGGGGGGAGGGACGGGGAGAAGCAGGCTCCCCACTGAGCATGGAGCCCAAGGTGGGACTTGATCCCAGGACCCTGGGATCATGACCTGAGCTAAAGGCAGACACTTCACCGATGGAGCTCCCCCAGGTGCCCCACATGTCTCCTCTTTGTATCTCATTTCTTCACGAATACTTTCCACTTTAACATTTGTTTCAAGAACATTTGTGACTGCTTGTTGAAGCATGTTTATAATAGTTTCCTTGACGTCTTTGTGAGACCATCCGAACATCTATTTCATCTCATCGTTGTCAAGGTTGGCTGTCTTTTTCTAATGCAAGTTGGCATTTTTGTGGTTTTTCATTTGGTGAATATTTGGATTGCACTGGTTGAGTTGGATTGGACTGGGCTTTGAATGAGACCCTAAGTCTGTTTAAACCCTATGGTGAGATGCAGGCAATCGACCTGCTTGGGTTCACACTGTGAGTTACAACCCACCTTCTGTGACCTGAGGCTATAATGTCCGGTGAGTTCTCAGTGTCTCTGCAGCTCTAACCTGACCTGAAACAGGCATGTACTACTCAGGGGCCAATCTATCCATCACTCAGTTCTGTTTATTATATGCTACTAAGAATCAGATCCATACACGCACAGGCGGGGGTGAGCCTGGGAGTTCATCAATGACACTATGTTGTTGCTTCCCCAAGCTCCTCCTTTTGCGTGATCTCCGTGATCCCCTCCCAACTCCCTGGAGAGAGACCTTCCCCTCCTCCCACAACTATGAGAAACAGAGCCAAGTGGCAGAAGAAAAAGTGAGAAAAGGCAGTGGGTATTGGTTCTGCACCGGCTGAGCCCAGGCTCTACCCAGCAGGGGGAAGGGTTGTCCCCTATCACCAAGCTGGCTCCTCTCCTGGCTGCTACCCCTCAGGATGGTAGGTGGGCTGGGGCACGCAGAGGGGGGTAGAGAGTGGCGAGGGACTCACAACATGCTCTGAGCTTTAGGAGCTCCCTCCTCAGTGGGCATCTGCTAGAGCTCCCCTGTGTGAGTCCAGCACTCACTCCTAGGCTTCATGCTGCCCTGACCTCAGGCCAGAAGGCATCAGAGAGAAACACTAAGCTCACCACCAGCCCAGGAATCCCTGGAATTCTGGCACACTTCCCTCTTTTCCTGTTGCTACTCACTTCTCACATCTCCAAAAGCTGCGCCCTGCCCTGGCCCCGGCGCACTGTGGGTTTCGTGAGTGAAGCGCTGGCATGGCATGCATACACCCTCTCACCCAGAACCAGGACTCTCTGCCCAGTTATTTTTTACTCTGAGTCAAATACCGTGTTCATAAAGCCATGCAATGGCAAGCTTCAGAATGGTGCTGCCTTCCTGCAGAAAGGACTGAGTGCCCGCTCCGAGATCACCCTAACGTGGGCACTGTGCTGAGGTGGCTCCTCTCTCTGCCTGGCTTGTCGCTTCACAGCATGATTCAGCCCCTTTCCTGTAGCCTGCCGAGCGGTGGAAGCTTCTATGCCCAGCCTCTCAATCACCCTGCAGAGATGGGCATGGCCTCCCGGGGAGCAGAGCCAGCCCGGGCGCCCCTGCATCCTAGTCTCCACCCTGCCCTGTACTTTGGCCTGATCTGCACAGTCTTTAGAGGCCCAAATACCTTCCAGCCAACGATCTTTATAATGCATCCAACTTCTCTGGTTGTCCTCTGTGAATGGTTCACCCCAATGAACAGATCTGCCATCCCTGGGGGTAGCCGCTTTTTTTTTTTTTTTAAATAAAGAAATTGGCTCCAAAGGTTTCCTGAGCTCAGGGCACGGATGAGGGAACCAGGGCTTAACTTCGGCCTGTCCTGTGAATCACTGCACCACACTGAAATTCAGCTTTATTTCTATGAGGGCTCTTCTCCCCCCTACAGGTCACTAGATGTGTATGCATAAAATCAAGAAGTAGTAGGTGAGCATATTCTTATTTTAAAGCTGAGCCACTGCAGACAATGCTGCTGCTCCCCTGATCCTTCACAAGGCATGGGCCAGACCCTTTATCTCAGGTTACCAGGTCTGTTTATGGCTCCTCAGGGATTTCATTATCAGGCTGACCTTTTCCCTACGGGAACAAACCTCCAAAAGTATGATGGACGTCGCTGGGAACACACGGTACGAAATGAAAGATGATTTAGAACTATTTTTCATGCATGTGCCATTCATTAAGTTAGGTCAGGTTACATAATTGGCAACTTCTTCCTGTTTTCCTGCCAGCTTACGAGGAATTAAACCTAAAATCTGTTCAAATGACTATTTTCGACCTCCCAAGGGACCAAAAAATCAGGATTTAACGATAGCCCCAAGGGCAAGCTTGCAGACACAGGTCCAGACGGGGGGCAATTCACTATCAGGCAGATTTCCTTGAGGATGATTTAAAATGAGAGAGTCTTACCCACCCCACCCCCAGGACAAGAGAAGCAAGAAGGAGCACTCCCTGAGGGTGGGTCGCATAGAGGGGGGTGAGAAGTGGGGTACACTGGGTACAGAGGGTGAGGCCAGAGCCCTCAGTCTGCACCTAAGCAGCCCAAGGTTGTCACCTGTGTCGTGCACCATGAAGGTAAAGATGGGCTCAAGCCTGAGAGCCTCCCTGGCTGGGCTCACCAGGTGGAGTGTGGTTGCCAGGCTGCTTGGGGCCTCGGGGTGACGGGAGCTGACTGAGTCAGCACACCACACTACAGGGACAAGGGCTGGGAACTCACAGTGGCTCCTACCTTGGCTGGCTTCTGGCTGCACAGAGCTCGGAGGAAGTGGGGGCGAGGACTCAGGAGCCTCCACTGCGGGGTGCTCGGCCACCGGACAGATGATGAACCACCTCTTGCCTGTGTGCAGGACTACGGAGCAGGACACAGAGGGAGGGAGGGACCCCGTAAACTTCTCCCGAGGCCAGTGGGACCCCTCCCCAACTGCACCGCACCTGTCATCAGGGCACTGGGAGCTCACCCCACGGGGGCCATGTGCAGGCAGTCTTGGGCTCGCATGACACCCACAACATGGGCTCAGTTCCCAGGGCACCTGCAGTGCCTTGATGAAGGGGGAACACCAGCTGGGCAACAGGTGGCAGTGGCAAGACCACATGGCACTCAGTCCCCACCAGCACCAGACCCGGTCCCTCAGGTCAGCCTACCCACTCCCAGGGAGATGCTCAGCACACACCACAGCACTCGCCCTCTGATGGCTCAACCCGGATGACATGCTCAGGGGGGTCTTAATAAACACCCGCTAAAAGGCAGAAGGAGTGAGGTGGAAGTGCCTCCTCCGGAGGGCAGATGGGCCCAGAAGGCAGACGTACCGTTCTGCTGATAAACAGGGGCGTTGGCCTGGGACTGGCGGCTCTCCTGGCAGAGGTAGAGGGTCAGGAATCAGCAGACCACATGACACAAGAGTTTGCTTCAGAGGCAGCATAGCCTCAAAACACGCCAGGGGGCCTCTCCCGCTAAGCTGAAGGCGCCCCCCCACCCTGCCCCTCACCCTGCACTTGGGGGCCCCAGGTGGCCACATGCCCCAGCCCTCCCAGGACCCCACCCCCAGGACACACCTCCCTAGCGCCCAGGGTGCAGGTGCTGAGGTATGGTGGGCTGGTCCCAGGGTCAGAGCCGCGGTCAATGTCCGTGTCCTCGCTAAGCATGTCCTCTGCCTTGTCCATGACGTCTTTCATCTGTTCAATGAACGTCTCCCGCTCAGCCTGCAGGATGAAATCGTGCTCCACCTGCAATGGCACAGACAGCCCTGCTGGGGGCACACCACGGGCCATTGGCCTTCCCTGATATCTCCCCTTCGCTCTACTTGGCACTTGGCTCACGGAAGACCCAGCTGGGGCAGGGGGTGGCTGACAGAGGCCACCCTCCAGGTGATGGGCACCACCCACAGCAGGTGGCCACTGCGGGGCCCAGGGAGCCAAGGAGACAGCCCTGCCCACCCCAGGAAGACACCGGGCCTCACCATGTAGGTGGCGATCTCGTCGGGCGCATCCCCGTCCAGGTCGAACTTGAACGTGACCATCTTGTGGTTGTGCGTCTCCAGCTGGCACTCCACCATCTTGTCGCCTGTGTTGCACACCTACGGGCACCCGGGTGGTGAGGCCACCGTGGGCCGTGGTCGGGAAGCCCTGCACCCTTGGGCCCACCCTGCCTGGCCACTCACATTCAGGATGGTGAGCCGCGGGCGGCTGGCTCTCTCCTGGCGAGAGCGGGCACGCGTGGACCGGCGGTGATGTTTCCGGGCAGCCTTGCCTTCCAGCCTCCCCCCGCCAAACGTTCCCTCGCAGCTGTCACTCATCTCTCTTCCAGAGGGGACATCAGAACCTCCGTAGCTGTGTGAAAACCCAGGATGTGACAGCAGCCTGCACACCAGCCACACATGGAAACGGCCAGAAAATGTGGCAGGTGTGAAGCTGGCCCGGACCCCACCTTCAGGGCCCCCAGCCCCTCCTCCTGCTGTCCCACCCGGCTAGGGTGGTGCTGGGGTTGTGGAGAACGCATTGGCCATATGACCCAGGACCTCTGTCCTCTCTGACCCTTGACCTGTGACTCAGGCTGTACTGGTTCACAGAAAACAACAGGATGAAGAAAATCCTCCCCCGTGCCTCAGTTTCCCTGTCTGTGTAACAGCAACAGGAATGTGACAACCACCTGGGAAGACCGCAGGGTCTGAGGGGTTTGCACAGCACTGAGTCTGGTGCTGGTGCACCAGGACACAAGGCCACTCCCTGTGTCCAGTTCCCACCCAATGGGACACGTTCTGTGGCCGGGAGCATGGGGCTGAGGGGCGAGCCACTGCCTCTCCCTTCTAGAATATCCTGGCACCACAGGCACCAGGATGCAGGACACACACAGAGCATGTGACGACCAGGCCAACGAGTATGGACAGAGGCCCGGACAACCCAGACGGCTCCACCATGTCCAGCTGGGAATGGGTGACATCGCAAGAAACCCTGACTCTCGAGGGAGATCCGTGTGAGGCCGTGGCTGCCCCCTCCACCCCACGGGCCAACTGGGCCCTTACCTCTCACAGCTCTGCGGGGGCCCAAGCTGCTTGTCCTGGGAGGCCTGCTCCTGAAACAAAACCACGGATGGGAGGACGGGTCACACCGGGCCCCCCATGGTGCACCTGCTCCTGGCTGGCCCCTCCCACCTCCCCACCCAGGGAGCTGACCACGAGAGGTAGCAGGTGTAAGGGTTTTCTCCTGTGCGGTTGCTAAAAGCCAGGCCTCCCCTTGGCCAACATGCTGACCCACTCTGATCTTCCCAGTAGAGGAGCAGTGGGCCTGCCCCCATCCTCGAGGCAAGGCCCCGCAATTCCACAGGTCTCCACCATGCTTTCTGGCAGAAGTGTCCAAGGAAAGTGCAGTGTACAGGGACAGCGGAGGAGGATTAGGGTTAGAACAGCTGCCACAGGGCACACTTTCCTTAGCTGAGACCTAATACCACCATGCAGGGGGCCACTGGGATGCTGGGGTGGGGGTCGGGGCGAGGCACCAGGGCCAAGCCCCGAAGGCAGGAACACACACCTCTGGGGCCGACTCCACTGTTAGCTGCACGGCCGGGCAGGGGCTGGTAATCCCAGGTCCAGTGGGCGGTGGCACATGGGCAGCAGGCGGCAGGAGTGCGGTGGTCTGGACGGGCAAGCTCTGAGAAGCTGCGGCCACTGCAGGGGCCAGGGAGCTGGGGAGCTGAGGCAGCTCGGGGACCACAGGCGGCAACACTTCTGGCAGAGGTGGGGAGAGGATGGCAGCAGGTGCGGGCACGGTGGGGACCTGGGCATTGACATCCACAGCATACGGAGGTGGGTGGCCAAGCAGGATCTGGGGGCACAGGAGGCAGGGATGCAGGTTGGAGGGCCAGCCATGCCTCTGCCACAGGGTCCTGGAGCGAGGCAGGTGCTTCCCCATGCAGGTGGGTGAGCACCCAGAGTGGGGGTAACAGCTGTCCTCGCCGGTCCAGCACAGCCTCAGCACATTAGCACACAGATTTAGCAGAAACCACTAAGAACGGGGACTCTCAGGTCCCTGTGTGCAGAATCAAACCTCAATCCACGCCTCACTTATGATCCCTCAGTTGAATCCATCTGAAGCTCTAAGGGTGGCATGTACTTAGCACCGAACATGGCTCCCCATGGGCAGCCCCATGCGCTAGCACCTCGCTCACACCGTCAGCCGCACTCAAGAGGAACCAGGGACGCTGGCCTTCGGTGGGCAGCTCTGGAGGTGGGCTGGACTCCTCACGGCCTCCCCTTTAAAAGCTCCTGCTGGGAGCCTCCATCCCGCCAACCTCAGGGACACGGTCAGGGACGGGAAGGCCCACCACTGGCCCCACAAGTGTAGGACAGATCAGCTACGTGGTGCATGCGGTCAGATACGAAAGCCGCCGCTGGGCGGGCACTGTTCCTGCTGGAAGGACCCCAGCTTTGTTTTCAGGGGAGTTTGCTCTCAGCATTGGGAAGCCCATGAGGCGGCCAGCCCAGCCCGTCAACAGGCTGTAGAGAGTGGGGAGCCTGCCGCTAGGCCAGGCCGACAACCTCTGTGCACACAGCACCTTCTTCAGCCACCAGCTGAGCAAGCAACCAGTGCAGACCCCAGGCCTCCGCGTGGCCTTGGCTTTCCTGAAACAGCCCTGACCCATGAGTAGGCGTCACCCCAGGTCACAGACCAGCAGGCATTGGCTCAGTAGGGCTCCAGACTGCGGCACCACCGCAAACCTGATGGTAAAACAGCCCATCTTGCCATCGAACAAAACTACCCTCCTCCTCCAAGAACAGATCCTTTCTGGAATCAGATGTTGAAAGTCCGTGTGCTCTGGGGACGTGGACCAGACAGGAGCAGGCACAGGATGACCCCTAAGGCCTCCACACACTCTGGGGTGGGTCTCCACCATGAAGATGAAGGGGCTTTGGACCCTACCACACAGGAGAGCTTAGAAGGCAAAGAGCTCACTACGAGTACACAGCGCTGAGGCTTAGAGCCAAACGGGGGCTCCAGGGGAGAGGCCCCTGGGAAACAGGCTACAAAAGGGGGCTCCTAGGGGAGAGGCCCCCACTCTGGCTCCCCTCCTCACATGAGGCTGGCCAACAGCCCTGGAGCTCCAAAACACAGGTGGGGGTTCACATGTGGGGCCTCAGGTGTGTATCCCTGCATCCCTCCCTGTCAGTGTGGCATGCTGCCTGAGGTCCCCACCTGACCCTGGACACTGTCCTTGGCTGTTGGGGGAGTGGTGAGCCCCTCCCTCGCCCCTCCCTTAGGAGGCCCCCCCACCCATGCTAGAGCTGACACCACCATACCACAGCTGCCAGCCCAGGGGAGGAGGGCAGGTACCATGAGGCCCCGCCCGGCAGACACCCTGCACACAGAAGCCAGGGCCAAGAAACAGAACCGCCTGCTCGCCCCTCCCTCATCTGCCCCCAGAACCTCATTCCCAAGTTAGATACTAGAGATGTCCCCCCAACTCCCCTCACCCCACCCCCTCCACCTGGAGGGTGCACCCCAGAGGCAGGCGGATTACCTGGCTTCCCGCCCCTGCCGGAGCAGTCTGCTCAGGAAGGCGCGCAACACTTGGCTGGTGGGGCTGCTGCAGCGTGGAAGGCGCGGGCTGCGGAGGGGCTGCCCGCACGCTCTGCGCTACGTGGAGGGGAGATGGCGGGACGTCACTAGGCACCATCTGCGGGAAGGCTGCCGGGTACACGGGCTGGGCCGGGAGCTGGGCCACGGCGGCTGGGTGAAGGGACAGGGCGGCCACACCCTGCGGGGCCACGGCCAGCAGAGGGATGGCAGTGGCGGTGGCAGCCACGTTTGGCACAATGGTCCGACATGGCACGGCCAGCGGTGCCCCAGAGGGGTGGGGCAGCTTGACTGCCTGCAGAGGCAACGCTGGGGACGTGGGCAGGGGGGCAGTGGCGGCGCTGAGTGGAAGGCTTGGCAAGATGACGGCGGGAGAGAAATACTGAGAGGGAGCGGGCACGGTGGGCCCCCCAGCGGCCGGCAGGTCGGGGAGAGCCGCAGGGAGGCTGTCGAGGGAGGCCAGGGGTGCGATGGGGGGCCCCACAGGGAGCGGAGGCACCTGAAAGACATGGGAGCACCTCAGAGTCACCAGGGCTGCAGGGCCTGGCTGCCCGCACCACAGGGCAGCTGCCTTGGGAAGAAACCCAACCACAGACCCAATGTAAACAGGCCCGGGGGGCCCCCTTTGGTGCCATGGGAAGCCCATGCCATGCCCCCGCCCAGTCCCCATGGGTAGCTGCAAGAACAGCGGGCAGCTCTGGTCTGTGCTCAAAGCAGTGACCGCCAGCTTTGCGGCTTCCACACATTTTCATTCAGAGAATCAGGATGGTCAGAGCTGCCAGACTGGCCCTGAAGATCTGAAAGCACTTTGCCTGATTCCCCACCCCTGTGATCCAAATTCCGTGGCGGGCCGTCTCAGGGAATATGCGTCTCCCAGTGCCAACGTGCTGAGGTAGCGCCCCTGTGCTGTGGGGCCTGGGGAGCAGGCCTCTCCCTGCAGCAGAGCTCTGGAACCTTCTACGTCTGGTCATCCTTGCCAGAGACACTCAGTATCTGACTTCCTGGAGAGAGCACCTCCATCATTTCAGATCCTGCAGTGATTCTCCTAAACCTTCCCTGTGGCCGGCGCTCGAGCAGCATCATGTAATACACGCCTTAGCACGATTATAAAGCAGCTGGAGTAGGCACACCAACCTCCGTGTGCTGGAATGCCTCTACCTCCGGACAGCGAACAGCCATTTAACTCAACACCGAAAACAATCCCAACGTGGCTAAGCTGAGGACGAAGATGGTGACAAGAAATATGCGTCCACACCGTATCCACAAACTGCAGGGACACTCACATCTTCATCATGAGGCGGCGCTTCCCGGCCGAGTCCCACCAACATGATGTGATGGACCCATGGGGAATAAGCCGTCAATGGCATTAGCCTGGGTGACAGCACCTGGGCACCACGTGCCATCCAATGTCACTGGTCACAGAGGCCCTGGGCTCCCCAGGAGCATGGCGGGCACAGCACAGACAGCAGCCATAGCTTTGGGCTCCTCCCTGGCTCCACTGGCCCTGATCCTGGACCAAACCTGTCCCTGACCTGGACACGCTCGGGAAAGACGCCAAAGGCAGATGGGCATGGCCACCTACCTAGGTAGCGTTCTTGTCCCCACAACCCACGAGCCCTTATAGCCCAGAGGAGAGAGTGACCGCCAGAGTGGGGGCGGAGGCAAGGGGTTGGTGGGGGGAGGGGGGGCGCTTACCTGAGCAGGCACTTGAGGCAGCGGCTGCAGAGGTGCAGGCGGCATCTGGAGGGACTTCAGCTGAGCAGGGGCCACCACCTGGGACGTTGGAGCTAGGTAGGGAGGCAGGTGGGGGGGCACCGGCTGGAGAGGGCCAACTGGCGGCGGGGCCAGGACAGGGGGCAGGGGTGCTGGCTGGGCCAGTGGAGGCGGCTGGGGAGAGAGGGGGCTTCTCTTAGACCAGCGTCCTGCTGAGACACCCCCGCCCCCGCCGGGTCAGGGAAAACTAACTCACACACACAAACACCCAAAGTGGACCCAACATGCAGATCTGTGCATGCAAGGGCCCTCTACGTGCTGTGGATCTGTGAACCCCACTCCCACCTGCACCGCGGGCCCTGGGCTGGCAGACCTTGCCACCACCAGGCCGGGCACGAGGAAGAGTACCCATGAGGCAGCAGGCAGGGGCAGCCCGTACTCACCTGGTGGCCAGGGGGCACAGGCTGGCCTGGGCCGGTCGGCACGGGGGCAAAGCTTATGGCCGGCTCCGGGAAATGCTGCTGCGGGAGCGGAGGGTGGGTGGGGGCCGGGACAGAGGCCACAGACAGGCCCGGCTGCAGGGAGCACCAAGGGCCACACTCACTAGTTGCCCCAGGTGCCCCTCCCGGCCCGCACACCATGGCTGCAGGGGCCCAACCCTCACTCCCTAGGCCTGTCACCCCTCCGGGGATTCCTTCCTGGGCACAGAGCTTGGCAGAGATGAGAAGTGGGGGCCCCTAAGCTGAGGATGGCCACTACTCCAAGCAAGGAATGTTCTGGAACTTCAGCTCCATGGAATATTATGCAATCGAGAGAAAACAAAAAACATCCTAAGGGGCTTTGCAGCACCAGGGACAGACACTCAGGACGCGGCGCTTGCTTCCCATCTATAGGACCGGGTAAGACCCGTGTATGGAGACACGTCACAAACAGGATACAAAGAATGTGCACAGAGGGGGATGGAGCCGCCACCTCCAGTGGCATGGCCAGCAGGACAATGGGTGGCAGACAGGCGTCCTCACCGCCAGAGGCAGCACTCACATGACCCAGGAGGGAGTTTGAGGACTGAATGCTGGATGTTTGGTACTAATAAGGACAGCCAATAACATGGCCACTTTTAGGGGTAATAACGTTGGGTTCTGTTTTCAAGACTCCTGACCTGGGGCAGCCCTGGTGGCTCAGCAGTTTAGCACCGCTTCAGCCCAGGGCCTGATCCTGGAGACCCAGGATCGAGTCCCACGTCGGGTTCCCTTCATGGAGCCTGCTTCTCCCTCTGCCTGTATCTCTCTGCCTCTCTCTCCCTCATGAATAAATAAAATCTTAAAAAAAAAAAAAAAAAAAAAGAATCCTGACCCTGTAGATACAGACTGGACCCTCTACAGACAAAACAGCTTTCTGAGGTTTCCCGGGAAAGACCAGGAGGGAGCAGGTCTGAACCGGGGAGGGCGTCAAGCCGGGGGCCCAGCCGTCCACGCCAACTGGGAAGGCCCTCCGGTATCCTGGGGCTGGGAACGAGCAAAGCTGCCACCGCTTGGTGCAGGTGAGCACACCGTATGCTCCCCGTTCATCTGAAGCCACGGAGCCAAAGGGGCCGCACCCCAGGACCAGCTGGGGTCAGCAGCTCAGGGACCTGAGGCCTCAATGTGGCTGGTGCTCGACTTCCCACCAGCCCTGGGGACATGGCGGGGCCCCAGGGACGGGGTCTGGGGCACGAGGGGGCGGGCTGACTCACCGTGGCTGGCTGCTGGTAGGTCCCCAACGGGGGCAGGCTGTAGGGCAGGACGGGGCCATCGCCCACGCTCACGGGCGTACTGCACACACACTGGGCCGGGGCCGGTGCCGCGTCTGCCAAGGAGCCCAGCACCACACTGTGCTGGCTGCTCTGCGAGTCTGAGTACACGGTGGAGCCCTGTCCGCTGTCGAGGGTGCTGTCCGCTGGGGAGGACCAGAGCAGGCTCAGGGGGGACACCCTACGTGTCCCCCCCACACACCCCACGCAACTCTCCGGGAATGCACATGGGCTTCTGTGAACCCCAACGCAGTGAGGGTCCCCAGCCACCTGAGTAGTAACTGCATGTGCAGACCACAGGCCCCAGGACGGTGAGGGGGATGGGGCTGGAACGCACCCAGAGATGCCTTCGCACCCCACAGAACACTGCCTGACATCTGGGCAATCCCCAATGGGCGCCACAGAGCCCAGCGCCCCTCCCACCTCCCTACCCCACCCAACCTCCCCCGCAGCTAGAGCATCGCCCTGTGGCACTTCCAGGGTGCTGGCACCATCCTGCTGCCTTGATGTCCAGATACTGCTCCAGGGCTGATCCGGGCACACCCTCCAACCCGGAGGGCATGAGAATGCCACGTGCCCGGAGCCAACCCAACGGCCGCCCTGCCTGTCATGGGGCAGCTGGCGGTGGATTCCACACAGAGACAGAGGGAGACACAGACGCCCAGAGACAGAGACACAGAGAGAGACACGCAGAGACAGAGACACAGAGACATGCAGAGACAGAGACACAGACACGCAGAGACAGAGAGACACGCCAAAACAGAAATAGAGACATGCAGAGAGATACAAAGACATACACACGGAGACACAAAAAGACAGAGACACGCACAGAGACACAAAAAGAGAGACCTGCAGACATACAGAGACCCAGAGACATTCAGAGACACACACACAGAGTGTATGTGAGAAAAAGAGAAATGTGTACAAACTTGGCAAGTTTAACATAAACTGACTCCAACCATATAAGCAACATTTAAAAATTTTAAAGGGAATATGTTTACTTCTATAATTAAATATTAATTTAAAAATCATCCTTAGGGGGATGCCCAGTGGCTCAGTGGTTTAGTGTCTACCTTCAGTTCAGGCATGACCCCGGGGTCCTGGGATCAAGTTCTACAATGGGCTCCCTGTAGGGAGCCTGCTTTTCCCTCTGCCTGTGTCTCTGCCTCTGTGTCTCTCATGAATAAATAAGTAAAATATTTTTTTAAAAAATCATCCTTAGGGTCACCAGGGTGGCACAGTCACTTGAGCATCCAGCCCTGGGTTTTGGCTCAGGTCATGATCTCAGGGTCGTGGGGTCGAGTCCCTTGTCCTGCTCATGCTCAGCATGGAGTCTGCTTGGGATCCCCTCTGCCTCCCTCTGCCCCATCCCCTCCAACATGCTAAGAATAAATAAGTAAAATTGAAAATTTAAAAACCATCTTTAAAGCCCTTGACAAAGTGCTCCACTAGGTCACTGGTGGACCCAACCCTCTGGCTGAGCTCGGTCCAGGCTGAGGCAGGAGCTCACAACCAGGGCTGGGAGAATCCTACCCAGGATGTTTGCTGTCCCTTCTGACCCTGCAAGTGTGTCTGCCTGCCCATCACTCATCCTGTCACTTAAGCTCGGTCCCAAGTTCCAGGGACGGTAGTGAGGCTGGAGTCCTGGCATGCCACCGTCCTGACGCAGTTTTCAGGCCGTCCACGCACACTGGCCAGCAGGACAGCCGAGGGGGTGAGGACACGCGGAGGGGGGTGAGGGCAAGCATGCGGGGGGTGATGGCGTGCGGGGAGGGGATGAGGGTGCGTGGGGAGGGAGGTGAGGGCGCACAGGGAGGGGTGAGAGCACCTATGTGGGGGTGAGGGTGTGCATGTGGGGGCTGAAGGCGCACAGGGAAGGGGTGAGGACACGCAGGGGGTCAGGACCGTGTGTGAGGGTGTGGCGGGTTGTGGGACAGAGACACAGAGGGAGATGTGCAAGTGCACTAGGTGCACATGTGTGGGCTGTGTACACATATGCATACGCGTGTGTGTGAATGATCACAAGTGCACATTATCTCTAAAGTTACCACCGAGAGGCAGTTAACAGCCCCCAGGAGGAACTCTCACTGGCTCGGCCGTGCACCCTCTCCCACTGTCTGAATCTCACATCACAGGTAAAACCCCCCCTTGACAAGGTGGTTGCTGCACAAAGCTCACAGAGCTGCTGAGGCGGCAGGAAGAGGATGTCCGGAGAAAATGCCCCCCAACACTGAACCCAGATCTCTGTGTGCAGTGACCCCTGACTCCTGCCAGTGTGCTCTGGGTCAAGGTGGTCTCTCCATTCCTTCCTGGAAACTGTTCCCCATGGTCAGGTGTTTAAAGCGTGAAGTGGTGCAGCATGAGAAAAGCTTTTTCCTACAGAATTTATGCTCATTAATTAATATTTTGGTTTATCAAAAAAACGGAGAGATGATGTAGTGGTTTTACTCTTCAAGGCAAACCTGAGCCAGTCGGAAGGAAGCCAACGACAAACTGCCTCCAAGTGACAACCAGCCACCGGTTTGAATTTAAACAGCCTAGTTTGAAGAACATTAGCTATAATTTTAATGATAAATGAAGTATGTGCCTATTACATAAATTGAACGGGCTATTTTGGTCTTTCCACACGAACAACCTGAAAAAGCAGCCTGGGCAGGCTCAGATCTACTTGGCACGTACTCGCAAAATGGACAGGAAACACCACGTCCTGATCCTCAGCCCACAGCTGCATTTTTAGATCACTGAGGGCACAGGCAGGACACTGCTCTGCCCAGATTCTCTCTTCCAGCATCCTGAGATTTAGAGGGATTCCAGCAACCCATGGGTGACATTCGGGGAAGTGTGGTAAAGGTTTCAGAGGTTGGGTAATACCAGGGAGAGGATGGGGAGACAGATACTCCTGGGGGCAAAGGTCCCGGCTGAGAGCACCAAACCGCAGCCACCTGCGGCCCCAGGGCAGTGGTGTCTCAGCCCGGTCGCCCCACCAGGTGGAGGCCAGGACATCCTTGGCTCCATCCCACTGGCTTGGGGCACGGGAGGTCCTGGATCTGTCTGCCTGTCTGTCCTCACCTGTCCTGAGAAACTGAGCTTCACTGAGCCAGAGTCACCCCAATTCCCACCCCAGGAAGAAGGCTCGCCCACACCTGCAGTCCACACCTGCCACATGCACAGGGTGTGAGGGCACAGGGAGGGTGGCACTCACAGGCCAGGGAGGTGGCGCTGGCCGGCAGTGCACTGGGGAGGAGATGCTGGTCCACCTCAGGCTCCTCGGGCTCCGGCGGCCCGGCCTGCGTGTGGTAGGTCACCTGGACCTGCAGGGGTGCAGGTGGACCCCTGGCCTTGTCAGGGCTGCCTGGGTCCCGCTGCTCCGTTGGCTGCAGGGCCGGCCAGATCCTCTCCCGTCGCCACTGGATCAATGCTACACGGTCACGGATGGACTTGGCCACAATCTTCACGTCACTCTCATGAAAGAATCCCGATTCAATCTGCAAAGGGAGGCGCTGTGTCAATACGGGGGCGCTGCTGACGGCACCGCCACCTCCAACCCATGAGGTCTCTGCAGAAGTCCCTCTCCAGGCCCCCACCTCGTCTCCCACTGGGATATGCCCTCCTGCCAACTGTAAATTCCCTGACCTGCATGGCGCCGTGCCCAGGACAGTAAGGATGCAGCAGGTGGCTGTACCCACAGTGAAGGGGTGCAGGGGAGAGACCCTCAGCTGCCCTCATGCCAGGTGCACCCTGGGCATTCGCTGAGAAGGCACGGAGGGAAGGGGGGGCACCACGTAACCTGAGACCAAGAGGGTTGGCACCCATGCCCAGAAAATCCTGGACCCAGGACAGCACTGGAGAGCGTGTGAGCAGAAGCCCAGGCTCTCCCAGAGAACATGAACAACAAAACCACGGCACGGCAGCAGCCAGTGTCCACAGTCACAGTGACAGCCTCGTGGGGAAAGGCAAAAAACACAAACCTTTTGGCATTTGTCAGAAACCGTGTGAGCTCACGGCTTTTGACACACAATAGACACAAGTGCACACAGATGCAGACGTGTGCATGTGGCACGGCACATGTGTGAGTGTACAGAACACTGGGCAGGCCCAGCATGGCACCCTGGCCAGCGTGAGTGTATGCGTCCCCCAGGTAACACGGTGTCAGGAGAAGAACAAGGGGCCTCGACACCTCACTGTGCCTGAAGCCAGAACGGGCTGAGAGAACAAGGGCACGTGCAGGGCACAGGAGCCAGGGCCACGGGGCAAACACAGACATCCAGGCATTGAACTACACAGCGTCACCATGATGATCCAAGCAGCGTGCACACTGCTGGTGTGAGGTCACAGGATGCCCTGTGTGTGCAGCCTCTGTCCCTCCCTACACACCACACCACCAACCCCCGCCCGGGATCCCAGGCTCACAGGAAGCTGCTATGAGTGGCCCCTGAGGAACAACCCACCGGCTGGAAACCTAGTCTCCTGCCAGCAGCCAGGTGAGAAGCAGGGACACCGAAAGACCCTCAGCCCCGAGCAGGCGCGGCTAACACCCAGCCACGCTGCGGGGACAACCCAGAATGAGCAGGGCCCACGAGGCCACCCGCAGGCTCCTGACCACAAGGATGGCATGCAACCATGAGTGCTGAGTCTGGGCAATGCATCATGTGGCCAGACGACTCACCAACAAAACCGTGAGTCCACAGACATCCAAATAAACGGAAAGTTTGGTGAAAATGGGTATTTATATGGTTTCAAGGCACAACTTTGTGTCCTTAATCGTCACTACACGCGGAGACGGCTGACAGACACCCCTCGACCACACAATCACAGGGCATGTCCTCGGGGGGCGGCTGTGGTAAGGACTCAGCCCCTGCCAAGTGCTCTCGTGGACACGCTCACACGTGGTAGGATGGCGAGGCAGACACTGCCCTGAGGAGCTGCTGTTGTGCAGGCATCGCCTCCTGCCAAGGACCACAGGCAGTGAGGTGGCCGAGGAGGAAAGCTGCTCTGTTGCCAAAGATGTAGGCACATGCAGGGAGGTGTGGCATGGCCTGGATGTCATCTCTAAGGGTGACGTCTAAGGACTCTTTGTCGCAAATCTGCAACTTTTCTGTGAGTTCATGATGGGTGAGGTCAAAATCCCATTTCAGAAAACCACCCCGCTGGGCAGATGAGCTGCATTGAAATCCCACAGATGTCCCAGTGTGCAGCCTCCCGGGCAGTGTGAGTGGCAGTCTGAGTGGCAGCGTGAGTGGCCAGGATGCGGGTGGGGGGCCATGCCCGAGGTCAGCGCTGTCCGTCTGCCGCCACGACCAGAGGAAGGAAGACTCCCCACAGACATGCCCGCCCGCTGCTTCTATTTTCTGCCCATGGCCCAGATTTCCTCCGTCTCCATCCTTGCCATCACCCCATTGGTGATCCTCTCCTAGGTTTTTCTTCTATTTTTTCCCAGAGAGGGGAACCCATTCTCTGCCGCACTGACACAGCAGCTACGGCCAGGGCAGGAGGGCTGGCACAGACATGTGGACCCTGGGAAGGGTTCCAGTCCGTCTCCGGGGTCCTCACAAGAGGTTGCCTCTAGGTCAAAGCCAGCCCAGGACCCCAGAGCACCTGCCCTGCTCTCAGCCCCCCACGCCGTTCATCTGGCCCTGTACCGGGAGCCACCTGCTGGGAGGTGGTTTTAGGTGATGACACTGGGGCTGGGATCGCGCTGGTGCCACCCCGACTTTGCAAGAAGCAGGTGTGACCAGTGAAAGCTGTTGCCCAGGGCGGGGCGGCCGGAGGCACTGAGCCCTAGAACGCTGCAGCCCGTGGGCTCCTCGGATCAGCGCTCCACCCAGAGATGACCCAGGAGAGGCCTGGGTTCTGCTACAGAAGCCCCGAGAGTGGGAGGGCCCCGTCCCGAGGTAGGACCTGGCGTCTGCCGTGGCTGGGCAGTGAGGGACAGGGAAGCTACGATACACCCACAGGGAAGGCCCAACCAGCAGGGACCCGACAGGAGCGCTGTCCCGTCTCTGGGCCCAGGGATGTGACCGGCAGCTGGGAAGGTGGGGTGGTCCTGGCCAGGGCTCCGGCCACAGTGGATGCCACAGCACTTGTGCAGGAGCCCAAAGGGGCACAGGCCACTGTCCAAGGCCAGCAGGGGCCCAACCATGCAGCCCCATTCAGTCAGCACTGCCCTGACGCAGCCCCACATCAAGATCCCAGGACCCTCACCTGCCGCAGTCCCAGGTGCCCTCTGCCCTCCACACCGAGCCCGGCCCACCACCCGCACCTTCCGTGGTACAGCTGGCCCATTTCCTCATCTGAGGAAGGGCTCGAGGACGGCGTGGACTCCGTCCAGCCTCTGGGGCCAGGTGCCTGTAAGGAACCAGGTTTCTAAGGCGAGCTACAGTCAGTAAGAGGAGGCAGCCTCTCCGGCAGCGAGCATGCCAACTTTTACTTGCACTCACTTTCTACCGCAAAAATCAGCACCTTGCTGACATCCAGCTCTCTCCCTCCACCCCCGCTCCTGGACACGGTGCCTCAGCAGCCAAGTGAGAGGTCAGAGCAAAGGCTCAGTCACCCACATCCTGGGTCCCCCACAGCCGCTCCATGGGAGCCCTCACCACAGTGCCGGCGTCCGTGCAGCGGGGCCACCTGCGCTGTCCTTCCCAGGCCCATGTGACCCCCGAGTGGCATACGCCCGCTCACCGTGGGGCCGCACCCTGTTCAGTCCTCCCTGGAATCTGGTGACCACACCTCCGCAGGCACACCCCCACACCCACCGTCCCCACCACCCCATCCACGAGCGAGCGCCCCGTTACCATCTCCTGCGCCACACCATCAGGCGTCTCCTTCTCCAGGTCAAAGGTGAACTCGATGGCCCCATTATCCTTGGGCTTCCCCTTCAGCTTCTTGGGGTCCTCTACCCAGAGCCGCAGGGCAATGGTAGATTTCCTGCCGTGGTCCTCCTCTGCCAGCTCCACCCTCACGCCTGTGTCCTCCGCAAAGAAGGCGTGGCTGAGCAGGTCCTTGATCTCGTACCTGAGGAGGGCCAGCCGACAGGGGAGGTGGGGGTGAGGGCATGCCTGCTGGCAGGGCCCCAGACACCGTGCCTGGCTCCTTCTAGGAAGCTCCCCAACTACACCCTTGAGCTCTGTCCTCAAGGACCACATGCAGCAGTTTGCTCCCCGGGATGCAGGCCTGCAGAGGCACCACCGAGCTCCCGGGGCCGCAGGGGAGGCGGCACCCCCCTCCCACTGCTCAGCATCAGGCCGTGGGGGTCCTGGCTCCCAGACACGGGGGCCTTCCAGGGGCTCCTCGGGCTAGGGCATGGCAGGGGGGCACAGCTGCTGGGTGTTGTCATGGAAACCATTCCCCAGCCCCAGACAAGCCTTTGGTTCCCGATCCGGCCGGCCATCCATCGTGGTCCTGGACTCCTCCTGAAGTCCCATCTGTCAGCCCTGCCCTAACTACGGGTGGCGTCTATAGCCCAGGGCCACGGAGCACACAGGAAAGGGGGGCCCTGAGCCCTGGGGAGAGCAGAGGTCACAGCCCCTGCCAGTCCTGCGGGGTCCGTGCAGAGGGTTCTCTAGCTCCACATGGCTTTCTGTACTTCTCTGAGGGGAAATACAGCTCAGGGTTTCTTAGTTACTTTCTCTAAAAGAATAAAATACGATAACCTGCAGGGGGCAGGAGAGTGCCCGAGGATGAGAACAGGGCGCCTGCGTGAGATGATAGTGGCCTGATGGTGGCCTGATGGAGGCTGAGGACAGGGACAGAGTGGCCATATGCTGGGTGCTCAGGGTGGGGAGGGCAAAGGAAGGTGGGGGGAAGAGAGGGGAGGGGGAAGGGAGGAGGAGAGAGGGAGGGGGAGGGGCTGGCAGGGGAGGAGGAAGGCAGGAGGACGGAGGGAGAGGGGAGGAGGGGGAAGGCCAGAGGGAGGGAGGGGGAGGGGGAGAAAGAGAAGGGGGAAGAGGAAGGGAGAGAAGGAAGGGAGGGGGGAGGGGGAGAAGGGGGAGGAGGAAGAGAGGTGAGAGGAGAAAGGGCGGGGGAGGAATGGAGGAGAGGGAAGGGCAGCGTTTTGGAGGGCCAGCTGAGGAGGCTGGTTGGCTGGGGCAGCCCCAGGGTCTGACCTGAGGTGGGCTCTGGTGTAGGGATCCACAGCCTGGAGGTGACGGGGGGGGGGGGGGCAGGCTGAGGGCTTGGGGGTGCCCCTGCTCCAGGCCAGGTAGGTGAAAAGCAGCCAGCAGAGTGGGGAGGCCCCAAGGTGGCCCCCAAGCAGGGGCGTAGACTCCAAGCAGTAGAGCCGAGATCTGGCCTGAAGCAGCAGCCTGTCTCCAGCATGTGGGCCGTGGTGGGGATGTCACCCAGGCCTAGCACCCCACGACTCACCTTTCCTCCTTGTTCTTGCAGATGCACTCCCCAATAATCTCCTTGATCTCAGGATCATGCACCTTCTCAAAACTAGCAGGCTTGATACCCTGTAAGATCAGACAAGCAGTGTCCCATCAGGGCCTTGTTTCCTGCCCGGCGGGCACTAACCTGACAGGGGGAAGGCAGAAGAGGCACGAGCTGGCTGGGGACCCAGGTCCTCCGGAATCCCCAGGAGGGGCTGTTGGGAGCAGTGGGGCCTGGGGAGGAGCCTGGCCTGGCCCTCAGTGGACAAGAGCACTTATACACAGTGCAGCCACGACAGGCAGGACAGCGGCCTTGCTCACCATGCCCTCCCTCGAGGGTGCCCAGGGCGTGGTGTGGTCACTGCGTTGGCCCTGCTGTGGCCTCGGGCAGGGCTGACTTCCAAGGCCTGGTGGCTGCAGGTCCAAGCCACGGAGTTCTGCAGCCAGGCGGCCTTCAGAAGCACCCACACTGACCACAGACACAGCAGGTGCCTGTGGGATGGCACAGCTCAGCTGGCGACAGCCATGGCGTGGGGGAGCAGGAACTGGTGCAGCCCAGCAGGCAAAGGGGCCTGCGGGAGGAGCTGGGACTGAGCTGCATGGCACAGGGCTGCAGGCAGGGACCACTGATTTTTAACCATTTTAAACTCACTGAGGGCCTGACCCATCAGGTCTTCCAATAAGACTCTGATGTAAAGCATAGGACATGTATGCTCCCCCACAGGGTGAGAGGTCAGGAGCGGCCCTCCAGCCCAGGGGCGGCCACAGGAGTTCAGGACCTCAAGTGGCTCCTGCTACCCAGGCGGGGCCCGTTGCACCCTTGGCCCCCTGGCCCCTGGCTCATAACCGATGGGGGTTGTGTTGCACAGCAGAGTCTGCAGCAATAGACAGGGATGTTGGGCTCCAGGCACAGCCAAGGGGTTCCCCTTGGAGATGCAAAGCCCTGGCCTTTCCTGAAGCCACCAGGAAAGGAGGTTGAAGGGGCGGGTCCCTGCGGGAGGCAGGTGGTGTGGCCAACTACCACCACAATTACTGTGCCCACTCGCACCTCTGAAGGCCTGGGGCCCCCCAAGCAGGTGAGGAACAGGTGCTGTTTCCAAGGGGCTCCTGTCCCCAGGCTCAGAGGCAAGGAGCCGGGCAGCTGGCAGCAGGGACACAGAATCCCTGAGAGCCCTGGAGTCAGGGGCGGCAGCTGGACCAGTGGGCCCACAGGGCATGACCACAAACCACACCAAGGATCCGGGAACACGCCTGCCCTCTGCGTTCCTCAGGGAGCAGGACCCAAGCTGACCTGGGCCCACTCAGGAGCCCTGGCCTGAGCTCCATTTCCCGGGGCTGACGGGGGAGCCATGGTGGCTGAGGAGCACCCCAAGGGAACCCATCCTGTCTCCCCAGCCCAGCGGACGGACCACAGCCCCGTGCATGCCCGCATGCAGAGCAGGATTGGTGGGCTGCTCCCCTGCACCCCTCCAAGGCCCGGGAAGGAGGCCCAAACCTCCTCGGTGACCCCTCCCCATGGAGGACCACTGCCCACAGCTGTCAAGCCCGTCCTGTCCAGCCAGCATCACGGGGAGGGGGCCGCACACCTACCTATGCATCTTTGACAAGGGCCACCAGCCAAAGCCCTGTCCCCCCACCTTCCACCCTGAGCAGCAGGGAGGCCTTCAAACAAGCAACTAAGATTGGAGGAGAGAAACGAGCTACACCTGCGCTACACCTGCGGGGAATGCAGGGGGAGGGCGGGGCAAGGGCAGGTGCCCCAGGGCGCCAAGGACCATGCTCCTCCTCATACATCAGCAAAAGTGAGGGGGCACCAGGCAGGGGCAAGGCAGCCTGGACTCAGGGACCATGGGGCCTGGTGCCCAGAAAAGTCAGCCTCACCAGGTAGAACAGCCATGGAGGGAGGACGGGGAGATGTGTTTGCAGAGCCGAAGCTACCCGATTACCGGCTGGCCTGGGGACACACCAGGACACAGGAAACCAGTGGCCCAGGGGTGGCCAGAGAAGGGGCTCTTCGGGCAGGCAGTGGGGGTGCCTCCCAGAGAAACCCCAACAGTCTGCAAGGACCCCTGCACCCACACCACCGCTGCAACCACTGCACTGAATTAGGCAGCCTCAGTTTCCCCTGTGACAGCATCCTTCCCCTGCTCCCACAAAGCGTTTCACAAAGAGCGGCCCTTTGAGTGGCCGGGGGACTCACACAGGTGACCTTCCGGTAGATCTGGGCGGCGTTCTGGCACTCTGAGTAGGGGTACTCCGAGGTGGCCATCTCCAGCATGCACATTCCGAAAGCATAGACGTCCACGGACTCATCGTAATGCTCCTCGTACATCTCGGGCGCCATGAATTCAGGTGTACCTGTGCCCGGGAGCAGCAGATGCAGGGTCAGTGGTCAGGGCCAGGGTCAGGGTCAGAGCTAAGGTCAGGGTCAGGGCCAGGGTCAGCATCGAGCTAGGGTAAGGGTCAGGGTTAGGGTCAGAGTCAGGGCTAGGATAGGGTCAGGGCTAGAGTCAGGGTCAGTCCTGGAACCTGAGGTTCACACAAGAGTGCTCTGCACCCTGGGGGTCCTACACACACACCCAGACCCTCCTGATCCCGGGTCAGATCCGCTCACATCATTAGGAGCCCCCACAGCTCGGAACCCGGTACGCCCCAAGGCATCTGTGCGCCCCACACCGGGGGTGTCAACCACAGAGCAGCACACGTCTCCTGGCCTTGGGCTGGACAACCACTACAGACAAAAAACATGGTCCCCACAGAGCTACCAAATTGCAAAATCCTAGGAGGGCCCCAGATGTACCCAGAGGCACACGAGGGCGCATGTTGGGCAGCAGAGACAAGGTGCCCGCTCAGTGCTCAGGTGCCCAAACACGGGCTGTTTCAAAACATTGCTTACTCTGCATTTTTCAACAGATTGAGTAAAACCAAGCGTTCGGTTGTTAGTGCACAATGACCTCGTCGCCACACAGCGGCAAGCACAGACCCAGGATGACGGGGAGGCAGGGCAGGCAGGGGGTTCCCGCTGATTCCACCTTTAGTTTCTCTGGTCTTGGCTTTTTTTTTTTTTTTTTAATTTTCTGTAACAAACTTCTGCTTTAAAACTCACAAAACCCTCTTATTAAAATAGGTCCAGCCGAACGCAAAGCAAAGGGAGATGTCGGGAACGTCATTCTCAGCAACACTGTCACGTCTCCACCTTCTGGGCTTCCTCCACCTCAAAGCCTTCAAAATCTTCCCGTTTCTTCAACAAGCAGGTGCAGAATAGCAGAGACTCCATGTGAAGGAGCACATGATGTGATGTACTGCGCTGCCTGTGGCTCTCAGGGACGCGGATGGTTACATGAGAGTCCAACTTTTTCTCCTTTACCCATAATTTCCACTTAAACCGTATCATATGTTTAACAAAACAAGTTAACACTTTGGATGAGAAATGGCAAAAACAGGAATCTGTCTCTGGGTTTATGGATCTGTATGAAGAATTCTAGGGGATTCCAAACTGGAAATGACAGAAAGAAGGGAGACAGAGAACAGGAGTCCGAATGTCTCTGTCTTTTTGAGGTTCTGAACCACCGGGCCTGGCCAACGTAAGTGCGGCAAGAGCACAGTGATGCCATCAGATGAGGGCGGCTCTTGGGGACAAACCCCCCAAGGGGCACGTAACCCCTGGCTGTGTGTGCACACGGCATCGAGGGGCTGTGGCCACAGTGCTTGTGATGAGGTCATCGCCTGGGCGCTGGGGACCATCTCACCCAATCCACCCACGGGCCCTTCCCGTCAGCCGACACAGAGCCCCTGGGCCTGGGACCACAGGGCCCCCAAGAGCAAGGGGAGAGGTCCTTGGACACCTCCACCCAATGTGCAAAGTGGGCCGCATCTAAAGTACAAACCCAAATGCAGGCACAAACCCCTACAGCTGCACCCAACAGGGCGTCCAGAGCGTCAACTCTCCCTGCAGGATGCAGCACAGGGCTGGGAGCCTGACTCACAGGCGTGGGGACCCCTCCCCACACACACCTAACCAAGGGACCCTCTTGGTGCTGGCCCTTTGCTGAGGAAGGGGCCTTGCTGCCCAGTGCCCAGTGCCCGGGGAGACGTGCAAATCACCCCCTGTTCTCTGTGAGTTTGGAGCTTCTGTGGCCTCAGCAGACGAAAACTGAGGTGATCAGGGACCCCACAAAGCTGCACACCCTGTACTGGGTTTGGGGCAGACGCACCTGCTGGAGACACCAGCCTTCACATCCCCCCATCAGGCCATCCAGCTTGCACCCAGTACACTGACATTCCACCAGCCATGGGAACCCCAGGGGGCTTGGCCAAGCACCCCACACCCAAGGCCGGACCTACAAAACCTGCTCAGAAACCCAGCAGCTCAGAGGCATGCTCCCACCAGCCAGGCCCCATCCACTTCACAGACCAAGGACCAGGCCTGCATGACACCCCTGGCAGCCACCCTGCCCCAGATGTCACGTTCCAAACCCACTAACCCTGCCCGAGACATTTCCAGATCCCCAGCGGTTTCATCTGCCACAAATAGGCCAAGTTCTGTCCCCAAATGTGCTCATCAGAACAAGCGTGCAGAACCTGAGATCAGCCTCCTGTCCTGCTTTGTCCCCACACATGGCTTCAACTGGCAAGATGGCCCCCTCCTGGCCCCTGACCCCAAGTTGCTAACCAGGACTTCTGCAGCCACACCCAGGGCGGCCCAGCCCTGCAGCACTACCCAGATGTCTCAAACCCTGTCTGCCTGCTGCCCTTCCAAGCACTCTCTCCACAAAGCCCTGGAGAGGCCCCAGCCCAATGCCCGCTGCCACCAGGACTCCAGTGCAGCCTATCCCTGCAGGGAAGCTGTGGATGGGGCCTCACCCCGAAAGGCTATGGGGGACACTTCTCAGAGCAGGACCAAACACTCGGAAAGAAGAGGCTAGCACACCAGCAGCCACAGCAAATCCCCTTGGTCCCATGCCCCATGGGCTCCTCGGGGCCCAGATCCCCAGGGACTCCTGTCTGTGGGCCTCAGGCCCTAGGGCACCGACCTCCCTGCCTGTGCCAGCCTTACTGGCCACAGAGCCTGAGTCCCTCTGTCATTGGGGCTTCCTTCCTGCTGAGCGTCCACTGTCCCGAGGGCACCCACCAGCCTCAGCACCAGACCCACAGCCGGGGACCCCCCAGCAGGCCATCAGGGCTGCAGCTGGGGCCCCGGGGCAAGGGCTTACCGATCACACTCTTGGCAAAGGATGCTCTCTTGAGGGTGGCCAGGCCCAGGTCGCCAATCTTCACAGAGCCAGTGGGCCCCGTGATGAAGATGTTGTCACACTTGAGGTCCCGGTGGATGATGGGGGGCGTCCTGGTGTGCAGGAACAGCAGCCCCTTCAGAATCTGCCGGCACCAGCTGCGCAGCACCTTGGGCTTCATCACCTTGAACCGCTTCAGGTACCTGCGGGCGGGGCGCGGCTCACCAGCGGCTCCTGCAAGGAGGGCGCTTCCAAGACCGGAGGACGTGCATGTGCCACCCAGACCCCAGGCGGGGCTGCTCCTGCGAGAGGCCCTGGCGGACGGAGGCCCCGCGCCCTGGACCCGGCCCACCCCAGGGTCCGGCCAGCCGGCAGGGGCACGCTCACGTCTTCAGTGTCCCTGACGTCATCAGCTCGGTCACCAGCACGATGCACCTCTTGCCCCTGGCGCTGGACTCCCAGAAGTCATAGAAGCGCACGATGTTGGGGTGCTGCAGGCCCTTCAGCATCTCTGCCTCCTCCTTGAACCGCTGCCTCTCCAGCTTGGTGAGCTTCCGGTCCTGGAGAAACACACAGGCTGAGGCCTTCCCGGAGCCAGGGGCCCAAGCGGGGACTGCCTGCCTTCCTCATGGCTCCTGGTATGCAGGGCACAGCAGAGGGAGGGGCCTGGCGTCTGGGGTTGTAAAGGGTCTGCCCTGGCCCCTATGCTGGGTCCTCCCACACTCACGACCTCCAAGTCAGCAGCGCCGTGGCCCCGGATGAGCCCCTGCACCTGGACAAACCAAAACGGTCTCTGGGAGCCTGAGACTCCTGGAGAACCCACACTGCCACACTCGCACATCCTCCCCTAAAACACCTGTAAGGCCTCCTGTCCTCAACACCCGCATTCTGGGTGCTGTCGCAAGAGACACATCGGTTCCCTTCCAATGTACATGTACACGCAACTTCGAGGACACGCGACCAGAGCAGACGAGACCCAGGAACGAGGGTCCCAGGCAGGCCAGCGGTGCCGGGGGCACAGCACACAGGCCTCTAGGGTCTGAGCTGACCAGACATTATGGCTACCTAGGACCCAGCAACACCATTGTCCCTGCTGGGAGTCCCCATGGGGTGGTGCCCACCCAAGGCTATAGCCACGCCCTGCAAGGGAGGCACCAACACCCTTCACCACACAGACCCCTCCAGTACCCACCCTGCACCCTGCCCTGGGGCCACAGCCACAGCCCGCAGAGGTGGGCTCACCCCATGGAGTGCTCAGAGCCAACCACAGGGCTCCACTGTTGCCAGCCACACCCCAGGAACCGGCCATCCGCAGGCCCCAGCTCACACACCTGCACCCTCCAGCCCTGCCCCCACAGACCCTCCCTGGCCTCACAACCCCCAGCAGAGCAAAGAAACACCTGGAGAACCATCCCGTAGCTGACCCCAGAGAAAAATAATTCGGGGACAGATGCACTTCAAAAAATCTAGTTTATGTGCTCAGTGGAATGCAGGAGGCTGACACACATACGTGAAAGCAAGATTCTCATTAAAAAGGAACAGTCGAGAGGCACCAGGGTGGCTCCGCTGGTGGAGGTCCAACTCTGGGGGGGTTCAGGTCATGATCTCAGGGCCATGGGATGGAGCCCTGAGGGGCGTCTGCTGCAGGGTCTCCCTGCCCCTCCCTACTCATACTCTATGTAAGTAAATAGATAAGCATTTTTTTTAAAGTAGCAATCAAGAAAGTGCCCTGGCAAACAAAGCCTCCAGTTTTGTTTTTTTTTTTTAAGATTTTATTTATTTACTCATGAGAGACAGAGAGGCAGAGACACAAGTAGAGGGAGAAGCAGGCTCCCTGCAGGGAGCCCGATATGGGACTCGATCCCAGGGCCTGGGGATCACACCCTGAGCCAAAGGCAGACACTCAAGCACTGAACCACCAAGTGTCCCACGAAGGCTCCAGTTTGGAAATAAGATGAAACATCAGGTACAAATACACTAACATTTAATCCCGGCAATGACATGGAAACATACTTCACTCAGCACACGTGATGATTTACTTAAGAAAAATCAAGCCACAGACCGGAGAAATGGTTCCCAATGACACCTCTGACATGGGACTCCACCCAAACACACAGGACCCCTGCAATTCCACAACCAAACAGGGTGTCAGCAGATAAGATACAGAAATGGCCAACAAGCCACCCCGAGTGTCCAAGAAGACGTCCCTTCCAGCCCTGAGATGACACCTGATGCCCACCAGCAGGCCCAACTAAGGGGGCCACAGAACCGCAGGGGGCGCCAGGAGCAGCTGAGGCCTCTGGACGCATCAGGGGTACAAGGAGGGTTCACACCTGCCCAGGGCCCAGCCACTGCCCTCCAGGGACCCTCCAAGGACCCACCAGGGACCCTCCAGGGACCCTCCAGGGACCCTCCAAGGACCCACCAGGGACCCTCCAGGGACCCTCCAAGGACCCACCAGGGACCCACCCAAGGATCGACCACGGACCCGCCAGGGATCCACCAGGACCCACCCAGGGATCTACCCACAGACCCGCTTGGGACCCACCAGGAACCCTCAGGGACCCACCCAGGGACCTGCCCAGGGCGGCACACGGGTTCAGAGTAGCTCCACACAGAACAGCACCAAAGTCCAGAAAAATCAGAGCACCTGAGGCCAAGGATGTTCACTTCTGGGGTGGGGACTGGGGGGCAGGGGGGATGGATGGGGGGTGCAGGACCTGGAGGCAGGGGGGCAGGGGGAATAGTCTGCGTCCTCACAAAGGATGCGGGTCACACGTGTGTGCATCTCATCCACTTGGACACGTAATATCTGCATCTCATTACATGTAAATAATAGCTCGGGTTTTCAAAGGTCAAAAATTAAAGTGAAAACATCCAATAACCGAATCAGAGGAGCAGAAGTGGTAGCCGAAAGCCTGAGGTCTCAGAAGGGAGATGGCCGCCTGGTGAAGGTGTGTGTGGCGCCCAGGCCAGACCTGCCCCTGAAATACAGGCTCCCCAGCACAGAGCGGGGGATCGCAGTCCTGGAGCCCAGCCACATGGACATCAAACCACAAGGCCAACGGCTCATTCTCTCCCACGTGACAACCACAGCTTCCTTCTGGGCGCCCTGTCAGGCAGTCACTGCAAGAGGGTACCCACAAACCCAGCTCCTGCAGGGGGGGGTCGTGGCCTGGAGGGTGGGTGACAGAGGCAGGCCCTGCCTCATGGGGGGGCACGGGCGCTCCCCAGGTGCCCCCCACCCACTCTGCTTGCGAGGCCCTTCCAACCACCAACCACCCTCTGGTCCCTGATGCTGAGGAACCCCCACATCCTTTATGTGCCATCGTTCGACAGAAGTAAGAGACTTCACTGGACTTTCAAAGAAAAAGTTTGTGTCATAAACAGTAGAACCAACATGGACAGCCCCCCGCTGATGCCAAAGGGGAGAAATCAAAGGCCCTGCGGGAGCATCTAGGGCCGGGCCTGGAAGAGGAAAGTGCAGGGAGCAGGTCTCATTTATATTCTCAGCCACCTGGCTATTTTTAACTGTATGACACACCATTTGATCATTTGAAAGGTCAGCTGGCATGTCCTCAGAGTGCTGCCCAGTGCCCCTCATGGAGCTGCCCAGTCCCGGCCACGGCATGTGGCCAGCTGCTCAGTCACCCCACAGAGGGAGACCCACTGTGTGTGGGCTGAGGTCCTAATGGAGGTGCTAGGGGCCTCAAGGTCATGAAACAGGCCAGAGGGATGCCCCAAGTCAGGTGGTTCCTGCACAGCAGATAAGATACAGAAATGGCCAACAAGCCACCCCGAGTGTCCAAGAAGACTCAGCACATGTGATGATTTACTTAAGAAAAATCAGGTGGTTTTCTGCACAGGGTGGGGTCTGGGGGGTCAGCTCTCCCCACCAGACACGGAGGAGCAGTCACTCAGCAGCTTCCCCCCAGCAGGTCCCCAGAGATAGTGGGGGCCAATCAGATAAGGGACAGAAACATCCTGGGAAATGTCCCTCACCCCTCTAGCAAAGGGCCAGGTGAGGCATGGACAGCCTCCCGGGACAGGTGGTCTGAGGTCAGGGGACAGCCATGGGTACCCCCACCCCCGACCTCTCCCATACCCATAGAGAGTCAGCAGCCCTAGGGGCCTGGGAAGCCATCTCCTCAGCCAAGCAGAGCTGCCCCGCGACCCCGAGCCCAGGCAGGAGAAGGCAGGATCCACACCCAGGGCCAGCAGGAAGGTGCCAACATCTGCAGAGTCCCAGGGGGACGAGCTGACTCACACCCCATCCTGCCATTTGGTTGTAAATGAGAACAAATGCTCGCCTCAAGGACCTCTGCTGAGAACCATCCCAGTCGGGGAATCAGCCCAGGGCGGGGGCTCCAGGGACAGCGGACCCAGGAAGGGGTCTCTGTGGTCCCCAGCCCCAGGGAGAGGGCCCAGCCAGCCCAGGCCTGGAGGACGTGCCTAAGGCGGGAGGTGGGCCAGGGCCTGGGGCGTCCCTGAGGTGGTGACCGCACTGGAGAGCACAGGCATCCACCTCCCTCAGGCACCAGTCACAGGGCTCTGGGCCCGCAGACACCAGATCACACATGCCCAGAAACAGGGTGAGGGCACAGGTGGGCAGAGGTAAAGCCCTGAGACCTGGTGGGAAGGGTAGCACAGCTGCAACAGCACTGTGGCCGCTGGGCCCCCAAGACCACAGGCGTCCTAGGTCACGAGCAGCCACAGGACCCCCACCGCCCTCGTCACAGGGCAGACGGGCCCTGGCAGGAAACCAGCAGGAGACAAGGAGGATGAGGGGGAGTCCAGGCCTGCTCGGGGCCCCCGGCCACATGCACCAGCATCCACAGGGCACAGCACGTCCAGGGCAGGAATGCATGGGGCAAGCCTGAGCCACCTGGGGGCCCAAGCCAGCCTGTCTACCCAGCAAACCTCTCCCAGGACCTCAGGACTATCTGGACCTCAGATAGTCCCGGGCACCCAGATGGATGTGGTCAAGATGGGCCTCCTCTGCTCTCAGGCCTGAGTCAGCCCCCACAGTCCAGCTGGCCCCTTCCTGGCTGGCCACAGGGTCCCAGCTCCAAGTGGAGGCCTTGCTGGCCCGTCTCCTGCTGGAGTCCACTCTTTCCTGGAGGCAGGTGGACGGGGGATCAGGGCAGTGGGACAACGGAAACCATGAGTGGGGTCAGAACCTCGAGGTGTTCTCGGGGGAACATCTGCCCGAACCCTGGGCCCCTGGGCCAGAGATGTGGGCCACCACGGTGTGACATGTGCAGAGGGGCCTATGGGCACGGGAGCCAGCGAGAGAAACCCACCAGCCCTCCCTCCCTCCCGGGCTCCCACCCAATAGGCAGTGTCTGCCCTGGGTGGGTGACCTGAGGCCCCACACCCTCTAGGAGGGGCCAGCCTCACCCCAGGCCACCCTTGCAGGGACGCCTCAGGCAGATGTGGACACACCTCGGTCACAATCAACTGAGATGAACACCTGCACCAAGGATGGGCCTGCAGGGATGAGGGTGAGGACACTGAGGACTGCCCCACCTCATGGCCAGCTGCTGCCAGGTCACCCTTGTGGGGCGGGGCCAGCCAGGAGTCACCTCCCTTTTGCCTTGTGGCTGTGCCCCCTCGCACAGGGTACAAACACTGGGGCACACCGGGAAGCAGTTAAGGTGTGAGGTCCTCGTGACAATGTACTGAATGCCTTGGAGTCTCCTCAGGAAGCAGAACCCCTCTCCCCTGCCCGCCTCCAACCCACGGAACCCCCAGAACCGCAGTTCTGGCTACTAAGGCGTGGAGGAGGGGATCCTGACACCTCCCAGTGCCACCCCCCCTAAAAGAAGTGGCCAGGACCTCACTCCCCTCCTGTCTAGAGGCCCTGTCCAGCCTGGGTGATCCTGCCAACAGGTCTAAGATGGCCCCAGAGATCAGGCTGCAGGGATTTCTGCCACCAATGGGCTCAAGCCAGGGGAGACATGCTCCCAGGCCTGAGTATCTACAGTGTCCCTTGGGACCAGCACTGCACCAGGGGGTGGGAAGGGGGACGGGGGTGACCCCCAGAGCCAGCACTGTACTGGGGGGACAGGGGAAGGGGGTGACCCCCAGGGCCAGCGCTGCACCAGGGGACACTCTGCCAGACAGACCCAGTACATGTGACAGAAGCTGAGGCCCCAGGGCTCACGTCTGCCCCAAGGCTGTGAACTGACTCCGCAGTTCCTCCCAAGGGGGGCAGCGAGAGCCTTAGGGCCACTGAACAGACAAGATGGTAGGGGGTCAGCGGCGCGCGCGAGCACACACACGCACACACACACACGCACGCGCGCGCACACAGACACACACACACACCTGAAATGAGCCGCGAGCTCTGGGCGTGACTCCAGGAGACACAGGAGCCCCCACCTTCTGCCCCAGACAACAGCCCCAGGCCACACGTGGCTGTGAGTGCCTGACATGGGCTCTTCCCAACACAGAGGTCATCCACGTGTAAGACAGTACACCAGCTTTCTGAGACACGGTAACTCCCTTTTAATTGTTTAAACCTCATTAATAGCTCACGCTTCACATCTTAAAAAAACAATACCCTGGATGTACTGAACCATAGAAAAATATTAAGATGAACTCCACCTGTTCTTTTCATACTTTCAATGTGGCTATTAAACCACGTACTCCCCACGTAGCTCACACTGCACTGCTCCTGCACAGCCCGGCCTCAGAGCGTCAGCAGCAGGCGGACACCAGGCGCTGGGCCACTGAGCAGAGCGTTGGCGTCTGAGGGTGAACACACGAGCTTTCTGTCTACTTTCTCCAGGAGGCCTCCACACTGGGAGAATGAACAGAATGGAGCAGAGAGGCCTTGCAAAGGCTGGGCTCGAGTCCAGACAGGATGAACACGGCCCGCCCTCATCACAGCATCTGCTAAGAGCACAAGTCCATCTTCTCTAGAGGAAACCAAGATCCCCCACCATTTCAAAGATCTCCATGAGCTTCAAATACGCTGATCAAAAATGGCCAGACCGACCAGGCCTGGCCAAGGCCAAATGACAGAACAGCAAGAGGGGAAAAAGGCAAACAATAGCAACAAACCCCCCCAAGGATCCGAATATTGTATCAGACAGACAGCAGCAGTCCTGTGATTGCTGTAGTCAAGAACATATGTAACTGAGAGAGAGAGAGAGAGAAAGAGACAGAAGGGGGGGAGAAAGAGGAGAGAGATGGGGGGAGACAGAGACAGTGGGGGAGAGAGAGAGAGAAACCAAGAAACAGACTCTTAGCTACAGAGAACACACTGATGGTTAGGAGAGGGGAAATGCGTGGGGCTGGGGGAGACAGGTGACGGGAGGAAGGAATGCCTGAAACTAATATTACACTGAATGTGAACTGGAATTAGGATAAAATTTAAAAACATAAAAAACTATCCAAAAAATCTGAAACATAAAAAATTCTTAAAAATGTCTTTTTCTTATGCAAGAAGTCAAATAGATAACCGAGATTCACCAAAATCTGTGTGCTAAGAACCAAATGGAAACTGGAACTAAGAAAGGAAACAGGGAACTTGAGACGGGGGCTCAGCAGCAAGTAAGACATGGCTGGAGACGGGATCGGCAAAGTGGAAGGCAAGCCCACAGGAAACACGCAGACTGGGACACAGATGCACAAACGCTGGAAACACGAGGAAGAGGAAACGCAGCTCATAGGACATGGTGAGAAGGTCCAACCTGTGCATAAATGGGATTCTGGAAGAACAAGGCATAAAGATGGGAATAAGGCAACATGCATAAAATAGTAAGTCCAAAGTTTTCCAAAACTGAAGCAAGACACTCAGACATAGATTCAAGAGGCGCTTGTATCAACCACGAGCAGGTGAAGCACAGGAAACAAACCACACTGGGTACGTTATGGCACGGAGTCCTCCACACCCCACAGGGCCTGCCCACCCCAGACTCCTAGACAGAACCCCACAGCCCCACAACCACCCTCCCCGCACTGCCCCTGCCTGCCAGGGCACAGAGCACTGAGGGAAGGGCCAGCCTCACGTATCAGTGTCCTTGAGCATGTCCTCTGTCCATCTGGACAAAGGCTGGCTCCTCCCTCCCGTGTATGGGCATCAGGATTCCCCGGGACGGGGCCAGGGCCAGGACTCAGGCTATGTGTGACCTGTACAAATGGATTGTCAGCTTTCTTGCTGAGGCTGTGCCACGTGCTCGGCCCCCAGTTCTGGGGTAGCACTCATCACAGGGAGTCTGCCCACCAGATGTGCCGGGCGTCCCCGATCCAGAAGGAGCCTGGGGGAGGTGTCCCACATGGGGCAGCGGGCACTGGGAGCCCCAGGGCGCACACACAGCCACCTGACCAAGGCAGCGCCACACAGGGCCACACAGCCTGACATGGCTTCGCCCCCAGCAGGCCTCTGTCCCAGCTGGTCCCCCCAGCATGCCCCAATCCCTACAGACCCCCGCCCTCCAAGTGGGCCATGTGGGCGCACAGGTGCCCAGGCAGGGCGCATGCAGGGCGAGCGGGCGGTAACAGCACGGGTGCTCTTCCCGCACGGAAACCTGTTTCTTCCACCGCCTTCAGGAGGACGCAAAGACCGCGTTACACAGACGACACGTGCCAGAAGGCAGGCTGTGCCCCCGCAGGGAAGCCATCCAAGCCTCGTGGCCTGGGTGCCCGCCGAGCCTCCACCGCACGGCTATTTATAGCAGAGCCTGCCCACGGCGGCCGTGGAGGGACAGGGAGAGCAGGGGCAGGCCGAGGGGCCGACCAAACGGTGAAGGAGAAGGGCTGCCTTCAGGAGGCAGGCATGGGGGCACCACTTCCTCTCCGCCCAGTCCTCTGCAGTTGGCTCAACTTCACCCACTATGAGCAGAGCGGCCCTCAGCCTGCCTCTGTCCCCTCCCTAGGGTGGGGACCACCATGCCCTCTCCCCTGTCTGTTCCCTAAACAGCTTCCAGGAGCAGAAGTCCTCATTCTGTAAAACCCACAGACCTGAATGCCTCCCCCTGTTGCTCCGGCTGGGGGGGGGTGGTGCTGTAGGTGCAGATGTGGCAGGAGACAGCCTCGTGGGGGGCACCCGAGGCCCCTGCCCCCCAAGCCTGTACTTGGGAGCTCACGCGAGATGCAGACTTTGGGAAGATTAATGAATGAGACACAACCAGTAACACTGAGAGAGGAGGCTGGACGGCAGTTCTCTTTCTGGCCTGTTTGGGATTTCCAGGATGACAAGGCAGAAATCGCTCTACTGGGCCTCAGCCCCTGATCTAGATGCCCCAGGCCTGACCCTGCGGGGGCAGCCTGGCCCGGCCCGACAGCCCCCTGCAAGCTGCAGATGAGGAGAGGGAGGGTCAGGCAGGGAGTGGCTCCAGGGACCCCAAGGCACTGCACACCCAGCCACCCCACCACGTGTGTCCCAGGGAAGCCCGGGAGAGGGCATCTCCAGCGTCTGAGGGGCCGGGGCCACACAACCCACTAGGCTTGCTCCTCAGGCACTCCCCTCCTGAGGACAGCAGGTGCATCGCAGGCCATCCCCAGCAGTCCTCACAGGCACACAGGTGCACCTGCCCCTCCCCAGGCACGTGCACCCAAGCAAGGGCCCCTGGAAATCCACAGCCCAGCCACAACGCCCACATGTGTGGGGGTCATACCCCAGAGTCTCCTCGGTGCCCCCCTGGAGATGCCTCAGCAGCAGGTGCCAAATACTGCACCTGCACATACTGCACCTGTGCTCATGGCCACCAGGACCAGGAGAGTGAGGGGCGTCCCGACTCCCGAGCCCAACATGACGCCATCCATGCGGGCCCTGTAGGGGCAGGAAGATGTCCTGGAAGGGGACACCCAAGACCACCCTAAACTCTGCTCTTATGGCCACCGGCTAAGCCATGAGGCTGAGGGGCTTCTGAGTGGCCTCTACCACGGCCACCCCATCCCCCCATCACCCAGAGTCACTGCCCTGAGCCCCAAACAGCCCGTGGACCCCCTACAGGCAGCTCCCAGGAGCCAGCATCTTCCACCCTGTCTACAGGGAAGAGCCAGCATCTACACAACCACGCGAAGCCCTCAGACCTCCCTGAAAGCTGCCCCAGCTCTCTCTGTGCGGTGCTCACTCAAAGAGTAAAAGTCAACACCAAAGATAAAATAAAATCTCTCCGCAGTGCCAAAAATACCTCCCCTCGGGATGAGGGAGCAGGCGCCAGCTTCCACAGCAGTAACTGTTGCTATGGATACAGGGCTCCAGCAGGCAGGGGGGTGGGAACAGAGATGAGGGAGGGAGGGGGCAGGGATGGCAGGGGATGAGGAGGGTTCAGGGAGGGGATGGGGCAGGGATGGGGAGGGGGCAGAGATGGGGGCAGGGATGGGGGAGGGATGGAGGGGGATAGAGCTGGAGGAGGGATAGGGAGGGATGGGGGAGGGGCAGAATTGGGGGAGGGGACAGGGATGGAGGAGGGATGGGGAGGGGGATAAAGATGAGGACAGGGATGGAGGCAGACATGGGGGAGAGGCAGAGCCGGGGGAGGGGGACAGAGATGGAGGAAGGCAGAGCCAGAGGAGGGGAGGGTAGTCTATGCTGTGGAGGCCATACCAGCCAAGCGTCCCCCTGCACACCCAGCCCTGGGAAGTTGGGCTGTGAGCCAGACCTGGTGGGGGGTGGGGGGGTACTGAAGGGCAGTGTGTGCACCAGAAAGCAGGGCATAAAGTGGACCTCCTAGGGAGGGGGGGCCCCAGATGGCCCTGACTCCTAGCCTGGCACTGACCCTCTGATCTGGACTGTGCCCCCACAGGGGAGCAGCACCACCAGTGGAACCCTGAGGAAACCCCACTCCCAGACTCCCTGCCTAGGGACCCCGGGCCCTGAGGCCCCACCTGGCACATGAGGTCTACTTTCCCTGTGGCCCCAGGACGTGTGTGGCTCTGCGATGGGCCTGTGCACCAACCCCTCTAAGTGCCGGGCCCAGGGGCAGGAGCCTGAGCTCCCCAGGACCCCCAGAGCCCCTCCAGGAATCCCCGGGCCATGGGCTGGCCCTGCCCCACTGCCTGAGGTTCTGCCCCATGGTGCTGGCCCTGTCCCCAGGAGGGGTGAGCAGGACGCTGCCCGCAGGGATGGGTTCCTAGAGAGGGGCTCCACCAACCCACTACCCTCACTGCTCCTGGCTCCTCCCCTCTAGCTCTTTGCCCTTGTCCTTGAAGAGGACTTCCATACCACTCCCCAGTGTCCCCGCACACCCACTGACCAGGCCAGGCAGTCAGGGCACCTGGGCTGCTCCTGAGCAGTACCCAATCACCCCCTGACACGAAGCCCCGCGGGCCCCAGCACCGCTCATAAGGAGCCCTGCCCATGGCCCTCTGTGGTCCGGGTGGCCCCTCGGGCCCTGGGCTGCACGCCGTCCACAAGGAGGCAGGATGACTTCCTGTCGCCGCCCAGCAAATGCCGTGCGGTCCACACCGCAAACCCTCTTTCTTTGAGCTCTAGGAGCCAGAGGCAGGAAGGAGGCCTCCAGGCCAAGTCAACAAGGTTTACACAGGGCCACCCCCCCCCGGGGGGGCTCCTCAGAGATTCTCTCCCCTGTCCACATTCTAGAGGCCACCACGTCCTTCTGTGGTCAGCACCCAAGGGATGACACCGGGTACCCCCAGCAGGGCTCTTCACGCAAGTACACCTGCAGAGTCCCTCCCGTAAGGGGGCAAAGCTACAGGCTGAGGCGTGCAGCCCCCACCCAGCCTCCCACATACCCTTGGGCCTGGAAAGGGCAGCTGCCCCTGCAGACTCCCCGCCAACCATCCCCGGGCCACCCCTGCCTGCCAGGGCAGTGAGGGTGTCTCCAGCACCACGGCCTCCGTAAGTAGAGGCCAGCCTCCCTGGGGTGCAGCCAGGGCTCAACCAGAGAAGGTGAGCAGATCTGCACAGGGCTTCGGTGCACTGGCAGGAAACTGCCACCCTGCTTATTACAACCACTAATAATTATACCCTCGTGACTCAACCTCCACCAGCTACCCCTATCCTGGCCTCGCCCATAGTATTCTCCTTCCCCAGAGAGAACGCAGCAGAACCCTTTGCCAGAGGCCATCAGCAGTGAGGCTGCCCGGGATGCCCCAGGTACTGCCCCGCCCAAGGGCAAAGGCCCCGCCCAAGGGCAGGGCTGTGGCTCCCCTGCGAGGACCCAAGCACCTGCTCCAGGTCGTCGGCAGGGCTGCTGCAAAGGGCTCGGCCTTCCCACGGAAGCACTCCGGGGCAGGCAGGCCTGTCCCCAGGCGTGCCAGCCCAAGACAGCACGTGTGTATGCCCAGCCAGCCAGCAGAGAAGACGGGATCAGGAGCTGCTGCTGCCACACGCAGACCACAGGGGCAAGCGTGTGACACGTCTGCAGCACCAACAGGGCCCTACAGTGCCGGCTGGGCGCGCACCCCTCTGCTGGGCCGTGGGGTGTCCCCGCCAAGCCCTCGTCCCCTGGCTTCTCTGAACCTCTCCCCAGAGCCTGTGACCAAGAATGGGTCCCTCTTCTCGCGTCTGAAGGGCAAGACCCCACAGTGACCTCTGGCCAGGCGGGCAGCCTCCGGAGAGGCCCAGCCGGTTCCAGGTGGAGAGCTAGCAAGGCCGCCCTCTCCCCCTCACCAGGCCACAGGGGCCCGCTCAGCCCAGAAGCACAAAGGGCCTGCCTCAAAGCGCGAATCCGTGAGCCATCCAGGAAGCAGCCCGCGGGGCCGGAACGTTCCAGGATCACCGTCTCATCCCTCGGAACAGAGCAGCCCTTTGTTTGCTATCTCGGCCATCATCAAATATTTACAGGGGCTCACGGCCTATTCCAGGCAGGCCGCTGGGAGCCAACTGCCGCACTCCCCTGGACACGCGGAGGCGCAGGTGAGCAGGTGGGGCGAGGCGGGGCCTCCTGCAGCAGGACGCAGCGTGTCCTCTGGGGGGCCGCAGCCCAGGGCCGGCCAGGTGGGGCAGCTGGGGGAAGTGGAGGGCAGTGGTGTGAGCACATCCACCCAGCTGGCGAGAAGGTGCCCCGGGGCTGCACCCACGCCCTGACACCCTGTGGGTGGGGCAGGCAGTCGGCTGACACCCAGAGGCCAGGAACCCAGTCCACAGCCAGGGCTGGGGATGCCCTGTCCCACCCCCTGCAGCCTCCCTGGGGTCTCTGCCGCACCCTCGCTGCACCCTCCCAGCTCCACGGACTTGGGGAAGCACTCCTGAGATCAGACAAGCCATCACCCTGAGAGACAATTGCCCTCCTGTTTCCCTCCCCTCCTGCCCTGGCCACCCCGGGCACCCACACAGTCTGGCCCCCATGCCTGGGCCCCGAGCCCCCGCCTAGAACCCTCAAAAGTCCAGCTCAGGGGGTGCTGAGAAGAAAAACAGCTGGGCCTCGGTCCGGGAGCCGGCCGGCTCCACCTGGGCCCCTCCGCACAGAGACCTCAGCATCGCTGCCCACCAGGAGCGGGGGCCATTGCCTGCGGAGGATGGGGGTGTCCTCCTCCAAGGGCCCCTCCACCCCAGGCTGCTGAGAAGCGGTGACCCCGTGGACCCCGTGCAGAGTGACGACAGAGTTCTCCCTGAACCCAAGCTTACGGCCCCTCTGCCCCCAGGAGACGGCCCTCCTACTGCTGTGTGACAGCCGTCCAGGCAGGTGCCAGTGGCCCTGTGCTGGCCACCCAGCCAGGAATTCCCCAGCGCACAGACACAACCTGGTGGCTTCCTTCTGGGGCCCCAACAACAGCCGCACTGAGGACACAGGACGACCCCCCCCACCACCACCGTGCACCTGGTCCCTGCTGGAGGCCAGCACCTGCTGTGGGCAGGGCTGGGGTGGGGGTGGGGGTGTGAGCCCACCCCCACAAAGGCCCCAGGGACTGGGGAGGCAGGCGGGCCGCGGGCTGTGGGCTGTGAGTCACTGTCACACGTGTGAGCTCCGACACCACAATCATGACTTTGCAAAAATACCAAAGCACAGAAAACAGCGGAAAGAAGGGCAGGGGCCCAGGTGAGGGCTGCCGCATCAGGAAAGAGGTTTGGGGCAGTGTCGGCGTCCCTCCCATCAGCACCTTCCCAGAAGGGTCCCTAGGGAACCCCACCCTGCAGCACCCCCACGTCCTCACAACCCCCCCGCCCCTGCCCAGCAGCCCAATGCTGGAGTGAACAGAGGAGTGAACAGAGCCAGCAGGGGCTCCGGGCATGGACGATTCAGCCCAAATGGAGGACTGGGGTGTGGTCCCCTGGGGCTCCCTGATCCCGAAGGCAGGAGGCCTGCAGCCCGAGCCCCAGAGCCCCCGCACCCGCAGCCCAGCGTCCTGCCTCGTGTCCTGCTCCACTGCTGACCCCCTGGGAGGGTCCAGCATGATCCTTCCCAAGGTCTGGATGGTTCTAGCCACAGTGTCCCCAGACCCCAAGGCCCCAGGTCAGAGATAGTGGGGCAGCAGAGCAGCCCCTCCCTCACAGAGTCCCTTCCTCGTCACCTGATCTGGACCTGCCTTGGCCAGAGACCCGCACCCACGCCCCCAGGGGCACCTTGCGAGGACACAGTCTCTGTGGGACATGGCAGTGGACAAAGACTCAGACAGTGACAGGACACAGCGGAGGGATTGTGCTAGACAAAAACCGACATGACGACCAGACATAGCTCACAACTGGGGCCTGGATCCTGGACCCAAACCCGATTAGCTCCACTGGGAGGCACAGCCTGTGGCAGAGCATGGTCACCAAGTCAGACATGAGCGAGACGCACAGGTGCTTTCATGGGCACGCAAGGGGGCAAGTGCGCGGAGCCACAGGGACCAGACACATGGCAGGACACAGACCCTGGCCATCCAACTTCCCTAAGTTTTTCTAAATAAAATGTTTGTGGGGAAATGGAGACAGCATCGCTGGTGCGGGAGGAAGCCTGACGAGGGGTAAGGTGTCCGGGGTGGCGGGGGGAGACATGAGGTATCTGGACAGACCTGGGCGGGCACCCTCCCACAGCCTGACCCCCTCCCGCCAACAAAAGCCCCCACCCTTCACCCAAGGCCGAGACCCCTCTCCTGTAAAAGCGAGAAACCCAAAATTTCTCATGGTGGTTCTGCAGACCCAACTAGTGCGCAAGTGGTCTGGGAGCCTGAGAAGGGCCTCCCCACCCCTTGGGGCTGCAGCCAGCTGATAGCCATGCCCAGACCTCCCCATGGACAAGGCCCCAGGCCAGGGCAGGATGCGGGGCCCCAAGCCAAGCCTCACTACATGCCCCTCCACCCCAGTGGCTCCTCTGCCCCAGGGCTCATACTGTGGCATCTTTATTTCAGGGATCACTGTGGGGAGGCCTCCCTCCTGAACATGTTGGGAGACTCACCACCTCAGGAAGGCGGGCGTGAGAGGGACCACCTGTCCGGGCCCTCCTGGCACCAACACCCCTGGATAGACCTACGGGGAGCCCCTAACCCAGAGCTGCCGCCTTGTGCCCAGGAAGACTCAGTCCAGCACCAGCTTCTCCCCGCACAGCCAGCCCAGTGGAGAACTTTCTAGAACAGCACACAGACAGCGACAAACCCTGAACCACAGCCTCCATGTAAAAACCAACGGCATGAGAAGACCCTTTAGACACAGAAAGATTTTAATACCTGTCACACCCCCCTGGGGCACCTGGATGGCATAGTCGGATGAGCACCCGACTCCTGATTTCAGCTCAGGTGGTGATCTCAGGATCCTGGGATCCAGCCCCACATGGCCCCCTGCGCAGGGCAGAGTCCACTGAGGTTTCCCTCTCTCCCTCAGCCCCTCCCACCACACGCAAACATGCCCTCTTTCTAAAAATAAAATAAATCCTAAAAAACTGAATGAATGAATGAATGTGTGGGTGGGTGACTCAATCCCGGGACGCCCTGTGATAGAGGCCACAGGTGCAGAACACCCACAGTGTAGGGACAAGAACCCGAAGGTCAGGCCACATCAGAACATAAAGGGGACTGGAATCAGGCATTATCTAGGCGGCTGTGACGGTGGCTTTTCTGACCGTGTTTGCAGAGGTACTAGGTCCCTGCAAGGATTTAGCAGGAAAGACAGAATTCGCCCCCCAGAGCCTCCCTTTGTCAACATGCACATCAGGGACATTGACAGCTGCCGGCTGGCCTACAGGTGAGCTCCTACAGGTGAGCTCCTCACCGAGGCATCTCCCTCCGTAGCGGGTTGTGGTTCTACCTCGCCTCACGGGTGGCTTCACTACCTGGAAACGCCCTGAGCCCCCCCGCCCCCCATCACCCGGTCCCTGCCTCGGCCTGTGGCAATCCTGACCTGTTCACAGCTGTATAGCTGAGCCTTTTCCAGAACTCACGTCATTGGAACCTTCTCCACCCACATTCTTCTTAATAACGTCCAGTTAGGGCTCATCTCTGTCTTCCCACAGCTGGCAGCACATCTCCTTCGCTGCCAAGTCACCTTCCCTGGGCTCATGGACCCGGCCGATGTGTCCAGCACCCACGGAAGGACGTTCCCGATGCTTCGGCAATTACTAATAAAGCTGGGTAAACATCAGAGTGTGGGATTTTGTGTGCAGTTAAGTTTTTTAGCTGGTTGAGGTCAACACCTAGGGTTTGCCTGCTGATCAAATGGCAAGAGCGTGTTTAGCTTCTTTGGTTGTGGGGGTTTTTTTATGATTTTATTTAGTTGGGAGAGCGAGAGAGAGAGTAGGGTTGGGGCAGAGGGAGAAGCAGACCCTCTCCCCCAGCAAGGAGCCTGATATGGGGCTCGATCCCAGGACCCTGGGGTCACAACCTGAGCTGAAGCCAGAGGCTTCACCGACGGAGCCCCCCACGCACCCCTGGCATGTTTTGTCTTGTGAGAACCTGCCGAGCCATCTTCAGCAGCGAGGGTGGCAACTTGTGTCCCCTGTAGCCTGCCGGGGTGCACCAGGTGCTGTTGGTGTCCTGGACATCCGCTGGGCCAGCAGGCGAGCGATGGGATCCTGTTTTAATCTGCATTTCCCTGCTGACACGTGACGTGGAGCATCTTTTCACGTGTTTGTTTGCTGTCTGCTTGTCTCCTCCGGTGAGGTGTCTGTTGAATAAGGTCTTTGGCCCGTTTTTCAATCAGGTTGTTTGTTCTCTAACTGCTGAGTTTTAGGAATTCCTTTATGTTATGCGACAGCAAAAGTTTGTGTTTTGTTTTCCCATGATTGTGCCCTTGGTTTGTACCTAAAATGTCACTGCCAAGAGCATCACCCTGAGACCAAAACCAAACAAAGACCGCACAAAAAAAGAGAACTACAGGCCAACATCCCTGATAAACACAGATGCATAAATCCTCAACAAAACAGTAGCAAATTGAATCCAACACTACATTAAAAAATCATTCACCACAATCAAGCGGGATTTATTCCTGGGCTGCAGGGGTTCAACATGCACAAATCAATCTGCGTGATAGATCCCATCAACAAGAACAATGTGATCGTTTCAATAGATGCAGAAAACACATTTGAGAAAGTACAATATGCATTCTGGAAAAAAGCTCTCAACAGTTATACATACGTGTAGGTATACACGTATATATGAAAAACCCAAGCTAACATACTCAATGGGTAAAAACTAAGCGCTCTTCCCTGAAAGTCACAAACATGACCGGGATGCCCACTCTCACTGCTGTTGATCATCACAGCACTGAAGTCCTAGCCTCAGCAATCAGACAAGAAGAAATAAAAGGCATCCATATTGGTAAGGAAGAAACAAAAATTTCACTATTTGTAGATGACATGATACTCTATAGAGAATCGCTAAAGACTCCACCAAAAAAATGACTAGAACTGATCAATGAAACCAGTAAAGTCCCAAGATACAAAATCAATGTACAGAAACCTGTTGCATTTCTATACAGAATAAGAAAGTAGTGGAAAGACAAATTAAGAAAATAATGCCATTTACAATTGCCATGAAAACAATAAAATACCAAGGAAAAAAACCAATGAAGGAAGGCAAAAACCTATACTCTGAAAACTATAAAGCACTGATGAAGGAAATCGAAGAGGATACAAGGAAATGGAAAAACATTCCATGTTCATGGATGGGGAGAACAATATTGTTAAAATGTCTACACGACCCAAAGCAATCTGGAATAAACAATCCTAAAATTGGTATGGAACCACCAAAGACCCCCAATAGCCAAAGCAACCTTGAAAAAGCAAAGCAAAGCTGAGGGCATCACAGTTCCTGACTCCCAGTTATATTACAGAGCTGTGGTGATCAAGAGAGTATGGTATTGACCCAAAAACAGACACACAGATCAGTAGGACAGAATAAAGAACCCAGAAATGAACACACAATTACAGAGTCAATTAATTTTAAACAAAGCAAGAAAAAACATCCAATGTTTAAAAAAAAAAGTCTCTTCCACAAATGGTGCTGGGCAAACTGGACAACTGCACGCAGAAGAATGAAACTAGAGCACTTTCTCACACTATGCACAAAAATAACATCAAAATAGATGAAAGACCTAAATTTGAGACAGGAAACCATCAAAATCCTAGAGGAGAACACAAGCAGGAACCTCTGTAACCTTGGCCACAGCAACTTCTTACTAGATACATTGCCAGAGACAAGAAAAACAAAAGCAAAAATGAACTATTGGGACTTCATCAAGATAAAGAGCTTCTGCACAGTAAAGGGAACAGTCAACAAAACTAAAAGACAACCTACAGAATGCGAGAAGATATTTGCACATGACACATCAGACAACAGGGCTAGTATCCAAGATCCATAAAGAACTTATCAAGCTCCGCACCCAAGAAACAAACAATCCAGTCATGAAATGGGCAGGAGACATGAACAGATGTTTCTCCAAAGAAGACCTCCACATGGCCAACAACCACATGAGAAAATGCTCTGCATCACTTGGCATCAGGGAAATACAAACCAAAACCACAAGGAGATCCTGCCTCACACCAGTGAGAATGGCGAAAATTACCAAGACATGAAACAAATGTTGGAGAGGATGTGGAAAAAGGAGAACCTTCTTACACTGCTGGCGGGAATGCAAACCAGTGCAGCCACTCTGGAAAACTGTGGAGGTTCATCAAGGAGTTAAAAATAGAGCTGCCCCGTGACCCAGAAATTGCACTACTGGGTTGCAATTTTTGGGTGCAAATTGCACCCAAAGATACAGATGCAGTAAAACGCCGGACACCTGCCCCACAGTGTACATAGCAGTAATGTCTACAATAGCCAAACTGTAGAAGGGCCTCGATGTCCTTTGACAGATGAAAGGATAAAGAAGATGTGGTATATATATATACAACGGAATATTACTCAGCCATCAAAAGGATTAATACCTAACATTTACATTGACGTGGATGGAACTGGAGGGTATTATGCTGAGTGAAGTCAGTCAGAGAAAGACAAATATCATATGATCTCACTTATATGTGGAATTTAAAAAACAAAACAGAGAGAGAGAAACCAAGAAACAGACTCTTAGCTACAGAGAACACACTGCTGGTACCAGAGGGGAGGTGGGGGGGATGGGGAGACAGGTGACAGGAGGAAGGAGTGAGAAGAGTAAGGTCTGCATGTGGGTTCACTTCTTTGCGCGTGGACGTCCAGTTGTTCCAACACCCTGTGTTGAAGAGACGGCCTCCACTCCACTGATTTCCCTTTGCTCCTTTGTCGCAGGGCGGTTAACTCCATCACGTGGGTCTGTCCTGTCTCGTTGAACCAGTTGTCTGCTCTTTCGCCCATTCCACACTGTCTTCATCTTCTTTCTTTTATCCTTTTCCAAAAAAACTTAACGTGTATTTAAAGAAAGCTGACACCAATGAGAGGCAATGATCGAGCAGTCCGGAAAATCTTAGAATTCAGCCCTCCGGGGAACAGAACCAGGTCTGAAAACTTATTTGAAGTGAGAAAACCTGCAGCCAACCATCCCCACCTGGGGCCTCTCCACACCCAACATGGGCCCTAATCTGCGTGTGGCCACAGGCAGATCCTCGGCAGCTCCTCAGAAACTCCAGCTACCGGGGTCACACCCTCCCTTACCCAGCAGGGAGCACAGGCCCCAGCCCGCCTGCACCTGGGGGGCCTACCCCACGGGGACCAACTACGCCTGCAGGCAGGCCTCCATGCTCTTCTAGGGTCAGCCAGCTCTCACTCCAGTCTCTGCTTTCACAATCATGTGCAGGGTGTGCTTCACCCTGCTCAGGGCTCGATGCCAGACATTTCCCGACAGTCCCGACCACCCCAGGACGGTCAGCCTGCACTCTTCCCACATCACAAGCAGGTAAACCAAGGCTCACAGCAGGTGCCTTCCCCAGGCCTCCCCACGGGGACACTGTGGGCCTGGGATGCCCAGCCCACCTGCCAGGCTCCTACATGCCCCCCAGCACCTTAGGCCAGTTGCCACCCCACTCGGCTACATGTGGGGCAAAGGAGACCCAGGCACACAGCCCGAAACTCCATTGACCAGGTCAAGTTCTATTCCCTCAGAGAGGTTGACCTGAAGCTCCATGTTGTCACCTTGGACATCATCCAGCCTCAGCCTACAGCTGGGCTGGAGCTACAGGCCCCCAGTGAGGCCTACAGCCACGCACAGGGCCAGCCTGCCAGCCCAGGACCTCAGGATGGCCTCCCCCCACACGTGTCCGTCCCGCCTCCCACAAGCTTCTAGAAAACACCCCTCCTCTGTAAGGGCCTTGCTCTCCCACCGTGGGGTGGTCTGTCCCGCTCCCCCAGGCTGGAACCAGGGCATGCGCTCAACAAATGCCAGCTGGGCCAATGAGCCACAGCCGCCTGTGCCGCTGACAGGGGACCTGGCATCTGGAACCTCCTGGGACAGCTCCCCACCACCTGTGTTCCAGCTAACAGCCCACCTGCAAAGCCTGTGCACCTGCCTAAGCCACGACCCAGAAATGACACTGGCAGTTGGGGGGTGAGGATGCCCACTAGCCCCCCACACTGAGTCTGGGGCCCATGTGACTTGGCCATCATCAGGCCCGAATCTGGCTCAGCCCACCTCCGAAGATGCCCTGAAAGGCACCTGCTGAGCCGTGGGAACATGCCACAAGCATCCAGGGCGCCCACAACAGTGACCACAGCTTGGGGTGCTCATCTATCACTGCTGACCACACTGCCCCCCAACATGGCACCCCAGGGCTGCAAAGGCAGGGGGACAGAGAGCCTGTCAACAGAGGTCTCCCGGCAACCAAACCAGAACCAGAACCACAAAGGGCCCAGCATCGGAAACGGGGAACGTGGCTCAAGGCAACAAGCTCTATGCTGGCCTGCTGACTTCAAACCCCAGTTGTCGACAGAACTGCACAATCACATCATGTGCAAATAAAGACACGCAAGATGCCCAGCAGCCAGCGTCCACCTGGGCCCCAAGGGCCACACATCATGCTCCAGCAAGCACAGCGGCCTCCTCATGTAGCCCCCACTCACAGGTCTGACCACGCATGGCCACTGAGAGAGCACACAAGGCCACCGAGGGGGCCTCTCAACCCGGGTACGAAGCCACCCAGCACAGCAGGTGTCCCTGGTCTGCGGAAGACACAGGTGGGGCACACGCGGCCATGGAGGGTCTGCTGGGCTGGACTGGAGGGAGGCTGACCCACGATGCTCTGAGGGCAACAAGGGGACGGGCACACCCAGCACACCCACACACCCACACGCAATGAGCCTCCCCGGGTGCAGCCAGGTGAGCGGCACATAGACATCTGGTATGGCAGGCACGTTGGGGACACACAAGGGGGATGCCAGAGGTCCCCTGTCAGCAGGCCCTGTGGTCTCCAGGCCTGGCGTGCCCCTCGGAAGCCCAATCACCCCTGGGCAAGGCAGAGCAGAGGACGACATCACGAGAGCACCCACGGGGTCTGGGAACCCGTGCCTGGCTGCTGTGCTCAGCCCCCCACAGCTTATCTGTAGATTCATCCTGCCCTACGAGGGCCCCACAGGTACTCCCAGCAGAGGGTCCAGGATCAACACCCCCATGAGGCAGCACAACCCCCACAGGGCACGCAGGCCCCAACTCCAGCACAAGAAGCACGGTCCCAGGAGGGACCCCCCCACCACCCCGGAGCAGTGCTCAGCCCTGCAAAAGCAGCTCCCAAAGCCTCCTGAAGACGGACCACAGCTTCCCCGAAGGCAGGGCCACAGACAGGGGATACTGAAACCAGGCTCTCTCCAAGATCCTGAAGAAGACACAAGTGACAAACAACCCTGGGGAGGCCAGTAGCCCACCTGACACAGCTTCCAGGTGCCAGCCGCACCTGGGCTGGCCGCGCTCTCTGCCCTCAGGGACCCCCACTGGCTCAGAGGTGGCAGCAGGTTCCCTCAGATCTGCCCCTACACAGGGACTGGGTCTACACAGGCCCAGAGCTAGCCAGGGACAGCACGGGGGACATGGGACATGTGCAGGGGCAGCCCCTCGGGGTGTGTGCATGTACTTCTGCTACTGCTCTCATAATATATCTGGTACCAGATTAAAAGTTCATTCAAAAGAATAAAGGCGGGGAGGTAATACTTTAAAATGGCTTCCCTCTAACAGCCAACGTGAGCTCGGGCTGTCCTGAGGACTGAGGAGGGACCATGCCTGGTCGCAGAGCCCTTCCCACACTGATTCACAGAGGTCGTCCTCGGAGCCAACCCCCGCCCCAGGTCTGGACACTGCCTTTCCCGCTCTGGCGAGGCGATGTCCTCTGTTCTGGCGGAGGCCACCAGGTGCACCTGCCCCCCCAGCGTCCTAAGGGCAGGAGAAGGAAACACTCTGGAGAGTCAGTTTTGGGGCATTCCAAAGCCGCCAGCCAAGGTATCTCCAGGGGGCTGAGGAAGGGGAGGCTACGGAGCTCTCCATGCTAAAGGCACAGCTCCTGGTCACCCACCCTCTACCGGGACACTGACCACAGCAATCCTGGGGGCCGGGAGCTGATGAGCACCTCCACGCGGGGCACTAGGAAACCCCTCCCCGGGCACAAACCCAACGTGCCACCTGCTGCCCTGCCTGGCCGCATGGTGGTCCCAGAGCCCTCCTCGCACCCTCGCCTCCTCCACAGAGAATGGCCTGCCAGGATAGAAGCTTCCTCTCTTGCCTGTGTCCTCGAGGGTGACCTTGGGGGGTCCCCAACAACACGCATGGTATATAACAGCCTCCTGGTTGGCAAGGAGGCCACTGGACACCCCCGGGCTCTTGGCTGCTGCCCGACTGCTCCAGACCCCATCTCCCATAGGGCCCCCCGGGACCGGCCCAGCAGAGGCAGCTGACCCCAGATGCTGCCCAAGGAACCGGAGGAAACACTAGCTGCCCCGTCGTCGGGGGAATTACAAGGACAGCGTCCCGCCGATGGGACTCCCAGCACCTCCTGTTCAGGACACTCGGGAAGCCCTCTCCAGCCTTCCCACCACCACCCAGAGTCCAGGCATAAAAGACCCCTGGACAGCAGCCAGGCTCCAGGCCTGTGTTCTGCTCAGGGAGCTGGAGGCAGAGCCGAGCCGCCTGCCTTACCTTACAGGGAACGGAAACGAAGAACCCTTCCAAGGGTCATGTGCGCCTGCAATGCCTCATCACGGCTGAGGCCTACCTCAGAGCCCGCCTCCTGCCGCCCCCAGTCCTGCCCGCCACCCTGCACTGGCCTTCCTTCCAAGGCAAAGCACCAGTGGGGGCCCGCGGCGCCAGGCAGGGTCACCTGGTGAGAGGGAGAGGGTGGGAAGAGAAGGCACAGGGCCCGCTCGGAAACCCGGGGTCCCCGGCTCCTCTGCGGTCCTCCCTTTCTCCTGCGGCAGCGAAGCCCTGCTGCTCAGGGAGGGAGCAGGCTCAAGCCACGCCATCATCCTTGGCACACCAGGGCCCCAAGACCACAAACCACCAAAGCCACCTCTCAGCCACGAGGAAGCAGGACTCGGTCCCTCCTGGCGGGCTCCACTGGATGCCACCAGCCCTGCCGACAAAACTCCACATTCCTACTGCAAAGCCAAGGGACTGCAGGAAAGGGTGGCCTCCGCAGTTCTTTGTCTCTGGAGAGGGGCCAAGGACAGGTTGACACCCACCAAGTGAATGGGGCTCACACACACACAGGCCATGCTGCAGGGGCCCAAAGGACAGACCAACCGAACCCAGTTTCTGAGCCAGAGGCAGGCAGCCTGCAGTGTGGCGAGCTGCCCTGCATCAGGCCTGGAAGGCTCCGCTAACTTCACAGGGTGCCGGGTAGGCTTACACCCGGCCTCCAGCTCTCCTTGCTCAGGAGAGCCCCACGCCTGGCAGCTGACCCCCTCACCTCCCCCCAGTGAGGGAGGGCCTGTAAACACCGCTCTGCCGGGCACTGTCCTGGCTTCCAAGGCTGGCCCAGGCAGCTCAGGTTACCGTTTATATAATCTTCCGGGGCTAGGGCTGACACAGCCAACGTGAGGGCAAGGTTATGAAAAATCCATGTCCAGAGCCTTTGCATCAAAAAGAAAAGAAAAAAAAAAAAAAAGAAAAAGAAAAAGAAAAAAAAGGGGGGGAGCCCCAACCCTCCCTGCATTTTGTACGACTTGGTCTTACGACCTCTGACACGTCCATTTCTCGAGCCCCTGGGCTCTGGGAGCGCGGGGAGGCCGCGGAGGCACTTCCAGGCCCTGGGCAACCCCACCTCGCACAGACCCGGGTGGGCGCAGCCCCGCCACCGTCCCCGCCGCCACCGTCCCCGCCGGGGCACCTCCACCTCGCCGGGCTCCAGAAGGCGCTGGCTTCCCGCAGCCGCGCTCCGCTGCGCACAGACACCTGGCTGCGGCCCACCCGGCCGAGCCGAGCCCCACCGTCACACACGCCCTCCAAGCCCCACCGGCCGGCGCGGACGCACCCCGGGCCACCGCACAGGCCGCCCGCACCCTCACCTGCAGCTCGCACCAGGCCACCTCCACCCAGGTCTCCGTGTCCAGCCCCTTGTAGACCGTCTTGAACGAGCCGCGGCCCAGTTCGATGTCGAACTTGAGGAAGCGGCCGTCCAGGGAGGTGGCCACGGCCTTGAGGTCATCCTCGTCGTCCTCCTCCTCCTCGGGCTCTTCCCGGCGCGCGCGCCCGGGCTCGGGCCTCGCCTCGGGCGCCGCCGCGTCCTCCCGCGCCGCGGCCGCCGCCGCCTCCTGCTGCTCCCGGGGGTCGCCGGGGGGCGAGGGCGCGGGGTCCGGGCGGAGCTCCTGCGCGCCCGCGGGCTCGGGGCCGGGGTCGGCTGGGGCGCCGGGGGGCGCGGCGGCCGCGGGGGCTGCAGGGGCGGCGGGGCGGCCGCGGGCGCGCTCGGCGATGAGGCGGCGGGTCTTGCAGAGCAGGAGCACCCGGCGCTGCAGCGGCTGCGGGGGCTGCGCGCTCGGCGCCTCGGCCGCCTCCAGGCCCGGCGGCTCCTCCTGGTCCGACTCCACCACACTGCGCCGCAGGAAGCGCTGGGGCCCGGGCCGCGCCGCCCGCGCCCGCGGCACCGCCGCCGACTCCGCCATGCCCGCGGGCCCCGCGCCGCGCCCGGCCTCCGTCAGCAAGCGGGGGCCGCCATCGCCGTCCATCTCTGCGGGCAAGGACACCGGCCGCGTGAGCGCCCGCCGCCGCACCTGCCCGGCCGCGGAGGGGACGGCGCCGCCGCGCCCGCCCGCGCGCCCCCCGCCCCGGGGAGGGTCTGCACCGCGACCCGCCGGCCGGGCTGCGGGGGCGAGGGGCGCCCGCCGGGGCCTCCCCGGGGGCGGGCTGCGGCGGAGGCCGGGGGAGAGGCTCGCGCGCCCCGCCGAGCCGGGGAGGGGGCTTCCGGGCGTCCCTGGGGTCCCCGCGGGGAGAGCGAGGCACCGGCCAGGCGGCGGCTCCACCACAAAGGACGCGGCCCGGGGCGCAGGAGGGGCGCGGGGAGGGGGCTGCGGCGGCGCGGCGCGGCGCGCACACAAAGGCGGCGGGCGGGGGGCTCCGCACTCACAGGGCGAGCGGGCGCCGTCCATGCCCGGGGCCGGCGGGCGGGGCAGGCGGGGCGAGCGGGGCCGCGCTGGGGCCGGGGCCGGGGCCGGGGGCCGGGGCCGGGGCCGGGGCCGGGGCCGGGGGCCGAGTCGCTGTCGGGGCCGGGCTTCTCGCTCCGGGCCGGGTCTCCGCGCTGCTCCCTCGTCCGGCCCGCTGCGGGGCCGCACTCCCGCGTGCTGCTCCGGCTCCGCGCTGCTGCGCTCGGGCACCGGCTCCGACCCGGCGCGGGGAGGGCGGGGCCTCGGCTGCCCGCCCCCGGCCGGCGCGGGGAGGGCGGGGCCTGGCACGCCCACCTGGCCGTGGGCGCGCGCGGCCACCTGCGGGCGGGCGGGCGGCTCTGGTCCCCGCCCTCCCCGCGGCCGCGCGGCTCGGGGCCGGGCTCTGGAATGCCCGGCGGGCTGCTGGCCGCGGAGGGTCCCGCCTGTCCACCCACGTCCTCGCCTGGCCCCGCCGGCGCGCCAGACCTCGCAGCCCTGCGCCAGGGCAGAATGGGCGGGCTGCAAGGCAAAGGCCCGGCCGGTGGTCCCCCCACAATCCCCAGCGGCAGAGCAGCTCGAGACCCCAGCCCCGGGGCTGAGCCTGGGAGGGGTGGAGTGTCCTTCCCCCTGCATCTCAACAGGATCCATGGGGACTGACCACCAGGAGGGGGGTGCTGTGGTCATCATGCCCACTCTGCGGCTGAGCAGACGGAGGCCCGAAGTCCCAGAGCTTCTAGGACAGAGGCTGCACTGGGATGCTAGTGCATAGGGGCCTGTGAGGCTTCCGGGAGCCCCTGCACCCACAGCGCTCTGCGTCCCCCACCCCGGACAAATGCCACCTCCCACTGGGAGCCTTTCCTGATCTCTCCTTCCCTCTTTCTCCTCTGGTCTCCCTGACAGAACCCTGTCTCGGGCATCTTGAACCTTATTTCCAGGAGGTGGCCTATGGCAAAGACCTCTGTGCTCATTTCAGAGCCCCTATGCCCTGGGAGGCCCTGAGCTCTTCTGTCCAGGGGAGCTGTGCAGTGGTGCCCAGCTTGGCGCTGCCCCTGCTCTGGCATGCCACCAGACCTAGGGCTGCCCGTGGGCTCCAAGGCCCTGGCACAAAGTACCCCAGGGGACCTCAGACCATCACAGTTATGAGGGGTGTGCCCAGCTGCTGTCACCCAGAGCAGCTGACTTCCCAACTGCTGGAGCCAGTCACGACTGATGCACCAGGGCCGACAGCCCTTCCCAGCTCCACTCACTGACACCCTGTGGCGCTGCGAGCACTTGCACCATGGACGTGGGCAGATGCTGCAGACGGAGCTTCTCCCCTCAGAGTGTGGTTCCACGGTGCAATGGTGCTGAGCTGGGCAACTGGCACATGCTCTCCAGTTGTCAGATCTACCTCTTGTCCAGCCCAGAGCCCGGAGGAAGAAGGGACAACCTCCAACACCAGCCCCGCTGGCCTGAGACGCCACGAGGCAGGGATCTGAGTGGGATTTCCCAGGCCCGGGGATGGGGGCAGGGGCTGCTGAGGCTCTTTCTGTCCAGAGCCTAGAGACCGCTAACCTGCCATTTGCAGGACTGTAGCTGAGTCCTCCTGTAGCAAGCCTCAGTTTCCCCTGCAGAAGCAGCCTGCCCATCCTGTTTGTCCACCTTGAAGACTGCCAGTTCCTCCAAGACTCTGTCAGTCTGGGAGGCATCCCCAGCCAGGCCTGTCCAAGGGAGACTGAGGAGAGGTGGAGCTGAGTGCATTGTGGACAGACCTGAGGCAGCCTGGCCTCCTCCCTGCTTTCTGGGCCACCCTGGCCACGAGCGAGCACCGTGCCCGTCTGGTGACAAAGGACACAGCTGGACACTCACAGCATTGCCTGCAGGCTATGCCCACCCCCAGCTGGCAGATGTGCATAGCATGGCAGCCATACCCCCATATCACAGAGGCAGCTTAGGCCACGGGGAGTGGGGAGAACCTGTCCCTGACTGAGTGCTACACATTCTGAGCCCTCCGGGGTGGTTTCAGGCAGCTGTGCTTACATGCCTCCAGTGACAGGGAGTTCATTCCCTCTGCTGACCCATGTCCATTGGAGTCCAGGGCTAAGCAGCCAGTAGACAGGTCACAGTCCTCTTTCTCAAGGACCCTCGGGCTGGGCTCAGCAGCAGGTCCCTGGATCCAGCCTGAGGGATCCTTGGGCGGACCTTAGGACCAGGGCTCTGCCAGGTCCGTGTCCTTAGATCTCATGACAGCTCTGAGCCTCCATCCACTGGCTCCGATGGGGTAACAAGCACTGCCCGTCTGCTCTGCTGCTTATCCCAAGGCTCCCATGAGGCCAGGCTGTAGAGGAACACATGCAAGCTGCCTTGACTGGAGCCACTACCCGGAGCTGCTACAGCTGTCAGGCCAAGGGCCACAATGAGTCCTTCATCACAGATGAGTAAGTTGAGGCCCAATACAGAGACTTTTTGGCTTAAGTAGTTTGCTCAAGGCCACAGAGCTGGAGTCATGCCCCACCCCTCCGCAGCAGATGAGGGGGCTCCCTGGGACTCCAGGGCAGGCAGTCCTGGTGCCTGGGCCTGGTCTGCCAGGGAGCTGGCCAGGGCACACACCTGCCCCATGCAGGCTCATGTCCAGGCCAGGACCCCAGCAGGAGCCATGGCTGTATCATCACACTGCTCTTCTGGAGATGGCCAGAGTGGTCCAGCAGGAGGACTTCTGCTAGGGAGAGCAGGGTCGGCCTTGCCCCCAGGAAGCCCTATCGCCAGGTACCTGGGGGTGGGTCTGCCTCTGAGGAGACCTCTGGGACTGTAGCTGGGCTTGTGGTCAGATACGGTGAGGCCAGGCCACCTTCCAGGGCCCCCCGATAGTCCATAGGCCACAGCACAGGGAGGTGGCCCCTCCCCACCAGGGGCTCCCTCAGACACCACGGATTCACTCAATAGGTATGTGGGGCCGGCCCCAGCTGCAGGTGAGACCTCGGGGCCCAAGTGGATCCTCTGGAGCTCAGGTCCTGGGGGGAACGGGAGTTCCCTTATGGACAGTAGACCTGGATGAAGTGAGAGCACTTTGTGCACTCCGGAGAGCAGTGCACAAAGGTGTCCACTGAAGGATCGCGTACCAGAGGCATTAGGAATGGCGTCAATGCCCAGTAGTTGCAAATGAGCAGGTAAATGATATTTCACAGGATCCAATAGGACAAATCTACTTAAATACTCTTCCTAGAATGTATGACCCAGCAAGTGATTAGAGGTCATACCCCGTGACACAGCAGGAAAAGCCCCGGAGGGACAGGGAAAGCATGCCTGGACGGGAGCAGAGGGCACTTCTGCCTCTGTGCGTCTTCCTGCACATGGTGGGTGGAGAGGTGGCTCCGCCACAGTCTGGTGGCAACAGTGGGAAAGGTGCTCAGGCGGACCCCTGCGCAGAGGAGGCTCCGCCGACAGCAAGGTTGGAGACGCTTCCTTCAGATCCTGGTATCGCCTGCTGGCCTTGACCTTCAGCCCATCCTCAGCTGCTTTCTCGGAGTGGCAGCTGCTGTGTCAGTCCTCATGCTGAAGGATGGGGATAGAGTGGCTCTCCTGGACTCCGTGTCCTTCCCTGGAACCTGCTGTGGATAGAGGAAGAGCCTGGTTCCATGTGCTCAGGACCACAGAGCTGAGGAGCAGGCATGTGCAGGGAGCAGAGAGGAGGCAAGTGGGCAACCAGGCAGTCCCGTGTCTTGGCACTCGCCCAACAGGCTGGGTGGGGGTCTTCAGGCCCGTCTGTGCCTCGTCGTGGTCCTGCCAACGGGGGCCGCAGGGCTCGCAGGGGTCTCTTCTGCCCAGAGTTGCCACTCGGCACCCGGTGGGCCCCATGCAGCCCTGTGGAAGCTCCAGGGGGACCCACCACTCTCCGCACAACACACTTCCTCCACCCACTGTGGGGCTCGGGCTGACCTCCATGGGGTTTCCAGCTACTCAGAGCTCCCCATGGCACCTGCCTCTGCGTGGGCCTGGCCATTCAGACTGAGGAGGCGCCCGGTGACCTGAGGCGGCATTAAACCTCTGCCAGGCCCGGCACACACCCTGGAACATGGCCACATCATGGGAGGCACACTCGTTGAGGGAGGCAGAGACGGGAGGAGGAAGATGGACAGGTGGTCTCCTCTGAAGGTCTGGGATGCTCGGCCAATACCCATTATTCACAGCACTTGTGTTGTATGAAGTCACTGCCAACGCCACGTCGGAGACCATCGAGCCACGGCACTTGGGGAGACTGCATCTGGTGCCCAAGGGATGCTTGTCCCCTACGTGCATCCTCTTACACTCAGGGATGCTACACGGCTCATCAGCATGATGCCAGGGCCATTTTAATCAGCAAAATCACCAACAAAAGGCATAAAAACACAAAAGCCAAAACAAACCTTGACGCCAAAGAGATTGAGAGCAGGACGGCAGCTTGCAACATGAGAGCTGGACCAGGAGACAGGGCATCGGCTGTCACACGTGGCGGGGACACGCCTCAGCAGCGTGTGGTTTTCATGGCTCTGAGCGCAGCCACAGGTGACCCAGAAGATGAGGCAATTGCTGATTATGGCTCAGAAACAAACTTTCACAAGTAGGTAAATTCACAAACATGGACTCCATCCACGAGTGCTGAGCCTGGGCCGCATCTAGAGCAAACGGGTGAATCTAGTCCCATAAGCCTCTGCCTGGTAGACCAACAGCCAGTAGGAAGATAGACAAGAGAGGTAAGGAGAGAATCAACAGCAAGAACACAGCCTCAGAAAACCTGGGGAAAGTGCCACTTTGCTCACAATAAAAAGGTCACCGATTACAGCTGTAAACAGACCATCCTGATGCTACGTTCCCACAGACAGGCTGCGCTGAGAGCCTGAGGGTGACTGCGGCCCTGGGGACACCAGCTGCCCCGTGGGCTGCAGACACACGCGCACCTGCCCTTGGACGCAAGGACCTCGTCCCGGGGTGTGGCCTGGATTGTGCACCTGAGCATCTGCACATCAAGCTCAAGGACCAAGAATTCACCATCAACGGCTTTTCTGCATCTGCCTGGGTGCAGCAGGGCCTGCCGTGAGTCCACTGTGTCCAAGTATCATCTCCTCTGATGTGTGAGGAGCCAGGCCTGTGGCTCTGGCCTCTGACACATCCAGAATCAGGAGAGCTGTCCCCTGTGGGGCCCCCACAGCATGGGTGCAGGTGCTGGGGAGCTTTCTCCGCCAGTTCCTGCTGAGGCCCAGGTCACGGCATGCCCCGTCCCCCTCACCCGCAGGGCCCCAGGCAAAATGCAGCCTGGCAGGTAGGAGGCTCGTTCTAACTGCCGGCTGCCCATCCCCCCGGCTCAGCATGCTGGGCACCGCTGCAGGTGTAGGGCACAGGTCACGGCTGCAGGGGCAGCATCTCATTCCCTGCGAGGTTTTATATGAGCTGCAGGTGCAGGAACACCATCACCAATCAATAAACCACAGCGGTGACCCTCTGATGAGCAAGACTTCATGATCTTGGAGATGGAATTGCCGTTTGGCAAAATAACTGTGCACTGATGACCGGAGGCCTTCACTGCCGTAGAGAGACCTGAGGTGTGGCTGGCATCCCTCGGGACTGCCAGCTCACGGGGGTCGGCCAGGCCAGGACCTGCTCCGGAGATCCCGGGGTGAGGACATGGGGTGGTGCATGCTGCACGGGGCTCTGGTCTGTGTCTGGGGAGAGGTGGCCTTGGGCCTGAGACTGCAGGGTGTAGGCCAGTGTGGACGCCAGCCAGGGCATAGCAGGCCTTGTGACTGAGGCCTGGGGAGGGGTGCCCGGCGAGCAGACCACAGAGGCTGGTGAAGAGAGGCTGCTTGCCCGCCCAGAGGGAGCTTTCCAGGAACACTCATCAGACGTGCATGTGGGCCTCCCAGCACAGGCGCAGTGGGGCTGGGGAGCTGGGCTGTAGAACAAAGGCAAACTGAAATTCAAAATATTCAGGAATGACAACAAGACAGGCGTTTCCTCGAGGAAACGAGTTCACAGCAGATGTGCAGGGTAAGGGTATTGTTAACACGGGAAGAGCTGCGGGGGGCGTCCGACTAGGTTTCGGCTCCTGGTCGTGATGTTGGGCTCTCGGGATTGTGGGATCAAGCCCCACATGCGGCTCTGTGCTCAGCACGGAGTCAGGTTGGGATTCTTTCCCTCTCTCTCCCCCTCCTGCATCCTCACCCCTTCTTTTCTCTAAAATAAATAAAAAAATATTTTTTAAAGATTTATTTATTTATTCATGAGTGACACACAGAGAGGCAGGGACATAAGCTCCCTGCAGTGAGCCCGACCTGGGACTCGATCCCAGGACCCCGGGGTCACGCCCTGAGCCCAAGGCAGATGCTCAACCCCTGAGCCACCCAGGCACCCCTAAATAAAAACCTTTTAAAACACATACAAAGAACTCGCGGGAGTCAGTATGAGTCCGAAAGACCAAATTCCCCAGAGTCAGGAGAGCCGAGGAACGAGCTCAGACAGTCAAGGTCACAGTGGTCTTGGGGTGGGAGGGGCCCAAGGGTCCTCCAGGACGTCGGCCACCTCGCCTGGGTAACAAAGCCACTGAGCTGGCAGCAGGACGGCCATTCTCCCCCAGTCCGCAGGACCAGCTTTCAGGAGAGCAATTTGGCAAAATCTTACCAACTTCTCCTCTTGGAACTTCCCTGAGGGAGGCACATGCGGGCCCACGATTTTTCAACCCTGAGTTCCTGGAACTGCCAACAGACAGAAGGCCCCATGTCTAAGGCCTGGGGACCCCACGTCCCCCTAAACCATGGGATCCGAGCCTCCGCATCCCGGCCCCACAAGCCTGGGGCAGCTCAAGGAAGGCTCCTGAGGGCTGAAGGCAGGATCCCTGTGAAACCTGGTGCAGGAAACATGCCCGATGTCAGAGTGTTCTTCTCATTGGCATGAATTCCCCTCCCTTTCCTCCGTGTCTCTCCAACAGTGGCCTAGCTGGCCCGTGCGTGTGCGTGTGCCCGAGTGGCCACCCCCCATTCGCTGTGGGGTCACACTCTGCACTATGGTCGCAGTAGATCCTCTCCGGCCCCTGGGAGAGGTCGTGCCCATTTGCACTCCCACCAGAGGGGCCACCTCGCCCACGGAGCATGTTAATTGGCTTCTGCGTGAGGAGGAAAGCAGGGCTGTAATTTCCGCATCTCCTGCTGCGTGAGCACAGCTTCTGCCCCACGGCCCAGGCTGCTCCCCATTCCCAACATCTCTTCCCTGCTAACTGCCCAGGGTGGGGGGGCTGTGCGCCCTGTCCCGCCTCCTAAGCCCTGGCCCCCACCCCCTCAGAGGCCATGGAGGCTGCCTAGGCCAGGTGTACGAGTCACCCTCGCTCGCCTGGGTCCCACCATGCAGGGCCTTCGCCCCGAGATGGATGCCAGGGTGGCGGCCCCTGGGCTACCCCAGGCTTCGCCATCGGCAGCCACCACCCCTCAGCTCGCCCCTCCGGCCCCACCATGCCCAGGTCACCGCAAGGATGAGGGGGGACATTTGCAGGGCTCAAAGGCACGGCCAGGCTGCATCATAAGAGGATCAGTCCCTGGGGCTCCAGGTGCTAAGACTGCGCCCGCCCCCCCCCCCCGCCTCCCACAGATGGTGCTGGGGCCAGTTCCCCCAACCCCGGCTCTGCTGTCCACCGGTGCCATGGCTGGGGCGCAGCTGATGCGCTGACCACTCTGTCCACACCCGGCTCCTGCTGGTCAGGCTCCTGTCTGCTGGCATCGTCGGACAGGGCGTCTACCGGGGACCCGAGCAGCTGCCCCAACCCCTCCCAGCCCTCAGGCCTGCCTGAAGCCCTCCCCAGGGACTGCCACGGGAGGCCAGGGTCCCCCGTGCCACTGGGACCCGAGGCTGTGAGCCCAGGTGTTCTGGGGGCGGCGCCTGGGCCCGGGACAGAGTGCAGGGTGCATGGGATCTGCCCTCAGAATGACTGGCGACAGGACCATCATCCCCCTGCCAGGGTTGGTGGCCCGCAGAGGGCAGCTGCAGGGACACCCATCCCCCCTCCCTCCCCACAGCCCTGACCTGTCTTCACAGTGAGACCACATGTGCCTGACTTCATTCATGGCAGGAGAGAGCTGGCCACCACCCAGCAGGTGTCCACCACCCCCCCACTCCCGCCTGTTTCTGTCCACAGGGCCACGGGAGGCCCAGCGCTGCATTTCCAGAGCACGCTCTGCACATGGCTCCTCCTGCCTTGGGGACCCAGGGGCAGTGGGCACATGGATGTTCCTTTCCTGAAAACCAGGCATCTGTTAGCCTATTTGTGTTGTAGACTCTTTCCGCCGCAAAGCATGACACACTCCCCACGAAGGCACTGGGCGGCCTAGTGAATCCCCAGTGCGCTCTCCGGTGACACCCCCAGGTGTCCACATCCCGAGGTGCTCCTGTCCTGTCCCCACGGTGTTGTTCCCATCCCTGTTCTGCATGAGCCTGCCACAGGCTTTGTGGGGAGGGGGGCAGAGCAAGGGACGGCTTCCCACCCTCAGATCACCCTTCTAGAGCAGGCTCCTCGCCCGAAGTCCTGTTCAAGCTTCCGCCGAGGGCGCCACGTGTACGACCAGCAGGAGGACCAGGGCTTCATGTCCCCCAGCAGGCGGCAGGGACCTAGCAGAGGGCCATTCAGAGAGCCACCGCCCAAGCGTCCACCGTTCCGCTGTCAGGCGCCCTCAGCACAGTGGCCAGAGCCCGGGCAGGCCACCACAGGTGCTGCCCCCTCTGCCAGCAGCTTACCCGTGGCTGGGAGGTGAGGGGACCCCGCTGTACCCACACTGTTCCTAGTGGCCACGCGGTGGGCAGCATGTTGCCCGTCCCAATCTGTGCCACGACGTCGTCCTCTGCAGTTTTACAAACGCCGAGGACCTGCGCTCTGCTGGGAATGCAGCTTACAGGGTGATTTCACACGCAGGTTCCCCCTGGCTCCCCACCACACGGAGGCTCTCCAGGGTGTCCCTGCCACACCTGGCACCCAGGGTGGCCGCGGACACTGCCCCCCAACCCCCACCCCTGTCTGCTAGTGAGACGGGCTCTTTGGGGTGAGTGGCCTCATCGCCACCAATGTATGGAGAAGGAGGGCACCCCCTGTGACCCCAGCACCTGCCTGATGGCCGTTGTGCTCCACCTGTCCCTTCTAGACCACTTGCAGCATGCGCATGTCTCACATGTGCGTGTCCACGCCTTCAGAAAAGCTGGGTCTTCCTCAGGGGCAGGTGCTGTGCTGGGGTCAGGGACACAGCCCTGGATGAGGCAGGGTCCCCAGGGTCATAATCCAGGCAGGGTCCCAGCACATCCCGGAGCCTCCCCCCACACCCTGTGGACAGGCCCCCGCAGACGGGCTTCTGGAGCAAGCAGCGCCCCTGGGAGGGCCTGAGTGCACCCCGTGACCTGCCATGCAGCTCTGGGGAGGCAGCCAGGGGGCAGCGTCCACACCCTTCCCCAGCATGTGTCCCACCTGCAAGGACGGGAGGGCGGGGAAGGGACAAGCGAACATGGTAGCCGTTGCCCAGATGATCCAGGGGTCACCTGGGAAGCGGCCCCATACGATCAGCTGTGCAGCCCTGGGCAGGCCGCTGACAGCCCTGGACTCACCTTGCAGACTCACAGGATGGAAGCCACAGCAGCACAGGGCCTGGGGCTCATCCTGAGCTCCCAACACCTGGGGCTGGGCCCAGGGCCGCCAGCCCAGGGAAATCCCTCCAGGACAGGTATCCTGTGTCTTAGGGCACACTCGGGCTGTGGCTACCCCAGGATGGCCCAGCAGGGTCCTGGGGATGGCGAATACTCTGCGGACGACCCAAACAGCCGCCCAGAGCCACGGCCCCTGCTCTGGCTCCTGCCGGCCAGGTTCCTCGCCACATCTCCCCTGAGAAAGAACAACAAGGTAAAAACAAACTAGCCCGTGGCCTTGTCGGAGTGGACACATCTAGAAACTGGGCAGGAACGCCGAGCAGCATGTGGGGTACATCAAAACCCACCCTGGCGGTGGCCTCTGCACACCAAGCACGTCCATTTTTCAGTTGAGACAGTTCACATGCACTGAAGTTGTCAGGTGAGCGCCCGGGGGGTCACCACAGCCACAGACACCCACAGCCACCGCACCGCCCGCACCCAGGACAGACTCGCAGTGCCAGGGGACGCGGCTCTGCAGGCCACACGTGGCTTCTCCCCCATAGCCAGGTGCCCTTGGGCCCGTCGCCCTGGAGTGTGTCCCCGCGACTGCACCCCCTTCACACTCACGGACCCCAACCACCAACCCGCTGTCATGTGGTGGTGGCTGTGTGGGTTCTTTCCCGATTTGGGCCACAAATGTTCACCCACACGTTGTCCCGTAAGCACCCGTGGGGCTCCTGGGGCCCAAGGCTGTTGTGCACCAGCCCTTGGGGGAACCCCACACCAGCCGTGGGCCCCGTGTTCCCCATCCTAATCCCGCCATGGTTCGGGTGCACATCTCCTGGGAGACTGGTGACCTCCTGGGGGATGTCTATTCGAGGCCTCTGACTGAACCAGGTTCTTTGCTGCTGACCGTCAGGGATGCCGTGTGTGCTCTGGACGTGAGGCTGCAGTCAGATCCATGACCTCCCTGGGTGGCCTGTCCCAGGCAGCGCCCTCTGACCTCTGACCCATGAAAGTGCGTTCGTGCTGAAGACGCCATGTGTCACCTTCAGGGGTCTGTACCCGACCGGATGTTGAAGTACATGCCACACACGGCTCTGTCCAAGCTGGGCCCTTTCCATCCTGCTCCAAGCCCTCCCCACCGCCCACCTACCCCCCTCTGTGACCCTCTGACCCTCGAAGACCTGGGCTCTTGCACCCCTCCCGGTGCCCAGAGGAGGAGCAGCCTGAGGGATGAGGCACAGCCACACAGCTGCCTACAGGGCTCTCCTTCCTCTGAGAGGGCAGGAGGGATGAGCTGCCCCTCAGCTGCCTCTTACAGTGGCCTGCCCCTGGCTCTGGGAGGGGCAATGCTTGGCTCCTGGGGGAGTGGGTCTGAGGTCCTGGGTCACTGTGCGGCAGCAGGGATGGGCTGGCTGGCTCAGTGACCCCCACACACCCCAAGGACACATGCACAGGCCCCGGCACACACGTTGGTAGGATCCACACCGCAGGGGTTCAGGTCAGTAGCCTGAGGGCCGGCCCGGGGCCTGGGGTCAGGGTTTGGGGCCTGGGCTGGAAGAGGAGGGATGCTGTCTCCGAGCCAGCAGCCTGGAGCTGAGCACTGACAGAAGGGGCCCAGGGCGTGGGTGCTGGAGGCCTTGGTCCTGCTCCCTGAAGGGCCCGCAGCCGTAGGGTGGGGAAGGTTGGGGCGCAGGCCAGGGAGGCGCAGGCCTCAGTCCTTGGCATCCTTCCCACACACCTGGGAGGGAAACGGCCCCAAGATGGCATCCCCTGGGTGTGGGGCCACACACAGGCTGGGCAGCAGAGGCTTTCTCAAGGTGCTTCAGTCATGAGAACAAGACTGGTCACTGATCAAACCAGAAATGAGAGGAGGACCAGAGTGTCCTGGAACCGACGAGGATGGACGCACAGCAGGGATACATGGAGGCCGCGGCCACACACCCTCTAGGGGCTGTGTCTCAGCCAAGCTGCACAGGGGCTGCCCTGCGTCTCCAAAGCAGCTCTATGGATAGTGGGCAGGCCAGCAAGGGCAGTGCCGGCGCCTCAACCTCAGCATCCTCAAGGGCAGCCTGAAGCACAGACTCCTGGCCTCCCCGCCGTGGGTCTACAGTAAGGGCCCTGGAATCGGCATTTCTGAACCCCCCTGTGACCCCGGGCAGGCCTGGGGCTCCGACGACCTGCAGGCCCAGGAGCAGAGGGAGAGGCTTCACCATGGAGTATTCTGGATCTCCTCCTGTGTGACCAGACTGCTCAACCAAACATGTAAGTCAGATGCAGGCTTCCGGAAGAACGTGTGGCACGATGGCTGCGTGCATCCACTGTGGTTCCCCCTCCTCACACCCAGGGACCCTGCCTGCACACAGGGGTGCACCCCCGGTTCCCTCATGTCTCTTTATGGCCACGTGGCTGGGGTTGGGCCATTGATGTGAACACATGTGTCCAGACATGTCTGACCAGTGTCCCAGAGTGGAGGCTCTACCTGCCTTCTCCCTTCCTCCTTCTGGCTGGGTGAGATGTAAGCACAGTGGCTGGAACTCCGGCATCTACCTCAGGCCACGAGGGGAGGCTGTGCGTTGACAAGGGCACGGGACGGGGGAGCCCCCACAGCAACCCTGCCCTGCCGGCCCCAGGGCAGCCTCTACGGGAGGAAGAAGAAACGTCGTTCTTGCTTAAGCACCTCGAACTTTGGGGGTTGGGTCCCTTGTAGACACACCCAGCCCTGAGCAACATAGCATCTAGCCTGTCACCAGCACCCCCCGAGGATCAGCCCAAAGGCTCAGCTGCACCCGGAGCAGGTAGAAAGGAGCCCAGACCTGGGCACACTGTTAGTCACTGGACCCTGGTCTGAGGGCTGCGGCCCCAACAAAATGAGGTGTGTCGACTCACATGCTTTTCTGACCATGCACTTTGCCAATTGAATTAGATCTTCCTCTGGTTGATATTGGAGTGAGTCTTCATTTCCTGACCATCTGCTGTTTGGGTGGCGGGAAAGTCCTCTGAGTGCCAGAGCAGAAGCAGCCAGGGCTGCACACGTTGCACAGATGCCCTTGGAGCAGGCAGACAAGTGGCTGTGTTCCCAGGGAGGCCCCACAGCCACGCCGTAAGCAGGGGTCCGGGCTGTAGCAGGCTGAGTCCTCACCGCAGCCCTGCTGTCCAGACACTCGTGAAACCAGGCTGAAAGGGAAGGGTGCTGAGCAAGAGAGTGTGTGTGAGTGTGTGCACGCACGTGAGGATGTGTTGGGGAGGCTGTTCTGTGAACTCTTGCAGGAGTGCAAGTGTGTGAGTACATGCGTGCATGCACGTGTACGTGTGTGGGCATGTAAACACATGTGTGCACAGGAGCGTGTGTGCACAGAACGTGTGTCTCTCACGGAGTGTCTGAGAGAGGCAAGGGTGCAGAGAGGAGCAAACAGCCTCAATCCTTGGGCCCTCGCAGGCAGCACAGCGCAAACCTGCCCCAGGCCCTGGGCACACCTGCTTGCTGGTTTGCACATGCCAGGCTGATGTGCAGCCCCCATAATGTAGGCACAGGCCCAAGGGCCAAGCCAGGGGGAGGGGAACAGGGAGGTGGGCAGGGGGCAACAGGACGCAGGCCAAGGCCTCGAGTGGGGCACACAGGTCAAGAGGACATGGGAGGCCAACCTTAGGCCAGGCAGGGCTCCAAGGTCACAGTAGGTGCACGCTGTGCACCGAGGCCTTCATCCCACACTGTGGACCCCCAGCGCCCTGCACTGGGGGCTTGACCTCACACTGGCCGCTGAGGGTGTTCAGAGCATGGACACTGCGAGGAAGAGGCTCTGGGTCGGGAGCCAAGACATACGATCACAGGGGCTGATGTGTGGACTTGGTAAAACCTCCTGCTCATCCCTAAACCCCACTGGGGCACAAGCTGGGAAATCCATCCGCAAGACCCATGTCCTGGAGTGGGGAGGGAGGCGGGC